>NC_064644.1:323843008-324465123 GCF_023864345.2 Schistocerca serialis cubense
GGAAGTATTGAACAGAATTGGGGAGGAGTTTGTGGCACAACTTGACTAGTAGAAGGGATCGGTTGGTAGGACATGTTCTGAAGCATCAAGGGATCACCAATTTACCATTTGAGGGCAGCATGGAGAATAAAAATCGTAGAGGGAGACCAAGAGATGAATACACTAAGCATATTCAGAAGAATGTAGGTTGCAGTAGGTACTGGGAGATGATGAAGTTTGCACAGGACAGAGTAGCATGGAGAGCTCCATCAAACCAGTCTCTGGACTCAAGACCACAACAACAACATTGTAAACATTCATAATTATACATTTTGTAATTCCTGTGAAAACAAAAAAGCACCATACGTTTCAATGTGATGTGCTACAGTCATAAAGACCTTTTATACGTTACAGTTCTTGAAGCATGTGCTTCCATTGTCTATCTTCCAAGGTTACTTGTAATTTGAGAACTTTTTCTGCCACTCTGTAGCTTTATTTGAACAATTGTATCAGTTCAATTCTGTACGCAATAGAAGTTTTTTTTCCGTAACTCCGTTTGCGAATTTTGCAGACTAAGCCTCGTCGTGTTCAAAACTTATTCTGCAAAATTCTGGCCGGAGAGGCCAGGGGATTGTGAAAGGGGTGTTGATATTTGTTCTATATTAGCTTCCCTTATAACTTGGACACAGACAGCACGCAATATCATCTGTGACATTGCGCGTCTACAATAACATTCTGCGTCGGCCGCTTCTCACGGGTGCTGATCACAGAAACAGACATTCCGCATTGTGTAACAGTGAAGTGCCGGCCAACAAAGCGGCATGACAAGAATGATGCTAACATCTTTACCACAAGAGAGAAGATTTTTTGATTGATTTGATGAAGACTTCATAATAAGGTAATATTAATTTTGTTTGTCTTAATTGCGCGCGAGATGCTGCCTACGTACCAAGATAACACTTAAGTATCCAACGTAGAACATTCCCCTCTTCTTAATTAGGTAACATTAGTGACAGTTCAGGGAAAATTAACTCAGTTAATACAACCTTATGTAATCTATGATAAACATACGCATTTTTCAATAATTCTTTGAACGTGACGCTGTTGAGCGAGCCACGTTAAAGTATTTTCAGAGTTTGTCGTTTCTTTGCGATTCTCGATTATAATTTTGTAAAGTGACTTTTCTAAATTTGCTAACACACCTTTTGAAGGAATCAGCATTAACGTAATTTACCACGTTATCATTCATTTGCCAGTCTTTTAGAAGCGCAATTTAAAATGCAGACACATTAGGTGGAGTTCACCTGTAGATAGTTTGCCGCCCAGTAAATGACACGCGCCTTTTAGTGGCTTTCAATGGCAGCAGCAGCAGCCGTAGCAGAAGTTTCCAGAGAGCACTTGCCTGACCGTTACTCGTTGCCACAAGTAAGCCAAAAGAAAAAAAAATACACTACAGATTTCGAGGGACTTCTTTCGTACGACTCGAACTTAGTTAAGGTTCTGTCAAATTTCCTGTCAGAGAAGTAAAGAAGTATGAAACAATGTTACGATTTATGAACGGAACTTAGGTAGAACCTGGTTTTCTTTATTAGCCGACTGAGTACAGTTTTTTGGAAATCACGCAGTCAGATTAACTTCTGTTTCGATTCATTGTTTACAGTAGATGCAACTTCGCAAACAACCTTTCAGACAATCCAAGCAAAGCTATTGCCAATATTAAATCAGTAAATAGAAACTATGGATTAAACTAATAGTTTTGTAAAGAAACTTTCTGGGCTTTCAGAACACTACTACACGAAAACTGCAAGACATACAGAAAAGCAGCACATGTCCGATAGGCATTCACAATGGGAGTGGGATGAGGGGTGTGGACATACTGGGCACTTTCCCCCTTTTTATTAATTTAAGAATTCTCACCACAAACATCTAGAAAAGATTGTCTCAGATTCCACTCAACAGCAGATTCAGAACAACCAGATGATAAGGGAAACTGTAATTTTTGTAAACATTAGATTATTTGGCGCTCTCGTTGTTCACGCAAAATATACCGATTTGTTCTCTGGTCGGTGGCTGCAGTCCTGGCAGATTTGAAACTTTACAGAACATTGCCGAAATAGAGTATCTATCTTTTCTCAGTCGCTCCCCTGTACAGCCCATAAGAAGCCATATACAGGGACGCTTCCAACACCCAGCTCAGTATAAAAATAGCAGCAATGTACCTTCCGGACCCGTCACCAAATGCCCCAAGAACTTCCCCTACGCCTGCCTCAAATCTTATCGTCAAGAGTGGATTTCCATTTGAACTGTCAAGGCTTGCCGAGACTTCATTCAGTTTTAGACTGTAGAGCGACTATAGTAGAGTTTGAAGAACAAGCCCATGGTATACTGTAGGTTTGTTTACCTATACATCTATGGACTCAAAGGCCGAAGTAATATGAGTTTCTGCGCTGCAGATCGGAAAAGATGATATATGAGGGTCGAACAGGTGTCAGGGGCCATCTTAAACGATATGGTTCTTAAGCTATGCAAACCAGTGCGACAACCATAAAGAGAGTTATGGTTCTGTAGTCTAGTTGCCATGGCTACACAATTACGTGGCTAAGCAGGGAGACGAGGACCATTTTGGGTCAGTACTACGCTCTTAATACTTGTTTATACCGACCAATTTAGTAGTAGTTTTCGATGGTTTCCTACATCCAATATCATATTAATAACTTGGTTGTTTTGAAAATCAGCCTTATGCAAACACAATTAGTTTATTTTTATATTTACCCAGACATGTTTCGACACATGGATGTTATCTTCTGTGGATCAAATTTTTTAGCGCGAATTTTGAATGTTTCGTCAGAACTGGAGACACACTACTCTAGTTCTGACGATACATTAAAAATTTGCGGTAAAAAATTTGGCCCACAGAAGATGACACGTAGCTGTCGAAATATGTCTAGGTAAATGTAAAAAATAAACTAATTGTGTTTGCATAAGGCTGATTTTCAAAACAATCCAGTTTTTAAATCGCAGACACGGAACAACATAAAGATGAGCTTCAAACTTTAAGAAAAAGAGCATATTAATAATATAATAAAATGTACTTTTGATGTACTAATGAACTATGCTTGCTTTTAAGGTATAACAGCGATCTGAATCCAAAAAGAATTTAATGGATAATTTCCAATGTTTGAGATATGGTAAGAAGCTTTGTGTGTGTATTGTGTGTTGTGTGTATTGAACCGGGGATCTAGAGACGACGGAGAGGCTTCGTCCCGCCGTTGTCCTCAGTGGTTCACAACCCAACAGCAGGCTACAGCAGCCACTCACTCCACCGCCGCCCTACACCGAACCCAGGGTTATTGTGCGGTTCGGCCCCCAGTGGGCCCACCCTCTCCTCCCGGGAGCGTCTCATACCAGATGAGTGTACCCCAAATGTTTGCGTGGTAGAGTAATGATGGTGTATGCGTAGATGGAGACAGTGTTTACGCAGCAATCGCCGACATAGTGTGAATGAAGCGGAATAAGGGGACCGAGCCCGCAAGCGCCGAGGCAAATGGGAAACGGCGTACAAACTATCCACAGGCTGGCTGGCAAAACGGACGTCGACATTAATACGCCGGGCGGATTTGTGCCGGGGACCGGTACGCCTATCCGCTCGGGAAGCAGCGCGTGAGACCGCGTGGCTAGCCGGTTGGGAATAAGCCTTGTGTACTTCCTGTCAAATTTATTTTTGGGGCACGACGCATCCTCAAATTCAACTATTCAGTTATATCAAAAGTGACACTATTGGAAGCTGCCCCGTTCATGGATAAACTTCGGCAGATACCCATGCGTATCAGTGAACACATCATCTGTCAAAGTTTCGATTCGTAATGCGGTCCATGGCGCAGTTGTAGAGCGTGCCACTAGGGGGCAGGCGTGTCAGAACACTTTGCCAAATCATCTGCTGCGCACTGTTGCATCTAATTAGTTCGCGCCTGCAGGTAGACAGTCCAAGCGGGCAGCTCTCGTTACACACACACACACACAGACACACACACACACACATGTGGCACACACAAACAGTACACGCATCTGGCACCTGCAATGTGAGTTAAAAGCTTGGAGAGATACTCTGTCAACTGGTATGTGCGTATTTTACGTACGTCTTGTAGCGTTCACTCAGTCGTCTTCTGATACCCCAGAGCTACTTACGAATAACCCTGTAAAGTGGTGACGGCTCTATCTTCTCACCAGTTCCATTTCGCAACTGAAGACGGCGGCCAATTATAACTCCGAAATAATTGTTAAGTCAAATTCTTTCAATGTGTGTATTCCAGTCAACACCGTTGGAAGCTTATTCTAAATCTAGAAACTAAACTCCTCCCGAACAGGCCATGAAGGCCGAACGGTTCCAACCGACCGCCGTGTCATCCTCAGCCCCCAGGCGTCACTAGATGCGGAGATGTGGGGCCATGTGGTCAGCACACCGCTCTCTCGGCCGCGTGTCAGTTTACGAGACCGGAGGCGCTACTTCTCAATCAGGTAGCTCCTCAGTTTGCCTCACAAGGGCTGAGTGCACCCCGCTTCTCAACAGCGCTCGGCAGACCGGATGGTCACCCATTCAAGCACTAGCCCAGCCCGATAGCGGTGGTATGACGAGAACCGGTGCCATTACTGCGGCAAGGCCGCTGGTTATTTTAAATGCTACAAATGTAGGTCTAAGATAAGTCATAGTGTCAGTGTAGCCTCCAGAACCTTATCGGATCCTTCCCGAGGTCGTCTTCTACAAGTTCTTTCCATTATTCTGTAAATAATTCATGCCAGTATTCTGCAGCCGTTGTACAGTAAAATTCACACATGTTGTCACCTATCTCCTTTGTAACTGAGGTTATAATACTTTCTTATAATTAGAAGGTATTTCCCTTGTCTCATAAATCTTGCATAACAAGGGAGATAGTTTTGTCATAGGTGGTTTTTCGAAGTTTCTTAATACTTATTGCCGCGCGGGATTAGCCGAGCGGTCTAGGGCGCTGCAGTGATGGACTGTGCGGCTGGTCCCGGCGGAGGTTCGAGTCCTCCCTCGGGCATCGGTGTGTGTGTGTGTGTTTGTCCTTAGGATCATTTAGGTTAAGTAGTGTGTAAGCTTAGGGACTGATGACCTTAGCAGTTAAGTCCCATAAGATTTCACACATATATTATTAATAATTATTAGGGATGATTATATTATGTGTAACTTATGTCTTTATCTGTTTCATTTTTTCCATAATAGGATTCGGATATCCTTGGGATCAGCAACGAGTGAGAGAGATCCTTCAGATCCATCTCATGTATAAAAACATATTTCCGCTTGTGAGTATTTCTTGTATCTGTTATCTTTCTGTGCCACTAGCCTCTCGGAGAGATGTGTGTTGTTTCCATTCTTTATTTTATGTTACCGCAAATGGGGCACCTGAATTAGTCCCATATTCTTGTTTCATCACTTAAACTGTGCCGGCCACTGTGGCCGAGCGGTTCTAGGCGCTACAGTCCGGAACCGCGCTACTGCTACGGTCGCAGGTTGGAATCCTGCCTCGGGCGTGGATGTGTGTGATGTCCTTAGGTTAGTTAGGTTTAAGTAGTTCTAAGTGTAGGGGACTGATGACCTCAGATGTTAAGTCCCGTAGTGCTTAGAGCCGTTTGAACTTAAACTGTTGTGCTTGATTGAAACGGGTAGATTAGCTGAATGTCTGCTGCTGCAGTGTCGTCTGCTGCTCCGGTTACGCCGCTAGTTTTAGTGCAAACAGAAAGGCAGAGAAGTCTAGCTGGTCCAACAGAGCTGTTACAGTATCAAGTCAAAGAGCTAAGTTGGAAGCTAATGACGTTCGCATCTTTGGGGGACTCCTCCACCATAGAGGAGCGCAAGCGGTTAGGCTTTTGTGCGATTGCTGTTCTGCAGGAGCTTGGGGAGTAGGAGCTGATCTCTGGACGCTTCATGTGTGGAGATATTTGACTTAGTGTGTGAATTTCAATCTTTTTTTCATTTCTTTTGGTAGTCAGGAACAGTCAAGCTAGATATCGTGGGAATAATGTCATGCGAAGGTTTAACATTGTTCTTGAGTTTTTTGCTTTTTAGTACGACTGCTTCGCGTATGAATGAACTAGGCTCCATGTGTAGGGTAGGACAAACAGACTTTGGCTTTCCAGACCAGTAGTGTAATGGACTCATTACCAATGCATGGGGTAAATATCTTATGAGAGATGCGAGACTGAATTTTAGGTCGTTCGTGAGTGTTCCTAACTCGAAAGTCGGTTGCTTTGTGGAGCCACTGTGGAACGTGTTCAGTGGTAGAGTCTAACCCCTTTCGTTGTTGACCTACAGCAAATGTGTGCTCCATCAGTGTTTGAGTGTTGTATGAAGTGCATTCCAAGCTTTTATTGATTTTTTTTTTGTGGTAAATCAATGCTTTTTCACTGTGGGAATCTGGGTTTCTCAACCAGATAAGGGCATAGCAATGTGAATTGCGTCTTTACAGTCAATCAGTCGACTGAACTCAATCTGTAGTCTGGAATAAATACTTTCGCGGTTAGCGCAGTTTAGTCGCATTTAATTGGTTGCTTCATTAATTTAAAAAAAATTCTCTTCTTTAGCGTTCGTGGATCGTTTGTGCGCTTTATGATACTCAAAGCTCTAACCGGGGCTTTTCTTCTAACATCTACATCTACATATATACTCCGCAATCCACCATACGGTGCGTGGCGGAGGGTACCTCGTACCACAACTAGCATCTTCTCTCCTTGTTCCACTCCCAAACAGAACGAGCGAAAAATGACTGCCTATATGCCTCTGTACGAGCCCTAATCTCTCTTACCCTATCGTTGTGGTCTTTGCGCGAAATATACGTTGGTGGCAATAAAATTGTACTGCAGTCAGCCTCAAATGCAGGTTCTCTAAATTTCCTCAGTAACGATTCACGAAAAGAACGCCTCCTTTCCTCCAGAGACTCCCACCCGAGTTCCTGAAGCATATCCGTAGCACTCGCGTGATGATCAAACGCAGCAGTAACAAAACCAATTGCTTCTATGTCCTCCCTCTATCCGACCTGATACGGATCCCAAACGCTCGAGCAGTACTCAAGAATAGGTCGTATTAGTGTTTTATAAGCGGTCTGCTTTACAGATGAACCACATCTTCCCAAAATTCCACCAATGAACCGAAGACGACTATCCGCCTTCCCCACAACTGCCATTACATGCTTGTCCCACTTCACATCGCTCCGCAATGTTACGTCCAAATATTTAATCAACGTAACTGTGTCAAGCGCTACACTCCTAATGGAGTATTCAAACATTACAGGATTCTTTTTCCTATTCATCTGCATTAATTTACATTTATCTATATTTAGAGTTAGCTGCCATTTTTTACACCAATCACAAATCCTGTCCAAGTCATCTTGTATCCTCCTACAGTCACTCAACGACGACACCTTCCCGTACACCACAGCATCATCAGCAAACAGCTGCACATTGCTATCCACCCTATCAAAAAGATCATTTATGTAGGTATAACAGTGGACCTACCACACTTCCCTGGGGCACTCCAGATGATACCCTCACCTCCGATGAACACTCACCATCGAGGACAACGTACTAGGTTGTATTACTTAAGAAATCTTCGAGCCACTCACACATTTGGGAACCAATCCCGTATGCTCGTACCTTAGTTAGGAGTCTGCAGTGGGGCACCGAGTCAAACGCTTTCCGGAAGTCAAGGAATATGGCATCCGTCTGATACCCTTCATCCATGGGTCGCAAGATATCATGTGAAAAAAGGGCGAGTTGCGTTTAGCAGGAGAGATGCTTTCTAAAGCCGTGCTGATGCATGGACAGCAACTTCTCTGTCTCAAGGAAATTCATTATACTCGAACTGAGAATATGTTCGAGAATCCTGCAACATACCGATGTTAAGGATATTGGTCCGTAATTTTGAGGATCCGTCCTTCTACCCTTCTTATATACAGGCGCTTTTTTCCAGTCGCTCGGGACTTTGTATGTATTGTGCCATTGATCAGCCCATGCCCTGTCTCACTTCTCTAGCCAATATACTCTCTGATGAGTATCCATCAGGTTTTGTGGTAATTTTGGTGGTAATAATCCGGAGTTTATTTCGGTTGTTGTGGTATGAGAGAGTAAACGAGAGCTAGATTCGCTTACCTAATTCCTTCGATATTCGAATCACCCCACAATATTGTTGGGACGTGGTGCAATGGTGTATTTCGTTGAAACCTCGTGTAGAGTGGAAGCCCCCACTAAACTTTATTTTTGTACGTGCTGTTGTTTTGTCTGTTCTTGGTGTTCGTGGAATCAAATTGTGTTACAAACCATTCGAACCACATGTTGAAAAGTAATTCACGATTTCTGTGTTACAGCCCGATCCCTCATGCCTAGTATATTTTTGGAAGAAAGAGTTTAAAACCTCATCAATAGACATCCTATTCTGTCTTCATGGTTAACATATTGAATGTGGAAGATAACATGCCTTGCGCATTCCTTCTAGATTATTACTAGATGCAATTTGTGAGGGGGCCTAGAGTTAAATCTTGCAGGAAAGGAACTGTCTGCAAACTGCAGTAATTATTCTAACATATCCTGCATTTGCACAATTTTTAGTAGTATCACAAGTATAGTTGAATTATCTCATACGATATTTTTTGCTTGATTATTAATGAGTTTAAATTGATGTAAGTGAAGCCATAACGACTTTTTAGTAAAATAAGTAGCCGATATAATTTAATTTGTCTCTCGCCATCGATCGTTTATTTTACTCCTCTCTCTTGACAACTCATTTCCATTCAGTTAATATGTAATAGCAAAATACTTTCGATCGCTCGTTAACAACTCCATTTACAGTTATCCATACCAAGGAGATGCAAAAGCTACCACTCCATTCCGTACGTGGATATGTCACAATACTTTGTATTAAAGAATAACTAGCGCACAAAGCGCATATTACAGTTGCGACATAGTACTCACACAGGGTGGTCGGAAATTCCCGTTACAAAATTTTAGGACATATACAGGGTAGTGAGTACATAACATTTTGAATAGGAACCCATGTCCGGAATCGTATCTTTCCATTCTACGACAGTTTCAGTTCAGATGTGTACCTCGTCAACGTCTGCTTAGGGCAAGAGAAACGTCTCAGAGTTCCCTGTCCTGGTATGGAACAGGGTAGACACGATGACGTGTACTACGTCAAACGATCCCCAGATGTCGCTTATTGTCCGCTTTGCTGTGAGACCGAGTCAATACCTGTGCATCACCGATAGAGGAAACATCGTGCAGAACACATTTGCGGAATACGCAGACATGTTCCTTGTGTATGCCGAAGCTGGAGGTAACGGAAGAGCTGCTAGTCGGCTGTATCACGAACGTTTTCCACTCCGTCACACTCCATCGCACAAACTGTTTGGTCAAGTTACACAACGGCTACGAGAATCGGGTACCTTCACCGCGAGGAGGCAGGACTGTGGTGCTCCACGGCGACGCCGCACTCCCGAATTTGAAGAAGGTGTACTGCGTCGCATTGAAGACAGCCCGCCAACGAGATCACGTATAATTGCGCGTGCAATGGTTGAACTTGTTAGTCACAGTACCGTCTTGGACTTCCCGCATGAGCAACAATTACATCCGCACCACTTACAGAGGGTACACGCTATGGGTCCAGCAGACTTTCCACAACGCGTCGCCTTCTGCACAAGGTTTTTGCACCGTTGCATCGACGCGCCCCTGTTTCCACTTCGAGTTCTCTTCACAGATGAATGTAGGTTCACAAGGGATTGTGTTGTGAATGCTCGAAATAGCCATGTCTGGGCATACGAAAACCCTCATGCCACGCATGTTCAGGGATTTCAAGACAGGTTTGCAATTAACGTGTGGGCAGGTATTCTGGACGGTCATGTGATTGTACCATACCTCCATCCGTCCAACTTCACGGGGCCCGCATGCTTAGTCTTCCTACGACACGCAATGGACCCGTTCATGGAAGCTGTGCCATTGAATGTCCGTCAGGAAATGTGGTTTCAGCATGATGGACCACAACATCACTTTTCACTGGCTGTCTGGACACATCGCAACAGACGGTATGGTGAAAGATGGATAGGCCGTGGGAGTCCAACTGCGTGGCCGCAACGATCGCAGGATTTAACCCCTATGGACTTCTTCTTGTGGGGTCGTATGAAGAGCCTAATTTGAGAGACACCTGTAGAGACAGAGGAAGATTTGCTGGCACGAGTTCTCGCCTCTGCACAAGACATTGAAGAGACACCAGGTGGGATGGAGAGAGTGTAGTAGAAGATGCTTCGGAGGTATAATGTGTGTAACAACGATCGTAATCGCCACATCGAGCCGCTGTCGTAATGCTTCGGTACGTTGCGGCTGGTGCCGTAGATGCCGGGTTCTTGTTGTTGTCGACTTATGTAAACCATAAGGTTTAAGTTGTAATGCAAAGTAAAAACGAAACGAGTCAGTACTCTTTCCAAATGGATAGCAACAATTGTACTGGGTCACGCCTAAGTACAATCCTCACGTGGATATGTATGAGATAATCATCTACATTGAAACTGTCGAAGAACGGAAACGATACGTTTCCGGACATGGGTTCCTATTCAGAATGTTATGTACTCACTATCCTCTACACGTCCAAGAACTTTGTAACGGGAATTTCCGACCACCTGGTATAATAGTTGGTCAACCAGTGGCGCACCACTAGTATACATAACTACCAAGGTTAATAGTTTTACGTAAACATATTGACCTGTCAGATCAGACAAGAAAAGTTGATATTATAATTGAAAGGCCAGTGCAACGGAATGTCGGTTTGGTCACCTGCGTCTGCGCGTGATCGGCGCCAGCCGCACACTGTGACCCCCTGACTGGAGACTGTGGCCTTTCGCAGGCAGTGAAGATGGCTCCAGCGATCGAAGACGCCCGCGCTCCTCCACCTCCTTCCCATTTTCCTCCCGCGGGACTCTGGCGTAGGCGGCTCACGACGGCGGGCTGCCAGCTGACAGCAGGCGGAGCAGGGTCAGCCGGAACGTACGAGCGGCCCGGGAATTTCAGTGACAGCCGCCAGAATAAAATTTGAGAGGATGGAAAATAACTGCCAGAGGAGCCGCACAAACGTGTGGCAATGGAGTGTATGATTTTCAGAAATTATTTTTTCCTGTAACAGTCAGTCACAAATAAACTCTTTCAAACACTAGGACGGCAGAAGGTGGTCCTCTAATACACTCTAATACTGTCCTCTCCTCTCTGTGTTCTACAGACGAGAAACGCCAACTCCCAGCCACAAGGACGGAGTTCAGATAACGTCTCAACGTAAGTATAGGCAGAGGAAGTGCTCTCAATTACTGAACGCTGCGGACTCAACGACGAATTTCAACCCAGAGGTGAAGTCCAGAATCGTATAGGTTCGCAACGGTACAGTGCCTAACTGTTCGAACTATAAACTCTCCTGAGTGCAAAGACAGCAAGTGTGTCTGTAACAAATAAAGCTGATATCGAGCGACCGCCGGCCAGAGTGGCCGAGCGGTTCTAGGCGCTACAGTCTGGAACCGCACGACCGCTACGGTCGCAGGTTCGAATCCTGCCTCGGGCATGGATGTGTGTGCTGTCCTTTTTTTTTTTTTATGAGAGGTGGAGCCCCTCCACGCCCACAACGGCATGATGGCCAACACAAAAGGTCTACTGCCATCTCTGCATAAGGGTTAGTATTCACTAAAGTGAGGTGTCGCAGGATGTGGGTACTGCGATGTCTGCGTACGTCTGATTAGGATTAACCATTAATACGCGCTCATCTGGAGATAGATTGGTCGAAATCTGACGAAGGGTAGCGGTTTGAAGGGCAGAGGAAAAAAAGGGCCAAAGCAAGAGCCAAGGGAAAAAAACCTCTGCGAAAGTTAGGTCGGGCGGCAAGAGCAGTAGCGGTTGTCTTGCTGCCTGCGATAGGTTGTGTAAGGATAGGCTTTGTTAGTAGTGGGTATCATGCATGTCGATACCTTGACGTTGTGCGTTTGTGCTGCTCGGCGGCTGGCGCTGGGTGCTGGTACAGAGTCCTCGTTCAGCGTCCTGCAACCTGCAACAGTTAGGTTTGTTATCGGTCTTGTGTCCGATAGGTCATATACCGGAGGCACAGTGTGAGGGAGAGTTGGCAGATTGTTCGTGCGTCTGTGGGCGAGCTCGTCGGTGTCCCTGCTGTGGCCTGTTGGTTGGCTCTAATAGCAGCTGGTAGTTGCCAGTCAGTGTTGCTGATATGCAGGGGCTTACCGGCGTTCGTCGCTGTTTGTGTATGTTAGTTTACCATAGGTGGTTATGCCCTAGCTAGCAGTGTCTTTGGCCGCTTGTGTTTCCACCTGTGGTATTGTGCTGTCCTTAGGTTGGTTAGGTTTAAGTAGTTCTAAGTTCTAGGGGACTGATGACCTCAGAAGTTAAGTCCCATAGTGCTCAGAGCCATTTGAACCATTTTTATCGAGCGACCGTCACACACGGGCGCTCACATCGGGAAACCTCGTCTCTCCACCGCTGGCCTCCCAGCAAGGCTCGGCTCCCAACCATCATAATTCCGGAAACGAATCAGATTCCCGAAACCACTGAATATTCTCCCTCTCTATAGATTCTTCCTTACGCCGACCAACCACATTTTACTCTTTTGTCGTCCAGCGCGGAAAGCTTGCGAGGAGAAACCTATACTCGTACAATGGTACGCTTCTCAGTAAAAATCAGCGGAAATAAACCAGCCTTCATGGTTTTCGAGGTGCCGCTTCTTCGTTCCTCTCACCTGCGTCCAAGATTTACGGAGTTCGGGAGTATTATCCGATTATCCTTTCGGCCCTACTACAAACACGGCCGGTTGCGACTCTATTGTCCTCAAGCACTCAGGTGTCCCAACGTTCGTCTTGCTACTTCCTGTGTTTAAGCAGCACCAACACACTGTGTGGGCCTTTCACCCAGGGCTTGAGTTCTGCCTGCTGTTTCATTTCCACTGTCACTCCAACCTCTACTAATATGATAATAAAGACACTCTGTCACCTTCCATGCAATAAGCGTTAACAATTATTTACAAGGCGTACATGACAATGTCAGTCTCCTTTATATATTCATATATACGATGTACAACCTATCACGTGATATGTACTAAGATGGTATCTGTTCTTTCGGACATACCATCTTAGTGTATGTATATATAGTTAAGGTTCACCGGCCACTTGACCATCTTCTTCTTCTGTGCGAATGCACAAACAGTGCCCGAACTCTTACGGGAATCGGCAATGCGCCGCGAGTAATGACTATAATGGGCGGGTGCACTACGAATGTAGTGAAGGACAATACGTTGAGAATGTGGGTTTCGCGGGAGGCGTGCCAGAGATAAATCCCTGCAGTCGCGCTATCCTCTACATCCTCGGTGGCTCAGATGGACCCTAACCCTCCCGAGGAGCAGAGGAGGTTTAGGCCTTTGTCATGTTCAGAACAGAGTGAAGGCCCTGTTCGTCAGCTGTCACCTGCAACTGTGGCGACGAAGTTCGACGTGCCTCACAAGTCTCTTACTGGAAGCCTTACGACCAATCTCACCAAGCGAGGTGGCGCAGTGGTTAGACACTGGACTCGCATTCGGGAGGACGACGGTTCAATCCCGCGTCCGGCCATCCTGATTTAGGTTTTCCGTGATTTCCCTAAATCGCTTCAGGCAAATGCCGGGATGGTTCCTTTCAAAGGGCACGGCCGACTTTCTTCCCCGTCCTTCCCTAATCCGATGAGACCGATGACCTCGCTGTCTGGTCTCCTTCCCCAAAACAACCAACAACCAACCAATCTCACTCGCACCCCCTGTGATGATATCGGACATCCCAGCACCTTTCTTCTACATTAGCCAATTCTTCTTGAATTAAGCTACATACGCACCGCACTACTACCCACACGCTTGATGATGACGAGGTCGATATATGCTGCCATGCAAATGAACAGGACGCCGAATGTGATTGAAAGCAAACACCCCACTACAAAGTGGCGCGCTGTGTGGCAGGCACTGACGTGCAATCTGCATGGTACGTAACTGTTAATGGGAAATAGTTGTGCCAGTCCCGCCTACATCACATCCACCACGATGATTCACCCTTGTGTGCCACATGCCAAGTGATTGACACGGATGAACATCGTTTCGAGCGCGACTGCTACGGTCGCAGGTTCGAATCCTGCCTCGGGCATGGATGTATGTGATGTCCTTAGGTTAGTTAGGTTTAAGTAGTTCTAAGTTCTAGGGGACTGATGACCACAGATGTTGAGCCCCATAGTGCTCAGAGCCATTTGAACCAGCCATTGTTTCGAATGCGGGTCGGCAAAGGACGTTTGGTATTTGGTGCGTCAGATAATGGCTTTTCTCACGCGCAATACTCCCGACAGGATAACTACCCGATCACTTCTTTTCCCCGATGAGATGTATTTCCCAAGAGCAAAAATGAACTCTGTGACGTGGATCAGCGGCCACGCTGTTCACTACCTATTCGGTAATGGCGAAAATACAGTGCCCGATTTTTGGTATTACCTCAACGAATGACATTGTGCGATCGTCAAGAACCCTAAATATAGGCAATATTTTTCTAATTTTCTTTGGAGCGATTCCATAATCCGCCTCGCAGCTGGATTATCGATGACATGAGAAGATAACCATAGCACCTCTTCCCAGTTCCTTTTTTTATGAGATTGAACAAACAACAGAAACAACACAGCAACGAGGGGACAGTCACTGAAAAATTCGCAGCGGGCTATAGTATGGAGCATCCTTTGTCGTAACGGGACGACTTCCTATTATTCTGTTTATGTAGCCGAAGAGGAACGGCCTTCCTTTTATCCATTTGTATAAAAATAAAAAAAAGCGGAAAAACAAACCTCTGTACCTGTTGACGTATGTCAACGCCTGTAAGCAGCTAAGGGTGTTCATTTCATTGTAATTTTTATCACATGATACCTAATTGCATTTGTAGATCACGACAAAGTATGTGGATGGGTGTTTGTAAGGTGCGAAATTATAGCCACGTGCAGTGAAAAAATCCGAAAATACAGCAGAAAGCTGCTTCTTGATTCAAATGGCTCTGGGCACTATCGGACTTAACTTCTGAGGTCATCAGTCCCCTAGAACTTAGAACTACTTAAACCTAACTAACCTAAGGACATCACACACATCCATGCCCGAGGCAGGATTCGAACCTGCGACCTTAGCGGTCGCGCGGTTCCAGACTGTAGCGCCTAGGACCGCTCGGCCACTCCAGCCGGCGCTGCTTCTTGTTCAGTGCTTATTGCTAATAATGTGACGTGATTCTGCAATGTACAGTAATGGTTTGTAATGACCTTTCCTACAAAATTATTTTTTAATACGTGTAAAAAATCCGATGTGTCGATTAACAGTCAGAGATTTCATGCGCAACTAAATAAGATGCAGCCTTCAGAGTTTTTAGAAAGCGCTTAGGAGAAGCCTGGCTGTTGGCAGTCGTCTTTCTAAGCTACGCCATCAGAATGCATCGTGGCCTGTAGCTATAAATGGTATTTAATGTAAGGAACTGATAAGACTTTGCAACGTGTTGTATCTTCAGTAATACGCTAGATCATGTGTTTATCTCAATATTCATTGTGATACGAGTTTTATTTTTCAGCTTTTCTCGCGGGGAGGACAACACTTTCATGTGGCACTTTGCAGTGGTTACAAATTTACAGTGTTAATTTTTGCTTATCGTACGACCAGAGCCTCCAGTCATTCCGAGAAAAAATCGTAGGTCTTTTTTTTCAATCATACATCATGGAGCTGTTATCAAATCGCGATACGCAGTTTACATTTTCTAAAATTTCATCGGTCCGCATCCTCCGTTGTGCCGCTCCCAAAACCCATGTGCGACACTTACAAACTTCATTCTGGTGAAGTTTTATTTGAAACATTTGAGTGAGTGGAGGTGGAAGCCAGCTCACAGGTTTTACCACGAAAATGTGAATATTAAGATTGGAATCGCAGTTCCACCATCAAAAACATGCTACCCAACATCACAACAATAGTGGGCGTCACTATCTCACGCCCCAGTAGTAGTTTTCATCGGGGCACTCAATGTTACATCACCATCACACATACTTACCTTCATGGCCAGAGCAAAGTGGAATAATAAATTCAACTAGGAGGAGCACACCACAGAACTGCTGAAGCGTCTTAACAAATCTCTATTTGCAAAGCGAATTGTGTAGCACATAGGGAATATAAAAATGAAAAAGCTGGCATACTATGCTTACTTTCATCCCATAATGTCATTTGGGATTATATTTTGGACTGATTCATCAAGCAAAGTTAAATTTTTTCGGGCACAAAAACGTCCAGTAAGAGTTATATGTGGTGTGAACTCAAGAACATCCTACAGAAGCCTGTTTAGGGATCTAAGGATACTAACTACTGCTTCCCAATATATTTATTTCTTAATGAAATTTGTCATTAAAAATATATCACTTTTTCAAACCAACAGCTCAATTCATGAAATCAATACTAGAAATAAGAATAATCTTCACAAAGATTTAAAGGTATTTAGTCTTGTACAAAAAGGTGTGCATTATTCAGGAATACACATTTTCAATAACTTGACAGCCGCCATAAAAAGCGTAACAACCAATTAAATTCAGTTTAAGAGAAGCCTAAAGGATTTATTGGTGGCCAACTCCTTCTACTCCACTGATGAATTTCTCAGTAAAACCAACTGATTTATATATATATATATATATATATATATATATATATATATATATATATATATATAAACTTCTGCACAATTTCAGTGCAGTAATGTGCTCATTGTTAATGTGTGTGTGTGTGTGTGTGTGTGTGTGTGTGTGTGTGTGTGTGTGTGTAAGTAAAATCTAACTTCTGCACCATTTCAGTGCAGTAATGTGTTCATTGTAAGTAAGTATTATAGTAGTTGTATTGCATGTTTATTACCTTATAAATAAAAAACCTTTTTATTTTACATTCAGTGCATTAGTATATGTAAAATGACTCTTTCATACAGTGTTCATTAAAAAATGACGATCATTCCACTTGGGACCTGTTGTATGGTACATTAGCTTATTTGTTTTAGTTGTAAATATTTGTCATGTATTGTTTTTCTGACATGTTCTACATCCTGCAGGACCTCCTCACTAAGGATCAATTGGAATGAAAGTAAATCTAATCTAATCTAATCTAATCCTCTGTTCAGTAGGTTTGGCCTGTCATGCCTTGTTTAACTTTCGCATCTCTGCGTTAACACTTAAATCGTGATTTTCTGAAATTTTCAGAATCTCTTAAGAGAGTTACATAAAGTACCATTCAACCGACTCTCCGTCTGAAGGCCAAACGGTACCGATCGATCACCGTGTCATCCTCCGCCGATAGGCGTCATTGGATGCGGATGTGGAGGGGCCTGTGGTCACCACACCCGATCACCCAGCCATTATTAGCTGTCGCGACTGGAGTCCCTACTTCTCGTTCAAGTAGCTAACTGGCCGGCCTCACAAGGGCTGAGTGCACTCCACTCGTGAACGATGCCGTGAAGTGACACTGCGTCGTATAATTTTTTGTTTACTCTAAGCCTTAGTGACAACGGCCTTGGCACAGTGGTAACACCGGTTCCCGGTTCCCGTCAGATTGTGACGCTACAACACAGTTCTTGCTATGAATTTTTGCGCTTATTTAACACATAAAACTGTTTGTATTCGATGTATTGTCTTGTGTAAATATGTATTGTAAATACTATGTTTAAATTATGCAGTATTTAACACTGGCAAGTCAGGGCATATTTAGTTAACGTTGAAGTCAGAGACATTGTTTTGTCGTGCCGCTGGGTGCGTGAGCGTGCCAGCGGGCAGTAGTAGCAGTGACGCCGTGCTCGGAGTAAGACGTACAGTCGACTGCTGTGTTACATCTAACAGCTATTGTGTGGATCTAAGTACGACGGGAAAGTAATGGTCGGCATATCTGGAAGCATGGCCGGGCAAGTTATTATGGATTAATGGGCATAGTGCTGAAGAAACGAGGGCTTAAATGTGAAGCGCACTGTGGGCCCAAGTCGCAACAGTAAAAGCCCGCTGCTACATTGTGTCGCCGCCGTGGACTTCCGTCGATCCACCGACAACGAGGGAAGTAAGATCTACGTAATTTTCGTAGGATAAAATTGTAGAAGTCTTGCCAGTGACTGTGCTTTTCTCTGAAGTTGAACAATTAATAACAAGCACTTTATAATCGAAGTGTTGCAGTTACATTCCACCCGACAATAACACCAGGTAGGTTCCTTCCGATCCTTACCTTATTGAACCGAGTGTGTCACGCTGTTATCAAGA
Organism: Schistocerca serialis cubense; assembly: GCF_023864345.2. NCBI lineage: Eukaryota > Metazoa > Arthropoda > Insecta > Orthoptera > Acrididae > Schistocerca > Schistocerca serialis. The sequence continues at coordinate 323,861,336 of NC_064644.1, forward strand.
GAAAATATGTTAATTATCAAATTATTTGCATAGACGGTGAAGAGTAAATTTCAGACTGTTTTGAATGATTGGTTATCGTAGTTAATTGTTGCACTTAATAAGCTTACGCCAACCGTAGTAACTTAATAATAGACTGAAGTAATAAATTTGTTTGCCGGACGGTGTGGCCGTGCGGTTCTAGGCGCTTCAGTCTGGAACCGCGTGACCGCTACGGTCGCAGGTTCGAATCCTGCCTCGGGCATGGATGTGTGTGATGTCCTTAGGTTAGTTAGGTTTAAGTAGTTCTAAGTTCTAGGGGACTGATGACCACAGATGTTAAGTCCCATAGTGCTCAGAGCCATTTGAACCAATAAATTTGTTCATTAAGATTTATTTCAATGCATATTCAGCTGAAGTTAGTTCAAGGATATTTCATGAAACTGTAAAGCTTATTCCACCTGACAATCGCCCAATTAATGAATCATTATCATTCAAAACATAGTTAATCAATTATTGGCAATGTATTTCATTGTCAGTAGATTAAACTGTGCAGAGTACTTAATTTTCAAGACAGAATGACAGTCCATTATTCAAAATCTCGATAGATAATTATCTGTGTTGTCAGCATTGCACTTAGCTGACAAATTATGAACAAAATAACTATCAAAATGCTTATTGAAAGTTAACCACTAATGTTTAAGTGTAGTTAGATTGTTATGACATTATTTTATATGACTACTGAGCCTGACACAGCATTTACGTAAAAGTTCCCGTTCCACCTGCTGCGCTACAAACAGGTAAACTTCATTTTTGACACAATTATTCACGTACTTAACAGTACTGTCGCTCATCAGTTGAGCTGGTAACCAATTTTTTAATAGCTTTTACAGCTTAATCATTTCTTTCGACAAAATTTCCACTGGCAAATTTATTTCCAAATTATTTCCATTATTTCATTTACCGATCGTTATTGAATGAAATTACTGATTCAGTAACGATCAAGTCATAACGTCTCCTGTTTCCCGCGGAATAATCATTATTTACTTCGGATTCGGATGCCTTGTCCCGACACGGGTCAAAATTCATAATTGACGGTCATTGTTAACTTGTAATTTCGCAAATCCCGGGAAGCAGGGGGGTGTTATAAGATCACCGAAGTTAAGCACTGTTAGGCTTGGCTAGCATCTGAATGGGTGACCGTCCTGTCTGCCGCGCGGTGTTGACACTCATCCCTTGTGAGGCAAATTGAGGAGCTATTTGACTGAGAAGTAGCGGCTCCGGTCAAGAAAACTGACTACGGCCGGGAGAGTGGTGTGCTGACTACGCGCTCCTCCATTTCTGCATCCAGTGACGCCTAAAGGCTGAGGCTGACACGGGTTGGGTTGATTTGGGAAGGAGACAAAACTGCGACCAAACTGCAAAAACACCAATGTAGGCCCCCCTCCCCCACACCCCAACAGACGAACCGTCCTAAAACAAGCCAGTGCGGACTGGAACAGATATCAGGACTGATCGAAGAACATTCCGTCCCCATGACCATCACTGAGGACAACGACTTGCAGCAAATGACCCACAGACTCGAAACAGCAATCAAAAAAGGAGCGCAGAAGAGTGGAGACCATCTATCCTCCAAGCAGCACTAGTCCTAATTCGACAAAAGAAGCAACTACAACGACAAATGAGCCGAAATGACAACCCTGACTTAAAAGACAATGGAACAGACTCAATGCCAGGATTATAAGAATGATTTCCGAACATAGACAACAATAATGGGGCGATACTTGCGGTAGACTTGACTACAGAAATGGGGGAAATTTTTTGAGGTGATTGAGAACGTTAGCAGGGTAACGCCAATCAGCCACCAACACCCTAATCGTAAACGACGAACCCACAACAAACTCACTCGAACAGGCAGAAGTCTTTAAGCAAGTCCTCCAGGAAGTATTCTCCTTCCCCCACGTTAATAAATTCGATGGTCGTTTTAGGTTCGAAGTAGACACCCAGCTGTCACTGCTGCTAGATGCCCCAACCACTGAAGCCGAAGAGCAGCAAGCTGTCACCAAAGACGTATCAGACGGAGAAACTGAGGACGCAGTGTACTCTGAACGCAACGAAGCCACAAGACAAAAACACATTAGACCTTATACATCTTCAAAAAGCTCCTTCCCATCCTGTCCTTCATTTTCAACTATTGATTACATAAAAGCCATTACCGACTAACATCGGTATCCCAGCTATTATTGTTGATCAAGGCCTCCGTTACCCAGCAGACCTACAAAGTGTGTGTAGCTAACCAAGCTTCTGTAACCTACACCCCACGAGCTGGCGTCCCTCAGGATTATATCTGCCCCCCCCCTCTTCCTATACACCTTATACAAAGCTGACGTACCTACCATAACGGATTAAAATGGTCCGCAGCTCGTGTTCGTGCGGTAGCGTTCTCGCTTCCCGCGCCCGGGTTCCCGGGTTCGATTCCCGGCGGGGTCAGGGATTTTCTCTACCTCGTGATGACTGGGTGTTGTGTGCTGTCCTTAGGTCAGTTAGGTTTAAGTAGTTCTAAGTTCTAGGGGACTGATGACCATAGATGTTAAGTCCCATAGTGCTCAGAGCCATTTGAACCATTTTTGGATCAAAACGAACCGACAGGAGTATACACCTACTGTGTCACAATGCTACCAACAACAACCATTCAACACTCGTACCTCGAACACCTAGAAATATGGATGGCGAAATGGAAGATACGACCAAACCCGAGTAAAACTCAGACAGTCTTTTTCAGACATCGATATAAAAAAGACAACAAAACGAAGACGACATCAGACTTACGTTATGGGACACCCCTTAACCCAAAATCACACAGGTAACAAATGGTCTATCTGGACTAACAGCTAATCTGCAAGACGCACCTGACCCACTCCTGAAGAGGACCAGACTAAGAGTTAGACACTGGACTCGCATTCGGAAGGACGACGGTTCAATCCCGCGTCCGGCCATCCTGATTTAGGTTTTCCGTGATTTCCCTAAATCGCTCCAGGCAAATGCCGGGATGGTTCCTTTAAAAGGGCACGGCCGACTTCCTTCCCCGTCCTTCCCTAATCCGATGAGACCGATGACCTCGCTGTCTGGTCTCCTTCACCAAAGCAACCAACCAACCAACCAGACTAAGACAAAACCTAATCCGGCAGGTACAAGGGCGCTTCGACGGCTCCAGCACACAAACTGCAGTCCACATCTATATTACATTCAAACGACCGGTAATGGAGCATCAACAGCCCCCCTGGGAGACATACACTCCCAAATAGCGAGCAGGGAGAGGAGACTCCTGTGCAATACTCTCGTATCTCACACCAAGCAACGAGGTCTACCTGATCTACCTAACATCGAAACTCTCGTACGTTACACTAAGCAGCTAAGTCTACCGAACATCCAACATAGACCCTTTTAAAACAGCCTGCTCAAGCTAAGAGCACTTTACATAGACAAACATTGAACATAAAACCTGATATGTGAGACCTCGTCTCCACCGACAACATGACCCGACGAAAACCCAATGTCAAGCACATCACCTCTTCCAGCACAACAGCCCAGAGCACTGCCAAAACCTAGTCACCATCGTGGAACAACACTGCTATCCCATCTCACCTAGATGATAGAACAGATAATTCACACACATTCTCTCTCTCTCTCTCTCTCTCTCTCTCTCTCTCTCTCTCTCTCTCACACACACACACACACACACACACCACCACCACCACCAAAAACCAACACACTACGATGACCCTCTCAAGGTGCTTCCACTAGCTCTAAGTAATTACAAGTTGTAAATAATAGCTAAGTGTCTTCAATCTGTATCACACAATATTACCTGCCATCATTTCATAAATATAAACTCAAACGTTATGATGTAAGTACTGTACATACTGATGGCAACACAAAGTCAACTAAGGGGCCACTATCCCTAGATATCCTAGATATTCGCATGTACCTTTACTTGTAAGTACCTTCTGCTACTCTCACCTCCCTCACTAGGCGTAAGTTTAGTCCCACCTTCTCTCTTCCTATTGCCCTCCCTCCTCTTCAAACTAATATCTAACGCTATATGTACTGTGTAACATTTTTGTATTGTAATTGTACAAGATGTAAATTATGTCGGAATGAACAATGACACTGTAACAATATAAAAATGAATAACGCAAACTATAACGTCAAAATTACCGACAGAAAACTCGATTTTTTCAAGATGCAGGATGGCTTCTGACTCAACTAATGCGTAGGGGCTGGAGATTCTCTGGGTTTTTGCCATTCTGAAATTGATTCAGTTTTCTCATTCTGCGAGAGCTGAAGGGCGATCTGTTTAATTGTTAAAAACCATTCAACAGCGAAGATCGCATAAAATATGTTTTTAAATTTAAGACAACCGGTTTCAACAGACAGTGCTGTCATCTTAAGGTCTTGAAATCTCTTTGTTGTAAATCATGTTCCTTTTGAGCGGACTTCGCGCACGTGATGTCAAGTGGATAAAAATAGCACATTATAAAAAGTTTGCTATCGTTAAAACGTTTAAAACACATGAAGCACCTTGTGCAACAGGCTACACCCAAATACGTATTGCCCACAGTTGCTTGTTGCATCATACAAACACGGTACACAGAAGCACAACTGTTTACATACACTGGACATATTCCAAACAGTGCGAATCCGTATTAAATTGTGTATAAGGTACAGTTGTACACTTCTGAAATTCAGTGGTATTGCAGTCGTTTTTCACAACGGGTTCCACTTCGCAGTGTTCTGATGAATGAATGAGATTTTAGCATCCACGACAGCGGTAAAGACTACTTAAATAATCTGCTATTTTTTTAGTTTCACTTGTGAGTATACACTGTTCATTCACGTTTATGTGACTACCTGTCAAAAGCAGCGCAAAACGTGCGGGAAGGAAGTCATTGAGGTTTTGGAAGGTGCTGACAGGGATATGGAGCCTATAACACTACCGTCTGCTACTGTTATACTCTAACCTCAAAGCTGGCGGCAGTTCGTATAGTTAAATTATTTTTATTCAAGCAATTATAGTATAAAGAAGCAGAGCAGTGTTACCCTCTGAGAGAAATTTTGTTATGTAAACCGTGTTGTACCTAACGGAGGTGCCTTATCGGAAGTGGAAGTCAGAATTATGTACGTATTTAAACAGTAACAAACAATATGTTACCTATCTACACTGTTCAAAGAATAATGAAAACGGCCGCCAGCCTAATTAGGCAAGAGAATGATTGACATTCTTGTTCAAGAAAACAGGTATGAGTAACTTTAACGGACAAACACAACCTACACTTCGCCACACGCGAGTGCAATGAACCCTGGCACCTGAATACAGTATGTTCAGGTTAAGGTTGGAGCTAACAGATCAGAACAAACTATTTGCATAAATATAACCTTATAACACTGCACACTATTACCTACAGGGCTTATTCAAACTGAATGGTCTTTATAACATTACTATTAATATTCACTGTAGAATCGTAAATTGGACATAGGTTCGGTATTACTTTTCACACATTTTCCTAGCTGACATAAAATTGTAAATGTAGTTCACTGCAAAATTATGAACTGATCACAGGTTACGTCTCTCTCAACTAACTACTATTCTATTTAGAATGAAAGTTAATTGGAATTCACTAACAGGTTACTTCTTACTGTCTTTTGAATAAAGAAATTATTGTTTTCATAAATAGTGGTCTTTCTATTAATTGTTATTTATCATGAGCATAAAGAATAACCTGTGGATTCTATTACACTAATAATATGTTCTTTCAATACCCAAAAGAAACAAGTGCTTAGCAATCATGAGTATATAACTTTTCACTATTGCAGTTTTCCACTTTTACTACAGTGAGACACAAAATTAACATATTTGTAAGATAGTGACTGACCTTTTGCCACTTACAACAGGCATAAATGTGATCATTTACTAAGCAAAACTTTATAAGCCCCAGTTTTAAGAACTTTTAATTTTGAAGTTGGCAACAACATATTAATAAGCAGTCTTAATAGGATAATTATTTTCAACAAGCATCATGTACTTTAGCTCACTCTCGTGCCACAGTAACTTTAACTTTCTTTCAATAAAGGACACTCGGTAAGCACTTTAGCGTGGGAGGGACCCTACGTGGATATGTGACTGAGGATAAAACACGGTAGGTACAAGAGTTCAGTTAAAATTTACCTTGTATTTGAGTATACTAAACATCCAATGCGCTGGTCCTTCACTGTACATTACTATAGTGTTCCGTTACAGTGGTTGCGCAATGTGTTGGCGATTGCATGTTGGTAGGTGAAGTTGCAGGTAGAAATGTTGGACTCTGTCATTTCTTGGTGGCGATGATAGACACCAATTTCAGAATAGTTCCAGCTCTTTATCCATCCAACCAAGGCACTGGAAAGCGTCAGGAAAAGCCTCTCTCGGAACCAGCACAATATATAACTTTTACATGGGCAGTTCACAGTTTGGTAGCTCGTTCCCGACTGACTCTTGGTTCCACCTTTTCTACCTAGGCCAACCACAATTTCCGCGTGCTACATAGTTCCGTTCCCGAGAGGAACCACAACACCTTTTACATACAAAATAACTAAGAACCCTAAGTGAGGATCAGCAAATACATAACAACAGCCAAACATATTAACTAAAACAGAACATTTGCATACATTGGTATTTCTAAAAAACATTATTTAAACAAAATTATTCAATCTAAAAGATAACCAAAGACATTAAGTGAGAAAGACAAACATATCATTTGCTCATATCGTACATATATTACATAGGTCAAACTTCTCACATTCCAAAAGACATCAAGTTTGTAACAGAGAATAGAATAAACACTCCCATAGTATGGATTCAATCCAACAACATTTACAGAAACTCAATGATGTAATATTAAATAAAACAAAAAGGCAAAATAAATCAGTAAATCAGTAGAGCCATGGTGTTAAAGCCATACCGACACCGGTGCTGTAGCCAGCTGTGCCAAGTTTCTTGATTGAGAATCCATGGCGCGAACAGCCCGATCGAGGTGGTCCCACAAATTCTCCATTGGGTTTGAATGCGGAAAGTTTGACGGCCAGGGGACCCCTCGAACCACGCACATAAACTAACAACAGCGTGGCACGTTGCATTGACCTGCTCGTAGATGCCATCATGCCGAGGAAGAGCAAGCTGCAGGTAGGTATGAACATGATTTAAAAGGATAGATGCATACCTATGTTGATCCAGTGCCCCTTCCAGAATCACGAGATCACCCAGGGAATGATGCCCTCTACATCTACATACATACTCCGCAATCCACCATACGGTGCGTGGCGGAGGGTACCTCATACCACAACTAGCATCTTCTCTCCCTGTTCCACTCCCAAACAGAACGAGGGAAAAATGACTGCATATATGCCTCTGTACGAGCCCTAATCTCTCTTATCTTGTCTTTGTGGTCTTTGTGGTATTTGGACTACCCCAAAAGAGTTATGTTTTATTTTAATATTTGTTCTCAGATTTCGTTATTTACATTGAATGGGTTTATTTAGTATTGAAAAACAGCTTTTCAGGTTATTAGAAGTATTTAATCAGATCACAGATACAAAGTACAAAAATTTTTTTATATCTTTCATTAAATTCAGTGATCAACGAACAGAAAATTAATAATCTATGTACCTCAACAGTCGCTGCAGTAAAATAACACAAGACTTTTTTCAACTTTTCAGTCAAGCACATTTTTGCACTGCATGCACTTCACAGTGATAGTTTCTCCTCTGTGTGTATTACAAACAGGTTTCTTGCACGTTACACACCAGAATCTTGTTTTCCGTTCTTCGTTTCTCTTGCAATCTTGACATCATTGTGGTGTTGGTAACTTAGAACACTGGGTCTGGATCACTGCTGTAGGAACTGCAATACCACAAGCTTTCAGTGCATCTTGTACATCTTTATGAAGACCGTTGACATTTTTGGCTCTTTCTTCCATGTTGCCTTTCCAGAGTCCAAATGCCAGTTCAGTCGTGAAGAGTTTACGTCGGCTTCCGTTATTCTTCTCCCATTGAGGAAATCTTTGAGTGTACAGAATATATGCAATCAGTGCTGCAATATCTATCATTTCCATGAAGATTCTTAGTGGCCACCGCCTCGTTCCTCTAACACAACTGTATTCTCTTGTCATTTTATCTACAGCACCTTTGGTTTTGTTGTAGTGCAGTATGATTTCGGGTTTGTGTGCACTTTCTTCACCACTCACTTGTCTCTCATTATGCTGAGTAGAGAGTAGTATTACTGCCTTTCCCTTCTTTGGAACATAGGAAACTAGGGTCAACTTATTTATGAAACCAAACACTGAAGAGTGAACTTCTCTCTTTCTGTTTGGCAAGAATTCCTTCGAAATCTCTTTCTTACTGGAACGCAAGGCACCAACTAACGTCGTGTTTCGTTTTAGTTGTTCAACAACCAATGGAAAACTGGTGAAAAAATTATCGGTTGTTATACCATGACCGTTATTCAGAAATGGTTCCATCAGATCCAAAACAACTCTCTGTCCTTCATTCTCTTCCCGAGTATTGTCCACCACTCCTGTGTAAATTTGGATCCGTAATAAGTAAGATGTCTTCACATCAGCACAAACCCAAATTTGAATGCCCTACTTGCCAGGCTTGCTCTTCATATAAACCGTAAAAGGGCAGTTTCCTCGGTACGTTGCTAATCGTTCATCAATAGTCACGAGTTCATAAGGATAGAAGTTCTTGCACAAGTTAAATTGAAATTTGTCGAACACTAGCCTGATGGCTGGTAGCTTGTCCTTGGTTTCTTCAATTCTCTGTGCTCTTGTGTCTCTGTTGTCAAATCGCAAGAATTTCAGTATAGATAAAAATCGGTTTCTTGACATGGCAGCAGAAAAGAATGGTTGCCGAAAGGCAACATTACCTACCCACAGATCGGAAGCACTTGTGCGATGCCCATGAGTTCGATCAGCTTCTATTAGAATTGCTAATACAGCGTACACTTCAGTTGCATTTGTATCTCTCCATGTCGTTTTGTTCAAAGAATGAGCTGCATTTCACGAAGAAATTACTCGTTTGGCTTCCCTGTTCGTTTCTTCTAGAATGATGCTCACGATTTCTGGCGAGATAAATAATAAAAATGACTGTTATTGTTTTGAGTGTTTTTCCATCATTCACTGGGCCAGGTGTTACGTTCAAAATGTTACAACGTCGACGCCGCCCACTTTTTGGTGATCCACTAAAAAGTTGTAGTCCACTTCTAGAATCAAACAAATCTCCAGTGTCTTTGTCTTCTTCTTCTTCTTCATCATCATCCTCTTCTTCTTCTTCTACTTGTTTACGTGAATGTGTAGTGTCTTCTGATATTTTATCATCAGCTTCATCTGATGCTATGATATGGTCTTTGTCACAAGGTTCCGTATGTTCATTCAGTTCATTATCAATGTCCCATTCATTTTCATCGTCACTGACATCAGAATTGTATAGAATTTCCATATCTCTTCGCTAGAAAGTCCTTTGGACATCCTTACTTGCAAATGAAATACTGACTCGCGTAATGTCAGCGCAACAGTGAACGTCAAATTCAACTCAACAATAGTAACCAGCAACAATAAGAAACATTGAATCTATGGCAAAACTCAACAAAGAAGATGAATGACAGATATATTTCCCAAAATCTTCGTTTTCTACAAATAAGAAAATAAGACGTTTCATACCAAGCGGGGTAATCTCACAATCCCACCAATAAATGACTTGACTAGCAATGATAAAGCCAAAAAAATTAGACAGTCATGAGTGTGAATTCAACGTCAATCATTTTAGTACAAAATCATGAAACCACAGGCATGTGGCCCTTCAGATAACATTATTATAGGGAAAAAATCAACCTGGGGTAGTCAGAATACTCCTCTTGGTAATGCGAGGGTTAACCACGGCAGTACGCGAACAGTTTACAAACTTAGTCATTTCACAAATTATTCTATCCTTGGCCCGAAAGCTAATGACGATGTCATATTGAACATCACATAAACCTATCCATTTCCGCAATACACAACGACTAACTTTTGTGTGTCCCCCCTGACAAGCTTAATGCACCCTCCACTCCTACTGCTGAACCTGCCGACTGTGTGTGGTCACATTAAAGTGTATTATGTGGTCATATCACTTTAGGTTGTGAAAGGTGGCTGCACTGAGCCACAGCGCCAGAGATTGCGCCAAAGAGTTTTATTCCGCCGCCTCCACTGGCAGTGCTTGTCGAGATGTGGCAGTAGTCAGTGCTTGTTGAGAAGTAGTAGGAGTCAGTCGTTGTTGAGATGTCGTCGTAGTGAGTGGTTGTGCAGATCTTGCTGAGAGGATATTCATAGCTGTACTATTTGAGGCCATGTTTTATGCAGTTGTTTGATGGGCTAGACAACAGATGTTGTTCGAATGGAGATATTGTAATGATCAGAGTTCTTTTCGTCAATATATATGAAGGTAAAAAAATTCCCTTTTTTTTCATTATTTCAATGTCTTAAATAATGCGTCATTACAGGTTCAGTCAACAAAGCATCTGGCTTGTGTTCTTGTATTAGAGTGTAATTCTGGTTTTCTTGCGCAATTATAGTATTTCTATTTTTTTTAATTACTTCAGTATAAATGGTATTTAAAATTTCTTGTCTTATTGAAGAAGAACCGTGCCAGACGTGTACGTTGAATCACACTTCCACACACAGAACAGTTACACTTGTGCTTTGGTTTCGTACGTTTTATAGTTGCTGGGGACTAAATTAATTAATTGTGTTAACGGAAATTTTCTTTCATTCTTTGTTGTTATTCTATGCAGTCAGATTGCGTACTAAAACTAGTCAGGGCCAACCGTTTACGAGACTTCGTAATCGGACAGACAGCGACTAAAAAAATTAAAAGTATTTGCATTTCATATTTATATAATTAAGCCCCCATGCAGTTGCTCCAGTTGGTATTCAACGATAGTTATCGTTTCAAGTGATTTGTCACCATTGACAAACAGCAATGTATCTCTTCGCCTATTTATGTGCAATACGTTACATTTATTTACGTTCAGGATCAACTGCCAGTTCCTGCACCAATCTTGGAACGTCTGCAGGTCTTCCCGCTCTTACTTTGTTCAATAAACAACAGTGCGGGACTGCACAAAGGGTCTACCTGAAGTCAAGGATCACAGCGGTAACTTGTGCGCCGATGCCTAAGGCGCTCTGAATCTTCGACCATAAATATAATAGACTGGCCCTGACGTCATTTTCGTGGCTCCAACATCACTGGGCTAAAGTCAAGTGAATGTTGGCAAAACATGGTTGTTTCGTGTTGTGGTTATGGCTGTACTCAGCGTTTTTTCGGGGGAAATGGCATTACATTTCACGTGTAAGTGTTTCTATGATAGTGCAGGTGCGTTTATTGAAATCTGCTGACGTAACTTTTATATGTTTTTTACACTTCAAATAGAGTATCACGTAAATTAAAGTGTTGAAAGTGATGCCTGTAAAGTCAGACTCATATTATATTTTGGAAAGTATCTGTGATAATTCGGTTACAGAAGTAAGTATAACTGTTTCTCGTTCCCACTCATAGGTTCCCTAAGGATGAAAACCGAAGGCAGCTTTGGATACAGGCCCTGAAACGGAAAAACTTTAAGCCATCTGCACATACACGCCTTTTCGTATATATAAGTGAAATTATAATAAGGTACGAGCACCAATAGTCGACATATGAAGAGAATACTATTAAATACTATTGAATAAACGTAGGCTCCAAAATTATTTTCTGAAACTTCAAAGTCTCACCTTTCATCTAAAATATCATTTTTTTTTAAACTGATAGTTTAAACTTTTGTAAAAATAGTAGGAACTGAACCTTTGAAGTGCATCTAAAATTGATACTCTAAAATTGACCTGCTCCTAAAGTCGACAATTTTGGCACCTATAGTTGACATAATTCCCATATCCCATTTTCTTTTATAAGTGCCTAGAGCTCAAAACGCGGCGAATCCAATGTTTAAAGTTTTGGCATGAGCCCACTCTTACTGTTTAAAAGAATTTTAGCGACATTTTACTTTAATTGATAGTTTATAGTAATTTCGTCCCGCTGCCCACCAGAAGGGCGTTCGATGTATTTGTTAGACTTTATAAATGGTACGGTGAACAAATCCAGGTCAAATGTAGTTCTGACATAATTTTTCGCAAATACAAAAGTAATTTTTGTTGGAAGGGTTTGACAGTCAACTGAGAAATGTGGGTAAAAAACGATACAAACATAGGATGGTAGACCGCTGATTTGAAATCCCGCCACATTTTGCCAACAGTCACGTGGTTTATGTTGGAGCCACGCCAGCCCTATAGCTTCTGCACAGCAAGGTCAGTCTACTAGTATCTATGGTCGAAGCTCTGAATCTCAGGGACGAGCAGAGGGCAGACTAAGGTTCGCACGATTTCTGTTTGCGGAATCCTTGTTGATCATTATAGAGGCAGTCTTTGTTCTCCAAAAATGTCATGAGCGTACATGAAGCGTCGTCAACAATTTTGTAACAGACTGACGTCAGCACTATAGGCCTGTGAATAGACACATGTGTCCGGAGACTCTTCTTGAAAGCTGGAATGGCCTGATCTCCATCTACATGACTATTTTGCAATTCACATTGAAGTAAGTGGCAGAGTGTTCGTCGAATCACCTTCAAACTATTTCTCTACCGTTTAAAAAAGATCTTAGCAATGGTTTCTATTTACGAAAAAGTATTTGCTTGGAATGTGTAATTTAAATGTTCTTTGCAAAAAAATGAAGAGGCTGATTTCGTTAACTGACTTAAAATATTACTTAACAACATGGAAGTATGGGTTCAGTTAATTTTATTGCTATTTACCTGACCTAAAGAAAGAAGCATAAGATCTAAACTCTTGAGTTGGACTAGCCCCTTTTTATAGTAAATTTATAAGACTTGAATATCACAGTCGCCGTAGATTTGTAGAGCTGAGAGCAAAAAATTGTACAACTCGAGGATTCTCTTCGGCACAGCACTGTCGTTGCTGCTGAACTCCGTAGATATCTGTAACTCAAGTTCTCGTTATTCAAGATTTACGCTAGACAATTCGCAGACTGCGGGAGTAGATGCAAGGAGTAGATGCAATGTAGTGCCCTCCAGTGAAAATTGAAAGTTGGCTTCCGACTGAGAGAAAGCTTCACTATTTGAAGATAGTCCCGTTGAAAAGGGATCTAATTCGTTGGAACTGGACCGTGTGCAGGCTCGAACTGACAATCAGTCTTCATTGGAGGCAACTGTCCATGCATGTATGCAGTTGCAGAATTTTGGAACAACTATTATGTTCGAGTATAATGACTTTTCTGGAGACTAGAAATCTACTCTGTAGGAATCAGCATGGGTTTCGAAAAAGACGATCGTGTGAAACCCAGCTCGCGCTATTCGTCCACGAGACTCAGAGGGCCATAGACAGGGGTTCCCAGATAGATGCCGTGTTTCTTGACTTCCGCAAGGCATTCGATACACTTCCCCACAGTCGTTTAATGAACAAAGTAAGAGCATATGGACTATCAGACTAATTGTGTGATTGGATTGAAGAGTTCCTAGATAACAGAACGCAGCATGTCATTCTCAATGGAGAGAAGTCTTCCGAAGTAAGAGTGATTTCAGGTGTGCCGCAGGGGAGTGTCATAGGACCGTTGCTATTCATAATATACATAAATGACCTTGTGGATGACATTGGAAGTTCACTGAGGCTTTTTGCAGATGATGCTGTGGTGTATCGAGAGGTTGTAACAATGGAAAATTGTACTGAAATGCAGGAGGATCTGCAGCAAATTGACGCATGGTGCAGGGAGTGGCAATTGAATCTCAATGTAGACAAGTGTAACGTGCTGTGAATACATAGAAAGAAAGATCCCTTATCATTTAGCTACAATATAGCAGGTCAGAAACTGGAAGCAGTTAATTCCATAAATTATCTGGGAGTACGCATTAGGAGTGAATTAAAATGGAATGATCATATAAAGTTGATCGTCGGTAAAGCAGATGCCAGACTGAGATTCATTGGAAGAATCCTAAGGAAATGCAATCCGAAAACAAAGGAAGTAGGTTACAGTACGTTTGTTCGCCCACTGCTTGAATACTGCTCAGCAGTGTGGGACCTGTACCAGATAGGGTTGATAGAAGAGATAGAGAAGATCCAACGGAGAGCAGAGCTCTTCGTTACAGGAAGATTTAGTAGTCGCGAAAGCGTTACGGAGATGATAGATAAACTCCAGTGGAAGACTCTGCAGGAGAGACGCTCAGTAGCTCGGTACGGGCTTTTGTTGAAGTTTCGAGTGTGGTGTCACCGCCAGACACCACACTTGCTAGGTGGTAGTTTTAAATCGGCCGCGGTCCATTAGTACATGTCGGACCCGCGTGTCGCCACTGTGTGATCGCAGACCGAGCGCCACCACAAGGCAGGTCTCGAGATACGGACTAGCACTCGCCCCAGTTGTACGGACGACGTAGCTAGCGACTATACTGACGAAGCCTCGCTCCTTTGCCGAGCCGATAGTTAGAATAGCCTTCAGCTAAGTCAATGGCTATGACCTAGCAAGACGCCATTAGTAACATTCCATGTATCTAAAGAGTCTCACTTGTATCGCCACAATCTCCAGATGTACCAAAAGGATGGATTAAAGTTAAGTATTACAGAAGCTAGGTACTTTTCTTTATAGCATTCATTACGTATCCTGTTACAGACCTATCTCTTGCCTGCTAAACGCGTGCCTTTCGGCTTCCTCTCATTGTGTCTAGGCTGTCTTGTCTAGACACAACATTTTTAGCAACGAGTCAACGGAAAGGGTCTTGTTCTTTCTAATTGCTTACATTTACTTGTGTCATGGCTTCGCCAGATGTACTGTCCGAATTTTATCGCTTGCAGAATCAGCAGACGCAGGCATTATTGGATGCCCTTAGACAGCTCGTCCAGGGTCAACGTGCACTGCAAAACGATGCGGCCGCCGCCGCTTCACCGCTACCGCAGCCACAACATGCTGTTGCACCCACGTTCCGGCAATATGAACCAGCTAGGGAAACATGGACGGAGTGGTCACGCCAGTTTGGATTTCATCTCGCCGCCTACAGAATTCAAGGTAACGAGCGGCTGCCTCATTTATTGGCGTGTGTAGGGGTGCAACCGTACCGTGTGATAGTGAAATTATTTCCCCGACGCGACGTAGCAACTCTGTCCTACGAAGAAATTTTGTCGGCATTGGACGCCTATTTCAAAGAAACAGTCAATGTCGTTGTCAAACGGTATACGTTTTTTCGTACAAAACGTACGGCCGGTCAAACTAATAGGGAGTGGGTTGCAACATTGCAAGGCCTTACTCGGGATTGTGCTTTTGAGTGTGAATGTGGACTCCCTTATTCAGATACAATGGTACGTGATGCAATAGCACAGAACGTTTCTGATGTTCGTATACGGGAGCAGATTTTGAAACTAGTCAATCCCTCCCTTCAACAAGTGGTAGACATATTAGATAGACAAGACACGCTTGAATTTGCTCAGGAATCATTTGCAACTTCGCCAGCCGTGTGTCAAGTTAACCGGCCCGCCGGGCGCGCTGCACAGAACGGTCGACTACCCTCGCGCACGTCCATGCAGCTGCCGAAACGCTCTAAACCAGGTGTGCCGCCCCAGCATACAAATGCAGTGAAATCATGCCCCCGGTGTGCAACTAGACATTCGCGTGACAATTGCCCGTCACGCCAAGCTATTTGCTTTTTCTGTAATAAGAAAGGACATTTTCAAAGTGTTTGCCAGAAAAAGCTCAGATCAGACACTCTTCATCATTCCAGGCCCTTTGCTTCGCGCCGGAATCGAACCAAGGACACTCAGGCTCGTGGACCTTCGCCCATTGACATTCATGTAGTTAATTCCACTTCATCCAGTGCCACTGTCTCTAACAGTGACTGTGTTCGTCCCACAAATACTGTGCGTCGACGTCGCCGGAAATCGCGTCAAGTCGCAAGTGCTTCTGTACCAGTGTCAGTTCAAATTGCACAAGACAGTCGCTCTTGTCGTCGGTAGGACAATAAACTTTTTGTAGATTTGGACTTTAATGGCAAGGTCATACCATTCCAGCTCGATACCGGAGCTGCAGTTTCATTGCTCAATCATGACACGTACAAACAACTGGGCAAACCTCCGTTGCGTGCCGCAAATGTTCAGTTAAATAGTTATTCAGGTCAGAATATCCCTGTGTTAGGATAGTGCACTCTTCTTGCAACATACAAGGGACAAACAAAACTTGTGTCATTTTACGTTCTTCGTTCTTCTACTGCAGTGAACTTGTTTGGTTTAGATTTATTTCAATTGTTTAACATGTCTATTGTAAATCAGGTCCTATCAGTGAACCAGACTGTGCCTTCAGCCAGAGTTTCTCGTCTATGTGACGAATTTGCAGACATTTTTGCACCGGGCCTTGGTTGCGCTAAGAACTATGAAGCACATTTGGAACTGAAAGTAAACGCGCAACCGAAATTTTTCAGAGCGCGCAATGTTCCCCACGCATTGCGTGATGGGGTCGCAAGAACATTTCACGATTTAGAATCACAAGGCGTGAGTGAATGTGCGCATGCCTCTTCCATTTCAGCTCCGCTTCATCGCTTACGCCGTAAAGGTGTTCCGTTCGTCTGGACGACGGAATGCGAACGCGCCTTTCGCCAGTTGAAATCGGCGTTGCTTTCAAATACTTACGCCATTCGATCCCCAGAAACCCCTTTTGTTGATGGTAGATGCATCGGATTTCGGGATCGGTGCTGTGCTTGCGCACAAAGATGGATCGCATGATCGCCCTATTGCCTTTGTGTCCAAATTGCTCTCATCTGCGCAAAGAAATTATTCACAGATAGAGAAAGAAGCTTTGGCTCTCTAGACACAACATTGAGAACATACCTTCACCGAGGAGTCAAGCAGTATATTGCTCCCTCCTACGTATATCTCGCGAAGAGACCATGAGGATAAAATCAGAGAGATTAGAGCCCACACAGAGGCATACCGACAATCCTTCTTTCCACGAACAATACGAGACTGGAATAGAAGGGAGAACCGATAGAGGTACTCAAGGTACCCTCCGCCACACACCGTCAGGTGGCTTGCGGAGTGTGGATGTAGATGTAGATGTACGTGTAGATTCTTAGACACTCCATCGGTCTTCAGACAAATGATACGTTTTCTACCTTTTAACGTAAGTTGTTCATTTGAACCATTTACAACCATCTAAAAACATTAACTTTCTTTTTTACTACACAAACTTACGACGTAGCCTTTCAATAAATTTCTAGCCGTAAATAAGTCAGTAATTTCTCTGCTTGAGAGATAAAGAGTAACTAGGCGCGCCACAGTTTATCCATTGTTCCTAGCGACGAACACTTGAATCTTTCCGTGCAAGCTCTAGTATTTCTTATTTTATTACGATGATCGTTTCTTCCTATGCAGTTAGGCGTCAACGAAATATTTTCGCATGCGGAAGAAAAAACTAGTGATTGAAATTTCATGAGAAGATGCGGCCGCAAAGAAAACGTCTTTGTTCTAATGACGGCCACCCCAATCTTATATCCGTGGAACCCTCCCTCCCCCCCCCCCCCCTCCCCACCCCGTCACCAGCACCAGCATAGCCAGCATTACAGCATTACTTATCAATTCTTTGATTCTTACAGGTCAGCGGCATACAATTCTATTTCGTGTTTAACCTTGAATGCACAATATTTTCTTTAGACATGGTGTGCTAACCACATTGTGATGGTGTCGAAAATGCGCTTTCCTTAAATGATGTTGGAAATCCTACCAAAACATTTCTCCAACAAACGTACACGGCAACGGCTCTGAAAAGTCAAATTTTTTAGGATTGTCAGCAACACTCAAAGATAAGGCACTTATAATTCCGTCATAAGGTGATCTTATACGAAATATGCAGAAAATATTTTGCATTGAAAAGTAAGCACAAAATAAAATATATTACTATGTAGTTGTCCTGGAAGAATAGTAAAAGTGAAGAAATAAAATGACATGAAAAAGGTACACTGGCCTCGCTCATGCTCGCAAGTAAAGGGGTAATGTTCTTTTGTTCGTAGAATAGCCAAATTACACGGGAACTCTCATATTACTTGATGTGAGATTATTTCTTAGTCATAGACTTGGCCTTTAGAGGTTCATACCGGAAAACTGTAGATCCAAATAATGGAAATTTCCTCGGGATATTAGAGCTCTTTGGTCTCTACGACCCAGTTTTTGCAAAACACATTAGCAAGGTCAGAGACGGACAAATGCTGGAAAGCGTTTACGAGTATATTATTTCTCAAATGAGCGAATGATTTTATTTATAATTGTACCCATCATGTCAGGAGTGACATCTTGAAACGGAAAATGAGAGGAATTATTCAATTCCTGATTCAAATCATGTAGAACAAACAACATGCATCCTACGTAGTATTTACTTCAATATGGAAATTAATATGAAATAAATATGGAATAAATGAATGGTCTGTGGAACTCGTAGAAAGTGATCATAAGACAGGAGTCGCCGTTCAGCATTTAATTCGATCAATGATTGTGAAACCCTGTGCTCCCATCATTGAATACTGCGGTCAAGGTAATGTGGGAGGGGTCTTATGAAAGAGCTAAGTACGCTTGTAACGTTTTCTACGTGTACTCGTCAGAGCCTTAACTTCTGCAGAGGACATGCAGCTGACAGTTGTCATGAAGCAGTTTTTTTTCTTTCTTTTTTTTGAGTGCTTCGTCTTCTTCACAACTTGTTCGGTTTCAGTCCACAACGATGAGAAATTATTTTCCACGTCTGGCATCAGCTGCGGTGAGAGTTAACGCTGCAAGACCAGTTGCAGCTCACTTGGATGAGATTGCCATTGCTCTAGAAGCTATCAGTAAGTTAAACACGTTATCTGAAACACGTTCCACGGTAAGGGGTGTTTTGGATTACGTGATATCTTTCAAGTATTTAATCATGACGTCAGTTAGGCTGCAGTTGTTAGTACCAAACAGACAACAGAATAAAATTACACTGTTGTTGTTGTGGTCTTCAGTCCTGAGACTGGTTTGATGCAGTTCTCCATGTTCCTCTATCCTGTGCAAGCTTCTTCATCTCCCGGTACCTACTGCAGCCCACATCCTTCTGAATCTGCTTAGTGTATTCACCTCTTGGTCTCCCTCTACGATTTTTACTCTCCACACTGCCCTCAAATACTAAATTGGTGATCCCTCGATGTCTCAGAACATGTCCTACCAAACGATCCCTTCTTCTACTCAAGTTGTGCCACAAACTCCTCTTCTCCCCAATCCTATTCAGTACCTCCTCTTCAGTTATGTGATCTACCCAACTAATCTTCAGCATCCTTCTGTAGCACTACATTTCGAAAGCTTCTATTTTCTTCTTGTCTAAACTATTTATCGTCCACGTTTCACTTCCATACATGGCTACACTCCATACAAATACTTTCAGAAACGACTTCCTGACATTTAAATCTATACTCGATGTTAACAAATTTTTCTTCTTCAGAAACGCTTTCCTTGCCATTGCCAGTCTACATTTTATATCCTCTCTATTTTGACCATCATCAGTTATTTTGCTCCCCAAATAGCAAAACTCCTTTACTACTTTAAGTGTCTCATTTCCTAATCTAATTCCCTCAGCATCACCCGACTTAATTCGACTACATTCCATTATCCTCGTTTTGCTTTTGTTGATGTTCATCTTATACCCTCCTTTCAAGACACTGTCCATTCCGTTCAACTGCTCTTCCAAGTCCCTTGCTGTCTCTGACAGAATTACAAAGTCATCGGCGGACCTCAATGTATTTATTTCTTCTCCATGGATTTTAATACCTACTCCGAATTTTTCTTTTGTTTCCTTCATTGCTTGCTCAATATAGAGATTGAATAACATCGGGGAGAGGTTACAACCCTGTCTCACTCCCTCCCCAACCACTGCTTCCCTCTCATGCCCCTCGACTCTTATAACTGCCATCTGGTTTCTGTACAAATTGTAAATAGCCTTTCGCTCCCTGTATATTACCCCTGCCACCTTCAGATTTTGAAAGAGAGTATTCCAGTTAACATCGACAAAAGCTTTCTCTAAGTCTACAAATGCTAGAAACGTAGGTTTTCCTATCCTTCATCTTTCTTCTAAGATAAGTCGTAAGGTCAGTATTGCCTCACGTGTTCCAACATTTCTACGGAATCCAAACTGATCTTCCCCGAGGTCGGCTTCTACCAGTTTCTCCATTCGTCTGTGAAGAATTCGCGTTAGTATTTTGCAGCTGTGACTTATTAAACTGATAGTTCGGTAATTATCACATCTGTCGACACCTGCTTTCTTTGGAATTGGAATTACTATATTCTTCTTGAAGTCTGAGGGTATTTCGCCTGTCTCATACATCTTGCTCACCAGATGGTAGAGATTTGTCAGGACTGGCTCTCCCATTGCTGTCTGTAGTTCTAATGGAATGTTGTCTACTCCCGGGCCTTGTTTCGACTTGGGTCTTTCAGTGCTCTGTCAAACTCTTTACGCAGTATCATATCTCCCATTTCATCTTCATCTACATCCTCTTCCATTTCCATAATATTGTCCTCAAGTACTTCGCCCTTGTATAGACCTTCTATATACTCCTTCCACCTTTCTGCTTTCCCTTCATTGCTTAGAACTGGTTTTCCATCTGAGCTCTTGATATTTGTGCAAGTGGTTCTCTTTTCTCCAAAGGTCTCCTTAATTTTCCTGTAGGCTGTATCTATCATATCCCTAGTGAGATAAGCCTCTACATCCTTACACTTGTCCTCTAGCCATGTCTGCTTAGCAACTTTGCACTTCCTGTCGATCTCATTTTTGAGACGTTTGTATTCCTTTTTTCCTGCTTCATTTACTGCATTAATATATTTTCTCCTTTTATCAATTACATTCAATACTTCTTCTGTTACCCAAGGGTTTCTACTATCCCTCGTTTTTTTACCTATTTGCTCTTCTGCTGCCTTCACTATTTCATCCCTCAAAGCTACCCATTCTTCTTCTACTGTATTTCTTTCCCCCATTCCTGTCAATTGTTCCCTTATGCTCTCCCTGAAACACTGTACAACCTCTGGTTCTTTCAGTTTATCCAGGTCCCATCTCCTTAAATTCCCACTTTTTTGCAGTTTCTTCAGTTTTAATCTACAGTTCATAACCAATAGATTGTGGTCAGAGTCCACATCTGCTCCTGAATATGTCTTACAGTTTAAAATCTAGTTCCTAAATCTCTGCCTTACCATTATATAATCTATCTGATACCTTTTAGTATCTCCAGGGTTATTCAATGTATACAACCTTCTTTCATGATACTTGAACCAAGTATTAGCTATGATTAAGTTATGCTCTGCGCAAAATTGTACCAGGCGGCTTCCTCTTTCATTTCTTAGCCCCAATCCATATTCACCTACTACGTTTCCTTCTCTCCCTTTTCCTACTCTCGAATTCCAGTCACCCATGACTATTAAATTATGATCTCCCTTCACTACCTGAATAATTTATTTTATCTCATCATAAATTTCATCAATTTCTTCGTCATCTGCAGAGCTAGTTGGCATATAAACTTGTACTACTGTAGTAGGCGTGGGTTTCGTGTGCATCTTGGCCACAATAAAGCGTTCACTATGCTCTTCGTAGTATCTTACCCGCACTCCTATTTTTTTATTCATTATTAAACCTACTCCTGCATTACCCCTTTTTGATTTTGTATTTATAACCCTGTATTCACTTGACCAAAAGTCTTGTTCCTCACTACTGGCCGTTAAAATCGCTACACCAAGAAGAAGAAATGCAGATGATAAACAGGTATTCATTGGACTAATATATTATACTAGAACTTACATGTGTTTACATTTTCACGCAATTTGGGTGCATAGATCCTGAGCAATTTGTACCCAAAGCAACCATCTCTGGCCGTAATAACGGCCTTGATAAGCCTGGGCATTGAGTCAAAAAGAGCTTGGATGGCGTGTACAGGTACAGCTGCCCATGCAGCTTCAACACGATACCACAGTTCATCAATAGTAGTGAC
The DNA here is from genome assembly GCF_023864345.2 of Schistocerca serialis cubense. Lineage (NCBI taxonomy): Eukaryota > Metazoa > Arthropoda > Insecta > Orthoptera > Acrididae > Schistocerca > Schistocerca serialis. The sequence goes on from NC_064644.1 coordinate 323,883,435, forward strand.
TGGCGTATTGTGACGAGCCAGTTGCTCAGGCACCATTGACCAGACGTTTTCAGTTTGTGAGAGATCTGGAGAATGTGCTGGCCAGGCAGCAGTCGAACATTTTCTTTATCCAGAATGGCCCGTACAGGACCTGCAACATGCGGTCGTGCGTTATCCTGCTGAAATGTAGGGTTTCGCAGGGATCGAATGAAGGTTACAGCTACGGGTCGTAACAAATCTGAAATGTAAAGTTCACTGTTCAAAGTGCCGTTAGTGCGGACAAGAGGTGACCGAGACGTGTAACCAATGGCACCCCATAAAATCTCGCCGGGTGATACGCCAGTATGACGATGACGAATACACGCTTCCAACGTGCGTTCACCGCGATGTCACCAAACACGGATGCGACCATCGGGATGCTGTAAACAAAACCTGGATTCATCAGAAAAAAAGGACGTTTTGCCATTCGTGCACACAGGTTCGTTGCTGAGTACACCATAGCAGGCGCTCCTGTCTGTGATGCAGCGTCAAGGGTAACCGCAGCCACGGTCTCGGAGCTGATAGTCCATGCTGCTGCAAACGTCGTCGAACTGTTGGTGCAGATGGTTGTTCTCTTGCTCTGTTGACTCAGGAATCGAGACGTGGCTGCACGATCTGTTACAACCAGGCGGATAAGATACTTGTCATCTCGACTGCAGGTGATACGAGGCCGTTGGGATCCAGCACGGCGTTCCGTAATACCCTCCTGAACCCACCGATTCCGTATTCTGCTAACAGTCAATGGATCTCCACCAACGTGAGCAGCAATGTAGCGATACGATAAACCGCAATCGCGATAGGCTACAATCCGACCTTTATCAAAGTCGGAAACGTGATCGTACGCATTTCTCCTCCTTACACGAGGTATCACAACAACGTTTCACCAGGCAACGCCGGTCAACTGCTGTTTGTGTGTGAGAAATCGGTTGGAAACTTTCCTCATGTCAGCACGTTGTAGGTGTCGCCACCGGCGCCAACCTTGTGTGAATGCTCTGAAAAGCTAATCATTTGCATATCGCAGCATCTTCTTCCTGTCGGTTAAATTTCGCGTTTGTAGACCGTCATCTTCGTGGTGTAGCAATTTTAATGGCCAGTAGTGTACTACAAGTTCGAAGTATTAACACTGACACTGAGGTAGGACACAGAGCTTATTAAATGATTAAAACTATTTTAGCGGAAATTGAGACACCCTGCTCGCTGAATCAAAAGTTGTTGCTAGTGCAATTAATTTCGATTCTGAATTTCTAGATGTGCGCACTAGGAATAGGAAATCATTTCATGATGAAACCACGAATGAAATGACAGATTTTAATTCAGAAGATATATCTTTATGTCATTATTGACAGTCTAGTGCGTAACTGGAAAAACAGATATGAAACAAAGGATTTTAGATGAAACGTTTCGATTTTTATGGAAATACTCAAAGATGGCTGATGTCAGGTCTCTGCGACATGCATCTTATTTACCATTGAATAGCATAATTACGTCACAACAGTTTTAGAAGAGGAAATGAAACATTTGAAAACAATCCATACTCCAAACTTTGAATACATTAAAATCTTCACATTTAGAGCTTACTTCCGACTATATATGTAGCTACTCGCTTCTTTAATACTATTCCAGCGACGTAGCTAACGCAGAAAGGTCATTAAGTACTATGGCTCATGTTAAAAACTGTCTCAGATCAACTACACATCAATAACGTCTCTCAGATTTGAGGACCTTGGCAACTGAATATTATTTGACAAGGAGTACCCCAGGGAAGTGTGACAGGACCTCTGTTGTTCTCGAGTCTGTGTCACCTCGTGCTGCGGCTCTTCGTGATCACGACGGCCCTACATGATATGAGGCAGGTAACCAATTCCTTTGGCTCTTCAGTGTGTAAAGTTGATGCATTAAGTTGTTCTGAAAGCGGTACTGATATTCAAGATAATAAAAGCCCGTTAAAAGCTGTGAGTTATCTGGGGAAGTTATCCTGGCATTACTGAGCAACTGTTTCACCAGGTATTCAGTCTAGTTTACCAAATTGCCAACCAGACTGACATTAATTATAATCTTTTAATAGTCATCTTACGACAACCGTTGATATATATATATATATATATATATATATATATATATATATATATATATATATATATAAAGAGAATTTAAATAAATAGAAATAAATCAGTTTATATTTGGACATTTATTTTAACGTTGATCATTGTTCCGTTAGAATTTCAGCATATTAAACTTGATTCACAACTAAACTGGTGCCTTATTTAGGATTGTGAAAATGTGAGTTTGTAATCTTACAGAACACATCAAATATGGAGCCAAGATTGGGAGACTGCATACAACACTGCATTCATAAAATAACACACGAAGAACGTTGAAACATATGCAAGAGGAAATTAACCACAACCGATCCAATTTTCACCCAAAGAAGTTACGGTCGCAGTGCAATCCTGTCTGTCATGAAATTACCACGAACTGGTATACTAAATTCATACTAATTATCTGTGAAATCTTCTCGAAAAGAATAGCTGAGGGCTACTTTGATGATTACACCACATGCTTCACGTGGTCAACTTGGTTTACACAAAGAGTGTTACTCCACAATAATTTTGATAATTAAAATAAATTACTTCGAAACACAATTTACAAAAGAAAAACCTCCAATTGGTTACTGTCGTCATACTATTAACCTGATGGGTCAAACAATGATATAAGCATGTGGTACTGGTCTCACAAAGGACACCCCATATGGGTTGAACATAAAGAAAAGTTGCTATATTGAAAAATATTGTCAAGACGAGACGTTATAATCTCACGCACATTCCCATTCAAGATTGATGATCTTAGTTAGAGTTACGGATCATCAACACGTGGTTCCACTTTGTTCACGAAGTAGTGACAAAGCAACTACTGGAAGATATTCTGAACTTCACACTCGAATTACACTGCGTTGCAATTTAAGATAACATAAGATATTTTAGATCTAAACCTGAAACAAAAGTGATTAAATTTTCAGTTAGGCTGAACTTAAGAAATCCATTGTCCTACAGACTTAGCAGAGACATGCTTAGCTGGAGATCTTACCACTTCAAACGCTGGCTGCGGACCGACTGGTGTGGGCCCCTACCGAGGGTGCCTCACAGGTACAAACGGAAGTGACCAGAGAGGCAGCTTCCTATACCAACATGACAAGGGACAGACAGGACCATACCAAGAATAGAAACCTCTTTGGTTTTAGAAAGCGTAGCTACCTGTTCTGATGTTGGTCCTACTGTTCTCTAGCAGACAGGCTTGTCTGCTGCCAACAAGCATGCAACTAGAAATACATTTACTCATTCATCATTTCACACAGAGGGGAAGGGGGATGACAGTATCTTCTCATATACACTATATAAAAGAAAGCGGACGTAGGTTCCATATGAGACTGTGTGGCATGAATTACCTACAAACTGTGTTTTAAAGTGTAGCAGTGTGACAGATCGTTCTTGTTTATGTGTAAAAGTAACACGTTCCACTGCTCAGTCTCCTCCCAGATAGAGTCAGAAACACCACAGTAAATTTAGAAGTGGAATGTATGCCGTAAATGACAACAGATTTAAGAAATTAACATGAAAAGAATTCAACAGAGACCTTTCAAGTGTATGGCCCACTGTAGTTACATTGAAGCGAGCTGATGTTTATTTATTGGAAAATGTCTGGGCACGCCAGGGAATGAACGCGGAAAGAAGACTCTACATCGCAGTGTTACTGGCAACAGAAATTTCATCAGTGTACATATCAGTACAATATCTTTGTTTTAAAGTGAAGTGAAAGTAAAATATATAGTTTAAAAAATAAAATTAAACTGTACATACATACATTTTACAACATTTCATTACTAAGTAGCATCCAAAGTCGAACTTGTAATTCGTCAGTCCTATCAGTGGTGTTTCTCACCGTGTAGAGGTCTCGGCCGAGCTGTCATCCGGTTCCCAGTTGTGCCAGTCTTGGGTTCGTGATACCCAACTTCATCACTACTCTTCAAATTACTGTACTTTCAGTCTCCTACTCCATGAAAGTGGCGTGACGCAGTTATTCTTTCTCGACATGTTTAAGCTTTGCACACTCATTCAAAATCAATCCGATTGGTGTGTTAGTTCTTTCAAAACCAATGTGGGAAATTGGAGACATGGTTTATGACTACTTTTTGTTTTACTACGTTACAAATAATTTTGCTTGTAGTGCAACATAACTATTTCTAGTTTTCTGAAATAATGAAGGGCATTAAGTTAAACATTTTTCTTAGATGTACACTCTGTCTGCCTACGGACAGACGCAGATTTTTCACTTGCAGTGTACCACGTAATCATGACTTACTCAGTTTCATAATGGAAAAAAGCCTTTCACACACATATGTAGATCAAAATATTTGAAACCTGATTTTGGAGACGTGGTAACTGTTCCCTAAGAAAACAAAATAGACGTTCTGGACATTTTTAACCTAAAGAATTTGACTTTTAAACGGGAGTTACATTCCACATCAATCAATTCCATCTGCACATGCACAGGGGCACTTTCACCTGAAAGTCTCGAAAATAGCTCAGAAACATATGTAAGGTTAGCAGTGTCCCCAAAAAGTTTAGAAAACTATTCGTGCAATTATTTGAAGTCCACAATGAAATCGTCAGATCTCGTGTTTCCTATAACGCCAGTGAGCTTAAGGAACCTGACTGTCAGAATTTGTCCCTTCTACAATGCGATTTTATTTTTAAATGTGTCCGCATCAAACCAGACGTAATTTTTCTCTCACCGTGCAGGGGTTTACTGTGGGCACTGTGCACTTAAATCCATATAAAATGTGAGGTCTACAATCCATTCTAGATGCTTTAATTCTCGTTTCTGTTCTTCTTTATCTTTCGTAATTTCAACAATAGCGAGCTTCATATCAGAAAGGTCATTCCGAGCAAACCTCTTGACTTAACCAACGTACTCTACAGTAATACATCAAGTCCTCATGCTCTTGTCAGTTGCATCGAAAACTGATGCATCTGCCAGTGGAATAATGCGTGTGACTTCAGAAAATATACTATTCGTACCAACAATTACATCACGAGCTCCACGCCAGCAAATTTAGTACAAAGTGTTTCTTGATGTAAAGAACGCGGAATCCTGGCTATCGGCCTTGCAGTTTTTTGCTCTTTCATCGTCAACTAAATCTATAAATTATTTCAGCGTTGTGTTCTAATGTTCCGTAGCAAATTTTCGGTGCGTGTCCATTATGCGACTGTACATCGCCTAATAAATATTGAAAATTTTTGTCCTCTTCAGTCATTCCCATTCATTTTTGAAGGCTTCTGGCGAAAGGTTGCTAGACTTCCTGTTTCGTACGAAGAGCTATTGGACCTGAGAATTTTCATGCTACAAACAAATAGCGAAAGTTAAACAGCGTTGACACCACGATTCTGACGACTGAAGAAATTAGTACACACAGCAAACTGCCGCACTATAATGCTAGATAAAATGGCGTGGTGTACAGAGAATTTGCGAGAAGTCCCAAGAAAAGTCTAGACAACCCGAACCTCAGCCGACATACACATGCGCAGCTGGGAGCGGTATGTGCTTGACCAGCTGGCTATTGACTCTTGGGGCGTTCCTTACAAATTAGTGAGAGAAAAAATTAAGTCGCCCATAGTGCTGTCCACCGACAGGGACGGGGACACGATGACGGAGTCCTGGCGGGAAACTGCTGAGGTTCTGTTCCGGTCCTTGTTGCCTGACGATGCGGAAGTAGATACGGATAACCAACGTCGCAGAGAAGGTCAAACAGAATATGTTAGCGAAGGTGTGGTATACCACTTTGCGGAAGAGGAGGTGGCCGCGTAAATCAAATCCTTAAAGAGGTAAAGCCCCAGAGCCAGACGGCATCATAATGGAGATGGTGCCGTTCCTCGTCCCACAGCTCGTTGCGCCCCTAATAAGGCAGTACAACGAATGCCAAAGGCTACACAAACTCCCGACCCTCTGGAAGGAAGTAAACGTACACTGCTGGCCACTAAAATTGCTACACCACGAAGATGACGTGCTACAGATGCGAAATTTAACCGACAGGAAGAAGATGCTGTGATATGCAAATGATTAGCTTTTCAGAGCATTCACACAAGGTTGGCGCCGGTGGCGACACCTACAACGTGCTGGCATGAGGAAAGTTCACAACCGATTTCTCATACACAAACAGCAGTTGACTAGCGTTGCTTGGTGAAACGCTTTTGTGATGCCTCGTGTAAGGAGAAGAAATGCGTACCATCACATTTCCGACTTTGATAAAGGTTGGATTGTAGCCTATCGCGATTGCGGTTTATCGTATCGCGACATTGCTGCTCGCGTTGGTCGAGATCCAATGACTGTTAGCAGAATATGGAATCGGTGGGTTCAGGAGAGTAATTCGGAATGCCGTGCTGGATCCCAACGGCCTCGTATCACTAGCAGTTGAGATGACAGGCATCTTATCCGCATGGATGTAACGGATCGTGCAGGCACGTCTTGATCCCTGAGTCAACAGATGGGGACGTTTGCAAGACAACAACCGTCTGCACGAACAGTTCGACAACGTTTGCAGCAGCATGGATTATCAGCTCGGAGACCGTGGCTGCGGTTACCCTTGACGCTGCATCACAGACAGCAGCGCCTGCGATGGTATACTCAATGACAAACCTGGGTGCACGAATGGCAAAACGTCATTTTTTCTGATGAATCCAGGTTCTGTTTACAGCATCATGATGGTCGCATCCGTGTTTGGCGACATCGCGGTAAACGCACATTGTAAGCGTGTATTCGTCATACTGGCGTATCACCTGGTGTGATGGTATGGGGTGCCATTAGTTACACGTCTCGGTCACCTCTTGTTCGCATTGACGGCACTTTGAACAGTGGACGTTACATTTCAGATGTGTTACGACCCGTGGCTCTACACTTCATTCGATCCCTGCGAAACCCTACATTTCAGCAGGCTAATGCACGACCGCATGTTGCAGGTCCTGTACGGGCCTTTCTGGATACAGTAAATGTTCGACTGCTGCCCTGGCCAGCACATTCTCCAGATCTCTCACCAATTGAAAACGTCTGGTCAATGGTGGCCGAGCAACTGGATCGTCACAATACGCCAGTCACTACTCCTGATGAACTGTGGTATAGTGTTGAAGCTGCATGGGCAGTTGTACCTGTACACGCCATCCAAGCTCTGTTCGACTCAATGCCCAGGCGTATCAAGGCCGTTATTATGGCCAGAGGTAGTTGTTCTGGGTACTGATTTCTCAGCATCTATGCACCCAAATTGCTTGAAAATGTAACCATATGTCAGTTCTAGTATAATATATGAATACCCGTTTATCATGTGCATTTCTTCTTGGTATAAAAATTGTAATGGCTAGTAGTATGGTAAGAAAAATGTCCCGACAAGGATCCGACGCTGGCAGAACCGTACAGGCCTATTTGCCTGTTAGATATTCTTGGAAAAGTGTTTGGAAATCTGTTAGCTGACAGACTGGCAACACGCAGAGTGCTGTGCGGGATGAGCGACAGGCAACTCGGCGTTTGGCCGGGGCGATCAGTGTCTATTGCCCTGGCGGCCGAGGTCTGTGGCTCATCTCCGCACAAGTGTATTTTCGGCATCATGGTGGGTATCAGCGTCGCCTTTGATTACCTGTGGTGGCCTTTGCTCTTCTGCTTGCGGGACAAGTGTCCAGTGCCACTATATGGCTGTCTAAGGAGCTATTCTCAGGGAGTGACGATGGGATATCAATATGGAACCTCTATTGGACGGATTAAACAGCAGTTATGATGTGCTAGAGGTGACAGCGTATGTAGACGTCCACCTCCCGCTGGTAGGCGGCCGTAGCCGCAAGAACCTGGAACAAAATACAGAACATGCAATAGCTCTGCTATCTGAGTGGTGTTGGAAAGCTAAGATGATTGCCCCGAATAAGTCTACGTATGTACTGTTAGGACAGTTATAAACCCAATCGTCAGAACCGATGGCTCCTCATTTCTTCAGCGAAGAGCGTCATCGTAGACGAGAGACGGAACTTCGTCACACATATCGAGAAGGTGACCTAGAGATCGATTGAGGTACTGAAAGATCTCATTAGAACTGGACACAAGAATTAACATGCCAGCGAATTTAATTCGACTGTGTCACAACATTATCCTTACCTCGATAGTGGGTTACGGCTCTGGAGTGTGGGCTCACAGACTCACCAGGGTTGTGCCTCCCACGGCCGTGTGAAGAGTGAAGCGGAACATGCTGATGACGTCAAGTGGGGCATACAGAACAAATCTAGGTGGGGCCCTGCTAGTTGTAATGGGGCTCTACCCAATGACATTAAAACACGGGAGCAGGCAGCCTGGTACTGGGTAAAGAGGGGGAATATTGAAAAGACAACAGATTATGGGGGTTCAGATACGGGAAAAAGTTTCAGACAACGATGGGGGTTGGTATTATGGCATGAGACCTGAGAGACTGGATTCAGGATATATCAATTTTTACCAAGCATTTCAGAACGACTGAAACTTAAGTATCTTCAACCTAGGAAAGATCTGTTGCACTTTCTCACAGGTCATGGGCACTATCCGGCATACTTGTGTCAGTTTGAAAAGCGGACAACGTCTTTTTGCGACTGTGAAATCTACGAGGGCACACGGACCACGTGATCTATGAGTGCCCCATACAAGACTATGCAGCAGCCGAGTGTCAAATCACGACACATATCACATAGTAAGACATCAGAACACCTTTGAGATCCTCAACAGCTTGGCTGACGAGGTTTACACCAAGATATTAAGGGAATATCTGAGGGATACTCTATGGAGGTAAAGAATTGTTGGAAGAAGTAACTACGCACCTGCCTAAACTGCCGGGAAGTTGTAATGGTTCTTTATTTACGTGACCATTACAGCACTCCAACCCCAGTTCACGATGACAGTAATATAGTACTACTTTTCTGCGAAGTAACAGACATATTTTTGTGACAATATTCACATTCGGTTTTATTAATGTACAGGTACTCCGATGTATCGATATATTATAGTGATATGGCTCTTGTATGTATTCATTTCTTTGAGACTCACAGAGCGGTCTTTGTTTCACTTTGCAGAAGTTAAGTTGTTATTTCGCTTTCTAAAAGAACAGGCAAGTCTTGTGTTTGCTTAAAGTGGAAATTAAATATATGAAGATTGATACAAAACTGTTTTCTTGATGATGTGACATTTAAGAAGTACACTCCTGGAAATTGAAATAAGAACACCGTGAATTCATTGTCCCAGGAAGGGGAAACTTTATTGACACATTCCTGGGGTCAGATACATCACATGATCACACTGACAGAACCACAGGCACATAGACACAGGCAACAGAGCATGCACAATGTCGGCACTAGTACAGTGTATATCCCCCTTTCGCAGCAATGCAGGCTGCTATTCTCCCATGGAGACGATCGTAGAGATGCTGGATGTAGTCCTGTGGAACGGCTTGCCATGCCATTTCCACCTGGCGCCTCAGTTGGACCAGCGTTCGTGCTGGACGTGCAGACCGCGTGAGACGACGCTTCATCCAGTCCCAAACATGCTCAATGGGGGACAGATCCGGAGATCTTGTTGGCCAGGGTAGTTGACTTACACCTTCTAGAGCTCGTTGGGTGGCACGGGATACATGCGGACGTGCATTGTCCTGTTAGAACAGCAAGTTCCCTTGCCGGTCTAGGAATGGTAGAACGATGGGTTCGATGACGGTTTGGATGTACCGTGCACTATTCAGTGTCCCCTCGACGATCACCAGTGGTGTACGGCCAGTGTAGGAGATCGCTCCCCACACCATGATGCCGGGTGTTGGCCCTGTGTGCCTCGGTCGTATGCAGTCCTGATTGTGGCGCTCACCTGCACGGCGCCAAACACGCATACGACCATCATTGGCACCAAGGCAGAAGCGACTCTCATCGCTGAAGACGACACGTCTCCATTCGTCCCTCCATTCACGCCTGTCGCGACACCACTGGAGGCGGGCTGCACGATGTTGGGGCGTGAGCGGAAGACGGCTTAACGGTGTTCGGGACCGTAGCCCAGCTTCATGGAGACGGTTGCGAATGGTCCTCGCCGATACCTCAGGAGCAACAGTGTCCCTAATTTGCTGGGAAGTGGCGGTGCGGTCCCCTACAACACTGCGTAGGATCCTACGGTCTTGGCGTGCATCCGTGCGTCGCTGCGGTCCGGTCCCAGGTCGACGGGCACGTGCACCTTCCGCCGACCACTGGCGACAACATCGATGTACTGTGGAGACCTCACGCCCCACGTGTTGAGCAATTCGGCGGTACGTCCCCCCGGCCTCCCGCATGCCCACTATACGTCCTCGCTCAATGTCCGTCAACTGCACATACGGTTCACGTCCACGCTGTCGCGGCATGCTACCAGTGTTAAAGACTGCGATGGAGCTCCGTATGCCACGGCAAACTGGCTGACACTGACGGCGGCGGTGCACAAATGCTGCGCAGCCAGCGCCATTCGACGGCCAACACCGCGGTTCCTGGTGTGTCCGCTGTGCCGTGCGTGTGATCATTGCTTGTACAGCCCTCTCGCAGTGTCCGGAGCAAGTATGGTGGGTCTGACACACCGGTGTCAATATGTTCTATTTTCCATTTCCAGGAGTGTATATGTGAATTTACAAGAAGTTTAATGAAAATGTGGATCGTGAACACCAAGTCAAAAATTATTTCTACCATACCATTGTTCTGATCTGGGATTGTTTGATCATTAAGAATTTCCTGAAAAACTCATTTGTTAGGTCTTCAAATGTTGCTAAAATTCAGATCTGGACCTTCTAGCAGTCAAAGTGGAATCACCCTAGAATCAAAAGATGAGCCATAACAACTTCGACGAAATCTACGTAGGAATCCATTCAAGATAAGTGCCAAAATTAATGACTTTTTTTACAGTGACTTCATTATTTCCATTCGGACGATACCAACCACAGTCAATAACTTTGTTGTTGCCCGATAAAGCGAACATATGCTGCTTCAGCAACATTATTAATCTGATTTCTAACCTACTTTGCAAGTGGTGGTATTGTTAGAAAGAGGACTGGCCGACCGCCGTTGTGGTCGGAAACCGCTACGTCACGGATTGGGAGGATGGTGCGTGTCACAGCGATTAACATAGCACTAGGTTATTAAGATAGTAATATAGGTAGCTTAATAGAAATAGGTTTTTGAAACCAGTGATTGTGATCCTGCAGCGATAGTACAGTCTTAGGGCCAGCCCAGTACCAGGTGCATGCCCACTGGGATTAGCTCGGAGGCACGATCACAAGAGTAGGTTAATAGTTTTACTGGCACACACGTAACGCTACAGGTAGTGTAGTGCAGTAGAACAGTTGTCTAAGTTGTAGTTCCCAGTAGAGTAAATAAGGTTGTTAGCTTGCCCATTAGAATTAATCAAGCCCTATCGTTGCTGCATGTGACATTGTAGTATATTGCAGGATCCACTAACTAGTTAGGTAGTGGGTTATTGGTGAATGATGAACGTTGTAAAATAATTAAAAAAAAAAGACCAGCGGTTGACAGGAGAGTGTAACAGCATTAAGCGGAAGGGCTGGGGGTGAGGAGGTAGGCGTAATACAACAGTTCTATGCATAATTTTATTGTAACTAACCATCCAGCAAAATCTACTGATACTCTTAAAACCAAACTTTTAAAAACACGAAATAATTGATTTAAAACAATATGTCAAAAAACTTTACAATGAAACGTTTAATTTAATTTAATGTGGTACCTTGGCAAAGAAAAACTTTACAACCAGAAGTGAATATAACACATGGGCTCATCCTACCAAAATTTACTGCCGTTCCTCATTCGTCTATCTTTGCTCAATACAAACAGTTACAAAAGAAAACACAACTATCAGAATGTGTCTCTGGAAGGGACACGAAAATAACCATCAGGATACATACAGGGTGTTACAAAAAGGTACGGCCAAACTTTCTGGAAACATTTCTCACACACAAATAAAGAAAAGATGTTATGTGAACATGTGTCCGGAAACGCTCAATTTCCATGTTAGAGCTCATTTTAGTTTCGTCAGTATGTACTGTACTTCCTCGATTCACCACCAGTTGGCACAATTGAAGGAAGGTAATGTAGACTTCGGTGCTTGTGTTGACATGCGACTCAATGCTCTACAGTACTAGCATCAAGCACATCAGTACGTAGCATCAATAGCTTAGTGTTCATCACGAACGTGGTTTTGCAGTCAGTGCAATGTTTACAAACGCGGAATTGGCAGATGCCCATTTGATGTATGGATTAGCACGGGGCAATAGCCGTGGCGTGGTACGTTTGTATCGAGACAGATTTCCAGAACGAAGGTGTCCCGACAGGAAGACGTTCGAAGCAATTGATCGGCGTCTTAGGATGCACGGAACATTCCAGCCTATGACTCGCGACAGGGGAAGACCTAGAACGACGAGGACACCTGCAATGGACGAGGCAATTCTTCGTGCAGTTGACGATAACCCTAATGTCAGCGTCAGAGAAGTTGCTGCTGTACAAGGTAACGTTAACGACGTCACTGTATGCAGAGTGCTACGGGAGAACCAGTTGTTTCCGTACCATGTACAGCGTGTGCAGGCACTATAGCAGCTGATGGGCCTCCACGGGTACACTTCTGCGAATGGTTCATCCAACAATGTGTCAATCCTCATTTCAGTGCAAATGTTCTCTTTACGGACGAGGCTTCATTCCAACGGGTTCAAATTGTGAATTTTCACAATCAACATGTGTGGGCTGACGAGAATCCGCACGCAATTGTGCAATCACGTCACCAAAACAGATTTTCTGTGAACGTTTGGGCAGGCATCGTTGGTGATGTCTTGATTGGGCCCTATGTTCTTCCACGTACGCTCAGTGGAGCACGTTATCATCATTTCATACGGGATACTCTACCTGTGCTTCTAGAACATGCGGGAGGACGACGGTTCAATCCCGTCTCCGGCCATCCTGATTTAGGTTTTCCGTGATTTCCCTAAAATCGCTTCAGGCGAATGCCGGGATGGTTCCTTTGAAAGGGCACGGCCGATTTCCTTCCCCATCCTTCCTTAATCCGAGCTTGTGCTCCGTCTCTAATGACCTCGTTGTCGACGGGACGTTAAACACTAATATCCTCCTCCTCCTCTAGAACATGTGCCTTTACAAGTACGACACAACATGTGGTTCATGCACGATGGAGCTCCTGCACATTTCAGTCGAAGTGTTCGTACGCTTAACAACAGATTCGGTGACCGATGGATTGGTAGAGGCGGACCAATTTCATGGCTTCCACGCTTCCCTGACCTCAACCCTCCTGACTTTCATTAGTGGGGCATTTGAAAGCTCTATTCTACGCAACCCCGGTACCAAATGTAGAGACCCTTCGTGCTCGTATTGTGGACGGCTGTGATACAATACGCCATTCCCACGGCTGCATCAGCGCATCAGGGATTCCATGCGACGGAGGGTGGATGCATGTATCCTCGCTAACGGAGGACATTTTGAACATTTCCTGTAACAAAGTGTTTGAAGTCACGCTGGTACGTTCTGTTGCTGTGTGTTTCCATTCCATGATTAATGTGATTTGAAGAGAAGTAATAAAATGAGCTGTAACATGGAAAGTAAGCCTTTCCGGACACATGTCCACGTAACATATTTTCTTTCTTTGTGTGTGAGGAATGTTTCCTGAAAGTTTGGCCGTACCTTTTTGTAACACCCTGTATACATATGAGTAGCATAACAAGTTTTCGGATTCCCCTTCCCGCAGAGTTCTTTTAGTTAAATATATGTCACATAGAACACTCCCGGTATTCAGATCCCTGGGCGACGACCATTTCAATCTCCACAGCTCAATAACTCAAAAACGTTAATGATCAGTACTATCCATGGTGTCACCGACACCGACCAAAGGCATCTTCCGTCCGGAACAAGTCATGTAGCAGGTTGACGCAGTCCGGGGCTCCGCTCTTCCATCTCGCTTCCTGGTTGCAACCGTTCTCCTCGTAGCTGACTCCGGCCGTCCCTCATGGCAGTCGGCAGAGGGCGACACCTCAGCGGCGCTGTAGTACCGGCGCGAGAAGGTTGCGCGCGGCATTCTAAGGCGTCGGACATGGGGCGTTGATGCCATCGGCACATCCTCCCCCGCCAATACCAAGTCCACCTCTGCAACTTGGACCATGCATTAGCCTTACCGGCCTGATTGCTAAGATATTCTGAGAGTAGTCTGAGCAGGCGAAGAGCACGATCAAGTGACTCCACATGAAATTATTCACATGGAGACAAGGTGTATAGAGAATCTCCCCGGGTATGTGATTGAGGGTCAATGATAGCAATGTTTAAATTCACTTTGCGCAGAAAAGCATGACTCAGTCCAGTACAACACATAATATTGTGTATCCCCACGAACGTTATGTTTTAAGAGACTAATAGACTCTAAGGTATCCACACATTCAAGATACACAATTTTCAGCACAGAAACGTAACAAAACTATATGGATGTGCCCAGCCCTTAGCGTACGGCTTAACTTGCAATATGTGACACGAAAAATTATTTTGCACCAGCAAGGTGACTGGGGTGACGAAGCGCAAGATTTGTACAGGACTGACGAACCGGGGCAACAGATTCCCCGTGTTTTCATCCGCCGCCCGACTTTCTGCATCAAAATTATTTACCCAAGCCAGGTCGCCCGCCTTCAGTGTGATCGGCCGTCTAACAGTATTATAACGCCTTTCCATTTGCTCTTGACTCTTACGCAAATTCTCGCTTGTACGCTTCCAGTTTGCGCGTATTTGTGCACCGTCCACACTTTCTGGCAACAGATCACAAAGTGACAACAAATTCGCCAGGGGCGAATTAGGTTTAGAAGTAAACATTAACCTCGCGCAGGTGGCCTTATGGGTAGCAGTACTGAAGGCACACCCTCACCATGACAAGGAACTATCGCAGAGAGCCTAATCATGGTGGAATGCGATCAGTCCTGTCCTCAAGTTCCGGTTCACCTGTTCTGTCATAGACGGGTTCGGATAATATGGTGTGGTAGTATGAGCCACTCCCACTTCGAAACAAAACTGGACTTAAAGCACGTTGCACTGTCTGAAGCCAACACAGGACAGGGTCCAAGGACCCCCAAACATACTCTGTAAGCACCGTATTGAGGCTTGCGAGCTTACATTGCGGGTAGGCATCTGCCAGCAAAAACGCGTGAACGCATCCACACAAACAAAGATATAACGATTTCCAACTTTCGAACGCGAAAAGGCTCCTGCATAACCAATATACAACCTCTCCACGGGCTCCCTCGCCTCTTCCGGAGCTAAGAACCCCTGCTTGGCGCTCCCCACTGGCTTGCTAAGCCCACACGTTTTACCCTCTGATACCATTTGCTTAATCTGCTACTCCATGCTTTTACAAGTAAAATGCTTGTTACTTTTCATGCGAGTCTTAAAAAACCCCAAGTGTCCACCAACTGGTGTTTCATGATAGCATTTGAAGACCATAGGGGTGAAGTTTGAGGCAGCACTACCTTGTGGTCACCCTTCTCACGCGTCACTAACGTCTCTTAGGAAAAGACATATTATAGGTGGTAAAAAAGAAAAGAAGAAAAGAATAATTGAACTGGATGATTGTAATTGCATGGACAACGATTGTGTGAACCTTGTGTAATAAAGAGAAAGCATTATGTGTCATGTTTTGTTCTTGTATAGAATTATGTACTGTTTTTCTTTTTAATAATATCTGTGTCGGCGAGTACTGAAACCGCCATAGATTATACTTATTAAATATCAAACAAAGATGAGAATATGTGACTACTATAAATAGTAAAGACCGAACATTAATTTCTCCGTCTTCTTCTTGGAGTTACGTGAGTAGGAAGAGTCTGTGACGTTATATTGTACGCTTGCGTGGCATTCTTTTGTCAAGATTGTGAGAGGGACGCCATTAGACATTGATTTGTAAAGGTGTGTAATAACTTAATCTGTTTAAATGTTTTGAATAGAGTTACTTAGTGAAAACTTTCGTTATGATTTGTAATAAGCTTGCCTGGCATTTTATCCCATCCCTTTAAGACATTTTCAGTTATTTAAATATTATTCGTTGTGCAGAGCTGCGCTACGAACGAACGAGCCGCTGCCGCGGCGCATTCAAACTGCATTAAATGAAATCAATCTTACCGCAAAGAAGTGGGCAGGTAATAGTGAACTAAAATTATTTCTTTCAGCTTTCGGAATTGCAGAGCAGAGCAGCAGATTTTATGATGTGTTTTACAGGTTGACGCGGGCTGCTGATGATATATTACTAACAGTGCAAAAAGATAATTAACCTTCATAACATAAAAGAAATCTTGCTGTGCGTAGTTCTGGTCTGTCAAACCTTATAGCAAAAATATCTTTTTATATGATAATAGTCTCATGTTCTCGTGTTAGTCGTGGTATTTATTGGTGTTTTACTGTTAACAAAAATCCACTGCAAAATTTTGATGTTGAACAATCATTGCGTACTGTAACATCAGTATTGATAACGAAGTAATTTTCGTTAACCTTTTCAATAACTATAAGGAAGATATGCTGAGCTTTAAGGCGAGTTACAGTAACGAAAAAATGTTCCTTTAATACAAAGCCAGATCCAGAATAATAAGAACATAATATATTTTGTTTTGTTGAAAATTAATGATCCAAAGAAAGTCACACCATAGCCTCACTAAAAGGTATTTCGGGGCTCTTTTCGTAGCAACATGTTTTATCTCATATATTAGTTGTTACGCGAGTAATAATGAAACAAAGCAAATAGTAGAGCCGGCGAAATCACACAACAAAACGTTTCCCTTTAGGCAACAGGGCCTAACAACCTCCCCGCGCTGTGTACTCTGTTTAAGCTTGTGGAGTACGGGGTCTTCTTGCTGCTGCAAAGCGACATCTTTGAACAGCAAAATGGCACAACGGAGCTCACTGAACTCTCGCGACAGAACCCCATCATCCAGAACCACACAGTTGCTGTTATCCCAACCGCTGGCCTCTCCGAAACCTTCCTCTTGGTCATGCTGCTCCTCTAACTCCGTCTCGAATACTCGGCTTAAGTTTTCAGCCACAACTTTCTGCAAGCCCCTAATATTCTTAACCCTGAACTTGAACGCCGAAATTCGTATCGCCCACCTCGCTATTCTGTCCGTCTCGGTCTTGCAAGCACCAAACTAAGCGCTTGATTGTCCGTTTTCAACAGAAATGGTTAGTGTTCCAGATATAACTTAAATTTTTTGAGCGCGAACAGGGCTGATAAGGCCTCAATTTCGTATACAGAATACTCTGCTTCTAACGGAGAAAGACAGCGTGAAGCGTGAAACGCGTACGTATTCATGTATTCAGTACCAGCGATGGCGAGGCATGACAGAATCTTTGACCAGAGAGTTATTTATCGTGGTTAGTCTGCGCTTGACCGCGCGAGAGTTGAGTTGCATGTAGGTAGTCGGTAGTTCTGTTGCGAGGCAGTTGTTGTACGTAGCGAGTCGCGAGAGCATGTAGTTGCGAGTTAGCAGTTCCGAGTTGGACGCTGTTGCGTGTTGGACTCCGTTACGAGTCGGACATGTGTGTGAGGAGTTGGCGGGCGTCGACATGGGTCTCTGGTCAAGGTTCGGGACGAGGTATATTGTTAAATAAGGTAATGAAACAGCATTGCGCACATCTGATAATGTAATGTATGTCAATTGTAATTAATTTGTTCAAGAAATGCCCCAATAATAATTTTGTTCTGAAAGCAATCTTTTAAGAAAATAATCATTACAATATGAAATAATATTTCCTTTGCTTTTCCTCCCAGATTTAATTTAGCAGGTTGATCTTAACGTTAATTTTGTAGGGACTTAACATTTTTGGACATTTTTATTATCATTGAGTTTTATTACTGTGGGAACCTAACATTTGGGTCCAATTGCATTTTCATTCAATTCATATCATTTAATAATAATTATGGGAAGGTTACACTTAGCAGAATGAATACTCACATTTAAAAATTATCTTTCATTTTTGCGGGAAGGTTACACTTGGCGACATCCGGTCCAGGATCGTATTTCGTTGAGAATCTTCTGAGAAGTAGTCAGATATTTGCTCTTATTTACTTAATATAATTAGCATTTGGCGCAACACTTTTACTAATTTTATGACTTTCTTTCCTCAGATCATCGGCAATTCGTTGCTCTGTTGTATTTATGTTTGTTGCGTTTTGCATTGTGCTTATTTCATTTGTGAATAATTGTGACTATTGTAATAATGCCTCGAAGGACTGTGAATAGTGTATCGCGAGGTATTATGAATGAAATTACAAACTTAAACAACTTCACCGATAGGACTTGTGACACGCAGTGTAATGATGACAATCCTGCGTTCACTGACAATCAGTGCGTTCCAACCACTAATGATGATTTTTGTCTTAATAATGAACAAACGAACTCGGTTATGTCCTCTGTTGATTTGACGACAATCGATGACGCGGGGCGCTCTATTGTACTGAGCGCTGCCCAGCTTAACAAAACCGGTTTACTAAATTCAAGTGACGAACAGACAAATTTGTCTAATGAAAATGGACAGTGTACGGAAAGTACGACGGATACATTTAATTCCGAAATACCGACGCACAGTGCACATTCGATAAGCAGACCTTTTCGAGAATCACAGAATGACCAAATGGTCACACAAAATGTGACAATTGCAGGTACACCACTAAACAGCACGGAGAATAGAAAAGCTAATATTGACTTTGAACAAATTATGGCAAGGTTGCTACAACAACAATTTAGTGAAAATAACAAACAATTTAAAGAAGATTTCAAACAACTTAGTGAACAGGTCAGACAACAGAGTGAAGATTTCAGACAACTTAGAGAACAGAACAAACAATATAACGAAAATCTCAAACAACACTTAAATGAAAAATTAGACAACAATTCCAGACAGCTTAGCGAACAGATCAAATAGCTTAATGAAAAACATGACAGCCTTAATGAAAAATTAGACAACAATTCTAGACAGATTAGCGAGCAGATTACAGCCGTTGCTGCGCAGTGTCATGACACTAAGGAACAGTTACGCGAGGAAATTGAAGCTTGTTCAAGAAAAAGTAGCGAAGAAATTAGATCTGTTGTGCAAGAATTAAGGGAAATGCAAACAGCTACAACAGAAACACTTAGAAACGAAATTAGCGGAGTCGCTAAACAATGCTCTGAAAAGGCTACACAATTACGCGACGAGTTTAAAGCAATGACAGCACAACTTTCGCGCGCAATGGATGAAAAGATTGACGCGAAATTCGACCAACAGAACACTCAAATTGACGAACGTTTTAATCTTCACCTATAAAATAGTGATACGCGTTTCCGCAAATTTATACAGGATCAGAATAAAGTAAAACGACAAGTAATGGAAACAATCACAGCACAAAGACAGGAAGACAAACGTAAATTGTTCGCGAAAGCAAAGACATACGTAGACAACAATATTGCTACAGTGTCCGACGAAATTAATACCATCAAACAGTTGAACACAGAATTACGTGATTAAATTTCCGATCTTAAATCAAAAACAGATACACACACAGCAGATATTCAGACCGTGACAGACAGATTCGAACAATTAGAACTAACACAGGATTCCGATGTCGTCAAAGCTGACGTTAAAAAATTGAACGAAACCACACGTAAATTACAAAAGCAGATTAATACTTCTGACACTAAGACCGATGATCAGGTAAAAATACTGACTGAAAAATGTGATGAATTGGCCAGTCGTATTGATGTTATTGAAAGTAGTAATGACAATAAATCAGATGATACTGCACCGATTTCGTTTAACCAAACACCAGAATTTCAAAATTTACAGCAGACAATTAATGAGATAGATTCATCTAATAACACATTGCGTAGAAAATTGTCAAGTTTACAGCAAGAGATAACTGAGATGAAAAATATTTCAGTTAATAACACATCACAGCAGATGCCACTTTGCGAACATTTGTCAGACTCACGCAGCGCGTATAATTTGGGCAATCTACAAAGAGTACGGGGCTTGGATTCAGAACGGACACAGACAAATAGATTCTCACACAAACCTGAACGTGTTCTCAAATTCAGTGACGAGAACGTAGATTATGAGCAGTTTTTATCCGTAATAAAATCAAAGGAATTTAATAATGACAGAGCACAGATACACGATTTGCACTGTATAAGACAATTTATTTTTGTACTTTCACCCCTATTGCCTGTAACGCAAAAGCTAAAATTTATTTGTAGTGCGTAATAGACCTCAGGGGATTCATTACGCTTTAATGAATATGTGCCGTAGCGTGCATAGGGCCCCGAGCTGTAGTAGTGCTGTTTCATCTTTAGTTTTCTGCACTGCTGCCTTCTCTTCTACTATCCTTTATATCTATCAAAACACTCATTAACTATTGCTCTATCTAGGATTAAGAATATGTAATGAAAACCGGATATGACAAATTTTTACCGAATGTGACAATTTTTATTAGGCACTTGCGTAATGACAACTACCGCCGTAATTTTGATAACAGATAAAATCATAATCATCAGTATCTGTAAAATTATTAGTAACAGGGACCACATTTTAATAACAATAGACGTTTTTCACCACAACAGCATGAAAGTCAGCCGCTTAGCATACGTGACCAACAAGGTAATACACAAGGTCAACCAAACTTTGATGTTTCGCCGCGTGCACGTATAGTCTCAGCTACAACAAATAGTAACGCACAGCAGCAAGGAAATAACTACGTATAGAAAACACAGTATTTCAATTCCTGTCGCAATGCACCGTATAGAAGTGACTATCATGACCAACGTAAAAATAATGAGCACAATTTTCAGCGTACATTTAATAACAGTCGGTCCTATCAGTAGCAAAATGATCAGCAACAACACATTCTGATGAATGAACCAGACAATAGGTGTCATCTATAGCGTAACACGTCAGTAAGAAATAACAGAGCAGTTCAAATAGTGGATATGCCACAGCATCCTCCCGTAAAATAAATAACAGCACGTACGATAGAATTTGACCACGTACAGTACAGGTTGCATATTCCAGTAACGTAAGCAATAATTTTGACACGCAGAATCTTGTTCACGAAAAATGTTATTAATTTTGACGCCATCCGACACACGTGAAAAATATTATCACGACGTACGTAGACGACATTCTTATTGCAGAAGCTAACTGGTCTGAACACAATCTGATTCTAGAACAACTGTTGCAAACTTTTCATGCACAAGGACTCACAATTAATCTCAGTAAATCGCATTTTGGTAAAACTTCTATAAAATTTCTTGGACACATAATTTCAGCAGAAGGCATTGCGCCTGACCCGGAAAAACTTCAGGCTTTGCGTGACATTACTGTTCCTACAACGAAAAAGCAATTACGCAGTTTTTTGGGCTTAATTAACTTTTTTCGTAAATTTATTCATCACTCTGCTTTAGACACACCTAGATTATGCCAAATGACAGGTAAAAACACTATTTGGTCCTGGGATAAGCAAGCACATTCTGAATTTATGAACCTGAAACATGCTCTGTTGAATGCACCACTTTTATCGCACCCAGACCTTACCAGAAATTTTTCCGTTGCCACCGATAGTTCTAACACCGCTTTAGGCGTACATATTTTTCAGGAAATTGAAGAAGACGGCTCAACAGTAATTAAAAACATCGCATTTGCAAGTCGCATTCTGTCACCTGCTGAACGAAATTATTCTGTTACAGAACTGGAAACGTTATGTGTTGTATGGGCTTTCACGGGATTTAGACATTTTCATTATGGCAGACATACTACCGTTTACACAGACCATAGAGCTATACAATTCTTACTTTCGGCTAAATTCACTCATGACAGATTAAGCAGATGGAAACTTTACTTGCAAGAATTTAATTTTACAATAGTTCACATTCCCGGCACACAAAATGTTGTAGCAGACGCACTATCTCGTTCTATCAGCAAGACGTCGCAACCAACTTCTGCAAAGCAAATTTCAGGTCATGTACATTCAGCAAGTTGCATTTGAAAATTTTGTTTCATCGTCATTACAGGACATGGCAAAAGAGCAGAATAAAGACAATGTGTGGAAAGAAATTAAACACCTTTGGCAAGATAAGAATAATGTTACGATTAGAAATCACTACACTGTACGCAATGACATTCTG
This sequence comes from Schistocerca serialis cubense, assembly GCF_023864345.2. Classification (NCBI taxonomy): domain Eukaryota; kingdom Metazoa; phylum Arthropoda; class Insecta; order Orthoptera; family Acrididae; genus Schistocerca; species Schistocerca serialis. The sequence goes on from NC_064644.1 coordinate 323,905,696, forward strand.
TTTCGCCGCTCTCATTCAGACAGCAACATTTGGTTATTATGCATTCCTGACGAACTGGTTAACAAATTGATCTGGTATACTCATTTAAGTTACGCACATTACGGAGCCAGAAAATGTTTTCTTATACTGAGACAGAACTGTTATTTTACCAACATGGAGAAACGTATTCGACGAGTTTTAGCGTCATGTAAAATTTGCCAGAAAGCTAAGTCAGACACGACTTCACATATTCCTCCATTATATCCCATTGTACCTGTTAAATTAAGACATATGGCCACTGTAGACATTTTTGGTCCGATTCCCAGAACTAATAGAGGTTTTTGCTACATCTTTGTCGCTGTTGAACTCACTTCAAAATTTGTTACTTTCACTCCGTTACGCAAAGCTACTGCTAAAACCGTTTCGAAAGCATTTGTAAAGCATTTTCTATTTCATGTAGGGCATGTGTTGAAAGTAATTTCTGACAATGGATCACAATTTCGTTCTGCTATATGGACACGTATGTTATGAACTAGAAACATTTCTCCGATCTATATATCCAGGTACCATGCTTCTTCGAACCCTTGTGAACGATTAATGAAAGAAATTGGTAAACTGTGTAGAATATACTGCCACAAAAGACATATTGATTGGGACACACACATATTCTCATTCCAAGAAGTGCCCGCATCTCGTGGTCGTGCGGCAGCGTTCTCGCTTCCCACGCCCGGGTTCCCGGGTTCGATTCCCGGCGGGGTCAGGAATTTTCTCTGCCTCGTGATGGCTGGGTGTTGTGTGCTGTCCTTAGGTTAGTTAGGTTTAAGTAGTTCTAAGTTCTAAGGGACTTATGACCACAGCAGTTGAGTCCCATAGTGCTCAGAGCCATTTTTGATTCCAAGAAGTAATTAATTCCATACCAAATGAATCCACTATGCTATCTCCGTCTGTTATACTGAAAAATGTTGAACCACCTAACAAAATTACAGAATTAGTAAACTTTCCTACATCTCGTCGACTACGACGCCATGAAATAATTAACATTGCGCTGAACAACATCAAACGTGCCGCAGAGCGTCGGAGAAGACAGCAAAAACAGGTTTGTATACGCCGTGACTTTCACATTGGACAGAAGATATTAGTACGTGCACACTATTTATCCAGTAGAATAAAAGGTAAGTGCAGTAAATTTGAACTTCTATACGCAGGTCCATATCGGATTCGCAGCATTCCTCACCCCAATGTTGTACATGTCGAAACTCTGAGAACCAGAAAATCGAAAGAAAACCACCACTTATCCAACATAAAACCCTTTATTGAGTGAACATACTTTATGATTTATCACACTGTAATGGTATTTACTAATTTTTATGATCATTTCTGAAATTATATTCACATGAACAGTTACTGATGATTATCGTATTTTTTTTGGCAAGTGCCCGGCAAGGTAAGGTTAGCAGGTCGCTCTTCTTGTCGTTACACATCAGACCGTGCATATTTTTCCAGACAAACTTACGTATTTTATGAATAATTATGCAATTCTATGTAGTGACGTATTAATTTTATCAAATTCTCTCTCCATTAAAGTCTTTAATTCTCGCCTCTATTAACTACACTACATACAAGCTGAACACAACGAACGTCACATTTTGTCTTTCTTATGTATGTACGATTGTTTTCACGTTTTGTTTGTATGCACTGTGAAATAGTTAAGGTATAACACACACGAGTTGACTTTGACATTTTTTGCCCGATGATATCTCAACATCGTGACTGTTTTACATTTTTCTTTTTTTGCGGCTGCATTGTGATATTCTCTGTACCTTTTTGCCTTTGAACACTGTCTATGCTTTTGACATATTGCGTTTTCTGTCATGTTATGCTGTATGCTTAATTATGTCACTATAAACCAGTCATTGTTTAGTGGGTATATGATTTAAATGCAAGACATTAATCTTTGTTCATCGATTTCAGAAAGAAATGATGCGTAAAGGAAATAGATTAAACAGAAATGGGAATATCAACTACGGAATAGACGAAAGAAGATGCAAAAACCTTATGAGGAAGAGTAAATGGATCAGCATTAACAAGCATTAACAAGAATATATTATACATCATAGAATAGCAGTCTTAACTAATTTTTTCTTTCAGAATACGAAGCGATTGATGCAGGCTGTCAGACAGAACTACACTTCTTAGTTTTTAGTGATGGAATATGCTAGAGACAAGGAATAGTTGTATAATGAGTAATGATGTGATTTTTTGCAGATGATAATGAATGCTGATGAATAATGATGAAGAATATGCTACTATGAATAATGAAGTTTTTCTTTACAGGTGGTGATGATAATGGAGTTATGATGATGTGGATAATGAAGTTTTCTTTGCAGATGAGGATAATATTGAAGTTATGTATTTATGCTATGTAGTTATTTAAGTATTTGTTGCAGTTCGCTTTGACAGCAGGTGTTATATTGCATAGTATAATGACTGAAGGTTTTGGAAAGGACAGCTATGAAACACATTTTTATACACATTTCACTACCTGTTAATTCGAAGTTCACTATTTTTCAGCACAAAATGCATTTCTTCTTTCAGCTTAATAATCCATTTTTTATATATATTTTGCAGGAGACATTATTTGTGAAATTAATGTGCTATAAGCAGTTGTTCATTAAATGTATGTCATTACATATACTCTGCTTGTTTCATAACCTTGTTACTGCTGACTCATGGCAAATGACGTTACACATTTTCATTTACAGGAACAACCCAGAAGCAAATTTTTTTTCTTTTTCTTTTCTTGCTTTCCCTTATAATTACCCAAAGCAATGCATTGCTAACAAAAAAAAATGTATCACCAGGTCCAAATAATGCTACCCATTTAAGAGAGTTCTGATAATACTGAATGATGAAAAATGTTTTGTACTATTCAATACTTGCTGGCCAATGAGTGCCAATAATTAGTATAACTAAATGAATTATATTAATACTATGCCATTCATTAGCTCCTGTTTTCAATTATGACTTCTGATGTTTTGGTAACTGGCCAATGAGTGCCAATAATTAGTATAACTAAATGAATTATGTTAATACTATGCCATTCATTAGCTCCTGTTTTCAATGATGACTTCTTATGTTTTGTAACTGGCCAATGACTGCCAATAATTAAAAATGTTTTGTACTGTTCAATACTTGCTGGCCAATGACTGTCAATAATTAAAAATGTTTTGTACTATTCAATACTTGCTGGCCAATGAGTGCCAATAATTAGTATAACTAAATGAATTATGTTAATACTATGCCATTCATTAGCTCCTGTTTTCAATGATGACTTCTCATGTTTTGTAACTGGCCAATGAGTGCCAATAATTAAAAATGTTTTGTACTATTCAATACTTGCTGGCCAATGAGTGCCAATAATTAGTATAACTAAATGAATTATGTTAATACTATGTCATTCATTAGCTCCTGTTTTCAATGATGACTTCTCATGTTTTGTAACTGGCCAATGAGTGCCAATAATTAAAAAGTTTTGTACTATTCAATACTTGCTGGCCAATGAGTGCCAATAATTAGTATAACTAAATGAATTATGTTAATGCTATGCCAATAATTGACTCTCATTTTCAATTATGACTTATGATGTTCAATATAATCAGATGATTTATCAACATTATTCTGTAATACTTCACACATGGTACAGAAATGTTCAGTAACTGGGCAATGAGTTCCACCAACTACTTAAATCAGCTGTTAGACTAATGTAATTCTCAATGAAGACTAGTATGTGACTTAATGTCCTTCACCTTCTGACCTAATTACCAGAAATTACTGCAATATCCATTTGTCCTGTCTATCCTCATGATCATGGAGCACTATATTTGGTTTTGCACTAATTCTACGTTGGTGTGCCTTGTAAGAGCGTGGTGTTGACACGACATGCTGTCCACCACCATGAGCGATGGAGACGTTATTATGGTCCCACTGTTTGGTGTACCTGATGTACTGCCGAAATGATAACATGGAATATTACTACGACATTTCAGTGTCTTGGCTACGCTGATAAATACTTCTGGGAAAAGAACTTCAAATTGTGTCACTTGGTGTTGTACTTCTGTGGAAAGATATGGACTTTCAGAGCAGCTGTGTGCAGCCTAAAGTGCTACAACCATGATGCAATCCTTCCCTTTCCTATCCTAATTCTTGTAACATAGTGAAAATCTTTTTTGCTAACATCATTTATATTCATGGCCTATACATTTTTTCGATTTGCTGAACTCCAGTGCGAGTGCACTTATGTCACTTGTCAACATGATTTTTTTTGCCATTATGTTTATTTGTTGTGAAAATGCTAAAGACATTTTTTTTCGATTTGTTGAAGTACAGTATATGTGCACTCTTGTCATTTATATTGTATATACATTTTGGGATTTGATGATTTTTTGCCATTACATTTATTTGTTGTGAAAACGTTGAAGAATTTTTCAGTGCATGTGCACTTATGTCATGTGTTAATATGTTTTATGCTGCATGTCAGCAAGTGTGTACTTTTGTCATTTATCAATATGATCTGTATATACATTTTTCTGATTTGCTGATATATTCTGTACTCATTGTATATATTTTTTGTCATTGTCTGAAATGTTTTGTACTCGGCGTATGTGCATCACATTTAATTCATGTTCTACATCTGAATAATCTGTAAATTGTAAAAGTTAATTAATTAAGATAAAATTTGTTGCACATGGCAAGTCCAAATGACTCACCATCGCTGCCAAATTTTTGCCCCCGCAGTGGAGGGTTATGAAGCGCGTACGTATTCATGTATTCAGTACCAGCGATGGCGAGGCATGACAGAATCTTTGACCAGAGAGTTATTTATCGTGGTTAGTCTGCGCTTGACCGCGCGAGAGTTGAGTTGCATGTAGGTAGTTGGTAGTTCTGTTGCGAGGCAGTTGTTGTACGTAGCGAGTCGCGAGAGCATGTAGTTGCGAGTTAGCAGTTCCGAGTTGGACGCTGTTGCGTGTTGGACTCAGTTACGAGTCGGAGATGTGTGTGAGGAGTCGGCGGGCGTCGACATGGGTCTCTGGTCAAGGTTCAGGACGAGGTATATTGTTAAATAAGGTAATGAAGCAGCATTGCGCACATCTGATAATGTAATGTATGTCAATTGTAATTAATTTGTTCTAGAAATGCCCCAATAATAATTTTGTTCTGAAAGCAATCTTTTAAGAAAATAATCATTACAATATGAAATAATATTTCCTTTGCTTTTCCTCCCAGATTTAATTTAGCAGGTTGATCTTAACGTTAATTTTGTAGGGACTTTACATTTTTGCACATTTTTATTATCATTGAGTTTTATTACTGTGGGAACCTAACATTTGGGTCCAATTGCATTTTCATTCAATTCATATCATTTAATAATAATTACGGGAAGGTTACACTTAGCAGAATGAATATTCACATTTAAAAACTATCTTTCATTTTTACGGGAAGGTTACACTTAGCAGAATGAATATTCACATTTAAAAATTATCTTTCATTTTTGTGGGAAGGTTACAAGCGTAAGCTATAGGGCGTCTTCTCGAGTCGTCGTCTTGCAAAAGAACTGCAGCAACTCCCGACATGGGAACTATAAACTCCTTGTTGAAATTGGCCATCGCTAACAGCGACGGTGGCCAACACTTTCTTTAAAGCCTCGAATGATGCCTACTGCGAAGGTCCACACTCAAATTTTCTCTTCTTCTTCCGAAGCTCGTTTAAGGGGGCACCTAACTGGGTAAAAATAACAATGAATTTGCGAAAGAAATTAATCATCCCTATAAAACGAGCCACGGTCTTCACATTTTTAGGGGTTGCGAACGAATGAATGGCCTCAGACGTCCCTCCTTGGACCCTCTCATTCAAATAAACTCAGTTTGTAATGACAATTATAAAAGTATACTCAGTTGGAACAGAAAATGTAATAGCAAACTCAAGGAAGGCAAAACCAATGGTCATTTATTAATGTTATACCTTGTAAAGCCCACATTTCCTGTGTAATTCGCTAAATCAATATCCCATTTTTGTGTGTGTGTGTTTGCGTGTGTGTGTATGTGAGAGAGAGAGAGAGAGAGAGAGATTTGCAGGATTTCAGTATTACAGGAATTGATAGCGTCTGCTGGACAGAGATGTAAGGGTGCTCCAAAGAGAGCAACAGCTAGTCGAAACTTCAGGTCTTGGTCAAGCAGAGATGAGTAAGGTTGGCAGTAAGAGGGGAGGTTCTTTTAAGTTGCTTTGGAGGACTTCCAGGGCGAACAAAGAATTCTGGGTAATGTGCTGTTCTAAAGCACTCTGGCAGCGGACTTCATGGTGAGTGGACGTGTTGGGTAGCTCCGCTAAGAAAGCGTGGCATGGTTGGTGAGTTCACCTTAAGCGATCCATAACGATACTAACTCTTATTTCAGTGTTAAGAAATCAGGATAGGTTTTCAATTAAGATGCGTGTGTGAAATATTTAAGAATCTTTTGACTATTTTAAGACAGAGTGTGAAGCTTTGTAATGCTAAATCTCTGAGTCGTGTTGCACAAGAGGACGATGAAACGGTAAAACACAGCTGGTAAAGCTTAAGGTCAGGATATACCTTAAATTAAGATGCTTGTGTGAGATACCGTTCGTGTTTTGAGACTGAATAGAATAACACGAGTGACTTATAGATTCATTGTGCACGAGCGCCCCAGTGGCGACAACAAGACGTGTGTAATGTGTTTCCATGTTTGTGAAATGGTTATGTGTTCTGGGAATTTGTGTATCGCGAAAGAAGGGAACAGTAATCTCGATCCCGAGATTTAATTTGAATAGTAGGCTAACACGAAGGCTACAACATACCGCCGTTTGAGTCTTGTACAGATTCCCGTATGGAGGACATAGTGATAGACATCCTTGGGGTTGTGAAGCAGCTGAATGGGTTGAAAATACATAAATCGCCAGGTCATGATGGGATTACAATTCGGTTTCACAGAGAGTACTCTACTGCATTGGCTCCTTACTTAGCTTGCATTTATCGCGAATCTCTTGCCCAACGTAAAGTCCCGAGCGACTGGAAAAAAGCACAGGTGACGCCTGTATATAAGAAGGGTAGAAGGAAGGATCCTCAAAATTACAGACCAATATCCTTAACATCAGTTTGCTGCAGGATTCTCGAACATATTCTCAGTTCGAATATAATGAATTTCCTTGAGACAGAGAAGTTGCTGTCCATGCATCAGAACGGCTTTAGAAAGCATCGCTCCTGTGAAACGCAACTCGCCCTTTTTTCACATGATATCTTGCGAACCATGAATGAAGGGTATCAAACGGATGCCATATTCCTTGACTTCCGGAAAGCGTTTGACTCGGTGCCCCACTGCAGACTCCTAACTAAGGTACGAGCATATGGGATTGGTTCCCAAATATGTGAGTGGCTCGAACACTTCTTAAGTAATAGAATCCAGTACGTTGTCCTCGATGGTGAGTGTTCATCGGAGGTGAGGGTATCATCTGGAGTGCCCCAGGGAAATGTGGTAGGTCCGCTGTTGTTTTCTATCTACATAAAAGATCTTTTGGATAGGGTGGATAGCAATGTGCGGCTGTTTGCTGATGATGCTGTGGTGTACGGGAAGGTGTCGTCGTTGAGTGACTGTAGGAGGATACAAGATGACTTGGACAGGATTTGTGATTGGTGTAAAAAATGGCAGCTAACTCTAAATATAGATAAGTGTAAATTAATGCAAATGAATAAGAAAAAGAATCACGTAATGTTTGAATACTCCATTAGTAGTGTAGCGCTTGACACAGTCACGTCGATTAAATATTTGGGCGTAACATTGCAGAGCGATATGAAGTGGGGCAAGCATGTAATGGCAGTTGTGGGGAAGGCGGATAGTCGTCTTCGGTTCATTGGTAGAATTTTGGGAAGATGTGGTTCATCTGTAAAGGAGACCGCTTATAAAACACTAATACGACCTATTCTTGAGTGCTGCTCGAGCGTTTGGGATACCTAACAGGTCGGATTGAGGGAGGACATAGAAGCAATTCAGAGGCGGGCTGCTAGATCTGTTACTGGTAGGTTTGATCATCACGCGAGTATTACGGAAGTGCTTCAGGAACTCGGGTGGGATTCTCTAGAGGAAAGGAGGCGTTCTTTTCGTGAATCGCTACTGAGGAAATTTAGAGAACCAGCATTTGAGGCTGACTGCAGTACAATTTTACTGTCGCCAACTTATATTTCGCGGAAAGACCAAAAAGAGATTAGGGCTCGTACAGAAGCATATAGGCAGTCATTTTTCCCTCGTTCTGTTTGGGAGTGGAACAGGGAGAGAAGATGCTAGTTGTGGTATGAAGTACCCACCGCCACGCATCGTATGGTGGATTGAAGAGTATGTATGTAGAAGTAGATGTAGAACACGTGGACTTGGTGGCCACGTGGTAGGCAATTTGTTGATCCACCGTTTGCTTAATACAGTGAATTAGTTAGGATGCTAGAATTAATATACTGTAAGGCGATTTTAATAATAATCATGTGAGTAATGTTTATAAAGCTTCCAAGTAACGCGTGGGTTCGATCTTATAGTCCAGGAAATGCCACGTGCCGTACGTGAATTAGACTGTCTTATTAGCGTTGTGAGTAGCGAAAGCATATTCCATTCTTGGACAGTTTCTCCTAGTTAAGGTACACGTGCGGCTTCACCGCAGGAACAGACCCTAGTCGGCAGTTTGCTTAAGGAACCCTCTTAGCGTTGGAGTCTGAAAGGAGTTAGGCTGCGAGGTAAAGTACCGCGTTCTGCAGAAGGGACAGAGGCTGCGCTGGCCCGAATTCTGGTCGTTCTGGGGAAATCCGACGTCTTGGAATCGAGCAAAAGGGGGCCCGCTAAGCGATGTGCAGCGGCTCGTTAGTGTGCGCAGCTTTCGGCCAGACCTCTGCTAATTTAGAATCGCGGAACGCACATTAGCTCGGAACTTCATAATCAAGTCCAGATAGCGTTCGACTGTGCTGCATTACTTGTAACTTGTGGCACCATACTAAACGTGATGCATGAAATAAAATCCGGTGTGCAGTAACTGTATGAGTAGCACACCAGTACTAGCATGAATGTGAATACATCCAGTTCTCATCCATTACCTGAGTAAATTATCCTTTGGCTTATAATTGTAAAGGCACCCAGGAGATTGACATTATTATCGAGATGTTAAATGTTGCAATCAGTAAAATAAATTAATGTTTAATTCATTGGATTGCTAGTGTTCCAAACAATTAAAATAGAATCCCGTATTTATAACGAGAATGAAAATCAGAAGTAATTATCAGAAAAAGAGAGAATGATAAATAAGCTACACTACTGTATATTAAAACTGCTACACCACGAAGATGACGTGCTACAGACGTGAAATACAACGGACAGGAATAAGATGCTCTGATATGCAAATGATTAGCTTTTCAGAGCATTCACGCAAGGTTGGCGCCGGTGGCAACATCTACAACGTGCTGACATGAGGAACGTTTCCAACCGATTTCTCGTACACAAACAGCAGTTGACCGGCGTTGCCTGGTGAAACGTTGTTGTGATGCGTCGTGTAAGGAGGAGAAATGCGTACCATCACGTTTCCGACTTTGATGAAGGTCTAATTGTAGCCTACCCCGATTGCGGTTTATCGTATCGCGACATTGCTGCTCGCGTTGGTCGAGATTCAATGACTGTTAACAGAATATGGATCGGTGGGTTTAGGAGGGTAATACGGAAGGCCGTGCTAGATCCCAACGGCCTCCTATCACTAGCAGTCGAGATGACAGGCATCTTATCTGCATGGCTGTAACGGATCGTGCAGCCACGTCTCGATCCCCGAGTCAACAGATGGGGACGTTTGCAAGACAACAACCATCTGCCCGAACAGTTCGACGACGCATGCAGCAGCATGGACTATCAGCTCGGAGACCGTGGCTGCAGTTACCCTTGACGCTGCATCGCAGAGCGCCTGCGATGGTGTACTCAGCAACGAACCTGGGTGCACGAATGGCAAAACGTCATTTTTTCTGATGAATCCAGGTTCTGTTTAGAGCATCATGATGGTCGCATCCGTGTTTGGTGACATCGCAGTGAACGCACGTTGGAAGCGTGTATTCGTCATCGCCATAATGGCCACCAGGCGTGATGGTATGGGGTGCCATTGGTTACACGTCTCGGTCACCTCTTGTTCGCATTGACTGCACTTTGAACAGTGAACGTTACATTTCAGATGTGTTACGACCCGTGGCTCTACCCTTCATTCGATCCCTGCGAAACTACATTTCAGCAGGATAATGCACGACCTCATGTTGCAGGTCCTGTATGGGCCTTTCTGGATACAGAAAATGTTCGACTGCTACCCTGGCCAGCACCTTCTCCACATCTCTCACCAATTGCAAAGTCTGGTCAATGGTGGGGGAGCAACTGGATCGTTACAATACGCCAGTCACTACTCTTGATGAAATGTGGTATGTGTTGAAGCTGCATGGACAGCTGTACCTGTACACGCCATCCAAGCTCTGTTTGACTCAATGCCCAGGCGTGTCAAGGCCGTTATTACGGCCAGAGGTGGTTGTTCTGGGTACTGATTTATCAGGATCTATGCACCCAAATTACAAAAAAATGAAATCACATGTCAGTTCTAGTATATTATACTTTTCCAATGAATACCCGTTTATCATCTGCATTTCTTCTTGGTGTAGCAATTTTAATGGCCATTAGTGTAGAAGCATTAGAAGGAGAAACCTTTTATTAACCCTCCACATGACCAGGAATCGTTCTACTTGTTTCATTGTCAAAGATAGTTTCATGAAACGAACCTTCCTCGTAACAGGAAACTGTCAATTATGTACAGGAATCATTCAACAGTACGACTTTGGTCAATTCGCACTCCGTTCTGGGAGACAATATGCCCCAGAAAGGATATTTCAGGCTGCGCAAATTTAAATGGTCTGACAGTACATCCGGCTTTTCGCAACTTTTGTAGTACCTCGCGAACATGCACACCATGCTTTTCACCAAATGATTCAAATAATGATACACACTCCAACTTAACACCCGAAAAAACTGTCGAGGATATCGGCCAACACAGCTGTACCTGTCGATGACCCAAGTGGAACTATTGTACTCAAGTGTCCAGTCGGTCGCAAAGACTGTCACCGGTTCCGATAGAGGCACTTGAGAATACTCCTGGTTCAAGTCGAAGGTACTGAAAACATTTGCCTTGTGGAACCAGAAAAACCACGAATACAAATCAGCGAGAGGTATAGACCGTGGCACAAATATTTTTATTAAGAGCCCTATAATCCACTACCTGTAGTTTGGGCACAGCAAATATAGGTGAAGAGGATGGAGATTTAGATGGTCTAATCACTCCGTCCTGCAACATTTTCCTAATAGTTTGCCTTAACGGTTTCATACGAGGTGGGGATAATCTATATGGTGGGCACGTTACGGGAACGTTATCCGTTAATTCTATCTTATACTCGGTTTCTTTAATCTCACCTAACTGATCGGTTAGCACATCACCGAAATCGGTACACAACTCGACAATCTGCTGTCTCTGCTCTGGCAACAAATGCTCCAGGTCATTCACAGAAACGGTTTCCACTGCGTTCATTACTTGTCGAACCGTTAGGCCTATCCAGTATAGCCGGTACCGAGAGACTACGAGCCACTTGGACAGGAAATTTCCACGTGAACTCACCGATTCGGATTTTAACCTTAATTGTCCCCAAAATTTGCATTTGCTCTGAGTTGGCTAGTAGGCAATAGCCAATTTTGCTGATACGTCCTGCAACTTGCCGTGTCCATGATGTACGGGCACCCATCTTTATCCATTAAAGATGTGGAACAACCTGTGTCCAGCAGAGCATACAGGTTCCTCATTTAGTGCTGCGCAAACAAAACTGTCTTTGAGAACCCCTTCAGTTCTCCAACAGAACCCCCATCACGTAATCCCCACTTACAATGCCGTCATAAATTTTTCTTCTCCCCCTTTTAAGGACAATTCTCGACAATATCTCCCTGTTCTTGCACTTGAAACCCTACTGTAAGACAGTTCCTAACAACATGCCCACTGCTCTTACACTCAAACCATCTGAGTCACATGTGAAACGTCCCCTTAGAAAAATTAATGAATTACTGTGCTGGTAAGCCCCTTACGTTATTTGATTTTAAAACAGCTGAGCAGAACTGAACATATTCAGACATTTCTCTCTTTACTATTCTGATCAACACTAAACTGACACAATATTTTTATCGCAACGCAATCTGACTTTCAATAATCTCTACAAAAGAATGGCCCTGACTGACATTAACCTATACGTTTCACAAATCACTTACCTCACAAAAATCTTCCTTACTCGAACTACTGCAATACAGCGAGCGCCAATACTGCCAGCTAAATAAAAGATTCAAACTACTGAAGGCACTAACTACTGATAGGCATAGTTAGCAAATGAAAGATTTTGATAGAGAACAAACAATGTATTTACCTTAATAGTGTTCAAAAGTCATAATATATATATATCAGGTCATGAAATCCAGTCTTACAAATTTACTGTCTCTGATGGACACACGTCCAGATCGTTCGCTCTCAAAATTCCGCCATCTCTCTCCCCACATCCACCACTGCTGGTGGCTCACCTCCAACTGCGCAACGCTATGCGCTGTTCACATCCAACTGCCCAACACTACAATAGCGAATATTACAACAATGCAAACCAACCACATCCTTCACACAGCACAGTCAGTGATTTTCATATAGAGCGCTACGTGGCGTTACCAACATAAAAACCTAAACAGCCTACTTACACATGGAACTCGCCTGTCGTATGAGGCTAAAAATTATCCAGCTCTTACTGTTGAGAACCTTTTCCATTTCCCCGTTGTCAGTCGGCGTAAACGAGAACTTTTACCCTATTTTTACCCTATTGATCAATTCATCTAACTGCCTAAAGCTCTGTGGGCGTTCACAAAACAGAGCCCTGCAACGGTCACTAGGACGCATCCCTTAGAGAATATTCTCGACTTCCTCCGCTTCACTACAATTAAGACATAAGCCTTACGTACTTCTCTAATAGCTCGTTGTGCTGGACTTCAAGATATCCTCTGCCAATAGCTTCATGTCACATTCCGGAGGGGGGGGGGGGGGAAACACAAATAATTAAGGCAGATTAACTCCCGAAATGCACTAAACGACAACCCACAACGCCTAGCTTCCGTTAACAGTTGTTCAAGACGCCCACTCACTATTGGACTCAATAACTGGTAAAGATGACAGACAAGTCAAAAAATTCCTCTCTATCCTTAAACCTTGACAGAAAATGCAAAGCGCTAAGTACCTGATCAATTGAATCTAATAACATACTTGCCACCCACAGTAATTTTTCTAAAGAGTTGGGCATCTTAGCGAAAATATCAGTACCTTTTATAGAAGGAATATACGGGGCCTCGCTCGCAACTTTGTCCTAAGGTAGGATGATAATTCTCCGCCCATGGGTTCTCCACGTACTAACATCACCTGGGTACTTCTTAAAAATGCGGTTAACTATTCAGACAATTCTTTACACTGGGTGTTGGACGGGTTGACGGTACACAGATCGTGCGCACTACCAATACAGTGTGTAATCCGAGCTCTCACTATTAATCTGTGACCGTGACGCCTCACTGAACTCAAAGAAGGAAACGATTGACTGTAACTCGCCTAGCGCACACTTAATGCTGGATACGGCGTCACTCACCTCGCTTTCCTCCAGCTGCGATGGTACAACCGGACGGTCAACAACTTGTAACTCGGCCACACTGCCCGATGTAATGGTAGCCCGTACACTTACTTCGTAAAACAGTTCTTTCTTCCGCAACTCCAACACCCCAATCACCTCCCTGGCTGCCATGCTGAAACAAAATATAACACTGTTAGAGTAGCAGACTGACGGTGACCAACTTTAAACAGAACTTGATTAATTTTCACACACATTTATTAAAGTAGTAACATGCATAAACCTTACGTAACTTGATTCTGGATGCTATTTACAATTGACAATCTGAAGTTCCTTTGGTCTTGGTACGTTAATCTTATTCTCACATATCTCTGATACTTGACAAAGTGTCTATTCATTTATCTTCAAGACTATGTACAGGAATATGGTAATCTTATTAGGTGCAGACTGAAACTTGACTATAGACTGGTACAGACTAATGCAGACTGCTACAGACTGGTGCAGCCAAATGCAGACTGGTACAGACTGGTGCAGACTGACTAATCGGAGGTCTGTACACTCGTTATAATACCTCGCGCGTTCATGTAAATCTTAGGGAACCGTCATTCACAAAAATGTACTTCGTACCACCCCTAAGTCCTCACACCACAACCACTCTCTGCTACCACGATTTATCAGATCATTATGTGGTACGGCGGGGGGTGAGGAGGTAGGTGTAATACAACAGTTATAAGCATAATTTTATTGTAACTAACCATCCAGTATAATCCACTGATACTTTTAAAACCAAACTTTTAAAAGCACGAAATAATTGATCTAAAACAATATGGTAAAAAACTTTACAATGAAACGTTTAATGTGGTACCTTGGCCAAGAAAATCTTTACAACCAGAAGTGAATATAACACATGCGCTCATCCTATCAAAATTTACTGCCGTTCCTCATTCGTCTACCTTTGCTCAATGCAAACTGTTACAAAAGAAAATAACTATCAGAATGTGTCTCTGGAAGGGACACAAAAATAACCATCTGAATACATTACATATGAGTAGCATAACAAATTTTCGGACTCCTCCTCCCGCAGAGTTCTCTTTGTTAAATATACGTCACAGCTGAGCCACATAGAACACGCCCAATATTCAGACCCCTGGGCGACAACCGTTCCAATCACCGCAGCTCACTATAACTCTAAAAGGTTTACGATCGGTACTATCCATGGTGTCACCGATACCAACCAAACGCATCTTCTGTCCAGAACACGACATTTAGCATGTTGACGCAGTCCAGGGCTCCACTCTTCTGTCTCTCTTCCTAGTTGCAACCATTCTCCTCGTAGCTGACTCCAGCCATCCCTCGTGGCGACACCCGAGTGGCGCTGGTCGCGCCACACTGTACTACCGGAGTAGGAAGGTTGCGCGCGGCATTCAAAAGCATCAGACATGTGGTGATGATACATCTTCGGCTGAGCTCGAGAGAGTTTCGTCCTTCAAGGATTGTTGGCCACAATCGTTGAAGTGCTAGAACTTGTCGCAGGTGCAGCAGCCATCATCGCATCCAGCAGCCCAGCAGTGACGCCAGTACCACGTCCAGTTTCGAGCTCCGGTAGGGCCAGCAACCCAGCCAGTTTCCAGCCGTGCCACTTGTGACAGCCGTGACAGCCAGTTTACGCCAGCAGCCCTCACCAGTTCCAGTAGCCCAGCAGCCCAGCAGCCCATGTCCTTGTCTTCGTAGTCCTCATCTTCGTGTGTGATTCGTTACTGTTTTCGTCCCTTATTGTTCCGGTTCTCCCATGCTGTTTTTCCCCTGGTAATCCCTCACAATGGCTACCCTCACCACCACCACAGCCGCAATAGTATACACCTCCCCATCAGCCACCGCCACCACCATTACTTGTTGCACACAGTCGCACCCTCCCCAATACATCTGCCCCTCCTCACCCTTACAACCCCTACGACCTTTCTTGCCCTGTCTCCTGCTCCTGATCCCGTTCCGGCCGGCCGCGGTAGTCTATCGGTTCTAGGCGCTCAGTCCGGAACCGCGCGACTGCTACAGTTGCAGGTTCGAATCCTGCCTCGGGCATGGATGTGTGTGATGTCCTTAGGTTGGTTAGGTTTAAGTAGTTCTAAGTTCTAGGGGACTGATGACCACAGATGTTACGTCCCATAGTGCTCAGAGCCATTTGAACAATTTGATACCGCTCCTGCTCCTGCTCCAGCTCAGCAAACCGCTTCACCCTCTTCTGGTCCCTTCCTTCCACTTCCCCCCGTCCCCCGCCACTATGTCAGCTATTACGGGCCCCACCAGGATCGTCACTCGATGGGCCACGACCCACGCTGCCATCACACCATCACCGGGACCTGCCTCCTCCTGCTATCTCCCAGTTGCTCCTGTCCCCCAAACCTCCTCTCACCCCTCCACTGCGGTTAAGCACCCTAACGCAGCCCCCACCGCCTCCAAACCTAAAAAATCGCAGCCTCTCCCTCCTCCCCCATCCCCTGACGCCATGGACGTCATGCCTCCCGCCTCCTCCTCCCCTCTCCTCCCCTCAGCCTCCTTCCCTACCTCTACCTACTGGTTTGTCCTATCCAATCGTGACCCATCCCTCCTGGAAGCCTGTAACCTTACCATGCTTCTCTGGAAGTACTACCCTAGTGCCTCTATCTCCCTCCTTACCCCTCGTAGGGACACTATCCTTATCTCCTCTCCCAGCCCCACCCTCCATACTGATATCCCCGCCAGAATCCCTCATATCCACTTTGGCCCCAGTGCATCCCTCACCCCTGCTCCAACCTTCCCCTCCTCCTACTAACCCCAACCCCCGCACTGCCCGCAGATCCTCACCACTGTGATCACTCTGCTTAGCCTGGTGATCACGGAGGAGGAGGTGTTGGCAGAGCTTAACACTCATCCCCACCTTGAAATCCGTGTGGCCCGCCACATCTATAATTCCGCTGGCCCCACCTTCCTCTTGCGGCTCTTCTCTGAGGCTGCCCCCTCCATTGACCATCTCCTCAAAGAGGGCGCCCTGTTGTTCAACTGCCGCTACAAAGTCAACCCTTCCCTTTTCCCTCCCCAGTTTGTTTGCTGCCAGAGGTGCCTCCAGTACAATGTGCACCATACATCTAAGTGTCACGAGGGCCCCGTCTGCCCTCACTGCAAATGCACATTTCCTCTGGCAGTGTCCTAACCCCAAATCCCCCCCATGTGCAACACCTGTAGCCTTCCTCAGCCCACCTACTCCCAAAAATGTAAGGCCCGGTCCCTTCCAGTCTCTCCCAAACTCAGTCCTCGTCCATCCCATTGATGATCCCATCCCTCCTGGTAACACCCTTCACCCCCACCCCACAGCCGAGGACATCATCAGATTCGTAACCATCGTTCTTCAAAATATCCACCCCTTTCAGCGCCCCCATACCCTCCAACAGATCTCACTAGCTGCCCATTTTGTCTTTCAACTCAACACCTTCGCCACCTACTCCCACAACCTAGCCGACTTTACTTTCTCCCATCCTGAAACTCTCGTTTAAACCCCACCATGGCGTGACAGCACCATATCTTGTTCAACAACATCTGCTTCCCTCCCGTTAACAAGAACCTCCTTATGTATACCCTCATGACCTTCCTCCTGAACGAAAACTTTCTCCAGCCCCAACATCCTGAACACATGTGGCCTTACCTCCTTCACCACTCTGATAATCCCCTCCCGATAGTGCATGGTGGGGTAGCCATCGGCCACCACCACGAAATCCCTGTTCCACTCCAACCCCTCCTTCCCAACCCCATGGAACACCTGATCCTCAGTTTCTTCTTCCCCGGCCTTACCATTACCTGCACCACCATCTGTCAGCCTCTATGCTCCTATACCTTTCAACTTCCTTTCCCACATTGATCGTGCCTTCTCCCTCTACGTGATTGCCACCGACCTCCATAGTCGTTCTGCTGCCCAGCTATGGCGGTGGCATTGGCTCCTCTTCACCCTCCAAGGTAACCTCATTCCCATTTCCCAACACACCTGCCCTCAATCCAATACCACTCACGTTGTCGTCCTGGCTTCCCCTAACCTCCTTGGCCGCGTAGCAGTGGACTTCCTCGACCCTATTGGCAGTGAACATCTCCCTGTCCTCCTCACCATACTGGACGGTCGTCGCCCCATCCCGACCCTTGCGTCAACCCCCCCCCCCCCCCCCCCCCGAAGTATTTCCACGATTATTCCTGTGCCAACTGGAATGCCTACCGGGATACCCTCACAACCCAGATCAATAGCCACCCCCTGGCCTACCACCACTCTGATGATGCTACCCGTGCTGCCTCCTTTCTCCAGCAGACCTTGTCTGAGGCCATGGAGGTTCACATCCCTACCCTCACCATACACCAGCACCGTCCCACTTCACCCCCACAGGCCGTCCTCCTCCTCCATGAATCCTGCTGTCTCTACCACACCTTCCTTCACAAGCATCACCGGGACACACAACGACGCCACCGGCAACTCCAATGACATGTCCAAAACTTGCTTGCAGCCAAGAAACGCCAGCACTGGCAACAGACATGCCTCCGTCTTAATGCTACCCTACCTGTCAACTCGTCTAGGTACTGGTCAACCTTCTGTCACCTTACTGGATCTAAACCCCACTACTACCCTCTACTTCATGATGACCACTCCTTTTCTGATAACGTTAGTAAGGCCAACCATTTTGCTTCTTACCTCTCCAATGTTTTTATCCTCCCTGATGATCCCCAGTTCGATTACTCCCACTTCCCTTACGTCCACGATCGAACTGACACCTCTGCCCCTCCAATTGCTCCTGGTTCAAATGGCTCTGAGCACTATGGGACTTAACTTCTGAGGTCATCAGTCCTCTGGAACTTAGAACTGTTTAAACCTAACTAACCTAAGGACATCTCACACATCCACGCCCGGGGCAAGATTCGAACCTGCGACCGTAGCGCCTAGAACTGCTTGGCCATCCTGGCCGGCAATCGCTCCTGGCTTCCAGTACTTGGACATTACACACACTGAACTCAATGCCCCAATCACTACTCAAGGTATCATATCTACACTCCACACGAAATGCAACACCGCTCCCAGTCACAACCGTTTTACCTATTGTCACCTCCGTGAAGCTCCTACCTCTCCACCCTGGCCAGACTTTATAATATGGTCTTGTCCACCGGCTTCTACCCCGACCTGTGGAAAACCTTCTGGATCCTGATGTTCCTCAAACCTGACAAACCATCATCTGCTGTCTCCTCCTACCATCCCATCAGCCTTACCTCGGTCTTCAGCAAGGTCCTGGAATCCATCCTCACCTGATGCATCCACCAGCATCTCCACCAGCATCACCTCCTTCCCACTACCCAATGTGGTTTTTGGCCATCCTTCTCTGCTGATGACCTCTTTCACCTCACTCCCCTCCTCTCTGAACTACTCAACTGCTGTCACTCCACCATCTTTCTCTCCCTCGATCTTGAATGGGCCTACGACCATGTATGGCATCCCAGTCTCCTCTGCAAGCTCCAAACCTTCGCCCTTCCTATTAACAACGTCCGTCTGATTGCCTCCTATCTTTCCCACCGTCCTTCCTGTGTCACCATCCATAACACGGATTCCTACACCTTCTGCCAGTGTGCCCCAAGATTCCGTCCTCTTCCCTCTTCTCTACCTTCTCTATATGGTGGACATGCTGCTGCCTTCACGCCCCATTCCATCTTCTCCAGTATGCTGATGATACTGCCTTCCTTGCCATTGCCCCCACACTGCAACGCTCCCAGCACCTTCTCCAATCCCATCTTGCCTGCTTCACCACTTGTGTGTAAACAGTGATTGCTCAAGGTCAATCCTTCCAAAACCCATGCAATGATTCTAGGCAAAACGACTCCTTCCTTCCGCCTCCTTGATTTTTATGTCACCACCTACGGCCGTCTTATTCACCTCACCCCCACCCTCAAGTACCTTGGTGTCACCTTTGACTGTCGCCTTTCTTGGACCCCCCGTCTCCGGACGATCCAAGCCAAGGCATGTTCCTGACTCTGCCTCCTCAAACTCCTTTCTGGACAAGCATGGGGTCTGGACCCCTCCACTATCCTCCACACTTATAAATCCCTTATCCACCTCATCCTCTGCTATGCCCATCCCACCTCGATCTCCACCCCTTCCGCCTACTATAAGTCCCTCCAAATCCTTGAATGCCACGTGCTCTGCCTCGCCTATCACATTTGTCTCCCAACCCCCATGTGGATGCTATACAACTTGATTCCCTTCCCACACCTTTTCCTTTTCCTCGAATGGATACAGATTCTTTACACCTCCCACAAGCTCGATCACCCACACCCACTTGCTTCTCCAATCCTCAACCATCCCAGCCCACTGCCACACCTTTATTCTTGTACCCCCTGCTCTCCATCTTCACACCCTCCATATCCTTTCCCAAGGTGGCTTCCGTCAACTCCCCCCCCCCCCTGATGATGTCCTTGTCCCATCCATCTACCTCTCCTACCAGCTCTGACTCTTCCATTCTCCCCTTTTCCCCTGGGGCTCCCTCTCCCCCTCCTCACCTTCCTTCCCCACTCCTCTCTCCCACATATCCCACTTCCACCCCTCTCCCTGGGCTTCCAAACCCTCCCCTCTCTCCTCCTCCCACTCTCCCTTCTTTCTTCCACTGGCTCCACCCCCCTCCTTCCCACCCTCCTATCTCTCCCTTTGACCTGGAGGCAGTTCCCCCCCCCTCCCTCCATAGTCAGTGTGAGTGCTTCGCCGATGATCATCGCCGGTGTCTTCCGTGCGTCAGTGACTCTCTGTTTGTGTACAGTGCTTTCATCAGTGTTTTCTACTACGTTCGCGTCTCCACCTGGATGTCTTTGTCTGTTCAACTGGTGCCACCCTTCATGCACATTGTCTTCCATCGAACAACTTCTAATTTATTGTGCAGTTTTCCTCATATGTTTACCATGCTTTTTATGTTTTCTCTGTCTTCCGTGTCTATATGGTGTATCTCTTGGCCGAAGAGTGGCACATGTAGGCCGCTGCTGGCCCACCTCAGCTGAGGCATGAAATAACAATAAAGGGAGAAACAGGCGACGATGATACCATTGGAACAGGAGTGAGACAGGATTGCAGCCTATCCACGATGTTATTCATTCTGTACGTTGGGCAAGCAGTAAAGGAAACCAAAGAAAAATTTGGAGTAGGAGTTAAAGTTCTGGGAGAAGAAATAGAAACTTTGAGGTTTGCCGATGACATTTGGGAGACCACTTGAACGCAATGGACAGCATCTTGAAACAAGGATTTAAGATTAACATCAACAGAAGTAAAATAAGGACAATGGAATGTCATCAAATAAAGTTACGTGATGATGAGGAAATTAGATTAGGAAACGACACACTTAAAGTAGTAGATGTGTTTTGCTATTTAGGCAGCAAAGTAACTGATGATGGTGGAAGTAGAGAGGATATAAAATGTAGACTGGAAATGGCAAGAAAAACGTTCTGAAGAAGAGAAATTTGTTAACATAGAATGTAAATGTGTTAGGAAATCTTTTCTGAAAGTGTAGCCTTGTATGGAATTGAAACGTGGACAATAAACAGTTTAGACAAGAATAGATCATAAGTTTTTGAAATGTGGTGCTGCATTTTTCTGAGTCATCAGTTTTCTGACTCGTTTGCTACAGTCCGCCGCCATGAATTTTTCACCTGTGCCAACGTCTTTGTCTAAGAGTAGCACTTTCAACCTATGTTCTCAGTAATTTGCTGCATGTATTCCAATCTCCGTTTTCTTCTACAATTTTTGCCCTCTACATCTCCCTCTACCACCATGGAAATTACTCCATTATATCGTAAGAGGTGTCCTACCATCCTGCCCTTTTACTTGCCAATGTTTCTCATATATTCCTTTCCTCACCGATTCTCTGCAGGACCTCCTCATTGCTTACTTTATCAGTCCATCTAAGTATCAACATCCTTCTGTAGCACCACGTATCAAATGATTCGATTCTCTTCTGTTCTCGTTTCCACTACCACACAATGGCGTACTCCAAATTACATTCTCAGAAATTTCTTCCTCAAATTAAGGTCTATGTTTAATATCAGTAGACTTCTCTTGGGCAGGAATGCTCTTTTTGCCAGTGATAATCTGCTTTTGATGTTCTCTTTGCTCCGAATGTCATGGATTAGTTTGCTGCTTACGTACCATGATTTATTAACTTCATCTGCTTCATGATCGCCAATTCTGAAGTTAAGTTTCTTGCTGTTCTCATTTCTGGTACTTCTCGGTACTTTCGTGTTTTGCGCTTTATTCTCAATCCATATTCTGTACTCATTAGACTGTTCATTCCATTCAGCAGATCCCGTAACTCTTCCTTACTTTCACTGAGGATAACAAAGCCATCAGCAAATCTTATCTTTTACTTCCGTCATTGCTTTTTAGATGTACAGGGTGTTACAAAAAGGTACGGCCAAACTTTCAGGAAACATTCCTCACACACAAAGAAAGAAAATATGTTACGTGGACATGTGTCCGGAAACGCTTACTTTCCATGTTACAGCTCATTTTATTACTTCTCTTCAAATCACATTAATCGTGGAATGGAAACACACAGCAACAGAACGTACCAGCGTGACTTCAAACACTTTGTCACAGGAAATGTTCAAAATGTTCTCCGTTAGCGAGGATACACGCATCCACCTTCCGTCGCATGGAATCCCTGATGCCCTGATGCAGCCCTGGAGAATGGCGTATTGTATCACAGCCGTCCACAATACGAGCACGAAGAGTCTTTGCATTCGGTACCGAGGTTGCGTAGACAAGAGCTTTCAAATGCCCCCATAAATGAAAGTCAAGAGGGTTGAGGTCAAGAGAGCGTGGAGGCCATGGAACTGGTCCGCCTCTACCAATCCATCGGTCACCGAATCTGTTGTTGAGAAGCGTACGAACACTTCGACTGAAATGTGCAGGAGCTCCATCGCGCACGAACCACATGTTGTGTCTTACATGTAAAGGCACATGTTCTAGCAGCACAGATAGAGTATCCTGTACGAAATTATGATAACGTGCTCCATTGAGCGTAGGTAGACGAAACTAAAATGAGCTCTAACATGGAAATTAAGCGTTTCCGGACACATGTCCACATAACATCTTTCCTTTATTTGTGTGTGAGGAATGTTTCCTGAAAGTTTGGCCGTAGCTTTTTGTAACACCCTGTATAGATTGGACAAGAGGTACAAAAGCCTAAATCCCTGTCTTACAGTCTTTTTAATCCGATCACTTCTTTATTCGTTTCGCACTCTTATTGTTCCCTCTTTGTTCTTGTACATATTGTTCGTCACCCGCCACTCCCTGTATTTCCGGAATTGTGTGGATGATGTTTTTCCGAAAGTCAGATGGTATATCGTCAGATGGTATATCGCCAGACTCAAACGTTCTACACACCAACGTAAATGTCGTTTTATTGCTACTTTCCCCAATGAGTTTAGGAATTCTGATAAAATATTTAGCTGAGCGGTCTAAGGCGCTTCAGTCATGGATTGTGCGGCTGATCCCGGCGGAGGTTCGAGTCCTCCCTCGGGCATGGGTGAGTGTGTTTATCCTTAGGATAAATTAAGTAGTGTGTAAGCTTAGGGACTGATGACCTTAGCAGTTAAGTCCCATAAGATTTCCCACACATTTGAACATTTTTTTGAGAAAATATTATTGTGCCTTATTTGATCTTAAATCTTCAAAAGTTCTTTTAAATTTTGATTCTAATACTAAATTCCTTATCTCTTGTCTATCGACTTCTGTCTCTTGTTCTGTCGCGTCATCTGACACGTCTCCTTCGTCATAGGAGCCTTCAATGTACTCTATTAGGAGAACAGAATTAGGGACGCAAGAAATTTGTGGCACAATTTGACTAAATAGGAGACGTTCTCGGGCACCTGAGGGTCATCTTTTAGTAGTGGAGGAAAAAGCAGGGTGTAAAAATTTTTGAGAGAGACCAAGACATGAATACAATAAGCAGATTCAGGAGGCTGTGGATTGCAGCAATTATTCAGAGATGAAGGGGCTCGTGCAGGAGAGAGAGAGAGTAGCATGGTAAGCAGTCTTTGGACTGAAGACCACGACAACACACACAATATCACGGGGTAGTATTAACCCTTTCGTGAGCCGTGGGAAACTTGCTTCCCACTACGATGAACTCGCTCCTAGTCAAGTGGGATTCACAGTTCCCACCTCTGTACGGTGCTACCACCTAGTGAACAGTATAGGGTACTACTTCCAATCGGAAGTTCCCGCCGTTTTTGCTGTACCTTCGCGCAGAGGCATTGTATAACTGAGTGTTGCTCTGTAGAGGAGCCTTTCAGTGCTGTTTGCGTGACATTTTGTGATTTTTTCCTCAAAGCTATAGTACGAGGGCAGTTCAATAAGTAATGCAACACATTTTTTTTTCTGAAACAGGGGTTGTTTTATTCAGCATTGAAATACACCAGGTTATTCCCCAATCTTTTACCTACACAACACTATTTTTCAACGTAATCTCCATTCAATGCTACGGCCTTACGCCACCTTGAAATGAGGGTCTGTATGCCTGCACGGTACCATTCCACTGGTCGATGTCGGAGCCAACGTCGTACTGCATCAATAACTTCTTCATCATCCGCGTAGTGCCTCCCATGGATTGCGTCCTTCATTGGGCCAAACATATGGAAATCCGACGGTGCGAGATCGGGGCTGTAGGGTGCATGAGGAAGAACAGTCCACTGAAGTTTTGTGAGCTCCTCTCGGGTACGAAGACTTGTGTGAGGTCTTGCGTTGTCATGAAGAAGGAGAAGTTCGTTCAGATTTTTGTGCCTACGAACACGCTGAAGTCGTTTTTTTCAATTTCTGAAGAGTAGCACAATACACTTCAGAGTTGATCGTTTGACCAGGGGAAGGACATCGAACAGTATAACCCCTTCAGCGTCCCAGAAGACTGTAACCATGACTTTACCGGCTGAGGGTATGGCTTTAAACTTTTTCTTGGTAGGGGAGTGGGTGTGGCGCCACTCCATTGATTGCCGTTTTGTTTCAGGTTCGAAGTGATGAACCCATGTTTCATCACCTGTAACAATCTTTGACAAGAAATTGTCACCCTCAGCCACATGACGAGCAAGCAATTCCGCACAGATGGTTCTCCTTTGCTCTTTATGGTGTTCGGTTAGACAACGAGGGACCCAGCGGGAACAAACCGTTGAATATCCCAACTGGTGAACAATTGTGACAGCACTACCAACAGAGATGTCAAGTTGAGCACTGAGTTGTTTGATGGTGATCCGTCGATCATCTCGAACGAGTGTGTTCGCACGCTCCGCCATTGCAGGAGTCACAGCTGTGCACGGCCGGCCCGCACGCGGGAGATCAGACAGTCTTGCTTGACCTTGCGGCGATGATGACACACGCTTTGCCCAACGACTCACCGTGCTTTTGTCCACTGCCAGATCACCGTAGACATTCTGCAAGCGCCTATGAATATCTGAGATGCCCTGGTTTTCCGCCAAAAGAAACTCGATCACTGCCCGTTGTTTGCAACGCACATCCGTTACAGACGCCATTTTAACAGCTCCGTACAGCGCTGCCACCTGTCGGAAGTCAATGAAACTATACGAGACGAAGCGGGAATGTTTGAAAATATTCCACAAGAAATTTCCGGTTTTTTCAACCAAAATTGGCCGAGAAAAAAAATGTGTTGCATTACTTATTGAACTGCCCTCGTATTTACCCAAATTTATGAAGGAAAACGTAAAATTGGAACGAGGAGCCATTTCTGCAGTAAAACGGATGGATAACCGTCCTCAATTCATGACCCGTGTGAAACAGCCACAGTGAAAAGGAAAAACAAGGATGGTGCTAGTACAGAGATTTCTTGTCCTGACGTTGTGGCAGAATACAACAAAATAATGTGTGGTGTCGATAAGTTTGATCAATTAGGAGAAAGGTATGCTATTGGCGGACATTCTGTAAAATGGTGGCACAGAATATTTTATTTCCTGGTGGACGTTGCTGCAGTGAACACTTTTATCCTGCGGAAAATAAGTAAAAGAGAAAGTGCACAGCATGATCGGCTCACATACAGGATCCGTCTAGCCAGACAATTGATCGCTGGCTTCTCATCCCAAAAAAGGCGCGGACAAAAACCTGTGCCTCTGGCAAAAAGGGGTAATGTACCTGAAGATTTTCGTCATGTGGCTGTAGGGGAGCATCAACCCATTTTAGGAGAAACCTACTGGACGTGCCGTCATTGTAGTACCAAAGCTACGGAAAAGAGCACTCGCTGTGTTTGTACATATTGTCAAATACCACTTTTCATAGGCCCATGTTTCAGAAAATTTCATGGCAAGTAATGGTGAACAATTATTGTAACAAGAGAAACAAATTTATCAAAATATGACATATACTGAAAAAGTTGTTTTTCTCATTTAACTCCAAGGAAGGGCACTGGGAACAACACTTCCCACCTTGTTGTGTGACGTCACTTTCACAGTTGGAGCAAATTTGATATTCTGTATAATAAATATACCTATCTGTTAACTACTATCTGCTCTCCATTCCTTAAAAAAAACTGCTCAATAATTTTGCCCACGAAAGAGTTAAAAAAGTAGGAGGGGTGCTTGAATCCCAAGCATTTCCTCTTTAAAACTTGCGTCCCAGTTCCTTCATTTACATGCTCGTACCGAGATTTAAATGCTTCGAGTTCCTCCTTGGAAAGATGGTTTGGATGCACCAAAATGAAGCGTAGTGAGACGTTCGGCCGCGTCCTTGAAGTGGAAGGGGAGACTACTTGTTGCAATCCAGCACATCGAGCTCGGCTGCCCCTCTGTGAAATGCCAGCTGCCGGCGGGCAGAGGGTGCGGCGCGGCCCACTGCTCCAGAAACAGCTACCGCCCCTCCCCCCTTCCGCCTTTCGACGCAATGGCTGCTCTCGTCGCGGGGCGAGGGAGAGACAAGGGCTTGCCCTTTTCCGGTGGCGGCCCCTCAGGGCCCTGTGATCTCTGCTCCGCTCTGCGCTGCCAGCGACCCTCCACTCCACGCCTGCCACGCCAGCACTTCTCAAATCCTGCCACTTCGCGGTGCTACAGTATTAAAGTCCGAGACGCGTCCTCACTTCAGTCTCCGAGGACGGGGAAAATTGCCCGAGCAAGCCTTATCACCCAGTCATTCATTTCTAAATCTGCACCTACATCCATACCCTGCAAACTACTGTGAAGTGAAAGGCAGACTTCTCATTGTACCCGCGTAAGCACACGGGATCAAAAATTAGTCACCGTCGCGCTCATTCCTTGTAACCGTGTAGCAGCAGCCGCGGAGTCGAGATGAAGCGCCTGCAGCAGCTGCATTTTCTCTTTATCTACACGATTTAGTTTGGTATTTTGTTCTCCTGTGCTTCTGCGAAGAATTGTATCTGTGTATTTTACTGTACTGATTGGTGTGTAGCAACTAATCATAAGATTTCTGCGTAACATTTAGAGTGTCTCCTTGACATGAAATGATCTGGAGTGTATTAAAACCCAGAAGTTGGGTAACAGTACACTATGTGATCAAAAGTATCCGGACACCTGGCTGGAAATGACTAACAAGTTTGTGGCGCCCTCCATCGGTACTGTTGGAATTCAACACAGTGTTGGCCCACCCTTAATCCTGATCATAGCTTCCACTCTCGCAGGCATACGTTCAATCAGGTGCTGGAAGGTTTCTTAGGGAATTGCAGCCCATTCTTCACGGAGTGCTGCACTGAGGAGAGGTATCTATGTCAGCCGGTGAGGCCTGGTACGAAGTCGGCGTTCCAAAACATTCCAAAGATGTTCTATAGGATTCAGCTGCAGGCCCGTCCATTACTGTCGTGTAACCACTCCGCCACAGGCCGTGCCTTATGAACAGATGCTCGATCGTGTTGAAAGACGCAGTTGCCATCCCCGAATAGCTCTTCAACAATGGGAAACAAGAAGGTGCTTAAAACGTCAGTGTAGGCCTGTGATGTGGTGGTGCCATGCAAGACAACAAGGGGTCCGAGCCCCCTCCATGAAAAACACGGCCACACTATAACACCACCGCCTCCGAATTTTACTGTTGGCACTATACACGTTGACAGGTGACGTTCACCGGCCATTTGCCATACGCACATCCTGCCATCGGATCGCCGCATTGTGTACCGTGATTCGTCACTCCACATAACGTTTTCCACTGTTCAATCGTTCAATGTTTACCCTCCTTACACCAAGCGAGGTTTCGTTTGGTTTTTACAGGTGTGATGTGTGGCTTATGAGCAGCCGTTCTACCATGAAATCCAAGTTTTCTCACCTGCCGCCTGCCATAATACTTGCAGTGGATCCTGATGCAGTTTGGAATTCCTCTCTGATTGGATAGATCTCTGCCTATTACATTTTACGATCCCCTTCAACGGCGCTCTCTGTCAGTCAACAGACGAGGTCGGCTTGTACGCTTTTGTGCTGTACGTGTCCCTTCATGTTTCCACTTCACTATCACATCGGAAACAATGGACCTAGGGATGTTTGGAAGTGTGGAAATCTCGCGTACAGACGTATGACACAAGTGACACCCAATCACCTGACCACGTTCGAAGTCCGTGAGTTTCGCGGAGCGCCCCATTCTGCTCTCTCATGTTGTGTAATGGCTATTGAGGTAGGTCGCTGATATGGAGTACCTGGCGGTAGATGACAGCACAATGCACGTAATATGAAAGACGTATATTTTTGGGGATGTCCGGATACTTTTGGTCACATAGTGTATGTAACATCTTGTGCGCAGGGAATAATGATCCAGCCCTACAAAACCACCACTCGTGATAGGATTAATGAATGGTTTGGGTATGATTGATCACAAACGTACGACTGTTGTTTTTTAAGTAAGGGCCGTTTTTATTTTTAAAAAAAGATACAAATACTTTTGTAAAAAAACTTTTATTTTATGATTCTACACACTTTTACCTATTTTTCTACATAGTTGCCTTGTTTATTTAAGCACTTGTCATGCCGTACAACTAAGTTTTTAATTCCCTCTTCAAAGAATTCGGCCGCCTGCTCCGACAGCCAAGAGTTCACGGCCGCTTTCACTTCATCGTCGTCATTGAAGCGCTGCCCGCCAAGATGGTGTTTCAGGTACCGGAAAAGGTGAAAATCGCTAGGAGCAAGGTCGGGGCTGTATGGTGCATGGTCCAAAACTTCCCAGCCAAAAGAATCAATCAAATCCCGAGTCTTTTGAGAGGTGTGAGGCCTAGCGTTATCGTGCAGGAGCAAAACTCCTTTTGTCAGCATGACGCGCCTTTTGTTTTGAATTGCTCTGCGGAGCTTCTTTAGAGTTGCACAGTAGGCATCTGAGTTGATTGTCGTTCCTCGTGGCATAAAGTCCACTAGCAAAACACCGCGCCGGTCCCAGAAGGCAGTTGCCATAATCTTGCACTTTGACGGATGAGGTTGTGTGTCGCCATTCCATCGATTGTCGCTTGCTTTCGGGAGTGATATGGGATACCCATGTTTCATCTCCAGTGACAATTTGACTCAACATGTCATCCCCTTCTTCCTCGTAACGAATCAAAAAGTCCAATGACGTGGCCAATCTCTTCCCTTTGTGGTCCTCTGTGAGGAGTCTGGGTACCTACCGAAAACATAGCTTCTTAAGGTTTAGGTTTTCAGACGCAATTTTGTACAAAACCGATCTTGAAACTTGTGGAAATTCCAAAGAAAGAGTGGAAACTGTGGATCTTCTGTCCTGACGAATCTTTGTTTCGACTGCAGCCACCAAATCATCAGTGATCACAGAGGGCCGGCCTGAGCGTTCTTCGTCATGGACGTTTTGACGGCCATTTTTAAACTCTCTAGCCCATTGACGCACTTTACCTTCACTCATTGCATTCAAGCCATAAACTTCTGTTAACTGACGATGAATTTCTGCAGCTGATAGGCTTCTCGCGGTCAAAAAACGTATCACTGACCGTATCTCACACACGGCGGGCGATTCAATAATCGTAAACATTATAAAGTAGCACAGCGATGCGTACACGTCAGCTACAGAGCTGCAACTTGCATCAGTGTGAACGGGAAGGATGCCGGCAAGTGGCGCGGTGGCTTGTTGCGGTGTCCGCGCGAACTGCGGGACTATACGCGCGAACGGCCCTTACTTAAAAAACAACCCTCGTACCTGCAGCTCGGTCAGTACCTCCTGTATTTTTATAGATAAACTAGCTGCAAAACACAGTGATGCCTGGTTATTTACTTACTCTTCTCTTAGTCAATCTCCTCCTCACCTCTCTCTCCCTCTCTCTCTCTCTCTCTCTCTCTCTCTCTCTCTCTCTTCATCCCTCTTGTCTGTTCTCTCTGTCTATCTCTTACCTCCCCTTCTCTCCAACCATCTCCTCCTCTCCCCTCTCTCGACCTATCACCTCCTTATCCACATCTCCTCCCTGTTCTTTCCATCCACCATCCCTCTGTCTCACTCCATCACCTCCACATCTCCCTCTCTCTGTCCATCTCCTCCTCCCCAGGATCTCCCGAAAAATATCGACACCTCGAAGAGGTTCGATAAATCGAAATATATCGATAAATAGTAAAGAATATACCCCGAAAAACACACCTACGAAAAATATCGACCTCAAGAAAAAACAGATATATCGATACACACATACCTAAAAATATATCGAAACCTTAGAGACATTGATACCTCAAATAATATCAATACCACTATGGCGACTGAGAAATAGATAATTATCGATATATCGAAATATAACGATACACATAAGAAATTAATACCACGAAAGATATTGATACGTCACAAGATATAGAGCACTCGAAAGATGTCGATATTTAAGGATACTGTCCCATCCTTAGATATCGATACCTCGATAGGTATCGAACATAAAGATATATCAACACAACGAGAGATATATAAACATCGTAAGATATCGAGAACTTCTAAAATATCGACATACGATAAATATCGATACCTAAGAGATAATTGATACTTCAAAAGGTACTTCTACAGATATGGATAGATCGAAGAATATCGTTACATCTAAAGGTAACGTTTCACTCAGATATAGAGATACCTCGAAATATATTGATACCACGAATATACCTTCCCCTCGAAAGATATCGATAATCGATATATGCCAATGCATCTATATCTCTAGAGATATCGATATCCTGCGAGTCATCGTATATTTTTCAAAACATGAAATTTTTGGAGAGATCGAAATTTTTTCGGAAATCTACACTCCCGGAAATTGAAATAAGAACACCGTGAATTCATTGTCCCAGGAAGGGGAAACTTTATTGATACATTCCTGGGGTCAGATACATCACATGATCACACTGACAGAACCACAGGCACATAGACACAGGCAACAGAGCATCCACAATGTCGGCACTAGTACAGTGTATATCCACCTTTCGCAGCAATGCAGGCTGCTATTCTCCCATGGAGACGATCGTAGAGATGCTGGATGTAGTCCTGTGGAACGGCTTGCCATGCCATTTCCACCTGGCGCCTCAGTTGGACCAGCGTTCGTGCTGGACGTGCAGACCGCGTGAGACGACGCTTCATCCAGTCCCAAACATGCTCAATGGGGGACAGATCCGGAGATGCTGGCCAGGGTAGTTGACTTACACCTTCTAGAGCACGTTGGGTGGCACGGAATACATGCGGACGTGCATTGTCCTGTTGGAACAGCAAGTTCCCATGCCGGTCTAGGAATGGTAGAACGATGGGTTCGATGACGGTTTGGATGCACCGTGCACTATTCAGTGTCCCCTCGACGATCACCAGTGGTGTACGGCCAGTGTAGGAGATCGCTCCCCACACCATGATGCCGGGTGTTGGCCCTGTGTGCCTCGGTCGTATGCAGTCCTGATTGTGGCGCTCACCTGCACGGCGCCAAACACGCATACGACCATCACTGGCACCAAGGCAGAAGCGACTCTCATCGCTGAAGACGACACGTCTCCATTCGTCCCTCCATTCACGCCTGTCGCGACACCACTGGAGGCGGGCTGCACGATGTTGGGGCGTGAGCGGAAGACGGCCTAACGGTGTGCAGGACCGTAGCCCAGCTTCATGGAGACGGTTGCGAATGGTCCTCGCCGATACCCCAGGAGCAACAGTGTCCCTAATTTGCTGGAAAGTGGCGGTGCGGTCCCCTACGGCACTGCGTAGGATCCTACGGTCTTGGCGTGCATCCGTGCGTCGCTGCGGTCCGGTCCCAGGTCGACGGGCACGTGCACCTACCGCCGACCACTGGCGACAACATCGATGTACTGTGGAGACCTCACGCCCCACGTGTTGAGCAATTCGGCGGTACGTCCACCCGGCCTCCCGCATGCCCACTATACGCCCTCGCTCAAAGTCCGTCAACTGCACATACGGTTCACGTCCACGCTGTCGCGGCATGCTACCAGTGTTAAAGACTGCGATGGAGCTCCGTATGCCACGGCAAACTGGCTGACACTGACGGCGGCGGTGCACAAATGCTGCGCAGCTAGTGCCATTCGACGGCCAACACCGCGGTTCCTGGTGTGTCCGCTGTGCCGTGCGTGTGATCATTGCTTGTACAGCCCTCTCGCAGTGTCCGGAGCAAGTATGGTGGGTCTGACACACCGGTGTCAATGTGTTCTTTTTTCCATTTCCAGGAGTGTATATTGCCGATAGATAGGTAACTTTCGATGTATCGCTATTGTGCACGGTGTCGATATATTTCGTAGTTTATAGATCGTTTGTATGATCTGTGTCTTTTGACAGATCGATATCTTTCATGAGAACGTTATTCGGTGGATCGATATCCCCCTGGAAACGATATCTTTCAAGATATCGATATCTTTCGAGGGGCTGGTATATTCCGAGGTATCGTTATTGTCTGATATACAGTTATTTATCGAGGTACCGATATTTTCCAAGGTACCCATATTTTCGGAAACCTCGATATTTTCCGGGATCCCGATATTTTGCGACGTCCCCATATTCTCAGAGATTTCGACACTTTTCGAGGTATCGATATTTTGCGCTGTACCAGAATATTCAGAGTTGTCGATATCTGTCTAGTTATCGGTTATCTTCGTACGATCGTTATTTTCAGGAGGCTGCGTATTTCGAATTATCGATAGTTTTCGAGAAGTCGATATGTCTCTAGAGAGATATTACATCCGGTATCGATATTTTTGGAGCTATCGGAGTTTTTCGAGGCGTCAAAATTTTTCGAGAGATAGATATTTCTCGAGAGTTAGATTTTTCTTGAGAGATAGATATATTTCGAGAGAGATATTTTTAGAGAGAGTTTTTATCAAGGTACCGATAGTTTTCGAGGTATCGTTATTTTCGAGGTATCAGTGTTTTTTGGGAGAAGTATGCTTATTAGGAGATCGATAAGTTTCTGGAGATCCATGCCTTTAGATAGATCGATATCTTTCAGGAGATCGATATAGTTTATTAGTTTGATATCGGTCGAGTTATCATTATATTTCGAGATACGTAAAACTTTGAAGGTAATGATATCTTTCGAGGTATCGATATCCTTTTAAGCGTTTTCCTCTCATGTATCGATATCTTTCTAGGTATCGACGTTTGTTATCGTGCAGTTATGTTTCGAGCAATCGATACATTTCGAGAGGGATTGGTATTTCACTAAAGTTGTTGTTCTCTCGACAGATATCGATACCTCGTAAGATTTCGTTACCTAGAATGTGGTTAATCTCTCGGAACATATCGATATCTCGAAAGATACATATAACACGAATGCTGTCGAGAAATCAAGGGATATCTTTACCTTGAGAGATATCGGTACATAGTGAGATATTGATCTCTCGAAAATATAGTACCTCGAAATATTTGGTATCTGCATACTATCGATATCATGAAAAACATCAAAATGTTAATAGTTTTAGAAATCGATAATTTTTTGGATGTCTACATTTTGCGAGACATCGATATTTATTGAAGCATAGGTGTTTTTCGAGAGATCGATATCTTTCGAGACATTCCGCTTCGAGCGCCGAACAGGAAGGTTCTTGTTTACTTCACTTGCCGCAGCGTCGCTTGTGTGAAGATTTCCTCGTTAGTGTTGATCAGTCCGCCGAGTGCGTCATAGCGCCTACGCTTCGCCTTACTGTCTGTTTGTGTTTGACTACTTACAGCGGCGTCGACGCTCCGCTATGGCAACCATGGTTTCCGTGTGTATTCCACGAGAAGGTATTGTGACCTTTACTTTCGATAAAACAGTACGACATGTGCAGTTCGGGTCTATAGAAATCCAGTATTGGCTTGTCGATAAAATTCATGTGAACTCTGCTCAGGTCCACACTGCTTATATGGCGCAGACGAGTAAATGTTTTACGTCAAATCCCCTTCACATTGAAAGATTACTGTCGCGACGTGGTTCACAACTTCCGTTCAAGCATCTCACTCGTAGATGCTAAAATTCACTATACTTATGTTCGAGTGTTCAACCTCTTCCCGGAGGTTGATGACAACCTTCTAAATGACATATTGACTGCTTATGGTAACGTGAAAAACGTCCGTCGTGAACACCGGTCTGCTCAACACAGATTACAGTGTTTTAGTGGAATTCGTTCCGTGGAAATTCAATATTCCGTCACATTTACGAGTGTGTGGTTACCCCGTTCCTGTCATGTATACTGGTCAAGAGAGAACTTGCTGCTTAAGTAATGAAAGTGGACATCTTCGGTCTAACTGCCGACGGAGGAATTTTTGTATTAAAGCCGCCGCGAGTAGTGACCGCGCGGTTTGAGGCGCAATGACACGGATTGAGCGTCCCCTCGCGCAGGAGGTTCGAGCCCTCCGGGCATGAGTGTGTGTGTTGTTCTTAGCGTAATTTAGTTTAAGTTTGTTTAAGTAGTGTGTAAGTCTAGGGACCGATGACCTCCGCAGTTTCGTCCCTTAGGAATTCACACACATTTGAACATTTAATAAAGCCGTCATTAATGCAGCAAACTGACTTTTACTGATTTGGTTCCTTCCACTTCCGACGTCAGACCTACTTCTGCTTCAGAGCATAATTAACAAAAAGTCAGTTCTGATAACAGTTTAAATGAATACCACCTTTACCTCCGCGACAGGTTCAGAATCCTATTGCCTCCAGGATACAGCCTGTAACAGTAACAAACAAGGTTCATCGCTATCAAGATGGTGACGGTGAGGATTCGACTGTGCCTTCTGTCCCAACCTCCTCCACATCGATTGTGCCCCCTGCTCCTCTCGATGTTACGATGCCTCCCGTCCGTGGCACGATGAGTGGCGAAGAAGTTATCTCCAACAATTCTCCTGCTCGCGAAGTGGCTCCTTCTGAGCTGCCTGTGTGTGTAGAGGGAGCGGAGTCTCCCCCTGCGTCTTTGTGTCCTCCGTTACAGTCTGACACAATGCAATATCTTCCTGCTTCTTCGTCCTCAGCCACCGACGTTTTCCCAAATTTGCCGCCTACACCAACTCCCGAGGAGAATAAAGTTAGCGACCAAGTATCACCTATTGCATCAGTAGTTCCACAGAATGCTTCCGCCCTAGTGACTGGACCTGCATTACAAGTCCCTTGTTCTGAGGGGCAGGAAGCTGTGCCTATATCCCCTCCCACACTTCCGTCTGCAGAGGCCGCCATGCCAAATAGCCGACAGAAACAGCGTATACAACCTGACCGTGCGGCGGCGAATGAATCTATGAAAAAAGGTTATGATGACGGGGGTTCTGGTCTCCCGACGTCTGATTCATCTGTGGACTCCGCAATGGACCTTGATCCTCAGCTCTCTACCTAATTCTGCTCGATACGTTCCGTATATCCCGGTATAGCTGTGTTCAATGACCCAAGCCTACACGTTCCTTTCCTTAAATGTTAATCGCGTGGAATCAAAACTGGGATTGGCTTTGCTGCGTCAGTTCATTTATAATTCATGTGCGGACATAGTGTTCTTACAGGAGGTGTTATTTAGGAATTTCTCCTTTCCTGGTTTTCGTATGATCTTTAATGTAACACCCGAATATTCTACGGGGCCCGCCTTATTCTTTCACGAAGGCATACCTATTGCTGAGGTGGAAATGTTGAATTCTGGGAGGGGCATGTGTTGTCAACTCAAAAATGGCTCTGAGTACTATGGGACTCAACTTCTGAGGTCATCAGTCCCCTAGAACTTAGAACTACTTAAACCTAACTAACCTAAGGACGTCACACACATCTATGCCCGAGGCAGGATTCGAACCTGCGACGTAGCGGTCGTCCGGTTCCAGACTGAAGCGCCTTTAACCGCGCGGCCACTCCGGCCGGCTGTTGTCAACTTTTTAATCTTACCTTTGTTCTTTTATATGCCCCTTCTGGCACTGGTCGCATGGTATATCGTTCGCGTTTTTACAAATAGGAAATTGTTTATCTGGTGCGCAAGAATCCTCTGGGTATTCTGGTGGGTGGTGATTTTAACCGTGTGTTGCGTCTTGCAGATCTATCTCCAAATTTTAATTTCTCTCGTCAGTTACATAAATTGGTCCGCACCTTACGCCTGAAAGACGTCTGGATATATCAATACCCGACTTTAGTTAAATTTACCCACTTTATTGCGACTTCTAGTAGCAGGTTGGATAGGTTTTACTTATCAGACTGCCTGAGCGATAGTATTCTTAATGTTTAAGTCATCCCAGATTCCTTTACGGATCACTGTGCTGTTACTACAACCCTCAACCCTGAACGGCAACCAGTGAAATTGTTTCGCCCTTCGTTGATATTAGATGTCGCACACGTAGCTGACCCCACTCTCGATGACGTGATGCGAGCCATGTGGCAGCGTACTCTACGGCCCACTGAGAAATACTCTTCCACGCCTCACTGGTGGACACAACTGGCAAAACCGAGGCTAGGGCAAACTTTGATACTTTTCTATGCTACCAAAGCGCGAGACTTTCGGAGAACTTACGAAAATTCCTGCGTGAATTTTATGCTGCTTCGGATCACGCCCCTCTGCGAATTGCGGATGTTAGACGTGCAAATTGTTGACCTCGAAGAAAATACAAATGGAAGGTTTGAAAATCCGATCGAAGCCGCGTTCATTGGTAACGTAAGAACTGACTTCCTTATATCATTTACTTCGGCATCAGACGTGTCGCTGACGCGCTTGTATTCATTCTCTCACGACAAATAATGGACGTATCGTAATGGCGAAAGCTGAGATAGTGTGTATCTTACACCAGTACTATGTAGATACCTACGACATCGATGTGTCCAGTGAAACATTTTACGACCCACTAATCAGCATCTTGGATACGACAATTACACCCAAATATAATGCAACGCTTTTAGCTGGCTTTCAGCCTGAGGAAGTTTACAAACTTATTGTGGGATCGCCTTCACAAGAGTCCCCGGGTCTGGATGGACGTCCCATGGAATTTTACGTGCGGTTTTGTCCGTTGTTGGTTGCTCCCTTTACGTCCCGTTTGAAGGAGTGTTACAGGGTAGAGTAGTACCGACATCGTTCAAAGTGGGAAAAATTGTTTTAATCCCGAAACGTCCTGGGCCGGCTGCCCCTGTGAACTTTCGCCCAGTTTCTTTGTTAAACTTTGATTATAAGACTGTGGCGAGGGCAGTTAATAGTACGATGTCGGCTTTGACGGAGACGATTGTCGCAAAACAATAAGGCTGCGCATGTTGTCGCACCATTCTTACTCCTAAAGTCGGATGTCGTGACGTGCTTTCGGTAGCTGCTGTAACGTCCGTCCCTTGTGCCCTTGGTTTTCTAGACTTCGATAAGACATTTGATCGTGTTAATCACGACTTTTTCTTTCGAATTCTGGGGACAGTTTGTTTTACTGCTGACACACGGCGAGTGCTCTCAAATCTATTTACGGGTATTTCGGCTTCGGTGGTTGTTAATGGCCAACTGACGCTCCCGATAAATACCCTTAGGGGAGTGACTCAAGGAAGCCCGCTGTCAGTGACTTTGTTTGTCTTGCCTCTGGAGACCCTACTTGGGATGTTAGCATCGCAGCTGACAGGTTGGACGCTTTCCGGGGGGCTATAGCTGTTCGTGCATACTCGGATGGTTCTGCTTCGCAACCCCTCGGAGATACCTCGACTAAAGGCTGTACTTGATGATTTTTGTAGGAGCAGGTGGACTACGTAATGAAGGTAAATGCAGGCTTCTTACCTTGCGAGGTTTTGATGACGCGGTTGTTCCGTGGGCTACTGCGTTGGGTCGGCATACGTCTCTCGGTAACATCATTGATCATTGTCCACTCAAAATGGGGGTGCTCAACTGGAAGTCTGTTACGGAAAAAATTCAGGGAGCTACACTAGAGCATGAAAGGCGTGCTATTACTCTACTCCAGAAGGTCCGAACACTCGATACACATGTCTTATGCAAAGATTATTATTTGGTCCAAGTTTATCCGCTTCCCTCGATGATGGCGAAGAAACTGGTCGTTTCTTATGGAAAAGACATATATTTCGCTTACGGTATAAGGTGATCACGAGGCCTTGTTCCTTTGGGGGTTGGGCCTGACTGATAAACGAAGGAAGACGCAGATGCTGTATGTGCGTCGTGCTGTTTTGACAATGGCTGAAGAAACTCACACATTCACGTCTCGTTTAATTATCTGTGTCCGTCCTGCTAGTCATGAACCCCTATTGATGTTGGTAGCATAAATTATATGTTAAAACACATTCGTGACTTCTATCTTGTGGTGAGCTATTTAGGGGCTGACATTTTATGGAGACCCGTCCTCACGACGAAATTCCTAAAGACTCGATGTGAAGCAGTCCCTTGCCCGAACCTCGTTGAAAGAGAATCGCCGCATACAACTTGGACGACAGTTTGGTTCAATATCAGTCTCCTGATTTTGCCGATTCGCGTAGCGTGTTCGTGGTATAATGTACCAAATAATTTGATTCCAACGAATGAGCGACTTTTCCGTATTGGAAATAGCGACATGGATTTATGTAGTCGTTGTACGTTCACAGATACGATACATCTTTTTACTTGTGGAGGTCATATGACAAATTGATCTTGGATTAGGACGCAATTGGCCTTCCTTACTCGACCTTCTGAGACTGTATACACTATGGACATCACATGGCGCCCTTCTTTCCACGGTCGAAAACCTATACCGTCATGTGGTTGCTAGGGCACTTCGTTCATTATGTTGTAGAAGGCGATGGGGAAGATCACATGAACTTCATTCAGTACATGATCACTGCCTATTGGACATGCCAATATGTTGAATCTTGTTTTCCGTCCGCAAGGTGTTGTTTAATTTCATTTTTCTGACGATAGGTGTTTTGCTTTGTCATGTATATTCCCATCTGATTTACTTCGGCTTTTTTCCTCCTGGTTTTCCTGTTCGTTCTGTTTTGTGTTTTGACTCAGCGTCGCTGCAGTTCTATTGTAAAATGTGTATATCTGAAGTACATATACACATAAGCATATACAATCCTTGCAGTCAAATAGGAATCTTTCCTAGTTCGCTATTTAGAATGT
This sequence comes from Schistocerca serialis cubense, assembly GCF_023864345.2. Classification (NCBI taxonomy): domain Eukaryota; kingdom Metazoa; phylum Arthropoda; class Insecta; order Orthoptera; family Acrididae; genus Schistocerca; species Schistocerca serialis. The sequence goes on from NC_064644.1 coordinate 323,944,892, forward strand.
AATCTGATTTCCTTGTCCTTCTGCTTCTAGATTCTACATAAAAACTAAAAATAAAAAAATACAAAATATAAAATTAAAAAATACTAAAATCTAAAAAAACTATATAAAAACAATTGTTGATACGTATATGAGAGCTTGTCGGTTGCTTGTCAGCCAAGTCTCGTTTTTTTTCCTTTCTCTTTTACTTATTATTCTCTTATAATAATTAATTTTTCTTCCATTTGCAGCTTATATTACATGATGATTTGACTGTGGTCTACTGAAGTGTCATGATAGTACCAAGCCATTCTGATGAAAAGAAGAAAAAAATGGTATAGCATTTGCCCGCGAAAGTTAAAGGTCCAGAGTTCGAGTCTCTGTCCTGCACACAGTTTTAATCTGCCAGGAAGTTTCTGCCATCAGCTCTTACCAGATGAAATCGGGACTCACCTGACCAAGCCACGGGGATCTAACTATCATCCCTCGTTCAAAGTCTGTTAATTCCTGTCATTCGGCCATAATTACGTCGGACACTTTTTCACATGAATCACCTGAGTACAAATGGCAGTTCCACCGATGCACTGCCCTTTTATACCTAGTGTAGGCGATACTACTGCCATCTTGTTTTTGTGTATATCGCTATGACATGACTAGTCATCTCAGTGCACATTGCACTTGTTACGCAGATTTCAAGAAGGTCCCATGATAGACTAGCACCGAGAGGTGCATCAAATGAGGCTTCGGACTGAAGGCCAACGACAACAGCATCAACAAAACAACAGCAAAAACCTAATTTTCAGAAATCCCGGATTCTACGAACCGCGATGGCGTTGACCTGGATCCGTCGCGTGGGGTAGGTAGCGACGAGCGAACTTGACAGCCAGCAGCACTGCCATCAGGTTCAAGGCTTCCGTTGCCAGACACCAGAAAGGCACTGGGATCCGTGCCTGGCACCGTGCGTCGTATCGTGACGTCACAGACCTGCGGAGATCGATACGGCAGGTGGGGGCTGGGCAGAAGGCAAACAGTTGCTGCCCCCTCCGAGCGGGAGAGGAGAGGGTAGTGGACACGGAGTCAGTGTTACGCCTGTGCCAACAACGCATCATGATCCTCGATTCAGCACTATGGGTACCCCTATATTGGCGAGCTACTGGATGCATTGAGAAGTAGTACCATCACAGAAACCAGCCATCCACCTGAAGAACTGTTGACCAATAGGCATTTTACTGTATGAACACAAAATCAATACAATGGACGCTCTTAAAAAGTGGATCACCTCAAGGATCGCTTCCAGTTTTGAAACAGCTGAATTTATAGACATCTACATCTACATCTACATTGATACTCCGCAAGCCACCCAACGGTGTGTGGCGGAGGGCACCTTACGTGCCACTGTCATTACCTCCCTTTCCTGTTCCAGTCGCGTATGGTTCGCGGGAAGAACGACTGTCTGAAAGCCTCCGTGCGCGCTCTAATCTCTCTAATTTTACATTCGTGATCTCCTCGGGAAGTATAAGTAGGGGGAAGCAATATATTCGATACCTCATCCAGAAACGCATCCTCTCGAAACCTGGCGAGCAAGCTACACCGCGATGCAGAGCGCCTCTCTTGCAGAGTCTGCCACTTGAGTTTATTAAACATCTCCGTAACGCTATCACGGTTACCAAATAACCCTGTGACGAAACGCGCCGCTCTTCTTTGGATCTTCTCTATCTCCTCCGTCAGACCGATCTGGTACGGATCCCACACTGATGAGCAATACTCAAGTATAGGTCGAACGAGTGTTTTGTAAGCCACCTCCTTTGTTGATGGACTACATTTTCTAAGCACTCTCCCAATGAATCTCAACCTGGTACCCGCCTTACCAACAATTAGTTTTATATGATCATTCCACTTCAAATCGTTCCGTACGCATACTCCCAGATATTTTACAGAAGTAACTGCTACCAGTGTTTGTTCCGCTATCATATAATCATACAATAAAGGATCCTTCTTTCTATGTATTCGCTACGCGCAATATCGTATAATCTTCTGGCTGCAAGCGGAACGGCCAAAAATAATGTTTGAAGTATCACCGAGAGTGTGTCGACAGTTCACTTTGCTATGTTGTTCTGTTGGTCCCGGGTTGTATGTGATTCTGGAGGTAAACAACACACAGCGACACTTTAAATGCCCCTGTCGTGTATTGTAATATTTCTATTTGGTTCAAATGACTCTGAGCACTATGGGACTTAACTTCTAAGGTCATCAGTCCCCTAGAACTTAGAACTACTTAAACCTAACTAACCTAAGGACATCACACACATCCATGCCCGAGGCAGGATTCGAACCTGCGACAGTAGCGGTCGCGCGGTTCCAGACTGTAGCGCCTAGAACCGCTCGGCCACCCGAGCCGGCATATTTTTATTTATTTTACATTTAAGTCATGTAGCAAGCATAGAGTCTTCAGGTCCTCTCTAGTGTCTAAGTAAATATCCTTAGGCAGTTAATACCGCATTGCCACAGTACGTGATCTCTACGTAAACTACTACCAAAAATTGCCGTAGTAATATTTATATTTATGAATAAATGGTATCGCAATAATATCAGTCCCATTAGCATTCTATTAACCAATTTTCGTGTAACATAACGCTCCTGTAGAATTGGAACAATGACATACTAACAAAAATCAAGTAGAAACAGTACAGAAGGTATCAAATGTGCAAGTCGACTGGTTCGGGGAAGAAACAGAAAAAAACTGAAGTTAGCAGTTGAGACGGAAGGAAAGAAACACAAACAAATAAAGAAGAGGAGCTGAGATAGTTCGACATAGCACACAGGCTAGCAAAAGATTCTAAGAAAAACTATTTCAGTAGTGGGATTGGTTTTAAAATGTGCTTAAATAAAGTAGTGATCTTGTGTGAACGAAATAAACACAAGATTAGACTTTTTAAATTATATTAGGTTTTTTTCGAAAAAACAAAGCATCAGAATTAAAGCGACCAGTGATATATTCAGACAACACGTGGATTCATACATATTACATTGTGAATAAATGTTACTAAAGTGTCAGCATGTGGAGAGTAATGTTGTCAAACATCAGTGCCAGTTAACGTTTAATTATGTGTGGATTTCGCGTGGTATCTGTTGTTTCGGCCATCTTGTGAGTGCATGAAATGATACGAGATTCGTTCCCTGTTCACTTCTTCTGAGCGGCTGTATCAGCAAAATTTTAGACTGGTTTTCAAAAATTCACAGAAGAAAGTTAACAATTTGTAGACAAGGAAAGCCGAACCTTTGGCATTAATCAATGAGCACCAACCGTCTCCTATTTACTCCATCGACGAAAGTTCCTAACAAACTTGTTCCCGTACTGCTGCCGCGTTATCATTTAGACCGAAATGCCATACATCTGGTCTGTAATCTTGAAGAGAATAGGATCTGTAGTGATAATACGTGAAGCATCTTGCTCTCTAACCTGAAACAAATAACAGCTCACATTACTGCTGCTAAAAAATGATCTTAGTGTGTAAAGCAGCCTGGTATAAGCGTTTCGACGTAACGCCACGTCCATGATTTGTGTGTCAGCTTGAAACACGTATGTAACATAGCAGCGATGGCGAGGCATTGTAGCATCTGTGACCAGAGAGTATGCGCTTGACCGCGCGAGTGTTGCGAGCGGTTCTCAGTCTGTCATTCAGTCGTTGCGAGTCTGTAGCTCTGTCTAGTTGAGGGCAGTACTCTGTCAGTAGTCGTCGCGTGCAGTACGCTAGCAGTCGTCATGCAGAGCGGTCGGTCAGTGGTAGCAGTCCAGTGGGATTGCGTGATGTGGTCTGGCGACAACACTGGTCAAGCTACTGAATGAGGTATACTGTTAATTAAGATAATCATCGGATAATGTAGAGTTTAACTATTGTAACTAATTTTCAACAAGTGCCCCCAATAATAACTTTGTTTCAAAAGCAATTTTACATAAAATTTTCATTTTTTATTGAAGGAACTATTTCGTTCCACTTCCCTTAAACAAAAGTTTCAGTTTTCAATTAGATTACAAAAAAAAAAAAAGGAATATTATTATTTGCAATGCAGTTCCTCCAAGCGGTGCGCAACAACAAGAGCAGAAATTTGACTAGGTGTTGCAATGAGGTAAGAATTTAATTTTGATTTTTGCACAGGGCCAAAGACCGATATTTCGGTTTAATTGAATTTTCTTATCACTGAATGGACTTTAATTTTGGGTGAAGAATTTATATTTGAGTCAGATTGCGAATTTCACATTTTGTTGCCATTGTCAGTACATTTCATTGTGGGCAGGTTACGCTTAGAGCAGTGTCCATTAGCATTCATAATTAAATATTGTCGTGTTTCTTTCTTTCAAATTTTTGTGGGGAGGTTACACTCGGCTCCCATTTGTATTAAGTATTGTCTTTTTTCTTTTAAATTACGGTGGGGAGGTTACACTTGGCGACACCCAGTCCAGGATCGTATTTCGTTGAGAATCTTTTGAAAAACAGTCAGATATCTGCTCTTATTTGCTTAAGTATAATTAGGATTTGGCGCTACGCTTTTACTAATTTTGTGACTTTCTTTCCACAGATCAACGACAATTCGTTTGCTCTATTGTATTTGTGTGTTGCTTTTGCATATGTGCTTAATTGTTTTGTGAATATTTGTGACTATTGTGAAAATGCCGCGAAAGACTATGAATAGTGTATCGCGAGGTATTTTGAATGAAATTACCGACTTGAACAGCGTGACCGATAGTAATTGTGACACGCAGTGTAATGATGACAATCCTGCGTTCACCAACAATCAGTGCATTACAACCACTAATGATGACTTTTACCTTAATGATGAACAAACGAATCCAATTGTCTCGTCTGTTAATTTAACGACAATTGATGACGCAGAACGCTCTATTGTAATGCGCGCTACCCAGCTTAACATACCCGATTTGGAAAATTCAGATAACGTACAGACAAATTTGTCTAATGAAAATGAACAGGATACTCAAAGTACGACGGATTTATTTAATTCCGAAATAGGGACTGACAGTGTATGTTTGACTGATAAACCTTTCTGTAAATTACAGAATGACCAAATGGTCACGCAAAACGAGAAAATTCCAGATCCACCACTAAACAGCACTGAGAATATAAACGCTAGTTTTGACTTGGTACGAATTATGAGAAGTTTGCTACAACAGCAAAGTGAGAAAATAGACAACAGTAGTAAAGATCTCAAACAACAACTTAGTGAACAGGCCAAACACTTAAATGAAAAACTTGACAATAATGACGAAAATTTCAAACAACTTAGGGAACAGAACAAACAGCTTAATAAAAAATTAGACGACAATTCCAGACAGTTAAATGAAAAATTAGACGACAATTCCAGACAGCTTAGTGAACAAATTAGAGCCGTTGCCGCGCAGTGTCATGACACTAAGGAACAGTTGCGCACGGAAATTGAGGCTTGTTCACGAAAAAATAGCGAAGAAATTAAGTCTGTTGCGCAAGAATTAAGGGAAATGCAAACAGCCGCAACAGAAACACTCAGAGACGAAATTAGCGGAGTCGCTAAACAATGCTCTGAAAAAGCTACACAATTACGCGACGAGTTTAAAGCAATGACAGCAGAACTTTCGCGCACAATGGATGAAAAGATCGACGCGAAATTCGACCAACAGAACACTCAGATTAACGAGCGCTTTAATCAACACATACAGAACAGTGATACGCGCTTCCACAAATTTATTCAGGATCAAAACAAAGTAAAACGACAAGTCATGGAAACAATCACGGCTCAGAGACAAGAAGACAAACGTAAAATGTTTGCGAAGGCAAAAACGTATGTAGACAATAATATTGCTACAGTGTCCGACGAAATTAATTCCATCAAACAGTCGAACACAGAATTACGTGACGAAATTTCCAATCTTAAGTCGAATACAGACACATACACAACCGATTTTCAAACAGTGACCGACAGACTAGAACAATTAGAACTAGCACAGAATTCCGATGTCGTCAAATCTGACGTTAAAAAACTGAATGAAACTACGCGTAAATTGCAAAAACGGATTAATGCTACTGACACTAAAACTGACGATCAGGCAAAAATACTGACTGAAAAATATGATGAATTGGCCAGTCGCATTGATGTTATCGAAAATACTCATGACAATAAATCAGACGATACTGCACCGATTTCATTTAACCAAACACCTGAATTTCAAAACTCACAACAGACAATTAATGAGATCGATTCATCTAACAATACGTTACGTAGGAAGTTGTCAAGTTTACAACAAGAAGTAACAGAGATGAAAAACATTTCGGTTAATAACGTACCACAACAGACACCACTTAGTGAACATTTGTCAGACTTACGCAGCGCGTATAATGTGAGCAATTTACAGAGACTACGAGACTTAAAATCCGAAAAGCCACGCGACTTAAAATCTGAAAAGCTACGCAACTTGAAATCCGAAATGACACAGACGAACATATTCACACACAAACCTGAACGTGGTCTCAAACTGAGTGACGAGAATGTAGATTTCGAGCAATTTGCATTTGTAAGAAAATCTAAGGAATTTAATAATGGCAGAACACAGATACACGCTTTGCACTGTATACGACAATTTATCTTTGTACTTTCACCGCTGTTACCTGTAATGCAGAAACTAGCTTTGAACCAGATGCGACAATTTATTTTTGTATTTACAACAGCATTGCCTATAATGCACAAATTTGAATTAGCACGGATACAACAATTTGCCTTTGGAATTTTACCGCCATTGCCTGTAACGCAAAAACTAAAATTTATTCTCAGTGCGTAATTGACCTCAGGGGATTCATTACGCTTTAATGAATATGTGCCGTAGCGAGCATAGGGCCCCGAGCTGTAGTAGTGCTGTTTCATCTTTAGTTTTCTGCACTGCTGCCTTTTCTTCTACTATCCTTTATATCTATCTAAAATAGCTCTTTAACTATTGCTCTATCTAGAATTAAGAATATGTAATGAAAACCCGATAAGACAAATTTTTACGGAAAGTGACAACATTCTTTAGGCACTCCAAAACCAGCGTAATTTTAATTACAGATAAAATCGTAATCATCAGTATGTGTAAAATTATTAGTAACAGGACCACATTTTTGTAACAATAGATGTTTTTCAATACAATAGCATGAAAGTCAACCGCTTAGCATACCTAACCAACAATGCAGTCTACAAGGTCAACCAAACTTTTAATGTTTCGCCGCGTGCACGTATAGTCCCAGCTCCAACAAATAGTAACGCATGGCAGCAAAGAAATAACTACGTACAGATAACACACTATTTCAACTCGTATCGCAATGCGCCGTATAGAAATTACTATCATGACAGACGTAAAAAAAAAAAAAAAAAAAAAAAAAAATGATGAGCACAATTTTCAGCGTACATTTAATAACAGTCGATCTTATCAGCAGCAACAACATCAGCAACAACAAATAATCATGAATGAAACAGACAATAGGTGTCATCCATAGCGTAACACGTCAGTAAGAAATAACAGAACAGTTCATATAGTGGATATGCCACAACATTCTCCCGTAAATAATAACACGTACGATAGATTTTAACCAGATACAGCACAGATTGCATATTACAGTAACGCAAACATTACTTTTGACACGCAGAATTTTGTTCACGAGAATGTTATTTGAAACATGCTTTGTTGAATGCTCCACTTTTATCGCACCCAGATCTTACCAGAAATTTTTCCATTGCCACCGACAGTTCTAACACCGCTTTAGGCGTACACATTTTCCAGGAAATTGAAGAAGATGGTTCTACAGTAATTAAAAACATCGCATTTGCAAGCCGCATTTTGTCACCCGCTGAACGAAATTATTCTGTTACAGAACTTGAAACATTATGTGTTGTATGGGCTTTCACGAGATTTAGGCACTTTCTTTATGGCAGACATACCACTGTTTACACTGACCACAGAGCGATACAATTTTTACTTTCGGCCAAATTCACTCACGATAGATTAAGCAGATGGAAACTGTATTTACAGGAATTTAATTTTACGATTGTTCACATTCCCGGCACACAAAATGTTATAGCAGACGCACTATCGCGTTCTCTCGGCAACAATCAGCAAGACGTAGCAACCAACTTCTGCAAAGCAAATTTCAGTGTCATGTACATTCAACAAGTAGCATTTGAAAATTTTATTTCGTCGTCATTACAGGACATAGCAAAAGAGCAAAATAAAGACAACGTGTGGAAAGAAATTAAACACCTTTGGCAAGATAGGAATAATGTTACGATTAGAAACCATTACACTGTACGCAATGACATTCTGTTTCGCCGCTCTCATCCTGACAGCAACAATTGGTTATTATGCATTCCTGACGAACTGGTTAACAAACTAATTTGGTACACTCATTTAAGTTACGCACATTACGGAGCAAGAAAATGTTTTCTTATACTGAGACAGAACTGTTATTTTACCAACATGGAGAAACGTATACGACGAGTTTTAGCGTCTTGTAAAATTTGCCAGAAAGCTAAATCAGACACCACTTCACATATTCCTCCATTATATCCCATTATACCTGTTAAATTAAGACATATGGCCGCTGTAGATATTTTTGGTCCGATTCCCAGAACTAACAGAGGTTTTTGCTACATATTTGTCGCTGTTGAGCTTACTTCAAAATTTGTTACTTTCACTCCATTACGCAAAGCTACTGCTAAAACTGTTTCGAAAGCATTTGTAAAACATTTTCTATCTCATGTAGGGCATGTAATGAAAGTAATTTCTGACAATGGATCTCAATTTCGTAGTAGCGTATGGACACGCATGTTACGAGCCAGAAACGTTTCTCCGATCTATATATATCCAAGTACCACGCTTCTTCGAACCCTTGTGAAAGATTAATGAAAGAAATTGGTAAACTGTGCCGAATATACTGCCACAAAAGACATATTGATTGGGACACACACATATTCTCATTCCAAGATGTAATTAATTCCATTCCAAATGAATCCACTATGCTATCTCCGTCTGTTATACTGAAAAATGCTGAACCACCTAACAAAATTAAAGAATTAATAACATTTCCTACATCTCGTCGATTACGACACCACGAAATAATTGACATTGCGCTGAACAACATCAAACGTGCCGCAGAGCGCCGGAGAAGACAGCAAAAACAGGTTTGTACACGCCGTGACTTTCACGTTGGACAGAAGATACTAGTACGTACACACTATTTATCCAGCAAATTAAAAGGTAAGTGCAGTAAATTTGAACTTCTATACGCAGGTCCATATCGGATTCGCAGCATCCCTCACCCCAATGTTGTACATGTCGAAACTTTGAGAACTAGAAAATCGAAAGGCAATCACCATATATCAAACATTAAACCGTTTATTGAGTGAAACCACTGTATGATTCAACACACTATGATGCCATTTACTAACGCAATTATTTCACCTGACTAATTACTGATGATTATCGTATTTTTTCTTGGCAAGTGCCCGGCAAGGTAAGGTTAGCAGGTCGCTTTTCTTGTCGTTACACTTCAGACCGTGCACATTTTCCATTTTTTGTGTGTATGATTGTACTCGAGTTTTGTTTGTATGCACTGTGAAATAGTTAAGATATAACACACACCAGTTGATTTTGACATTCTTTTTGCCCAATGACATCTCAAGATCGTGACTGTTTTACATTTTTGCTGCTGCATCGTATTATTCTGTGTACATTTTTGCATCTGAACACTGTCAATGTCTTTGACATATTACGTTTTCTGTCATGTTATGCTGTATGCTTAAGTATGTTACCATAAACCAGTCATTATTTGGTGGGTATATGATTTAAATGCAGGACATTAATCTTTGTTCATCAATTTCAGAAAGAAATGATGTATGTAAGAAATAAATTCAACAGAAATGGGAATTTCACCTACGGAATAAACGAAAGGAGATGCGATAACTTTATGAGGAAGAGTAAATGGATCAGGATTAACAAGCATTAACAAGAATATACTATACTCATCATAGAATAGCAGTCTTAACTAATTTTTTCTTTCAGAATACAAAGTGATTGATGCAGGCTGTCAGACTGAACTACACATCTTAGTTTTAGTGATGAAATATGCTAGAGATAAGGAATAGTTGTATAATGAGTAATGAAGTGAAGTTTTTCTTTACAGGTGATGATAATAATGAAGTTATGATAATATGGATAATGAAGTGGTGGATAATGAAGTTTTTTCTTTGCAGATGAGGATAATGTTGAAGTTATGTATTTATGCTACGTAGTTATTTAAGTATTTGTTGCAGTTTGCTTTGACAGCAGGTGTTACATTGCATAGTAGGATGACAGAAAGTTTTGGAAAGGACAGCTATGGAACACATTTTATACACATTTCACTACCTGTTAATTCGAAGTTCACTACTTTTCAGCATAGTGTGCGTTTCTTCTTTCAGGTCAATAATCCGTTTTTGTATTTTTTCCAGGAGAAGCTTTTCATGATACTTACTAAACCTGTTAGTTATTATACCTGTCCTAGTACTTGCATTTTTTATTTTTTACCCATTTGTGTTTATCACTTATAAATGTGATCACATATACTGCCTTGTTACATAACCTTGCTACAGCTGACTCATGCTGAATGACGTTATCTATCCTCATTTGCAGCAATAGGTCAAAAACAAATAGTGTTATGCCTCAGCAATTAATTAACGATCCCAACGCAATGCGTTGCTAACAAAAAAAAAATGTATTACCAGTCCCAAGTAGTGATACCAGTTTGAGAAAATTCTGAATAATACTGATTAGCTCTGAATAGTATGTCACTTGAGTAATGACTTCTTAATGAGACAAAAAAATGTATAAATTTAAAATAACGCTTTGTCACTAGCTAATAACTGCCACTGTTTATTGTAATGAGACTACTTATAATGCCCATGATTATTAATGCTATGACTGTAATTTACTGATTTTAATAATGACTTTGTAATGATCTGAATACTACTGAATGAGAAACACTGTTTATTGTAATGAGACTACTTATAATGCCCACGATTATTAATGCTATGACTAATTAACTGATTTTTAATAATGACTTCGTAATGATCTGAATAATATTGAATGATGAACTATGTTTTATTATATTCAATACTTGCTGGCCACTGAGTGCCAATAATTAATGTCACTCCACGAATTGTTATTAATTATGCCATTGATTAGCTCTTGTTTCCAATGTTGATACTTTGTAACCAGAAAGGAATGTGACTGTTTAATAATGCTTTGTAATTAGGAGAAGACTAATGATTCTTACTTTTGGAATGACAAATGATTAATTAACGACAAATGATTAATTAACTGTAATTAGACAAATGATTAATTAACGACAAATGATTAATTAACTGTAATTAGGAAAAGGCTAATGATTATTATTGGAATGACAAATGATTAATTAACTGTAATTAGGAGAAGGTTAATGATTCTTAATTATACTCTGTAACTGAAAAGAATGCGATTATTTCATAATACTTTGTAACCAGGAAAAGAAGGCTACTGATTCTATGTAAAACAATTAATGAACATTTTTCTGTAATACTACATACTTGGTACAGAAATGTTCAATAACTAGGCTATGAATGCCACAAACTACTCATGAAGACTGTAATTGTCAATATTATGTGACTTGATGTCCTTCACCTCATAAGCTGACTACCCTGAATTACTGCAATGTCCATTTGTCCTGTTTATCCTAGTGATCATGGAGCACTATCTTTGGTTTTGCACTAATTCTACGTGGGTGTGCCTTGTAAGAGCGTGGTGTTGACACGACATGCTGTCCACCACCGTGAGCGATGAAGACATTATTATGGTCCCACTGTTTGGTGTACGTAATGTACTGCCAAAATGAAAACATGGAACATTACTACGACAGTTCAGTGTCTTGGCTACACTGATAAATTCTGATGGGAAAAGAACTTCAAGTTGTGTCACTTGGTGTTGTACTACTGTGGAAAGATATGGACTTTCAGAACAGCTATGTGCAATCTAAAGTGCTACAACCATGATGCAATCCTTCCCTTTCCTATCCTAATTCTTGTCACATAGTGAAAATCATCTTTTGGTAACATCATTTATGTTCATGGCTATACATTTTTTCAATTCGCTAAACTCCAGTGCGAGTACACTTATGTCGCTGGTCGACATGATTTTTTTGCTATTATGTTTATTTATTGCCAAAATGCTAAAGACATTTTTTTGATTTGTTCTGAAGTACAGTATATGTGCACTTTTGTCTTTTATATTGTATATACATTTTTTATTTTCTGAACTACAGTGCATGAGCACTTCTGTTAGGTGTTAATATGTTTTCTACTGAACTTCAGTCCCTGTACACTTTTCTCATTTTTCAATATGATTTCTACTATTCTGTATATTCAATACTTTAATGCGAATGCACTTATGTCATTTGTTACTAATTGTACATACATTTCATCAATTACTGATATGTTCTCAACTGCAGTGCATGTGCACTCATGTCACTTGTCAACATAATATTTTGCCAGTCTGTTTATTTGTTCTGAATATGCTAAAGAATTTTTTTTTTCAGTGCCTGTGCACTTTGTTATCTGTCAAATAATTTGTATATACATTTTTCTGATTTGCTACTATGTTTTGTACTCACATTTTGTCTTTGTCTGATATATTTTGTACTTAGTGCGTGTGCACAACATTTAAATATTCTGTAAGTTGTAGAATTTTGTTAATTAAAGAAAAATTTTGCCGCGCTTGGCAAGTCCAAATGACTCACCATCGCTGCCAAATTTTTGCCCCCCCAGTGGAGGGTTATGAAACACGTATGTAACATAGCAGCGATGGCGAGGCATTGTAGCATCTGTGACCAGAGAGTATGCGCTTGACCGCGCGAGTGTTGCGAGCGGTTCTCAGTCTGTCATTCAGTCGTTGCGAGTCTGTAGCTCTGTCTAGTTGAGGGCAGTACTCTGTCAGTAGTCGTCGCGTGCAGTACGCTAGCAGTCGTCATGCAGAGCGGTCGGTCAGTGGTAGCAGTCCAGTGGGATTGCGTGATGTGGTCTGGCGACAACACTGGTCAAGCTACTGAATGAGGTATACTGTTAATTAAGATAATCATCGGATAATGTAGAGTTTAACTATTGTAACTAATTTTCAACAAGTGCCCCCAATAATAACTTTGTTTCAAAAGCAATTTTACATAAAATTTTCATTTTTTATTGAAGGAACTATTTCGTTCCACTTCCCTTAAACAAAAGTTTCAGTTTTCAATTAGATTACAAAAAAAAAAAAGGAATATTATTATTTGCAATGCAGTTCCTCCAAGCGGTGCGCAACAACAAGAGCAGAAATTTGACTAGGTGTTGCAATGAGGTAAGAATTTAATTTTGATTTTTGCACAGGGCCAAAGACCGATATTTCGGTTTAATTGAATTTTCTTATCACTGAATGGACTTTAATTTTGGGTGAAGAATTTATATTTGAGTCAGATTGCGAATTTCACATTTTGTTGCCATTGTCAGTACATTTCATTGTGGGCAGGTTACGCTTAGAGCAGTGTCCATTAGCATTCATAATTAAATATTGTCGTGTTTCTTTCTTTCAAATTTTTGTGGGGAGGTTACACTCGGCTCCCATTTGTATTAAGTATTGTCTTTTTTCTTTTAAATTACGGTGGGGAGGTTACAAGCTACGCTGCTTTTACTTTCAAAAATTGTCTCATTCAGCCTCATAAGACTACATCGACCTTCGTCTAGACGTTTACACCAGAGAAGAATTTGAGGTGGTCGCCAGAAATCAAACACAGGACCTACGACTCCAGCAGTCAATAACGTAAACCTCAGGGCCTCGCACTAAGTTCGTTGTATTTGCCGTCACATCAGCTTTTGCCGCTGTGAAATTAGCGGACCAGCGAAGTTCTATAAGATGCAGAATAAATCGTGTGTCATAACTAATGGTGTACAGATACTTAGGCGGACGAGGAAACAGGAAGTATAGTAATCATTCTACAGGACTGGAACAAAACGCCGGCATTATCATCTGAAACTGAAACGGTAGGCGATAAATCAGTATACACGACTGCGGAATGTTGCGACATCAGGCACATTGCCAGCAATACATCGTAAACAGTCAAGGCGAGATACAGGGGTTGGACAAATGTATGGAAACGCTGCGAGATATGCATGTTTGAACATAAATGCAGATTTTAGCCAAGCCTGCAGGTTAACGCTACTGTATTTGACCACGAACGGAACTTGTGAAATATTCTCAACACTTTGCAAGCCTACATCGTTATGGGATTTTGGAGCCTAAGGACCATTGTGTACCCTTGATGACTGCACAACACAAAGGATTACGCCTCGCTCGGGCCCGTTAACACCAACATTGGACTGTTGATGACTGGGAACATGTTGTCTGATCGGACGAGTCTCGTTTCAAATTGTATCGACCGGATGGACGTGTACGGGTATGGAGACAACCTCATGAATCTATGGACCCTAAATGTCAGCAGGGGACTGTTGAAGCTGGTGGAAGCTTTGTAATACTGTTGGTACTTGTGCAGTTGCAGTGATAAGGGACCACTGATACGTCTAGATACTACTCTGACAGTGACATGTACGTAAGCATCCTGCATCCATTCATGTCCGTAGACCATTCCGACGGACGTAGGCTATTCCAGCAGGACAATGCGACATCCCACACATCCAGAATTGCTAGAGAGTGGCTCCAGGAACACTCTTCTGAGTTTATACACTTCCGCTGGCCACGAAAGTCCGCAGACATGAACATTATTGAGCACATCTGGGATGCCTTGCAAGGTGCTGTTCAGAAGAGATCTCCACCTCCTCGTACTCTTACGGATTTATGGAGAGACCTGCAGAATTCATGGTGTCAGGTTCCCTCCAGCACTACTTCAGATTTTAGTCCATGCCACGTCGTGTTACGGCACTTCTGCGTGCCCGCAGGGGCCCTACACGATATTGTGCCGGTGTACCTGTTCTGTGACTCTTTAGTGTATAAACTTACTAATTTTTTCAACATACGGGTGTGACTTAGTAAGTCTAACCATCACATTTTACACTAATAATAGTAGAAACTCCTCCACAGAATACAAGAAGTTGTCAAGGAGAAACTTCCAATTTCTTTTCGTATTTCACTTTGCTGTCTGTCAGTCATTTTGTATCCCTGGGTAAGTGATTAAAATTTTTAGTTGCTGGATTGTGCACCCCTTTTGTGGTAAAGACTACCTTAATGTGGTGTAATTAATGTCATTTATTCTTGTGGTATTGTAATTATGTACAGCATTGTTCCTTTTGAACTGTAGCGAATTATTTACAACTTTGTGAGGGAATAAGTATACTGTGGAGCAGTAATCAGAATACCCAACTCCTCTAACAACTGTCTACAAGATGATCGTGGGTGAGCACCGCATATTGTTTTTACTGCATGTTTTTGAACAACGATGAGTTTCTTTCTTAAAAATCAGCTACTCCAGAAGATTAATCCATACTACATTATTGAATGAAAATATGCAAAGTATGTCTACCTATTGATTTGTGTTTCCCCAAAATCTGAAATGCTTCTAAGTGTAAATATGGCTGAACTAAGTTGTTTCAGTAATTCCAAAACGAGCTTTTTCCAGTTTAAATTCTCATCAATATGGACACCTAAGAATTTTGAAGTTTTCACATTATTTATTGCTTCCTCACCACGTGTTACACTTGTCACTGGCGTAGAGCCTCTAGATGTGTAGAACTGAAAAGGTGTATTTTTAAAATTGAGGGTGAGACCATTCATCAGAAACAGTCAATGATACTTTTAAGAACATTGTTTACCATTTCTTCTGTTTCTGCCTTTTTTTTTTGGACTGATTACAACACTAGTGTCGCTTGAGAAAAGAACTAATTTTGCTTGTTGTATATTAGATGAAATAGCGTTTACGTATTTGAGGAACAATGGTGGATCTATGATTGAGCCTTAGGGAATCACATATGTGATTTATTCCCGGACTGTATTTGTTGAATTCTAAGCACAACTTTCTGCATTCTTCTGCTTAGATCTGACAGAAGTTGGTTGTCTATACTATCAGTCTCATAAAACTTCAATTTATCTTGGAGAATACTGTGAATCACACATTCAAATGTCCCACACAGGTTGCAGAAAATACCTACTGGCGCCATTTTATTATTTAATGCTTGTAAAATTTGTTGAGTGAACACGTAAATAGCATTCCAAGTAGAGAAAATCTTCTGAAACCCAAACTGTGATTTGCTGTGGGTAATATTGCTGCTAAGGTGAGTTGCTATTCTAGAAAGCATCGCTTTCTCAAAAATTTTGGAAAATGATGTCAGCAATGAAACAGATTGGTAGTTACTATCATCTCTCTTACTGCCTTTCTTAAAGAGGGATTTAACAACGGTGTATTTCAGTTTCTCTGGAAAAATGCTTTGTTGTAGTAATGCATTACGTACGCGTATTTCAGATAAGACTGGGCCTGTTATATGGAAACAGGTCTTTAGTACTGTACTGGAAACACTCCCAAAACCATATGAGCTTGGAAAGAATGTATAATTTTCTTAATTTCAAAAAAAGTTTTTGAAACATTCATATGATTAAATTTTATGAGACTACTTTTTCAACACACTTCTGTGATTTTGGTCTTTAGATGTCTGCCCCTATTCTGTTTACCCTGTTTAAAAATTTTTGTTACGTACGTTTGCTACCTGTGACTCATCATTTACAGCTCTTCCATTCAATTCAGTAGTGATGTTATCCTGTTCTGTAGCTGGTCGCCCCATCTCCCATTTCACTACATTCCATGTAGCCTTAAGTCTGTCATTGAAACTACTGATTTCTGACAGTATGTGCATGTTCCTTGATTCTTTAAAATATAATGTTCCTCAGTAATTCTGAGTATATTTTATAGTCTGCAACTACTACAGGTTTCTATAGATTCAAACAACAGATCAAGGCGAATTCAGATTGCAATATGTTCGCAACCATCCATACCATAACGCCTCACACACTCTTCTGAAGAGTGGCAGTACGCTTTTTTTAACTGATACCAATTTTCGTCTTAAGTACGCATTGGTGTGATGGAAATTTGATATCGATGTAGATGAAACGTTGAGCTCCAACCATCAATCCTATAAACAGAATGGGATCTAATGTTCTGCCTAACGCTGCATTTTTAAGTGATTCCTCACTTACTTTTTACATAAGACTTCTAATATTTCTATCAGTTTTCTGTCCACTACTCACCAGGCGTACTACCCATCAAGAATATATCGGGCAACTTGACCACCCTGATATAAGACTCCATTGCACTGGTGGTACTCACAGATCATCAACTGGCACTCTAAAGTATTGGATGCTCGAGTACTGAGGATGCTAATAATGATGACGGTAGCTGTAGCTTGGGAAGCATTCTGCTACAGATGGAGCGTATTTTACTGTACATTTTCGTGACAGTTTGGTAACATCTTGATACAATGTACTTTGATGTAACATGTATGTGGTAAAATGTTATTGGTCACCATTAATCAGTTTCCTGCTTAATATAAATTCCTAAAAGTCTAAACTTAACTTCACCCGAAACATTTCGTATTTATCAGTACACTTCAGAAGAGGAAGAAGTATCTGCTCTGAATTTCTAGCGTGTTATTCACATGTGACATTCTTACACAGTAAACCACTGAGCAGAGGACTAGTATTTCGATGCTGTCGCCCTACAGGTACTAACCTGCCGCTGAAGTCATGGACTGTGAGGCTGGTCCCGGCGGAGGTTCGAGTCCTCCCTCGGGCATGGGTGTGTATGTTTGTCCTTAGGATAATTTAGGTTAAGTAGTGTGTAAGCTTAGGGACTGATGACCTTAGCAGTTAAGTCCCATAAGATTTCACACATACATTACTAATCTGCACGGTTCTACGCTTACAATCCCTAACGTCTTCAATGACGTCATAATTGAAGATGGCTACCTGGAGATACGGGTTAAGTCCAAAGTAGTATTTGCAGTTTCCGTAGCGCTGCAGTCGTCTGCCGCCCATCTCTCATCCTCATTGTACAGGTTTACTAACCATTAAGGAGACCCACCACTTCTGCTCCATATTCCATAGCGGAAAGTTGATCATCATGATGAAGCATCATCAGAGATCTAGCACCTCCAGGTAGAAGAAACTAACCACAAACTGGATTGTAAGTATTAAATCAGTCTTCTCTCTCTTCTCTTCCACTTTTTCCTTTCTTCAGAGGCTAAAGCCTGTTTCCTTCAGTGTCGCACAGTCAACCTTGATGTTGTCACGCCATCTTTCCCTTAGAAAGCCAATCTTTCTTTTACAAGCTGCTGATTTATTTCTTACGATTTTCACAATATTTCACTCATGTTTTATCTTATGTACCCCTGGATCACAGGGTCCCGAGTTCGATTCCAGGCCGGATCGACGATTTTATCCGCCCGGGGCTGGATATTTGTCATTTCCTCATCATTTAATCATCATTCGGGAAAATGACGAGACTGGACATAGTAAGTATTCGGAATTTATACGGGCTCTAATAACCATGTCTTTAAGTGCCCCACAAACCAAACAGTATCATCGTCTTATATACCCACTCATTAAGAGAGTCCACTTTAGATCCTATTCTAAAGCTTTCACTTCTCTCTGTATCTCTCAATGTTTTCCCTGTAATCCTTCGCAAAAAAAGTCTTTCTCTTTTTGATGTATCTGGTCTTGTCTCAGCTGTGTATCTCTTTGTTGGTCTAGCTGTTGTTTTGTGTAGTCTGCCTTTCGGTCTTTTCCTGTATGGCTGTTTTCCCATATACTATCATGTAAACATCCTGGCACTTTGTTTGCTTTCGATACTTGTTCTCTAATTTCCTTCTCAACATTTCCACTGTTGCCAGAATGAGATTTTCACTCTGCAGCGGAGTGTGCGCTGATATGAAACTTCCTGGCAGATTAAAACTGTGTGCCCGACCGAGACTCGAGCTCGGGACCTTTGCCTTTCGCGGGCAAGTGCTCTACCAACTGAACTACCGAAGCACGACTCACGGCCGGTACTCACAGCTTTACTTCTGCCAGTACCTCGTCTCCTACCTTCCAAACTTTACAGAAGCTCTCCTGCGAACCATGCAGAACTAGCACTCCTGAAAGAAAGGATATTGCGGAGACATAGCGTAGCCACAGCCTGGGGGATGTTTCAAGAATGAGATTTTCACTCTGCAGCGGAGTGTGCGCTGATATGAAACTTCCTGGCAGATTAAAACTGTGTGCCCGACCGAGACTCGAACTCGGGACCTTTGCCTTTCGCGGACAAGTGCTCTACCAACTGAGCTATCGAAGCACGACTCACGCCCGGTACTCCCAGCTTTACTTCCGCCAGTACCTCGTCTCCTACCTTCCAAACTTTACAGAAGCTCTCCTGCGAACCTTGCAGAACTTAAACCTAACTAACCTAAGGACATCACACACATTCATGCCCGAGGCAGAATTCGAACCTGCGACCGTAGCGGTCACGTGGTTCCAGACTGTAGCGCCTAGAACCGCTCGGCCACTCCGGCCGGCAGTTACACCATCATTTACCTGTATCCTGATCTGTGATCTCTTTGTTCTCTAGTGTTTTTTTGGCTTTATACAACACAGTTAAATATTTAATCCATGATTCATAATTAACGTCTTCCACTTTCAAAATTTCATTTAATTCTATCCTCTGGCGTCGTGTGCAACTCATATAACTCCTAAATTTTTAGAAAATATTTATCTGTGTTGCTGTTTAAAACAATTCACTCGTCCTCTTCTCTCATTTCGAGATCTTTTGTAATATTCATAAGCCTCTTGTGTTTAGAGAGTTTTATGTTTCAAATAGATACCTAGTGCTTCTTGAGCCGCTATTTCAATACTTTTTTTCATTTTCTCTCAAACATGAACTACATTGTCCTCTACATTGCAGGGTTTCTCTTTTATTTTCTCTGCCAATCTTTAATAATACAAATTTTTTTAGATTCATTCTTCTCTTAAGGTTGGTTCTTTAGCAATATTGTTCCTTCCTTCATGCAATCCGCAATATGTTCTTTTATTTACGGTAAGGGTCAACTGCCAGAGCCTGCACTATTCATCAGTTCTCTGCATGTCATTCCGCAAATCAGTACTGTCTTCTGGAGTAGCTACTTCCTTACAGACAACAGCACGCTCTGCAAACAGTCTGATTCCAACACTATCAACTACATCATTTATATACATTGTAAACAGTAACGGTCCTATCACACTTTCTTGGGATACTCCGGAAATTATATTTACAACTGTCGATTTTATTCCGTTAAGAGCGACGTGCTGAGTTCTGTCTGCAAGGAAGTCTTGAATCCATTCGCAAATCTGGTCCGATACTCAGTAATTTCGTACTTTTTGCACTAAAGAACAGCGCAGAACGCTGTCAAATGCCTTCTTGAAGTCAATGAACACGACATAAACACGAGTGCCGTTGTCTACAGCGCTATGGCCCCCATGGAGGAACAGAGCGTGCTGAGTTTCGCAAGACACTTGTTTGCGGAACCACGTTGATTTTTGCTCTCCAAAAAGTCATGATTCTTCAGCATAAAACACGTTTCATAATTCTGCAACCGATCGAAGTGAACGATACAGTCCTACAACTATGCGCCCTACGGCCCTTCTTGAAAGCGGGAATGACCTGACCTTTTTTCCAGTCGCTAGTTACCTTTCATTACTCCGGGGATCTACGATATTCTGCTGCTACAAGGGGAGAAAGTTGTTTGGTTTAATCTTTGTAAAATCGTTACCGTAGGGTCAGCGAAGAGAAGACTAGACTAATTGCAGGCATTTAACCGGGCAATCTTCCCGCGCTCCGTACGTGAAAGGAAGTGGAAGAAATAGCAGTTCGTGCTACAACAGGAAGTACCTTGTGCAGTACACATCACAGCGGAAAGGAGAGAATGGATGTAGATGTAGCCGGACTGGGAGGAAGGCGATTTGAAACCCTTCCGCAACACAGCGAAGCTAGTGAGAAGACGGGGGATGGGATAGGGCTTCACTTTGCCAACCTGACCTTGGAGGGAAAGGGCCCGGCGACAGACAGGCTGGTTCCCCGTCGTCAGCGCCAGACGGCAGCCATCTGCGTCCGTTACCTCTGCCCCCGGTGCTGCAGCAACTCCAGCCCTCGGCCGTGTTGGGCGCGCCCAGTTAGGGCTGGACCCCATGCGGGTCACGTGCGCCTGGGCAGCGCGGGGGCCATACAGATGAGCGCACACCTCATCGGCAGTCGCCGGCGGCGGCGCCGATGCCAAAGTTTACTGGCCGCGCCGACGCTCGTCTCACGTCACACCCCTGGCTGGTCTGAATTATCCTCTGCTGCGCACCTTCTCGCGAAAAATCTGGATCATCACTTTTGTTCTTCATTTTTACGTAAGAGGTTACGTCCAATAAGAAATGCAACACATTTCTTTCTCGGCCAGTTACGGTGGAAAAAAATACGGAATTTGTTGTGGGACATTGTATAATATTCCCGCTTCAGCCACTATAGTTTCAAGAAGTTCCCACAGGTGGCGGTGCTATCGTAACCTTCAAATTTGCCTCTGTGTCGGAGGTGCCCCAGGAGTAGACAACATTCCATTAGAACTACTGACAGCCTTGGGAGAGCCAGTCCTGACAAAACTCTACCATCTGGTGAGCAAGATATATGAGACAGGCGATATACGCCCAGACTTCAAGAGGAATATAATAATTCCAATCCCAAAGAAAGCAGGTGTTGACAGAAGTGAAAATTACCGAACTATCAGTTTAATAAGTCACGGCTGCAAAATACTAACTCGAATTCTTTTACAGAGGAATGGAAAAACTGGAAGAAACCGACCTCAAGGGAGATCAGTTTGGATTCCGTAGAAATATTGGAACACGTGAGGCAATACTGACCCTACGAAGCCGGCCGGTGTGGCGCTTCAGTCTGGAACCGCGTGACCGCTACGGTCGTAGGTTCGAATCCTGCCTCGGGCATGGAAGTGTGTAATGTCCTTAGGTTAGTTAGGTTTAAGTAGTCCTAAGTTCTAGGCGACTGATGACCACAGATGTTAAGTCCCATAGTGCTCAGAGCCATTTGAACCGTTTCACCCAACGACTTATCTTAGAAGCTAGATTAAGGAAAGGCAAACCTATGTTTCTAGCATTTGTAGACTTAGAGAAAGCTTTTGACAACGTTGACTGGTATACTCTCTTTCAAATTCTGAAGGTGGCAGGGGTAAAATACAGGGAGCGAAAGGCTATTTACAATTTGTACAGAAACCAGATGGCAGTTATAAGAGTCGAGGGACACGAAAGGGAAGCAGTGGTTGGGAAGGGAGTGAGAATGGGTTGTAGCCTCTCCCCGATGTTATTCAATCTGTATATTGAGCAAGCAGTGAAGGAAACAAAAGAAAAATTTGTAGTAGGTATTAAAATCCAGGGAGAAGAAATAAAAACGTGGAGGTTTTGTAATGACTGTAATTCTGTCAGAGATAGCAAAGGACTTGGAAGTACAGTTGAACGGAATGGACAGTGTCTTGGAAGGAGGATATAAGATGAACATTAACAACAGCAAAACGAGGATAATGGAATGTAGTCGAATTGATTCAGGTGCTGCTGAGGGAATCAGATTAGGAAATGAAACACTTAAAGTGGTAGATTAATTTTGCTATTTGGGGAGCAAAATAACTGATGATGGTCGAAGTAACACTCCGTCTTCAGGCCACAAGTGGCCCATCGGGACCATCCGACCGCCGTATCATCCTCAGATGAGGATGCGGATAGGAGGGGCGTGTGGTCAGCACACCGCTCTCCCGGTCGTTATGATGGTTTTCTTCGGCCGGAGCCGCTACTATTCGGTCGAGTAGCTCCTCAATTGGCATCACGAGGCTGAGTGCACCCCGAAAAATAGCAAAGCGCATGGCGGCTGGATGGTCACCCATCCAAGCGCCGGCCACGCCCGACACTGCTTAAATTCGGTGATCTCAAGGGAACCGGTGTATCCACTGCGGCAAGGCCGTTGCCATGGTCGAAGTAAAGAGGATATAAAATGTAGACTGGCAATGGCAAGAAAGCGTTTCTGAAGAAGAGAAATTTGTTAACATCGAGTATAGATTTAAGTGTCAGGAAGTCGTTTCTGAAAGTATTTGTATGGAGTGTAGCCATGAATGGAAGTGAAATATGAACGATAAATAGTTTGGACAAGAAGAGAATAGAAGCTTTCGAAACGTGGTGCTACAGAAGAATGCTGAAAATTAGGTGGGTAGATCACATAACTAATGAGGAGGTACTGAATAGAATTGGGGAGAAGAGGAGTTTGTGGCACAACTTGACAAGAAGACGGGACCGGTTGGTAGGACATGTTCTGAGGCATCAAGGGATCACAAATTTAGCATTGGAGGGCAGCGTGGAGGGTAAAAATCGTAGAGGGAGACCAAGAGATGAATACACTAAGCAGATTCAGAAGGATGTAGGCTTAGTAGGTACTGGGAGATGAAGAAGCTTGCACAGGATACAGTAGCATGGAGAGCTGCATCAAACCAGTCTCAGGACTGAAGACCATAACAACAAACAACATTGGAGGTGCGTTGCAAGTAGAGAACTGTCACTGAGTTTCTTTTGGCAGAAAACCAGAGCACCACAGATATTCATAAATGCTTACAGAATGTCTACGGATACCTGGCGATGAACAAAGTACGGTGAATCGTTGGGTGAGGCGTCTTCATCATCGCAGCAACATCACGTAAACCTGTCTGATCTGCCGGTACCAGCCGGCCGCACACAGCTGTGGGTCCAACGTTGTTGGAAAGTGCGGACTCTCTCTTTCGAGGTGATCGACGGATCACAATCAAACTCCTTGCTGCTCGACTGGGCATCGCTGTTGGTAGTCCTAGCGAGTCGTCACCATTTGGGGTACTCAACGGTGGGCGCCCAGTGTGTTCCTCGCCGCTTACGAGGCTGATCGTGACAGTTTCTTGTTGAACATCTTCACAGGCGATGATACACCGGTTCGTCGTTTCGAACACGAAAGAAAACGGGAAATCCATGGGCTGGCGCCACAGCATCTCTCCTCTGAAGATAAAATTCAAAGCCATATCCTCAACAGGTCTTCTGGGGCTCTGAAGGGGTTGTGATGTTTGTTGTCCTATCAGTTCTACATCTACATCCATACTCCGCAAGCCACCTGACGGTGTGTGGCGGAGGGTACCTTGAGTACCTCTATCGGTTCTCCCTTCTATTCCAGTCTCGAGTTGTTCGTGGAAAGAAGGATTTTCGGCATGCGTGTGGGATCTAATCTCTCTGATTTTATCCTCATGGTCTCTTCGCGAGATATACGTAGGAGGGAGCAATATACTGTTTGACTCCTCGGTGAAGGTATGTTCTCGAAACTTCAAAAAAAGCCCGTACCGCGCTACTGAGCGTCTCTCCTGCAGAGTCTTCCACTGGAGTTTATCTATCATCTCCGTAACGCTTTCGCGATTACTAAATTATCCTGTAATGAAGCGCGCTGCTCTCCGTTGGATCATCTCTATCTCTTCTATCAAACCTATCTGGTACGGATCCCACACTGCTGAGCAGTATTCAAGCAGTGGGCGAATAAGTGTACTGTAACATACTTTCTTTGTTTTCGGATTGCATTTCCTTAGGATTCTTCCAATGAATCTCAGTCTGGCATCTGCTTTACCGACGATCAACTCTATATGATCACTCCATTTTAAATCACTCCTAATGCGTACTCCTATATAATTTATGGAATTAACTGCTTCCAGTTGCTGACCTGCTGTATTGTAGCTAAATGATATGAGATCTTTCTTTCTATGTATTCGCAGCACATTACACTTGTCTACATTGAGATTCGATTGCCATTCCGTGCACCATGCGTCAATTCGTTGCAGATCCTCCTGCATTTCAGTACAATTTTCCATTGTTACAACCTCTCGATATACAACAGCATCATCCGCTAGAAGCCTCAGTGAACTTCCGATGTCATCCACAAGGTCATTTATGTATATTGTGAATAGCAACGGTCCGACGACACTCCCCTGCGGCAAACCTGAAATCACTCTTACTTCGGAAGACTTCTCTCCATTGAGAATGACATGCTGCGTTCTGTTATCTAGGAACTCTTCAATCACACAATTGCTCTTACTTTGTTCATTAAACGACTGTGGGGAACTGTAGCGAACGCCTTGCGGAAGCCAAGAAACACGGCATCTACCTGGGAACCCGTGTCTAAGGCCCTCTGAGTCTCGTGGACGAACAGCGCGAGCTCGGTTTTACACGATCGCCTTTTTCGAAACCCATGCTGATTCCTACAGAGTAGATTTCTCGTTTCCAGAAAAGTCATTATACTCGAACATAATACGCGTTCCAAAATTCTTCAAATGATCGACGTTAGAGGTATAGGTCTATAGTTCTGCACATCTGTTCGACGTTCCTTCTTGAAAACGGGGATAACCTGTGCCCTTTTCCAATCCTTTGGAACGTCTTCTCTTCTAGAGACCTACGATACACCGCTGCAAGAAGGTGGGCAAGTTCCTTTGCGTACTCTGTGTAAAATCGAACTGGTATCCCATCAGGTCCAGCGGCCTTTCCTCTTTTGAGCGATTTTAATTGTTTCTCTGTCCCTCTGTCGTCTATTTTGATATCTACCATTTTGTCATCTGTGCGACAGTCTGGAGAAGGAACTGCAGTGCAGTCTTCCTCTGTGAAACAGCTTTGGAAAAAGTGTATTGTGCTACCTTCAAGAAACTGAAGAAAATATGCAAACGAACTTCTTCTTCTTCTGCGTAGCAACGCATGACCTCGCATAGGTCTGCGCACCCGAGAAGGAGCTCACAGAACTTAATTAGATTGTTCTTCCTCATCCACCCTACAGTCCGGATCCGGATCTCGCATCTTCCCACTTCCATGCGTTTGCCCCAATGAAGTATGCACTCCAAAGCAAGCAGTACGTGGATGATGGGGAAGTCATTGGTGCAGCAAGACGTTTGCTCCAACATCGACCATTTGAGTGGCACCATTTGGACATACAGGCCCTCTCAGTAAGGTGGCCTAAGGCTGTCACATTGAACAGAGATTATGTTGAAAAACAGGGTTTTGCTGCCAAAAGAGTGGGGAATAATATTATGTATTGGAATACTGGATAAAACCAACTTTCCTTCAGAAAAAAAGTGTTGGATAACTTACTGAGCGCTGCTCTTAGTACAGCGGGGTCTATGTCTGACTGGTACTGCAAGTCGACAACATCGTTGATGGTTCATATGGCTCTGAGCACTATGGGACTTAACATCTGAGGTCA
The DNA here is from genome assembly GCF_023864345.2 of Schistocerca serialis cubense. Lineage (NCBI taxonomy): Eukaryota > Metazoa > Arthropoda > Insecta > Orthoptera > Acrididae > Schistocerca > Schistocerca serialis. The sequence continues at coordinate 323,971,219 of NC_064644.1, forward strand.
TCAGTCCCCTAGACTTAGAATTACTTAAACCTAACTAACCTAAGGAGATCACACACGCATATATGCCCGAGGCAGGATTCGAACCTGCGACAGTAGCAGCAGCGCGGTTCCGGACTAAAGCGCCAATAACCGCTCGGCCACAACGGTCGGCCAACATCGTTGATTAGAGTCCAATAACAAAAATAATTCTCAGTAAGCTACCGCTTTGTATTCTTTTCAAAGAAATTGATGACCTTTTGAACGTTTCATTTCCCAACAGTTCGCTACCGACTTCCCTGTTTCAGCCGTTGAATATTCCAAAAACATAGTGAATAAATACCAGTACAAGTCAAACTTCGGGGAAAGGAAATTTTTCTATAATTATGAAAATAGAGCAAATCACATACACAAGTTTAATCCTATTTGAAGCCATCGAAAAATGGGTACACGGTCAGACACTTACTGAATAAGTTAACTCTGCTGAGCCGAATATCGAAGACCGCAAGGAAGCCAGCGCTCCGAAAATTGTCAAAAAAACTTTGCATTTTTTTGTTTTATCAAACGAATTCCGTACATCTGTGAACATCCAGAAAGTTCTGACTTGAAATACCGATCGCTGGTATCTTTCATAGTATGCATGCGGACTCTAGTCTTAATATCAACAAGAAAAAAGACGTATATTTTCTAAAGAAACACCTCATAGTTTAAACGCCTACATCTTGTACAGTAGCTAGCAAACAATACAACACGCGTTTCACAAAGTATAGGTTGAAAAATACGTATTTTTAATATACACTCCTGGAAATTGAAATAAGAACACCGTGAATTCATTGTCCCAGGAAGGGGAAACTTTATTGACACATTCCTGGGGTCAGATACATCACATGATCACACTGACAGAACCACAGGCACATAGACACAGGCAACAGAGCATGCACAATGTCGGCACTAGTACAGTGTATATCCACCTTTCGCAGCAATGCAGGCTGCTATTCTCCCATGGAGACGATCGTAGAGATGCTGGATGTAGTCCTGCGGAACGGCTTGCCATGCCATTTCCACCTGGCGCCTCAGTTGGACCAGCGTTCGTGCTAGACGTGCAGACCGCGTGAGACGACGCTTCATCCAGTCCCAAACATGCTCAATGGGGGACAGATCCGGAGATCTTACTGGCCAGGGTAGTTGACTTACACCTTCTAGAGCACGTTGGGTGGCACGGGATACATGCGGACGTGCATTGTCCTGTTGGAACAGCAAGGTCCCTTGCCGGTCTAGGAATGGTAGAACGATGGGTTCGATGACGGTTTGGATGTACCGTGCACTATTCAGTGTCCCCTCGACGATCACCAGTGGTGTACGGCCAGTCTAGGAGATCGCTCCCCACACCATGATGCCGGGTGTTGGCCCTGTGTGCCTCGGTCGTATGCAGTCCTGATTGTGGTGCTCACCTGCACGGCGCCAAACACGCATACGACCATCATTGGCACCAAGGCAGAAGCGACTCTCATCGCTGAAGACGACACGTCTCCATTCGTCCCTCCATTCACGCCTGTCGCGACACCACTGGAGGCGGGCTGCACGATGTTGGGGCGTGAGCGGAAGACGGCCTAACGGTGTGCGGGACCGTAGCCCAGGAGCAACAGTGTCCCTAATTTGCTGGGAAGTGGCGGTGCGGTCCCCTACGGCACTGCGTAGGATCCTACGGTCTTGGCGTGCATCCGTGCGTCGCTGCGGTCCGGTCCCAGGTCGACGGGCACGTGCACCTTCCGCCGACCACTGGCGACAACATCGATGTACTGTGGAGACCTCAACACCCCACGTGTTGAGCAATTCGGCGGTACGTCCACCCGGCCTCCCGCATGCCCACTATACGCCCTCGCTCAAAGTCCGTCAACTGCACATACGGTTCACGTCCACGCTGTCGCGGCATGCTACCAGTGTTAAAGACTGCGATGGAGCTCCGTATGCCACGGCAAACTGGCTGACACTGACGGCGGCGGTGCACAAATGCTGCGCAGCTAGCGCCATTCGACGGCCAACACCGCGGTTCCTGGTGTGTCCGCTGTGCCGTGCGTGTGATCATTGCTTGTACAGCCCTCTCGCAGTGTCCGGAGCAAGTATGGTGGGTCTGACACACCGGGTCAGTGTGTTCTTTTTTCCATTTCCAGGAGTGTATTAACATCTAAGAATTATTTTACTCGTTACATCACAGGCGTTCTACGGACCACAATAAATGTTCGAATGCCCTACCGTCAACTAAATGCATTTGTGTACTCTTGGGAGAACATTTCGTGTTGTTTGAATGAACCTGCAAGTTCCGATTGAAGGAAGCAGCGTCCATGCTATTACCAAGCAGTTTATCTCGCGTATTCATCGTTTGCAAATCACACACTTCGTCCAGTCCCATTCAACAATCTTCCCAAACAATGCAAGTAATTCTGTCCCGTCATTCGCTCTTCTAAAATGACTGGACCTTGTAAGGGGTCCATGACTAAGGAATTTGATGCTAGCACACTCGAGCAGATGTAATTTCGATGGATTGTTCAAGCGCTGCCTGCGATATGTAAGCTATAACAGAATCTCAGACCATAGCTGCAGGAAGAACTGTGTGGCAGTAGGAGTAAGTAGTAGCTAGGAGTCGTGTGTATGGAGTTGGCTGGGCCGGTTGTGGGGAGCGACGGCGGTGCCTGAGCGATGTAGTATAAGGCAAAAGAAGCCTCGCACATCTGTACTATTGTTATACCAAGTCCCATGTAAATGTTTTAAAAAAAATCTCCTATTAATAATCTTTCTTATAAAAATCAACTTTGACAATCATTCATCTCAATTTAAAGAATTTACTAATTTCTCCAATCCATGGTCATCCCGATTATTGTAAAGAAAAATCAGTTGTTTCTTTTTATACACGACAAGTCTATCGGCCAGCATTGCACTGGGCTGCGCCAGAAAAATTTCTTATAGGAGCAGATATATACGCGTTATCCGGCGACTTCATTGAGGTCAGAATTTTCAATTTATGAGTCACATTTTTTATTGGGAGGTTACGCTGGATGTCAATGATATAATTATATATATTTACTGTTGGGAGGTTACACTTGGTGACAATCGGCCAGGATCGTATTTTTGTGAATTTCTGAGAAGTAGTCAGTGATATATCTGCTCTTATTTATTTAATGTTAAATGTAGTTTGCATCTGGCGCAACGCATTTACTAACTTGTCACTCCTTCTTTCGCAGATCATCGGCAATTTGTTGCTCTTTGTTGTTATTGTATTTGTTCCATTTTTGCTTTGTCTTCGCTTTTGTGCTTACCTTTGACTTGTGAAAATGCCGCGAAAAACTGCTAACAGTACATCGCGATGCGCAATGAGTGAAAAAGCCGACTTGAATAATTTCACTGATAATACTAACGACACTCAGTGCCATAATGATAAGCCTCCAATTATAGATAATCAGTGGGTGCCGACCACCAGTAATGATTTTGTTTCAAATCATGAACAAACAAATTCAATTATGCCCACACTAAATTTAACGACAATTGATGACGCGACACGTTCCGTGACAATGAACGCTACCCAGTTTGACACGCCTGATTTGGAAAATTTACGCAGTGAACAGATAAATATTTCTGACGAAAATGAACAATGTAGTAACAATGTAGTCAAAATACGTCAGATTTATTTGGCTGGCTCTGAGCACTATGCGACTTAACTTCTGGGGTCATCAGTCGCCTAGAACTTAGAACTAATTAAAACTAACCTAAGTACATCACACACATCCATGCCCGAGGCAGGATTCGAACCTACGACCATAGCGGTCGCTCGGTTCCAGACTGTAGCGCCTAGATTTATTTGATTCCGATGTAGTGGCCCACAGGGCACATCCAATTAGCAAATGTTTTCGTGAGTCAGACAATGAACAAATGGTTACACAAAACGTGACACATGCAGATACACCATCACACAGCACAGAAAACAGAGTCGGTAATTTTGGCATGGATCAAGTTGTGGTATTATTGCTATAACTTAATGAATCGAACAAACAGCTTAATGAACGGTACAAACAACTTGATGAATCGTACAAACAACTTGATGAATCGTACAAACATCTTGATGAGTCGTACAAACAACTTGATGAATCGTACAAACAACTTAATGAAACTCTCAAACAGTCGAATGAAAAACAAGACAATTTCAAGTAACTTAATGAATCGTACAAACAACTTAATGAAAATCTCAAACAGTCGAATGAAAAACAAAACAACAATTTCAAACAACTTAACGAAAAACAATCATTATAGACAACTTAATTAAAAACAAGACAACAGTTACAAACAGCCTACTGAACAGATTACAGCCGTTGCCGAGCAATGTAACGAAATTAAAACACAGTTACGTGAGGAAATTATGGCTAGTGCTAGGAATGGTAGTGAAGAAATTAGATCCGTTGCACAAGAAGTGAGTAATACACATGCAGCCACAACGAAATTACTTAGAGATGAAATCATTGCAGTTGCTAAACAATGTTCTGAAAACGCAACACAGTTACGCGACGAGTTTAAATTAATGTCAGCAGAACTTTCACGCACTCTGGATGCGAAAGTCGATAAGAAATTTGAACAACAGAACAGCCAAATTGACGAACGTTTTAAAGTGACAGAAATGAAAAATGTTTGAGTCTCTAACACGTCACAGCATATACCACATCTTGAGCATTTGTCACACTCACACAGCCAGTGCAACTTAGGTAATTTACAGAGAGTACGTGACTTGGATTCCGGGCAGACACAGACAAACGGATTATCATATAATCCTCAACCATTTCAGACATTCAGAGACGATAGTTTTGATTAGAAGCACTTTCTATCCCTGAAAAAATTTAATGCATTTAAGAATGACAGAACACAAATACACCCTTTGGATTGGATACAACGATTTGCTTTTGCATTTCCACTGGCTTGGCCTGTAAGCCAGAAACTAAAATTTATTTGCAGCGCGTAAGAGACCTCAGGGGATTCATTAAACTTCGATGAATATGTGCCGTAGCGCGCACAGGACCCCGAGCCATAGTAGTGCTATTTCGTCTTTAGTTTTCTGCACTGCTGCCTACTCTTTTACTATCCTTTATATCTATCAAAACAGCTCTTCAACTATCGATCTATCTAGGATTATGAATGAGTAAAGAAAACCTGATATGAAAAGTTTCACCGAACGTGACAGTTTTCATTAGACTCTCCCGAATTGACAAGAAATACCAGCATAATTTTAATAACAGACGCAATTTTAATCATCAGTATGTACAAAATTTTCAGCAATCGCAGACACATTTTGGCAACAATAGAGGGTTTTCACCACAACAGCAACAACACCAGCCAGTTGGCAAACCTAACCAACAATATAATGTGCAAGGTCAACCAAGCTTTAATGTTTCGCCGCCTACACATATAGCGCCGGCTCCACCAAATAGTAACGCACAGCAACAAGGAAATCAGTACGTACAAAAGACACATCATTTCAATTCCTATCGCAATGCGCAGTATAGCAATGATTATTATGACAGGCGTAATAGTAATGAGTACAGTTTTCAGCGTAACAGTCGGCCTTACCAGCAGCAGAATCATCCGCAACAACAGATTATCATGAATGAACCAGACAGTCGGTATCATCCCGAACCTAATACGTCAGGACGAAGTAACAGAACAGTACAAATAGCCGAAATGCCACAGCATCCTCCCGCAAATAACAGCATGTCAGAAAGAATTTGACTAGATACAGTACAGGTTGCATCTTCCAGCAACGCACGCAATACTTTTGACACACAGAATCTTGTTCACGGAAATGTTATTAGTTTTGACGACATCCGAGACACACTTTTACATGAAAAACCAGTTATTCAAAAAACCATTTCCCACCCTATTATTGAAGTAAAGATTGGATCATCCACATTATCAGCAGTAATTTATTGTAGATCACCTATGTCAGTTATAAATGAAGAAACTTTCAACAAATGTAACAAAGAGAATTCTTATCCTACGTTACCATTAGGCAAAACTAAAGTAAAAGGAGCAGTATCTGGTAAAGGAGTAGATGTAAAATTACAGACACACTTATCATTTTGTATTGCAGATCATACGTTCCACTGAAATTTTTGGATTGTTCCCTTATTGACAACAGACGTTATTTTAGGTACGAAGTTTTTGGTACAACATGACACAATTATTGACTTTCAAAATTCCCATTTAATGTTAAAGGATGAAAAAGTAAAACTCGCATTAGAATTTCAGCACGCTTTATCTGCAGATGAACGGGCAATTAATCGAACAGAGGTCATTTCTACATCGCGTAACACGGACTGTCATTCCACATTGTTCACTGGTACGTACGTACACAACTACAATACACTAGACGAAGCCGACTATGACGTTATGCAAATGATTTCTCAGAAGGTAAACAGAGTAGTGCAAATACAGATGATGAACGTACAGAGCTACGCAAAATTCTTTTACAGCAAGCTCCAGTTTTTCACAACATCCCTGGTACTATGTCCGGTTTTATGTATAAATTTCAAGTTAAACAGCACGACACATTTAAAGCTAAACGTTATCCTATTCTGAATATCCGTCCACAAAATATTGTAGCAGACGCACTATCCCGTTCTCTCAGCAACGATCAGCAAGACATCGCAACCAACTTCTGCCAAGCAAATTCTAGCGTCTTGTAGATTCAACGAGTTGCATTTGAAAATTTCATTTCGTCGTCATTACGAGACAGCACAAGAGCAGAGCAAAGACAACGTACGGAAAGAAATTAAACACCTTTCGCAAGATAGGAATAACGTTACCATTAGAAACCATTACACTGTACGCAAGAACATTCTGTTTCGCCGCTCTCACCCTGACAGCAACTACTGGTTATTATGTATTCCTAACGAACTTGTTAACAAATTAATTTGGTATACTCATTTAAGTTACGCACATTATGGAGCCAGAAAATGTTTTCTTATACTGAGACAGAACTGTTAGTTTGCCAACATGGATAAACGTATGCGACGAGTTTTAGCGTCATGTAAAATCTCCCAGAAAGCTAAATCAGACACGACCTCACATATTCCTCCGTTACATCCCATTGTACCCGTTAAATTGAGACACATGGCCGCTGTAGACATTTTTGGTCCGTTTCCCAGATCTAGTAGAGGTTTTTGTTACATCTTTGTCGCTGTTGAACTCACTTCGAAATTTGTTACCTTCACTCCCTTACGCAAAGCTGTTGCTAAATCTATTTCGAATGCATTTGTAAAACATTTTTTATTTCATGTAGGGCATGTATTGAAAGTAATTTCCGACAACTGACCACAATTTCGATCTGCGATGTGGAAACGTATCTTACGAGCAAGAAACATTTCTCCGATTTATATATCCAGGTATTACGCTTCTTCGAACCCTTCTGAACGACTGATGAAAGAAATTGGTAAACTATGTAGAATACACTGCCATAAAAAACATTTTGATTGGGATACACACATACTCTCATTCCAGGATGTAATTAACTCCACACCAAATGAATCTACTATGCGATCTCCGACTGTTATATTGAAAAATGTCGAACTACCCAAAAAAATTAAAGAATTGGTATCTTTTCCTACATCTCGTCGACTACACCACCATGAAATAATTGACATTGCTCTCAACAACATCAAACGTGCCGAGAAGATAGCAAAAACAGGTTTGTACACGCCGTGACTTCCACATTGGACAGAAGATATTAGTACGCACACACTATTTATCCAGCAGAGGAAAGAGTAGATGCAGTAAATTTGAGCTTCTATACGCCAGGTCCATATAGAATTCGCAGCATTCCTCATCTCCATGTAGTACACGTCGAAACTTTGAGAACAAGAAAAACCAAGGGCAATCACCATATTTCCAATATTAAACCCTTTATTGAATGAACATACTTTATGATTTATCACACAGTAATGCCATTTCCAGATATTTATATGACCACTTACTGATGACGATTATAATTTTTCTTGGCAAGTGCCCGGCAAGGTAAGGTTAGCAGGTCGCTTTTCTTGTCACTGTATATCAGACTGTGCACATTTTCCATTTTTTGTATATATATGATGGTTTTCCTATCGAAAGTAGAATTTTTGTCTGTATGCACTATGAAATCTTCAAGACATAACAAACAAGTTGACTTTGACATTTTTGCCTTATGATATCTCAATATCTTGACTATTCTACATTTTTTGCTACCACATTACGATACTGTGTGTACATTTTAGGCACTTGAAAATTGTCTATGGTTTTGACGTAATACATTTTCTGTCATACTGTGCTGCATGCTTAGTTATAACACTAGAAACAAGTTTTCATTTAATGGGTATATGATTTAAATGCAAGATATTAATCCATATTCATCATTTTCAGAAAGCAATAACCTGTAAAAGAAATAAATTAAACAAACCACAGTGGTTTACTATGAAATGGAAATTTTACCATCAAAATGAAAGAAAGAAAATGCAATACCTTGTCATGAAGAGTAAATGGATCAGAATTAATAAACATTAACAAGAATATATTATACACCCTGTATAATAGCAGTCTTAACTGATTATTTTTCTTTCAGAATATGAGGCGATTGATGCAGGCTGTCAGACAAAACTACACATGTTAATTTTAGTGATGAAATATGCTAGAAGTAAGAAACTCTATAATATATGAAATAGTGAATGATAATGAATAGTTGTATGAGAAAATTGGTAATATGAATAATGAAGTGTTTATTTTTTTGCAGATGATAATAAATGATGATGAATAGTTATATTAAGAATATAGTAATACGAATAATGAAGTTTTTCTTTGCAGATGATGATAATGATGAAGTTATGGTAATATGAATAATGACATTTTTCTTTTCAGATGATGATAATGATGAAGTTTATATATTTTCTATTAGTTAAGAAATGCTATGTAGTTATTTAAGTATTTGTTGCAGTTCCTTTTGACAGTATGTCTTATGTCACATAGTATAATAACTGAATCTTTTGGGAAAGACAGCTAGAGTACACACATACTAAGTACACGTTTCATTACCAGTTAATTCGATGTTTACTACTTTTCAACATAATATACATTTTTTTTCTTTCAGGTCAATAATTCACTTTGTATTTTTTCCAGGAGAAGCTTTTCGTGATATTAATATACTATAAGCACTTAGTTATGAAACCTGTTCTAGTACTTGCATTTTTTTTACCCAGTTGTGTATCATTCATGAATGTTATCACATATACTCTACTTGTTTCATAACCTTGCTACAGCTGACTCATGACGAATGACGTTATTAATCCTTATTTCCAGCAATAAGTCAAAAGCACATATTTTCATGCTCCAGCAATTGACTATCGATCCCAATACAATGCATTGCAAGCACAAAAAAATTATTATCAGTCCCAATTATTACCAGTATACAACTAAATAATACTACCAGTTTAAGATATATTTCTAGTCCTAAATACAATGCAGATTTTTCTGATGTATTGATTCCATTATGTTTATATATTATTGGACTAACACCTTGAATACTTGTTCCAATGTCTTACATTTTAAGTACGTCTTCTGTCACTTGCATGATATCATATATAAACACTAGCAGCTTGATGCTATGCACAATAACTCGTGTTTTGAATGATGACTTCTGAATAACATTGAATGATGGTTTATAATACTGCATAAATGAATGCCAATGATTACTATAATGAGATGACTTATGCATAAATGCTATGCCAATGATTACTGTAATGAGATGACTTATGTGTAAATGCTATGTCAATAATTACTGTAATGACTTATGAATAATGTTCTGTAATACTCCATATATACGACATAAATGTTTAGTAACTAGCCAATGAGTGCCAATAATTATTCAAACCGGTTGATACACTAGTGTAATTCTGAATGATGATTAACATAAGACTTAATGTCCTTCACCTTCCGACCTAATTTCCAGCAATTACTGCGATATCTGTATGTCCTGTCCATCCACATGATCAGGGAGCACTCTATTTGGTTTTTGCGCTAATTCTGTGTTGGTGTAAGAGTATGGATTCTACAAGAATGTGGTGTTGACATATCAAGCTGTCCACCACCTAGAACGATGGAGATGTTATTATGGTCATATTGTTTCGTGTACCTTATGTACTACCAAAATGATAACATACAATATTAACGCAACATTTCAGTGTCTCGGCTACACTGATAAATATTTCAGGGAAGAGAACTTCAGATTGTCTCACTTGGTGTTGTGCTTCTGTAGAAAGCTATGGACTTTCAGTGCAGCTACGTGCAACCCACTGTGCTACAACCATGATGCTATCCTTCCCATTCCTTTCCTAGTTCTTGTAAAATGTTAGAGACTTATACAGTGCGTATGCACTTTGTTTCATCTCTTAATGTGATTAGTTCATATAAAGATGTTAAAGACATCTACAGTGCATGTGCACTTTATTTCACTCCTTGATATGTTTGATTCATGTAAAAAAATGCTAAAGGCTTATACAGCGCAAGTGCACTTCATTTAATTTGTTAATATGATCAGTTCTCCTAAATATGCTAAAGACTTATACAGTGCGTGTGCACTTTATGTCATTTGTTAATATATTTTGACTCACTGCGTATACACTTTGTCACTTCTTAGTATGTTCTGTACTCAGTGCGTGTGCACTCTATTTCATTTCTTAATATGTTCTGTACTCATTGCATGTACACCCTATTTCATTTCTTTATATGTTCTGTACTTATATTAGTTATCAATAATCTTATATACATGTATATACTCTGTGACTGTAGACTTAGTAAACTAAATAGATTATAGAAAAATTTTTGTTGCGTATGGCAAGTTCAATTGACTCACCATCGCTGCCAAATTTTTGCCCCCCTCCCCCCCAGTGGAGGTTTATGTAAGAGATCCATGACTAAGGAATTTTTTGCTAGCGCACTCGAGCAGATGTAATTTCGATGGATTGCTCACGCACTGCCTGCGATATGTAAGTAGTAGCTAGGAGCCGTGTGTATGGAGTTGGCTGAGCCGGTCGTGGGGAGCGATGGCGGTGCCTGAGCAGTGTAGTATAAGGTAAAAGCGGCCTCGCGCATATGTACTATTGTTATATCAAGTCTCATGTAAATGTTTTAAAAAAAAACCTCTTAATTATTATCTTCTTATAAAAATTAACTTTTGACAATCATTCATCTCAATTTCACCATTTCTCCCCCCCCCCCATGAACCATGGACCTTGCCGTTGGTGGGGAGGCTTGTGTGCCTCAGCGATACAGATAGCCGTACCGTAGGTGCAACCACAACGGAGAGGACAAACAAACGTGTGGTTTCTGAAGAGGGGCAGCAGCCTTTACAGTAGTTGCAAGGGCAACAGTCTGGATGATTGACTGATCTGGCCTTGTAATAATAACCAAAACGGCCTTGCTGTGCTGGTACTGCGAACGGCTGAAAGCAAGGGGAAACTACAGCTGCAATTTTTCCCGAGGGTGTGCAGCTTTACTGTATGATTAAATGATGATGGCGTCCTCTTGGGTAAAATATTCCGGAGGTAAAATAGTCCCCCATTCGGATCTCCGGGCGGGGACTACTCAATAGGATGTCGTTAACAGGAGAAAGAAAACTGGCGTTCTACGGATCGGAGCGTGGAATGTCAGATCCCTTAATCGGGTAGGTAGGTTAGAAAATTTAAAAAGGGAAATGGATAGGTTAAAGTTAGATATAGTGGGAATTAGTGAAGTTCGGTGGCAAGAGGAACAAGACTTGTGGTCAGGTGACTACAGGGTTATAAACACAAAATCAAATAGGGGTAATGCAGGAGTAGGTTTAATAATGAATAGGAAAATAGGAATGCGGGTAAGCTACTACAAACAGCATAGTGAATGCATTATTGTGGCCAAGATAAATACGAAGCCCACAACTACTACAATAGTACAAGTTTATATGCCAACTACCTCTGCAGATGATGAAGAAATTGATGAAATGTATGATGAGATAAAAGAAATTATTCAGGTAGTGAAGGGAGACGAAAATTTACTAGTCATGGGTGACTGAAATTCGAGAGTAGGAGAAGGGAGAGAAGGAAACATAGTAGGTGAATATGGACTGAGGGAAAGGAGTGAAAGAGGAAGCTGTCTAGTAGAATTTTGCACAGAGCGTAACTTAATCATAGCTAACACTTGGTTCAAGAATCATAAAAGAAGGTTGTACACATGGAAGAATCCTGGAAATACTAGAAGTTATCAGATAGATTATATAATGGTAAGACAGAGATTTAGGAACCAGGTATTAAATTGTAAGACATTTCCAGGGGCAGATGTGGACTCTGACCACAATCTATTGGTTATGACCTGTAGATTAAAACTGAAGAAACTGCAAAAAGGTGGGAATTTAATGAGATGGGACCTGGATGAACTGAAAGAACCAGAGGTTGTACAGAGTTTCAGGGAGAGCATAAGGGAACACCTGACAGGAATGGGGGAAAGAAACACAGTAGAAGAAGAATGGGTAGCTTTGAGGAATGAAGTAGCGAAGGCAGCAGGGAATCAAGTAGGTAAAAAGACGAGGGCTAGTAGAAATCCTTGGGTAACAGGAGAAATATTGAATTTAATTGATGAAAGGAGAAAATATAAAAATGCAGTAAATGAAGCAGGCAAAAAGGAGTACAAACGTCTCAAAAATGAGATCGACAGCAAGTGCAAAATGGCTAAGCAGGGATGGCTAGAGGACAAATGTAAGGATGTAGAGGCTTGTCTCACTAGGGGTAAGATAGATACTGCCTACAGGAAAATTAAAGAGACCTTTGGAGATAAGAGAACCACTTGTATGAATATCAAGAGCTCAGATGGAAACCCAGTTCTAACCAAAGAAGGGAAAGCAGAAAGGTGGAAGGAGTATATGGAGGGTCTATACAAAGGCGATGTACTTGAGGACAATATTATGGAAATGGAAGAGGATGTAGATGAAGATGAAATTGGAGATGTGATACAGCGTGAAGAGTTCGACAGAGCACTGAAAGACCTGAGTCGAAATAAGGCCCCCGGAGTAGACAACATTCCATTGGAAGTACTGACGGCCTTGGGAGAGCCAGTCCTGACAAAACTCTACCATCTGGTGAGCAAGATGTATGAAACAGGCGAAATACCCTCAGACTTCAAGAAGAATATAATAATTCCAATCCCAAAGAAAGCAGGTGTTGACAGATGTGAAAATTACCGAACTATCAGTTTAATAAGTCACAGCTGCAAAATACTAACACGAATTCTTTACAGACGAATGGAAAAACTAGTAGAAGCCAACCTCGGGGAAGATCAGTTTGGATTCCGTAGAAACACTGGAACACGTGAGGCAATACTGACCTTACGACTTATCTTAGAAGAAAGATTAAGGAAAGGCAAACCTACGTTTCTAGCATTTGTAGACTTAGAGAAAGCTTTTGACAATGTTGACTGGAATACTCTCTTTCAAATTCTAAAGGTGGCAGGGGTAAAATACAGGGAGCGAAAGGCTATTTACAATTTGTACCGAAACCAGATGGCAGTTATAAGAGTCGAGGGACATGAAACGGAAGCAGTGGTTGGGAAGGGAGTAAGACAGGGTTGTAGCCTCTCCCCGATGTTGTTCAATCTGTATATTGAGCAAGCAGTAAAGGAAACAAAAGAAAAATTCGGAGTAGGTATTAAAATTCATGGAGAAGAAGTAAAAACTTTGAGGTTCGACGATGACATTGTAATTCTGTCAGAGACAGCAAAGGACTTGGAAGAGCAGTTGAATGGAATGGACAGTCTTGAAAGGAGGATATAAGATGAACATCAACAAAAGCAAAACAAGGATAATGGAATGTAGTCTAATTAAGTCTGGTGATGCTGAGGGAGTTAGATTAGGAAATGAGGCACTCAAAGTAGTAAAGGAGTTTTGCTATTTGGGGAGCAAAATAACTGATGATGGTCGAAGTAGAGAGCATATAAAATGTAGGCTGGCAATAGCAAGGAAAGCGTTTCTGAAGAAGAGAAATCTGTTAACATCCAGTATTGATTTAAGTGTCAGGAAGTCATTTCTGAAAGTATTCGTACGGAGTGTATCCATGTATGGAAGTGAAACATGGACGATAAATAGTTTGGACAAGAAGAGAATAGAAGCTTTCGAAATGTGGTGCTACAGAAGAATGCTGAAGATTAGATGGGTAGATCACATAACTAATGAGGAAGTATTGAATAGGATTGGGGAGAAGAGAAGTTTGTGGCACAACTTGACGAGAAGAAGGGAGACCAAGAGATGAATACACTAAGCAGATTCAGAAGGATGTAGGTTGCAGTAGGTACTGGGAGATGGAAAAGCTTGCACAGGATAGAGTAGCATGGAGAGCTGCATCAAACCAGTCTCAGGACTGAAGACCACAACAACAACAACAACAACAACTAATTTCTCCAATCCATGGTCAACCCGATTATTGTAAAGAAAAATCAGTTGTTTCTTTTTATACATGACAAGTCTATCGGCCAGCATTGCATTGGGTTGCGCCAGAAAAATTTCTTATAGGAGCAGATATATACGCGTTATCCGCCGACTTCATTGAGGTAAGAATTTTCAATTTATTCAGTATGATCTTTCAGAGCCATGACGCAGCACTGCTGACGTCCAAATTTATCAGTTTAGATTCACAGTCATATAATTATTGAATGGTTATATACGAGTCAAAGTTTTTATTGGGAGGTTACGCTGAATGTCAATGATATAATTATATATATTCACTGTTGGGAGATTACAACCTATCAACATGTTATTGATTACGCCGCATCAAACACCGATCGAAAACCGAACTTGGAAGTTGCTTTCCACTGTAGTGTATAAATTTTCCTGCAATCACCGATGAGACGGCCGCGGTGGCCGAGCGATTCTAGGCGCTTCAGTCCGCGCGACCGCTACGGCCGCAGGTTCGAATCCTGCCTCGGGCATGGATGTGTGTGATGTCCTCAGGTTAGTTAGGTTTAAGTAGTTTTAAGTTCTAGGGGACTGATGACCTCAGATGTTAAGCCCCATAGTGCTCAGAACCATTTGACCCATTTGAAATCACCGATGGTTATTACGTGTGTTGATGATTCCATTCCATGTAAATGTGGCTTCATTGGTGAATAGTATTAATGGAAATAAATAACGACTGTCATTTAATCAGTGAGAAAACTGAAGTAATGGGCTTTGCCGCTAATGCAAAAATTGTGGACACGCTGTATGTGAAATGGCTATAGTTTTCCGCAGCAGCCTTTTCAGCAGTTCCCGGGGCAAGAGTCTGGATGATTGATTGAACTGGCCTTGCAACATCAACCAAAACACCATTGCGGCCTGGTACTGTGAACGGCTGTGAACACGTGTAATTTTTCCTGACGGCAATCAACTTTACTGTATGGTTAAATGATGATGGAGTCCTCTTGGGTAAAATATTCCGCAGGTAAAATAGTCCCCCATTCGGAAGTCCTGGTGAGGACTATTCAGAAGGACGTCGTTATCAGGAGGAACAAAACTGGCGTTCTATGGATCAGAGCGTAGAATGTCACAGCACTTAATCGGACAGCTAGAATAGAAAACTTAAAAAGGGAAATGGATAGGTTAAAGTTAGATACAGTGACGATCGTGGCAGAAGGAACAAGACATCTGGCCAGGTGAATAGAGGGTTATAAATACAAAATCAGACATGGGTAACGCAGGAGTAGGTTTAGTAATCAATAAAAATAATAGGAACGCGGATAAGCCACTACGAACAGCATAGTGAACGCATTATTATAGCTAAGATAGACACGAAGCCCACGCCACAGTAGTACAAGTTTGAATGTCAGCTAGCTCCGCAGATGATGAAGAGATGAAGAAATGTATGATGCGATAAAAGAAATTATTCGGACAGTTAAGGGAAACGAAAATTTAATAGTCATGG
The DNA here is from genome assembly GCF_023864345.2 of Schistocerca serialis cubense. Lineage (NCBI taxonomy): Eukaryota > Metazoa > Arthropoda > Insecta > Orthoptera > Acrididae > Schistocerca > Schistocerca serialis. The sequence goes on from NC_064644.1 coordinate 323,987,172, forward strand.
GGGACTGTAACTCAACAGTAGGAAAAGGAAGGGAAGGAAAGTAGTAGGTGAACATGGACCTTGGGTAAGGAATGAAAGAGGAAGCCGCCTATTACAATTCTGCACAAAGCATAACTTAATCATAGCTTTACTTTAACGGGGGATGCAACGGAAATGTAAACATTTGAAAAATCATTATGGCCAGATTTATTAATATACAAATCTAAAATTTTGCATGTGTAAAGCAAAATAACTGTGTTTTAACGGAAAAATATAATAAAATATGTAGGATTTATATTTTTCCATAAATTTGAATTTTTATTTTTTTTAATGTTTTTTATATGAAAAGCCATAACTCAAATTCTAGTCACGCAATTAATATGAAAATTTTATTGCAGTGTCCTGAGAAGATTATAAGACCACTGAACTACAGTTATTAATTTATGGCACAAAGCATATCATTAACAGAGTTTTTAATTCTGCACATCCAATCATCTAAAAATCAGAATGTAATTGATGCATTTCGTTTTTATTTGTTCCAGGGAGACAGCAAACAGGCTTCGAACAGTTCTTGAACATTTCATAGCATTAGCACATATACTTTTTGAGAAAAGTCTTCTAATAACGTAAAAAATGTAAAACAGAGAAAATGAGGTTCAAAGATTTTCTTCTTATACTTCTATATGTAATAAGCTTACCTCAATTTTAAAATCCTCCACACTGATACCCCTCATCCTCCCAGTCTCTCCTCTTCAAATCTGCCTGGCCTGTATTTGCAGGTAATACACTGATAGGTTTTTTGTCCCTGCCCTCGTCGATGGTGTAAAATGGTTTTGTTGTAAACACACCAGGATCTATACCAACCCTCTTCTGCACTTCACCTCTGCCATTATTTCCGTTATTGTAACATAAAACTGCATCATGGACGCCTATTTTGAGTACTTCAAGTCCACAGAATGTCCTTTTTGAGCATCTAATCCAAGTTAAATTATTTCTTGTGCATTTTGTGTCTTTCCATGAAGACACTTCCTCAATAAATCAGGGTTTGCAAGAAACATGAATGTGGGCTTAATTACGTTCATAACAGGTTCTGGTAATGAGTGTTTATGTGAAGACGTCTCATCTCTGTTGTTGGGCTTACACCAATCGTCTTACCAACACAGATTGTGCATTGGTGTTTGGTCAGTGGATAGTTCGTGGAAAAAATTGCCCACACAGCACGCCTCATTGCCACTAAATTCTGTGTGGTTTTCCTGATAGCTCTCCCATAAAATAACTGAAGAGAATCAGTTTCTTTCAGAGTAAGCCTGCCTTTTCCTCCTACTGGTTTTCCATCCTCAAGTACTTCACATTTCTTCTCCTTCAGCATGTGACGATGCTTACCACCAAGCCTCGTTTGGATGTGGCCAACACATTCCAACTTTTCTATTGTTGTATTGTACGGATTCTTACCTGTTACAGCTTTGAATGAACGGGAGTCCTCATCACCAAGGTATTTAGTATATCTAACACCATATTGGTCCTCAGATCTGGAGAACATCCTCACAACTGCAGCAGCCTCCATGCCTCCACTTGAGCCACTATAATTTCTAGAGCAAGCTACTGCATGCTTTTCTTGCCACAGTTTCTCACTGTCTTCATTGTTGGACATTTTCCTCGTTGCATATTGGTGGCAGTATTTAGACATAATTTCTACATCTAAAACCTTACCTGAGTCAATACCAATAACAGATGCAACTCCATACAGAGATATGTGACCCCTTTTAATCCAGGTCGCATCTGCAGACACATACAGCTCAGTCACATTTGTCGGAGATTCACTGTCATGAATATCTACCAAAGGATCTATTTCTTTTTGGTTTATTTCCACTGCTTTCTTCATAGAAACTTTGGCAGTATGACATACAATATCAGACATTTCTTTATTTATTTTTTCAAACCCTGCACAAGGTGGAGCCATGTTCAGAAAACCAAACAATAAATTAACTCCTTCCGTGCCCTGTCCAAAGCATCTCACAGCATACGCTAACCTAAAATTGCTTTCATAGGTACCAGTGTCAATTTTTTTGGAGGAAGAAAATGAAATTTCAGAGCCACAAGAATTACAGATTAATTTAACATCACAAGCTATTCCCACTTTTCTTTCTTCAACAATAATCTTGCATTCTGTTTTTTTTTTTACAGCTAACACATGAACATGAAAACTTTATAACCTGGCAGAGAAGCTCTAAATCAATAAGTCTGAATCCAGTGGAATGTAAATCAACATCATTCACGCACCTGTACAATTCTCCTGATCCAAGTTTCTATGCTGAAGGTCAGAGCGTATGTTCTTCATTTCGAGCTACTTCCTTTTTTGTTGGTAAACCGATTTCCATGAAACCTCCTCTTCCTAAACACAGTTTTTCCACCACCCATTATGCATAAGTCTTGAATTCCACATAGAGATTAGGAATTCAACCTTCCACCTACTAATATGTGTTAGTATGGTCAAAACATAAATTATCGCATGCAAGAAAGTTTTCAGGCAAAGATATAGATGTTAGCCAGAGATATAGATGGCAACCAAAGATATCGAAAGAAAATAGCCTTCACACCGACAAAAATACCGTTGAAGCAAGCAGTTTCCCAAATGTCGGAAATGGTGGGAGTGGCTGCCAGTGGAGAGTTAATCAGCTTAACAATTTAAAGGCATTTCTAAAGCTGCTATCACCATAAAATTCACATACAACATACACTTTGTCGATTAACAAAATAATATTTTTTAAAAATCGATCTTTTGGATCAAAATCTATTACATTCCCCCTTACGGATCATGAATGGGGGTTGCATACGTGGAAGGGGCGTGGAGACAGCAGAACGCTTCAGATAGACTATATAACCCTAAGACAGAGATTTAGGAACCAGGTTTAAATTGTAAGACACTTCGAGGGACAGATATGGACTCTGACCATAATTTGTTGGTTATGAACTGTAGATTAAAATTGAAGAAACTGCAAAAAAGTAGGAATTTAAGGACATGGGACCTAGATAAATCGAAAGAACCAGAGGCTGTAGAGCGTTTCAGAAGGAGCAATAGGGAACGATTGACAAGGAAGGGGAAAAGAATACATTAGAAGAAGAATGGGTAGCTTTGAGAGATAAAATAGTGATGGCAGCAGAGGATCAAGTAGGCAAAAAAACGAGGGCTAGTGGAAATCCTCGAGTAACACAAGAGATATTGAACTTAATTGATGAATGGAGAAAATACAAAAATGCGGTATATGAAGCAGGCGAAAAGTAATACAAACGTCTCAAAACTGAGATCGACAAGAAGTGCAAAATGGCTAAACAGGAATGGCTAGAGGACAAATGTAAGGATTAGAAGCATATATCACTAGAGGTAAGATAGATGCAGTCTACAGGAAAATTAATAAGACCTTTGGAGAAAAGAGAAATACCTGTATGAATGTGAAGAGCTCAGTTGGAAAACCAGTTCTACGCAAAGAAAAGAAAGCAGAAAACAGGAGTATATAGAGCGTCTATACAAGGGCGGTGTACTTGAGGGCAATATTATGGAAATGGAATAGAACACGAATTCTTTACAGACGAATGGAAAAACTGGTAGAAGCCGACATCAGGGAAGGTAAGTTTGGATTCCATAGACATGTGGGAACACTCGACGCAATACTAATCTTACGATTTATATAAGAAGATAGGTTAAGGAAAGGCAAAACTACGTTTCTAGCATTTGTAGACTTAGAGAAAGCCTTTGACAATGTTGACTGGAATACTCTTTTTCAAATTCTAAAGATGGCGGGGGTAAAACACTGTGAGTGAATCGCTATTCACAATTTTTACAGAAACCAGACGGCAGTTATAAGAGTCGAGGGCATGAAAGGGAAGCTGTGGTTGAAAAGGAAATGAGACATATTTGTAGCCTATCCCTAATGTTATTCAATCTGTATATCGAGCAAGCAGTAATGGAAACAAAAGAAAAATTCGGAGTAGGGATTAAAATCCAGGGAAAAGAAATAAAAACTTTGAGGTTTGCTGATGACATCGTAATTGTGTAAGAGACAGCAAAGGTCTTCGAGGAGCAGTTGAATGGAATGGACAGTGTCTTGAAAGGAGGATATAAGATGAACATCAACAAAAGCAAAACAAAGATAATGGAATGTACCCGAATTAAATCAGATGATGTGGAGGGAATTAAATTATGAAATGAGACACTTAATGTATTAGATAAGATTTGCTAATTGCGCAGCAAAGTAATTGATGGTGGTCGAAGTAGAGAGGAAAGAAAATGATAGAAAGGAAAGCGTTTCTGAAGAAGAGAAATTTGTTAACATAAGGTATATATTTAACTGTCAGGAAGTATTTTCGGAAAGTATTTGTATGGAGTGTATGGAAATGAAACATGGACGATAGACAGTTTAGATAAGAAGAGAATAAAAGTTTTTGAAATGTGTTGCTACGGAAGAATACTGAAGATTATATGGGTCGATCAAGTAACTAATGAGGAGGCACTGAATAGAATTGAGGAGAAGAGTAATTTGTGGCACAACCTGACCAGAAGAAGAGATTGGTTTGTAGGAAAGGTTCTGAAGCATCAAGGGATTACCATTTCAGTGTTAGAGGGAAGCGCAGAGAGTAAAAATCGTAGAAGACCAAGAGATAAATACACTAAGCATATCCAGGAGGATGTAGGTTGCAGTATTTTCTCGGAGATGAAGAGGCTTCCGCAGGATATAGTAGCATAGAGAGCTGCATCAAACTGGTTCTTGGACGAAGACCGCAACAACAATGTGCAACTTACATTACATGCACAGAAAGTCACCATGTGCTGGTAGTAGAACTACGCTGTACCACTTCAACAGTACGTCGCTGTTCGATCCCAGGTTGTTGAAATACACGTTCATTAGAAAAATGGCAACTTGGAAGAATACCTGTTCCACGCAATGTGGTGAAAACTATGGTAAACAATCTGCGGTCAGGTATTGGAGGTGCAGGAAAGCGCCGACGGTTTTCTTCGACAGCATCACTCCCATCGCAGAAGTCGTAAACTTACACCATACCTACCTATTCCCCATTAGTGTAGGTGTGTCGTATTGTAGGCAGCGTGTGTACAATTGCAGTTAACCGATGTTTCTCTCTAATACACCCTCTTCCTCTCGTACAACTTCAGTCACAACACACCACCACCACGGACAACTGTACGTACAACGGGCTAATTTAATGACAGCAAAGAGGTTGAAAGCAATGAGGTAGATTGGGCTAGAGTAAAACGTCAAAGAGACTGGGTGGGTAAGACACGTAAGTGCGCACCACCACACCAAAAACAAATGTAAATTAAATGTGTTGTATATCAGAAACAATTCGGAGTAGGGTATATGACTATATAGAGGTTTCTGCTGTAAGTGGGCTGCTGCTGTGTTGGCAGCGCTGTGTAACGCTTTACATTGGATCTCTGACTGCGCTTTCTTTGTAAGAGACTCTGAGCTGGTTGGACTCATTGTTGCAGGTTAATAACCAGTAGTGCTGGGCAGTTGGAAGTTAGATGCCAGCACTGATGGAAGTACTGTTGAGCAGTTGGAGGTGAACAGCCAGCAGTGATAGATGTTACATGTGAGAAGTTAGCATTGATGGAGGGTAGAGGTCAGAAGTGTTAGCGTAGGCTAACGATCTGTACTTGTTCGACATAGAGACGGAATATTATTCATGATTATATATCTTTGATTGATGTCACATTATTAAGGTAAAAAATACATTCTTTGGTTTGCAACAAAATCTTTCCTTTGCTAACCACATGCCTATTAGTAGTTAATGGCTTTAGTAGTTCGAATCTTTTATTTAGCTGGCAGTATTTACGCTCGCTGTTTTTCAGTAGTTCGCTTAATGAAGAGAATGAGGTAAGTGCTTAATGAAATGTATAGATTATTGTTAGGATTTATTTTTAGTCAGAGCCATTCTTTTGAATTAATTATTTGAAGTCAAGTTATCTCTTTTTTTTAGCAGACAGTTTGTGTTGCGCTAGAATATTGTGGGTCAGTGTTGAGATGATATGAAAAGAAAAGAGAAAGTAGGCTCAGTACGTTCAGTTTTACTCAGCTGTTTCAGAATTAAATAACGTAGAAGCTTCAACTTCCCATTTCATTAAGAAATAGAAGCAGAAAAGGATTTTTAATAAAGAAGTTTACTGCTTCAAATGAGTGTTCCTGTCATATCCTCCAAATACTGACCATTCCTGCAGGGACACCCGGTATACGAGCTATGAGCATCTACAAAAAATGTAAAAAAATGTATCAGTACACCAAAAAAATGTGATGATGCGTCACTAGTACATAAACAAACCAGTTACTCAATACTGTCGCAGTAGCTTTAACAATAATCTTTTTAGGGCAGTGCCTAGTATTTCTACATCTACATTTATACTCTACTTGACATTTTACAGTATGTGGCGGAGAGTACTCCTGTTTCCACTGCCCTAAGCTGTGATGCCGCACTCCCCAGCGCTAGCAAACTGATGTCACATAATCTGAAGTAGTCTGATTACAGCTTAATAAATCTTTGAGACTATTAAAGATATCCCTATATAAAATAATTGATATTAACTTAATTTATTTTGTGATTTTATGTATGTAGCGATGGCAACGAGAGATACCAACAGAAATTAATGAAGTATTATCCGTAAATTTTGCATGTCGTGATTGCCATTAATTCAGAAGTTGCTAATATTCGCCAAGGTGGCGTTGTCGGTTATAAAAGAGCCCTCTGCGCCCTAGTTTGAACGGTCCTTCGCGCATGGATATACCACAGAGGCACCACAGAAGCGATCCTGAGGTTAGCGGAGGGCAACGCTTGCCAGCCTATTTTGTAACTGGCCCAAAACTGTGCCGATGAGCACAGTTGGGATCGGTATGAAAAGCAGAGCCCTCCGCACAGACGGACGGTTTCTGCGAAATCTGTGGTGTTAAATAACTCCCACTGCAAGTTCTCTGCCTCACTAGAACCTGACGTTTCCTCCAGTCAAGACGTGTTTTGTGGTTGGTAAAGACAGTCTCCAGACAACATTTCCCCACCGTTCAGGTGCAGATAGTTCAACTGCGTGCTAGAGGCATCATGAGTCGAAGAAATATTACAGGTTAGTCGGAGAATCTTGTTGCCCGTTTGCTGACCATCTCAAATTACGATGTCCGCTCGTAATTACGATCGCAGCTCGACCAACGACACCACCATCCCGCCCTTAAGATTCAAATGGCTCGGAGCACTATAGGACATAACATCTGAGGTCATCAGTCCCCCAGAACTTAGAACTACTTAAACCTAACTAACCTAAGGACATCACACACATCCATGCCCGAGGCAGGATTCGAACCTGCGACCGTAGCAGTCGCGCGGTTCCAGACTGAAGCGCCTAGAACCGCTCGGCCACAGTGACTGGCCGCTCTTAAGGTAATCTGCCTCGTTTGCTGTCGTATACCCTCATAGACTGTAAATCTCCTGCTCGCCGTTACGTCTTTTTCTTTTTCTTATACATGTGTTCTTTCAATAATTTATGTGTGCAGTTTTTCTTGACTGACCGAGAGTCGTCTCCCAGTCCTACAAACATTGTTTTGCATCCATGCACTCCTCCGCCGATTTCAATACCTTCTAACTTTGTGTATCTCCATTATTCATGCAACTGTGGTAATTTCTTTCCAAATTGTAGCTGCTTAAAATAGTCCGTAGTCAACTATTACACAGGCCACTCACATTATAGTGAGCACCAACTACGTTCGGTGTCAACATGCAGTAACCGATCTCAGACGGCAGGCGCCAGCACTAGCAGTGAAGGGTATATAAAATGCGTTGGCGGGCGGGAGAGGTGGGGGTGAGCGCGTAGAAATGGCTAAAGCGTGCGCCGTGGTTAACGTATACCGTGCATGGCAAAATGACGCTACCCAAAAATGACGCTGAGGCAACTGTAGTGCAGTACGGGCTACAGATAACAGGGATGAACGACAGCTATGGAGATGTATACGGGAGATTAGACGTGCAATTACTGAGCAACTGACCGTACAGGCGAACCAAGGGGGCTACCAACAGTACCTACTCTGTGACCGTTGCTGCGTATGGACCTCCAAAGCAAGCGCCCATGATGAACGTTGCTCATCGGCGACGAAGGCTGGAATTTGCGCTCCAATACCGCAACTGGGCGTCCATTGAATGACAACAGACGGGATTTTCAGGTGAAAAACATTTTATGCTCCATCGGACAGATGGCTGTTGGCGTGTATGGAGTGAAAAGTCTGAAAACAAACACACTGCATGTGTCAAAGTCATGGAAAAGGAGATCTCGTCATTATAGATGGCACAATGGATCACCGCGAGTATATATCGGTACTTGAGGACCACGTCCACCCCTACATGCAGACTGTTTTTCCTCAGCACGTTGGCGTCTGTCATCAGCTTAGTAAATAAATCGACTTCATTTACTTCCGGTACGATGGACGTGGAAGAATTATGGGCAAATTTTAAACGCATTGTAAATCACGCGTTGGACAAGTATGTGCCGAAAAAGTGGGTTACGGACGGAAAAGACCCACCGTGGTTTAACAGATCAATTCGGAGAATGCTCAGGAAGTAAAGGCAGTTGCACTCGTGGTACAAGAAAGATCGGGAGAATGAGGACAGGCAAAAGTTAGTAGAGATTCGTGCTGCTGTAAAAAGAGCGATGCACGAAGCACACAACAACTACCACCGTCATACCTTAGCAAAAGATCTTGTTGAAAACCCAAGGAAATTCTGGTCTTGCGTAAAATCGGTAAGCAGGTCGAAGGCTTCCATCCAGTCACTCACTGATCAGTCTGGCCTGGCAACGGCAGACAGCAAAACGAAAGCTGAAATTTTAAATTTAGCATTTGAGAAATCTTTCACGCAGGAGGATCGTACAAACATACCGCCGTTTGAGTCTCGTACAGATTCCCGTATGGAGGACATAGTGATAGACATCCCTGGGGTTGGGAAGCAGCTGAATGGGTCGAAAATAAATAAATCGCCAAGTCCTGATGGGATTCCAATTCGGTTTCACAGAGAGTACTCTACTGCATTGGTTCCTTGCTTAGCTCGCATTTATTGCGAATCTCTTGCCCAACGTAAAGTCCCGAGCGACTGGAAAAAAGCGCAGGTGACGCCTGTATATAAGAAAGGTAGAAGGACGGATCCTCAAAATTACAAACCAATATCCTTAACATCGGTTTGTTGCTGGATTCTCGAACATATTCTCAGTTCGTATATAATGAATTTCCTTGAGACAGAGAAGTTGCTGTCCATGCATCAGCACTGCTTTAGAGAGTATCGCTCCTGCGAAACGCAACTCGCTGTTTTTTCACATGATATCTTGCGAACCATGGATGAAGGGTATCAGACGGATGCCATATTCCTTGACTTCCAGAAAGCGTTTGACTCGGTGCCACACTGCAGACTTCTAACTAAGGTATGAGCATATGGGATTGGTTCCCAAAATGTGAGTGGCTCGAAGACTTCTTAAGTAATACAACCCAGTACGTAATCCTCGATGGAGAGTGTTCATAGGAGGTGAGGGTATCATCTGGAGTGCCCCAGGGAAGTGTGGTAGGTCCGCTGTTGTTTTCTACCTACATAAATGATCTTTTGGATAGGGTGGTTAGCAATGTGCGGCTGAATGAGATTTTCACACTGCAGCGGAGTGTGCACTGATTTGAAACTTCCTGGTAGATTAAAACTGTGTGCCCGACCGAGACTCGAAATCGGGACCTTAATCTGCCAGGAAGTTTCAAATCAGCGCACACTCCGCTGCAGAGTAAAAATCTCATTCTGGAAACATCCCCTAGGCTGTGGCTAAGCCATGTCTCCGAAGTATCCTTTCTTTCAGGAGTGCTAGTTCTGCTAGGTTCGCAGGAGAGCTTCTGTAAAGTTTGGAAGGTAGGAGACGAGATACTGGCAGAAGTAAAGCTGTGAGTACCGGGCGTGAGTCGTGCTTCGGTAGCTCAGATGGTAGAGCATTTGCCCGCGAAAGGCAAAGGTCCCGAGTTCGAGTCTCGGTCGGGCACACAGTTTTAATCTGCCAGGAAGTTTCAATGTGCGGCTGTTTGCTGATGATGCTGTGGTGTACGGGAAGGTGTCGTCGTTGAGTGACTGTAGGAGGATACAAGATGACTTGGATAGGATTTGCGATTGGTATAAAGAATGGCAGCTAACTCTAAATATAGATAAATGTAAATTAATGCAGATAAATAGGAAAAAGAATCCCGTAATGTTTGAATACTCCATTAGTAGTGTAGCGCTTGACACAGTCACGTCGATTAAATATTTGGGCGTAACATTGCAGAGCGATATGAAGTGGGACAAGCATGTAATGGCAGTTGTGGGTAAGGCGGATAGTCATCTTCGGTTCATTGGTAGAATTTTTGGAAGATGTGGTTCATCTGTAACGGAGACCGCTTATAAAACACTACTACGACCTATTGTTGAGTACTGCTCGAGCGTTTGGGATCCCTATCATGTCGGATTGAGGGAGGACATAGAAGCAATTCAGCGGCGTGCTGCTAGATTTGTTACTGGTAGGTTTGATCATCACGCGAGTGTTACGGAAATTCTTCAGGAACTCGGGTGGAAGTCTCTAGAGGAAAGGGGGCGTTCTTTTCGTGAATCGCTACTGAGGAAACTTCGAGAACCAGCATTTGAGGCTGACTGCAGTACAATTTTACTGCCGCCATAAAGATAAGATAAGAGAGATTAGGGCTCGTACAGAGGCATATAGGCAGTCATTTTTCCCTCGTTCTGTTTGGGAGTGGAACAGGCAGAAAAGATGCTAGTTGTGGTACGAGGTACCCTCCGCCAGGCACCGTATGGTGGAATGCGGAGTATGTATGTAGATGTAGATGTAGAACGTGTCACACAGCTCACAGTTTACGTGCATGGTTCGAAGAGCACCCGTGTTTAAACACAACTGTGTACCTGTGGGTCCACTTCGATAGGGCTGTACTCGTCGTAGACCTGCAACTGAGAAGCCTAGCCCAGCTGGCCTCTTCACTGGTTTCGGCATGGCTTCACATCCCTGTCTGTACTTTACGAAACCTCACTGACTCTCTTCCCGTACATCTGGGGAGTTCTGCTACCACCTTCTGTCCTTATCCTACCATCGCGTAGGTAAACTTCCTTATGATCGTGTATACAAGGTATAGTAGGAAATGTAGAAGAAAATGAATTTGATGCCTTGGGTTCGGTCAGGACAGGGAGGAAGGTATTTTGTGCTTGTTTCCAAGTCGTACATCTGGCAACACGGTTCCACCTTTCCACGAGATCGCATAATATTCGATCTCATGTGAGCTGGATCACTATCTGTTTCATCCCTCCTCCTCTCTGTTTCATTCACCAATGGCGCATGGGGAAAATGATTATTAGTAAACCGCCGTATATCTCTAATTTCTCGGGTTTTCTCGTTGTGCTCATTTTGCGAGACATTTTCTCTCGGAATTGTAATAGTAAATGTCTCCACGATACACAACGCCTCTCCTGTAGCGTCTGCCACTGGAGTTTGTTCAGTGTCTCCGTAACGCTCTCGCGCCGACTAAACGATCTCGTCACGAATGCTCCGCTCTTCGTTAGATGTTCGCTACCACTTTCATTAATCCTGTTTGGTGAGGTCTAAGATTGATGAGCAATGCCCAGGAATCGGCCAAAAAAAGTGTTTTGTAAGCCACGCCTTTCGTGGACGAGTTCCACTTCCTTACGACTCTTCCTATGAATCTCAGCCTGGCATAAGCTTTTCCTACTATTTGTTTTACGTGATTATTCCACTGAGTTGCCGCCAATAGTGTAATCGTATAGCAGTGGATTCATTCGCCTGTTTATGCACAATAATAACAAATGGGGACGTACTGAATCGAAATTGGCAAAAAGAAATTTATGGCACAATTTCACCAAGAAAAGTGATCAAGTTGATGAGGCTCATCCCGAGGCTTAAGAAATTGTCAGATTGGCAATGCAAGGAAGTGTGTGTAGGGGTGTAAGACGTCGTGGTCTCCTGACCTTCATTGCTTACATATTCCTCCCTCACAATCATATTCCGCACATCAAGACACTTCATTCGAACCCAAACTCGATAAGATAAAGTCAGTGTTGTATAAATTCATGTAAACGATATGCAAATAACTAATAAATCGCAAGTATGCACCGTAGTTGAAATAATCGAGGCTCGCGTACACACATACATTCCAGACACGACGGTCACAGCAGCTTTTAGTTCGAGAGAGGCAACCGCACGCCTGGAGACCGGTCCCAATCCATCTACGTCGGCTGGTGACTGCCCATAGAGCAGACAGCGTTTGCCCGAGTGAAACGACGACCCCATGTTCAGCTTAAAAACAAATTCCGCTACATTGTGTGGGAGCGGCCAGCATACACATTCTTTACACATACCACGCAGTTTCAGAGATTTTCACAGGGAGACAGCAAACGCCAAATGCTGATACTATGGATTTCTGGATTGGTCGCCTTAAACAAAACGTCATTCTCCTGTTTTAGAAGAGCAACGCTGATTGGCAGACAATATTTCTGACGCCTTGAGCTGAAGGAATAATGGAAGAGCCCGAAAGATATACCCCTTCACGTCTGGTGTGGAGAGGGGCCATTCCGTTGTCGCTCTTGCAGCGAGATCACGTAACGAGAGCGTGTGCGCTCATACGTGTACTCAAAGAGCGAGGAACAAGTCTCTCCTCAGTACTTCACTGGGAGAGCACCTCTGTCAAGAGCGAATTGAAGTGCGACTCTATATTGAGTCCTTGCGATTAAGTGTTGTTCACATTGTTGGCGGACACACTTATTGTGCGGTGTGAACGGACAGAGTTATAGTTAAACACCTGCGAGCGAATTTTGAGTGGCATCGTGGTGGACTGGTTATCTGACCAGTGTACCACACCAATAGTTAGACTAAGGGCGAATAGGAGTCCTTGACTTCATCAAGGCGTAGGGAGAGTTTGATTGGCGAAGGTCAATCTAGATAGGATGAGAGTTATCTTATTTGTCAGAAACGAGCGGCGCAGACAGCAGTCATAGCAGCTTACGCTATTGTGCGCTACAGCTCTTGTGAGCCCCATATTTCCTCCACAACAGTACACTTCATTGCATTTCACACGCGACAGCCTTGACCGTACTTAGCAACATTCTAACGGATAAGTATTCAAGTTGAGTAGGCGCGGCTCTCAGCCATTCTGCCAAGTCAATAACAATTTTAAACTTTGTATAGAAATTTCATTAGCGAATCCTATCCTGGAGAGGTAACTTCACATTCCGAAAAGAACCAGGATATAACTTGTTCAATTCGTAACTAAAAGTTCCATTGTGATTTCTCACAATTTTTGCAAAATAAATAATAATTTTCGTTAGTTTCATGTTTTTCTTACACTAACTAGCACTATTCCAGTACCCAAGTATCCCACTAGTTACGTAAGAAATTTTGTGAATTTTTGTGTCATTTCCCTCTCAGCGGACGACTCTAGAAGATATTTATTGCTGAAAGTTTTTCAGGAATTTCCCTTTAGAACGTTAGGAGCATCTGTCTGACTTCTGTAGTAGTGTGGGGGGGGGGGGGGGGGGGAGGAATTGCATCTTGCAGGAGCCACAAGGTAAAGGGTACATCTCAGATTAATCTGTTGCGCAAAATAACAGAATAGCACCCGCCGCCGCCGCTCACAGGGGGAGGGGGTAAAACTGTAGAGGGATATAAAGGCTTCAGTGTAGTAAGCAGGTTCAAATAGACGTAGGTTGTGACGGTTGTGCAGAGATGAAGAGGCTTGCACAGGTTAAAGTAGTGTCGACTGTTGCATCAGATCAGTCTTTTGACTGAAGATAACTACAACAATGACATTACTTTCATTTACCTTCAGGGTCAGCTGCTCTAGAATGAGTCTTTCACTCTACCCCAGAGTGTGCATTGTTTCCTGGCGGAGTAAAACTATTTTCTGGACTGGGGCTCGACCCGGTACCTTGCTCATTGCTGACAATGTTGCCAGTAAGTTTCCAGATAGTGGACACTCCACTGCGGAGAGAAAAGCTTATACTGTGGGTAAGGCATTTCTCCGCAATATCCTTCCTTCCATGAGTGACAGTAACACAACGTATTCACGAGAACTTCTGTGGGGTTTGGAAGGTAACAGATGAGTACCAGCGGAAGTAAAGTTGGGAGAGTGGGTTGTGAATTGGGTCTGAATGTACACCGCCAGACAAAATAAGTCAGGCACCCGGAACATACGGTCAGATGTCATTGTAACTTTGTAGATGTACAAACCATCGACAAATATCTAGGAAGGTAGAATGGTCACCAGACTACAATAGTAATGTTCGTGATTAGTGTTGTTACCAGGCTGGTAGGTTATATAAAAAGCATGAACTGCGTCAGATCTTGAGTGATCACTGTAAAGGACATGAGGATACCGCGTACTCGTGTGAAACAGCGTTATCAGCAGCTGATGGAGTTCGGAAGGGGCCTAATTATGGGTCTCCTTTTTCATCGCTGGTCGAATCGCGCAACGTTCACATTTGTGGCGTATTCGGATGTGAATCACATGGGAAAGTGAGGGCGTACAAACTCGTCGCTTACGTTACAGTCAACCCTATCTGGCCACCACGTGGTAGCATCGCCGTATTGTGCACCAAGCACATCATAAGCCCCTTCAATCTATGCCTGCAATCTGAGAATAAGTAATGGACTCTCTGCAACATACTGTCTCATGCCGTAGTACTGGAGGGAGACTAGTAGCAGTCAGACTAGGGAATTCCTGTCCCGTGCGTAGACTGCGTTAATACCACAACACGAATGGATGCGTTGCTGATGAAGGGTGTCACATGGTTTCCGGCAAGGAATCGCGTTTCTGCACTACCCTGGATGTCCATCGTTGGCTGGTATAGCGGTGAAAGGACGGGCAGGGGGACTGGAGGTCGCATTCTCAATGTTTTCGAGAGGCACAGTGGTCTTACAGCTGGAGTAATGGTGAATGTTGTGGGGAGCCATCGGGTATGAGTTTAGGTAATGTGTGGTAGTGATTGAGGGAACAATGGCACCACAACGGTAGGTCACGGACATCCTGCGTCCTCATGTCCTACCTTTCATGCGACGGCATAGTGGTCCCATTTTTCAGCATGACATTGCTCTGTGAACAATGTTCGTCGTGTTCAGGTAGTACTGTGGCCAGCAAGATCCGCAGAACTCTCCCTGATAGGACATGTGTGGGATCAAGGACGTCAACTCTGTCCTAGTGCCATTATCCAGGATATCAAGGACCAGGTACTACAGTTGTGGGCCAGTTTGCCTCATGAGAGGATACAACGGTCTTATCACACACTGCCGAATCGAATCAGTGCATACATCACTGGCAGAGGGGGGGGGGGGGGTGATCGTCATACTGATAAGTGGGATCGTACTACCCAGTTGTTTGTAAATTTGACTCGATTTTGTGATCAATGAAATCACATCACTTACCCGCTCAACCTCAACTCTCTGTAAGTTCATCTATATACAGATGGTTGCGGGAGTAATGATCGAACGGATCGCTGTGCCAAGAATCTACGAATACCAGTCACTGAATGCTAGCCAGCCCACATTTTGACTGGATCAGAGGTGGGCATCTTCCTACACGTTTGGCAGGAGGGTCTGTAAATGGCGTAACGTAGCGCCGAAACTGGTTGCTCAAATGAAATAACAATTGGAAATTTAGACGGCTGAAAGGTGTTTGATTCGACATTCTATGATATTTCAATTTGTTTCGTCCTCCCCATGTGGTTGCTTCACTTTTTTGGGGAGGAAATGTATTTTACTCTAGACTAAGCTACAGTGCACACTGAACTGGTTACGCACTCTGTCCCCAGGATCGGACAGTACATACCAGGTAAAAAAAAATGTTCATGAAAATGAGTTGCTCAAGACTGTGTATGAGCCTCATAAAATATACAATAACGGAGAAAAAATAGCAAAACTAAAAAATAATTAATGTAGAGTAATGGAGCTTCGGAAATACATTTGTCTAGGTAACATATTAAACCAATTAACACTGCAAGATCACATGTTAATGTAAGTGCTAGATAAGCCATTCCAATGTGAAATGCTGATACATTAATAACCACCAAATTGTTGAATGTAAGCATGCAACCATGCATGGATTGTGCTGCACAGATGCCGGATGTCAGTTTGTGGGATTGAGTTCCATGCCTGTTGCACCCCGTCATTCAATAGAGGAACAGTTAATGCTGTTTGTGGATGGCGCTGGAGTTGTCGTCCGATGATACCCATTTGAGCTCGATTGGAGACAGATCTGCTGATCAAGCAGGCTGAAGCAACATTTCAGTACTTCGTAGAGCATGATGGGTTACAACAGCGGTATGTGACGGAGCTTTATGCTGTTGGAAAACACCTCCTGGAATACTTCTCATGAACCAGCTGCTTCGCCGAGCAGTTCTAGGCGCTTAAGTCCGGAACCGAGATGCTGCTAAGGTCGCGGGTTCGAATCCTGCCTCATACATGGATGTGTGTGATGTCCATAGGTTAGTTAGGTTGAAACATTCCCTTTGAAAAATAATGAATTACTGTGCTGGTAAACCCAATACGTTATTTGATTTTCAAACAGATGAGCAGAACTGAACGTACTCAGACATTTCTCTCTTTACTTATTCTGATCAACACTAAACTGACACACAATATTTTTAGCGCAACGCAGTCTGACTTTCAATAATCCATACGAAAGAATGGCTCTGACTAACAATAACCTATACCTTTCATGAATCACTTACCTCACAAAAATCTTCGTTGCTCGAACTACTGCAATACAACGAGCGCCAATACTGCCAGCTAAATAAAAGATTCTAACTACTGAAGGCACGAACTACTGATAGGCATAGTTAGCAAATGAAAGATTTTGATATACACTCCTGGAAATGGAAAAAAGAACACATTGACACCGGTGTGTCAGACCCACCATACTTGCTCCGGACACTGCGAGAGGGCTGTACAAGCAATGATCACACGCACGGCACAGCGGACACACCAGGAACCGCGGTGTTGGCCGTCGAATGGCGCTAGCTGCGCAGCATTTGTGCACCGCCGCCGTCAGTGTCAGCCGGTTGGTCGTGGCATACGGAGCTCCATCGCAGTCTTTAACACTGGTAGCATGCCGCGACAGCATGGACGTGAACCGGATGTGCAGTTGACGGACTTTGAGCGAGGGCGTATAGTGGGCATGCGGGAGGCCGGGTGGACGTACCGCCGAATTGCTCAACACGTGGGGCGTGAGGTCTCCACAGTACATCGATGTTGTCGCCAGTGGTCGGCGGAAGGTGCACGTGCCCGTCGACCTGGGACCGGACCGCAGCGACGCACGGATGCACGCCAAGACCGTAGGATCCTACGCAGTGCCGTAGGGGACCGCACCGCCACTTCCCAGCAAATTAGGGACACTGTTGCTCCTGGGGTATCGGCGAGGACCATTCGCAACCGTCTCCATGAAACTGGGCTACGGTTCCGCATACCGTTAGGCCGTCTTCCGCTCACGCCCCAACATCGTGCAGCCCGCCTCCAGTGGTGTCGCGACAGGCGTGAATGGAGGGACGAATGGAGACGTGTCGTCTTCAGCGATGAGAGTCGCTTCTGCCTTGGTGCCAATGATGGTCGTATGCGTGTTTGGCGCCGTGCAGGTGAGCGCCACAATCAGGACTGCATACGACCGAGGCACACAGGGCCAACACCCGGCATCATGGTGTGGGGAGCGATCTCCTACACTGGCCGTACACCACTGGTGATCGTCGAGGGTACACTGAATAGTGCACGGTACATCCAAACCGTCATCGAACCCATCGTTCTACCATTCCTAGACCGGCAAGGGAACTTGCTGTTCCAACAGGACAATGCACGTCCGCATGTATCCCGTGCCACCCAACGTGCTCTAGAAGGTGTAAGTCAACTACCCTGGCCAGCAAGATCTCCGGATCTGTCCCCCATTGAGCATGTTTGGGACTGGATGAAGCGTCGTCTCACGCGGTCTGCACGTCCAGCACGAACGCTGGTCCAACTGAGGCGCCAGGTGGAAATGGCATGGCAAGCCGTTCCACAGGATTACATCCAGCATCTCTACGATCGTCTACATGGGAGAATAGCAGCCTGCATTGCTGCGAAAGGTGGATATACACTGTACTAGTGCCGATATTGTGCATGCTCTGTTGCCTGTGTCTATGTGCCTGTGGTTCTGTCAGTGTGATCATGTGATGTATCTGACCCCAGGAATGTGTCAATAAAGTTTCCCCTTCCTGGGACAATGAATTCACGGTGTTCTTATTTCAATTTCCAGGAGTGTATATATATCCAGTATAACAAATTCGCTCTTTCTGATGGACACACGTCCAGATCGTCCGTTCTCAAAATTTTGCCATCTCTCTCCCCACATCCACCACTGCTGGCGGCTCACCTCCAACTTCGTAACGCTACGCGTTGTTCACATCCAACTGCCCAACACTACAATAGCAAATATTCCAACAATGCAAACCACCCACAGACTTCACACAGCACAGACAGTGATTTTCACATATAGCGTTACGTGGCGTTAGCAACATAAAAACCTAAACAGCCTACTTACATAGCCCCCATGGCCCCCACAAAAAATTTTACAAATCGTTTTGGGCAGTGGCCAATAATGATTTGATAAAATTTTTCGTAATTACAATAACAAAGATATCAAATGCACACATTTATTGATACACTGCTAGTCAAAAGCAAAAATTGTTCTCATAAAGACAGTACTGATCATTCATCACGATAGTAATTACAGTTTTCTTTTTTTTCTCAAAGTCTGAGCCGTAAAAGAAAATGCACACGGAAGTAGTGGATTTCCATGCTATGTTGAAGAAGTAGTATTGTCCTTCCAATGCAAAGACAGTGCTCTCTCTTGACATGCAGACAGGTAATGGGCCACAACAGAGCAAACCCACAGCATAGTCAGTCGCAGGTTTGAAGAATATTGGTTGGTAGGTCATCACAGAGAAGACCCACTGTAGTCCTGGTAGAGAGTATCGTACTGGTGGGCCATAAAAGGAGCAGACCCATTGTAGTCATTGTAGAGACAGCCAGCAGCCATCTGTTGCGACTGTGTAGGTGCACAATCACCATCGAAGAGTCTTGTGGACGATATAGCAAGTCCATAAACCACCACTTGTGCACTCACAAAGTTTTTGGAATTGTCCTTAGATCCAGCAATGCTGATAACCAGCCCATTGCTGAATTATTAACACACGTGCAAACACTAACAGTCCCAACTTCTCACATATTGCGCATATACTATGACCAACAAAAATGTGTGCAGTGAAATGAAAGTTAATTTGAAGAACTGGTGTCTATACAATTATAAATTTACAACACAAGAATACAATTAGAAAGGTACAAAATACATAATTAAAGAACATAACAATGCAGATAACGTTTGTAGTAGTACAGGCTTTACAAATGAATAGAAATAAACATATACATCAGTGTTATAGGAATTATGACATAAGTAATAAATAAAATAAAGAGAATAGTTTTTGAAACATTAATTTCACACATGAGCATTGAAACAGAACAGAATTAACAACGTCTAAAAATCTCTACAAAGTAAATAACATAGTATTAGAAAAATTGTACAACATAACTCTTATCAGAAAACACATAAAGACAGGAAGAACACAAATACACAAGGGCACACAAACACATAGCAGAATAACACAAAAGGAAAGGACAGGGTTTGTTTTCAGTGAGACGTCTGGTACTGCAGTCCAACCCAAAACTTCATTTCATAAATCTTTCCTCTTATTTCAACATTTGTCCCACAAAAAAATCCTATCCAAACCTGCTGCCACTAAAGCATATTGTTTTGTTCATATCCTCTTTCAAAATAATTATTCTCCACTGTACACTACTTTTTTGGCCAAACCATTTTCTTATAGCTTCTCAATGCATTTCTTCCAATTCTACATCTACATCTACATCTACATTGATACTCCGCAAGCCACCCAACGGTGTGTGGCGGAGGGCACTTTACGTGCCACTGTCATTACCTCCCTTTCCTGTTCCAGTCGCGTATGGTTCGCGGGAAGAACGACTGTCTGAAAGCCTCCGTGCGCGCTCTAATCTCTCTAATTTTACATTCGTGATCTCCTCGGGAGGTATAAGTAGGGGGAAGCAATATATTCGATACCTCATCCAGAAACGCACCCTCTCGAAACCTGGCGAGCAAGCTACACCGCGATGCAGAGCGCCTCTCTTGCAGAGTCTGCCACTTGAGTTTATTAAACATCTCCGTAACGCTATCACGGTTACCAAATAACCCTGTGACGAAACGCGCCGCTGTTCTTTGGATCTTCTCTATCTCCTCCGTCAAACCGATCTGGTACGGATCCCACACTGATGAGCAATACTCAAGTATAGGTCGAACGAGTGTTTTGTAAGCCACCACCTTTGTTGATGGACTACATTTTCTAAGCACTCTCCCAATGAATCTCAACCTGGTACCCGCCTTACCAACAATTAATTTTATATGATCATTCCACTTCAAATCGTTCCGCACGCATACTCCCAGATATTTTACAGAAGTAACTGCTACCAGTGTTTGTTCCGCTATCATATAATCATACAATAAAGGATCCTTCTATCTATGTATTCGCAATACATTACATTTGTCTATGTTAAGGGTCAGTTGCCACTCCCTGCACCAAGTGCCTATCCGCTGCAGATCTTCCTGCATTTCGCTACAATTTTCTAATGCTGCAACTTCTCTGTATACTACAGCATCATCCGCGAAAAGCCACATGGAACTTCCGACACTATCTACTAAGTCATTTATATATATTGTGAAAAGCAATGGTCCCATAACACTCCCCTGTGGCACGCCAGAGGTTACTTTAACGTCTGTAGACGTCTCTCCATTGATAATAACATGCTGTGTTCTGTTTGCTAAAAACTCTTCAATCCAGCCACACAGCTGGTCTGATATTCCGTAGGCTCTTACTTTGTTTATCAGGCGACAGTGCGGAACTGTATCGAACGCCTTCCGGAAGACAAGAAAAATAGCATCTACCTGGGAGCCTGTATCTAATATTTTCTGGGTCTCATGAACAAATAAGGCGAGTTGGGTCTCACACGATCGCTGTTTCCGGAATCCATGTTGATTCCTACATAGTAGATTCTGGGTTTCCAGAAATGACATGATACGCGAGCAAAAAACATGATCTAAAATTCTACTAGAGATCGACATAAGAGATATAGGTCTATAGTTTTGCGCATCTGCTCGACGACCCTTCTTGAAGACTGGAACTATCTGTGCTCTTTTCCAATCATTTGGAACCCTCCGTTCCTCTAGAGACTTGCGGTACACGGCTGTTAGAAGGGGGGCAAGTTCTTTCGCGTACTCTGTGTAGAATCGAATTGGTATCCCGTCAGGTCCAGTGGACTTTCCTCTATTGAGTGATTCCAGTTGCTTTTCTATTCATCACAACTCATTCTCTTATATAGCCTACCCCTTCTTAACTTAAATCTACTGAGCTCAGACATATATACTAAGGGATGAAGCAATGCAGCAGCAAAAAAATTAACACTAACAGCAATGACAAAAAAATGCAAATTGTCAAAGCAAGCAGCAGTATATCTAAATTAGCAACGCAAATGCAACATTACAACTAATATGAGCCAATGTGCAGCAACAAGAAAAATAAATCAGTAGTAAAACTGGCTTAACAGAGTAATACAAAGTGAAATTCAGTAGCACTATGCCTGGCAAACAGCAGCAGTAAATGCAATAACTTATACCTAAATATGACATAGCTCAAGCAGAAAAAATAGTACACAAAAGACAACAATGCAGATAAAGGAAATGTCTATTCACATCTTAATGTCTATGTCAATAAAGCGGTGCACCACAACAACTAATTCTAAAAAACAATTACCAAGTACTTGAAAAGAAAATTATGTATGCAGTTACTGTTATTAGTCCATTCTTATTGTTCTTTCCTTTCTGAGTGCTCCTTTTTCCAAGAATGTGGATCATAAAATTTTTACTTAACAGATCTGTTGACAGAAAGTGTTCACATTAGTAAATGCATTTAATTTTATTTTATAAAACCAATTGAAAAGACTGAAATAATGGTAACGGATCCACTTGTAATTGATCACATCACAGTGAACAATAGGGAAATTAAAATAGTGAAACAATTTAAATACCTGGGTGAAATTATAACACATAAATTGGACGAGAAACCTGCATGGCAAGCAAGAACTAATAAAATGATAAAAGCTCAAAAACTAACATGGTCTACGTACAATAAAAAATGTCTATCAATTAAAACAAAATTAAAACATTACAAAACGGTGGTTCAACCAGAGGTTACATACGGAAGTGAAACTCTTTTTAAAGTCACCCAGAAAAACAGAATTGACAAAATTTTAAAAGTAGAGAGAAGAATTGCTAGAACATGCATAAATTAGAAATATCAAAAAGCTGGGCAATGGCGGATAGTTCCAAATGAAGTGGTATACAGAGAACTGGAGCCCATCACCGATACTATACGAAAGAAAAGGATCTCTTTTTGTGGTCACATTCTGAGGACACCAGAAACCAGATTATCAAGGAAAATAATTGAGAAACTCTGGAATTTGAAACAACAAGGAGGATGGCTTAAGGAAATAAGAGAGGATATGGAAGAACTGGAAATAACTCTGGATGATTTGCAGAACAAAACACCAAATTTAAAGAACTTGAGGGACACAGAAATAAGATTTAAACCAAAAATTGACAAACGACATACAATGAGAAGGGTATTTACAGATGAGGAACGACGAAAAGCATCGGAACGAATGAAGAGATACTGGGCCACTCGGAAGGGGAAAATAGCAAAGAAGAGGACCAGAAATGATTGACTGAAGTGGTCCAATGAGGCCGTAAAAGCAGAAGAAGAAGAAGAAAACCAATGCTGTAACACAGCTGGAAACCAGATATCAAATGAAATAAGCAACTATGTACAAAGCAAAGGATAAAAACATCATTCAATAGCCATGTGGCATTTCATAAGTCAGTAGAAGTTCTCTCAACTCTTGTCGAAAGACACTTGTGATAATCAGGTGTGCAGATGTAAGAATATTTCCCATCAGTTCATAAGCATTTCAGTAAGCAGCACAAAGTACGAGGTCCACAGTAAAATCATATGTTTCCAAGTAATGAGCATGTCGTATTTGTGACGCTTTCTACAAAAGAATGTCAGTAGCAAGGTTAATGGCCTCTTTTTTCTCCACCTAATGGCTTTTTCTCCAGGTGACTGGAGCAGCTGGGTGCCAACAACGCATTACGTCAAGGTCACTTAGCTTCCTTACCCAAAAATATATGACAGCAGTGTCCACTACAGTGACAGTCTCATATAAAAAAATTTCACAGGTCAAGAATTTGCTTTACAAATGTGTAGAAACAAAATGCTATAAATATAACAGTGTCCAAAAAATTTTCGCCAGCATTGTGATACATTCACACATGTACACACATTTCATAACAAAGTACGATTCTTGGCTTCCAGCATCCTCTTTCACAAATCAGAGTTCCTAACCACTACTCATTATTCCTTGCCTTATTACACATATACATATTCGTCAACACTTCTTCAATATTTCATCATAATAAATGCATAGCATAATCATATTCCTCAGTTAGCATCAGCTTATTGATCATAAACATACCTCAGCTGCATAATACACATCGTCATCGTAATAATAATATCATAACAGATCAGTCACATCTCAAAATCGTCTCAGCTTCTTTCAATAATTTCAAAACCTTCAATAAAGTCATCTACCTCAAACGTACTTCAAAAATCATGATCCCTTACCAAATACGGCATTCAAAGCTCTCATAGTATCACAATGGTTCCGAAAAGATACGAACAGTTCACAAAATACAGACAAAATACAATTTCATAAGTGTGAAGTTACCCAACTGTGTAATTGCATAAACATGTGTCACTGATGTAGTAAAAAAAATGTTTGTCTCTCTCAGTTAAGTGATTAGATAGCTGTGTAATTGTGTGTTAGAGAAATATGGTACCGATGTGTAAAGTTGTATAAGCAAATACCATGTTAGCTAGGGCTCCTTGTGCTTGCCACACACATGGTATACAAAGTAAGCGTGTACCCCCCTGAGGATTAATGTAATTATTCCCTCAGGTGTTACAGATTACATCAATCGAATGAAATGTATCCCCGTAAACTTTGTTTGTACCTTTGTGATTCAAAAATCTTTAAAAATAAATGTTTTAAATACTAAAATTAATCACTCAAATGCGTGTCCTTTAGCGCTAAATGTCCGTCTTGCTGTAAGATAGTTCTGTGGAAGTGTCATAGTTATCGTCCTCCGTAAGCTAAGTTCTGCAGAAGTCAATGTACTTACCTCGTAATAAACAAAAGTGAAATGCTATGTGTATAGATATCGTAGTTATTACGTACATTACTGTGATCATGAAAGTAGTATACTGTAATGTATTGTTGTGCTATGAAAAGGCTGTCTCATTGTAGCTATACCACAAAAGTTACTACTAAAACGTGTTTTACTTTCCAGAAGATTTCAGAAAAACTGTGCAGATGTAAAACAGATACAGCGCAAAAGCAATAATATAAATTGTGTCACTCGTTAGTAGCGTCGTGATATAATCTTGTAGCTGTCAAATAAACTAACCACTGTGTCATCTGGTATATCTCAGAACGTACTTTAAATCCATAATGAATTTTCAAGTAAACCAAAATGTTGCATTACAATGTCATTAGCAGAACCGGTATATATTCTAAGTATGTAAGCCTTATAGTCGTTACGTAATCATGCAGTGTACAAGGAAGAATGTACACATAACAACACTGTGTCGTCTGTTCACTTTAAAAATGCGTTAGTAATTACTGTCTAAATAAATTGCCTAGGTTCTTGACTGGATAGTTAACTTCAAACATTGTTGCATATTAACAGTTTCTAAGTGTGACAAAGAGTACTAGTAATGTGAAGTGATAAATTTTATATCAAAGACTAAGTTAAAAAGCCGATTATCTCTCAATAAACGGTTTTACATGTGAAATGTAGTGCAATCCTTTACTCTTCCTAGTATGCAGAGTTTCAACTTCAACGCAATTATCATGTGGTATAGGTCGGATTCTGTAAGGTCCACTGTAAATCAAAAAGAACTTGTGACTCAAGTGTTTCTTCTTAAGTGACAATGAATGAGCTTAAATAAGAACTTACTGACCAGTATATAATTTCTTTGCATTTGCTTTACCGTGTAATTTTCTCCTTTTGTCTGCTGTAGATATTATATTTTTAATAGCCAAATCAATTATGTCTTTGCGTCGAAGTTTACGTGTATTCGGAAAAGGTACAAGCTCTCTGGTTCTGTTCGATGGTCCTTCATTCTTCTGTCAAAAATAGTTGGTAAAGCAGTGGAGTCATGAGGCATTTCATTCAGCACGTTTTGAAATAAGTTTAAATATATGTCCCAATACTGATGCTTTCTGTGACAATAAAGTCTGCAAAGCTTATTGATTTCTTTCATAATCCGTTCATACAGGTTACAACGTGGTGAGTACAGTGAAATAAAAACAGGTGTGATTTTATGATTCCCAAGCATGCGTGAGCAAACAGCAGATCTGAATTGCGGTCCGTTATCTGAAATCACTTTACTAACGTGGCCAACTTCACGTAAGATATTTTTAACAAAGGCGTTGGATACAGTCTGTCCAGTGGCTTTACGTAACGGAGTGAAAGAAATAAATTTTGAAGTAAGTTCAACAGCGACTAGAATGTACGAAAATCCATTAGATGTTCGGACAAGCGGTCCCAAGAGATCAACGGCAGCAAATTCTTGTAATTTAGAAGGAATGATGGGAAACAACGAAGCACGATGTGAGATAGTAGATGGTTTAGCCTTTTGACAGAGTTTACAAATAGACAAGACTCTTCGAATTCTCTTTTCCATATTGTTAAAATAACAAGTCGTCCGAAGAATATATAACATTTTCTTGGACCAAAATGTGCGTAGCTGAAATGAATGAACCAGATGAGCTTATTAACAAAATCGTCTGGAATGCAAAGTACCCATAGCTTGTCATCAACAGTGCAGCGTTTGAAGAGTATGTTGTTTCTAACCAGATATTAATGCCAAATCTGTGTGTGTGTCTTTTCATGCCATTTGCTTTTGATGTCTTTCCAAATCGGATCTTTATCTTGTTCATGAGTAATGTCCTTTAAAGATGTGCTGATGAAGTTTTCAAAGGCGACTTTCTCAATGTAAAGAATACTGAAATTTTTCTCGAGGTTGCCTTCTGTGTTACTTTTCTCAAGCCCAGCCGGTGCGCGTGACAGTGCGTCCGCAGCAATGTTCTCCTTGCCGGGAATGTTGACTATTGTGAAGTGGAATTCTTGCAGAAACAATGCCCAACGTTTTAACCTGTCATTATTTAATTTTGAAGACATAACAAATTGTAATGCACGATGACCACTGTATACTTTTACGTGCTTACCAGAAAGAAAGAAACGGAATTTGTTAAATGCCCAAACGATAGCTAAAGCTTCTAATTCAGTAACGGAATAAATTTTTTTCAGATTTTGTTAACACTCAGCTAGCAAAGGCAGTGGTTTTCTGAACAGTAGTGTCATTTTCTATGGCTTCTTGAAATAAATGGGCACAAAGACCGACGTTAGAAGAATCCGCGCTAAGGCAGAAATCTTGTGACAGATCTGGATGAGCTAGTGTTGTCGCAGTAAGTAGCGCTTCTTTCAAAGAATTGAATTCCAACTGTGCCTGTTCGTCCCAGTTCCAAATAGTATTTTTTCCAGTGAGAGAACAAAGTTTTGGTGTAACTAGAATCTGCATATTCAGAAAACGACGGTAAAAATTTACGAGACCTAGAAAACTGCGACTTGTTTTTTCATGGATGGAACTGGAATGGCTCTGATTGCTTCTAACTTTTCAGGATCCGGCTGAATGCCTTCAGAAGAAATAGTGTGTCCCAAAAACTTCACCTCTGTCCTACCGAATTCAGACTTTTCCTATTTAACTGTAATTCCAGATTCTGCAAAAATACGTAACACACTGTTGAGGATGCGATTATGTTATTCCCATGAGGCTTCTGCTGTCAGAATATCGTCCACGTATAAGGTGATGTGACATGTTAAGAACTCAGGTAATATGAAATTTAGCCCACGAATGAATGCTGCCGGTGAAATGTTCAAACCAAAAGGAAGCTTCCGAAACTGATAACAAACGCCGAAACAAAGAAAAGCTGTGTATTTTCTAAATCCTGGATGAAGTTCGATCTGATAAAAGCTGGATCTGAGATCAATAGAAGACAACACTTTTACACCATTAAAATTTTGACTTAGTTCGTCCAACGTTTGCGGCCTGTCTGTTTCAGGAATTATGATAGTATTGATTTGTCTCGAATCTAAGACAAGTCTGATCGATCCATTTTTCTTCTCATCAACATGTAATGGATTGTTGTCTGAGCTTACTGCAGGTTCAATAATGCCCTCGTCAAGCATAGATTGTATTTCTGTTCTAACACGGTCCCTATAATGCGCCGGAATTACGTATAGTCTAACACAAAATTTAGTATGCTCACGAACACGAAATTGGTATTGAAATCCTTTGATTGTTCTTGTTTTGTGAGTAAAAACTGTGGAATGTGCTTGAAAAATCTCAAAAAGGTCCTGCCTATCAGTGACATTACAATTCTCAATTGTTTGAATTTTATTCTGAATTAACTCATTAGTATCAAATACGCCGTCGATATCATCCCTGTCAATACTTGCAGAGTGATTGTTAGCGCCAAGTTCCTTCGAAAATTCCGAAGCGTTGTCTAACACGAGGAAAAGCCGATTAATTTCCTCGTCATGGTTTGAGACCCAATCTTCAAATTTCAAAGCTATTGACTTACCTTCTTTCTCTAAACTTATTTCAGCATCGTGAAAGTTTAAGATTACTTTGTATTCATTCAAAAAGTCTACTCCCAATATAATTTCCGTCAACAATAATGGAACAATAAGGAAGTTCATAGAGAAGCTGTGGCTTTGACAAAGGAATTCTAAGTTGGTTTGTTAGCGTACATCTACACTTTTTCCAACGATTGCACCTTTTAATTTAATCTTACCTAACGGAAGTGTGGGGCAATCGTTCGATTTGTTGCATTTGCTAAAGGCTGTTTCACTAATTACTGAAATGGGACTGCCAGAGTCTAGTACAGCTGTAAATTTTACGTCATTTACTGTAATGTGAATTACAGGATATGCAATTTCCTTATGTTTTACGTCGTGTTCCTGGAGTAAGATGTCCCTAATGGCTTCCATTTTTACGTAATTACTAACCACGGCAGCTACGTCGTCAGCTTCATAAGTACGTTTTGCGGCTGCCAGCAGTGTGTCATTGTCTACTGTCTCTTTGTTGGCGTACGTCGGTATTGGGATTAGGAGACCTAACTTCTACAAATTCACCTTGCCGAGAGGGCAGTGCCCTGTTTGAATCCCGCCAGTTCTGATGAAATTCGGGTCTGTCGTTACGTCGGTAGTTTCAATAGTTTCTTGTTTGTCGGTCATGTGGTGGAGGATTTCTCCCGGAATCGTAACTGCGCGGTGGACCGTTGCGTCTGAAATTATACTGTGTCCCTTGATAATAATTATTTTGGTTCCCATAATGTCTGATTCTCTGATTGTCTCTGTCATAGTCATGAACGGGGAGAGGTGATCTTTCCCTGTAATTATTACTACTCTGCCAACGGTTGTCATGGGGTGGTGTCTGTTTTGTCACGATTTGCGTTGTAAGAATAGTCTTGTCGTGTCCAGTTATTATTTCTTTCATCGCGGAATTGTGACAGATGTGACCTGTAATTGTTGTGTTCCTGTTTTCACGTCCCGCGATCGTCAGTGTCAATTTCCAATTCTTGTAACAGTTCCTGAAAAGCTTCAATGTCGTCTTTACAACATCATGCCAAAATAATATGTCATAAATGTTCAGGCAATTTGATTAAGCAAATGCGGATGAGTTCTGAGGGGCTGTATGGGTTTTAAAGATACTGATTCTTATGCAACATGTCTTCAAAATATTTGACAAGACTGGAAAATTCAGATTGTTCGAAATCTTTCATCATTATGATGTTATATTTTACTCGGTCTTGGGTAGCTTGAGACCAATATGCTGAGAGGAAGGCATGATAAAGTCCTCCTTCACTGTGACAATCGTAAATGACCGATCGCATTCTTACAGCTGGTTCATTCTCTAAGTAGCCACACAAATTATAACTTGTGCTCCAATGACCAGTTGGGAGGAAAACAATGATAGAATAGAAGAAGCCATGCTTGTGGATGAATGTCGTTGCCAGAATTCTTAAATGTTTTGAATTTACGTGTAGTAATGAACAGCTTATAGTCAAAATCATTATGTCAGCGAGTCGCATATCAGTCATTGTTACTTCGTTTCGGATGGTTCCATCTCAATTTTCGGTGTACCTTGCCAATTTCTTTCATAATTGCCGAAGTGACCTGTGTTATTATTTTGTGCCTGTTCCGTACTTCTATGTCCCTCTTGCCGTATTGGAGCGCGAGTGTCCTATGAAATATGTAATTCTTGTATTACCTGTGTCAACTGATCTTGTACTTCCCGGATTTCTCTTTTGTACTGTGTATTGATTTGATTTTGGTTTTGTTTGAATTTTCTAATTTGTTCATACTCTTCTGTGTCAGTGAAGGCTATGGGTCTTGCGTCATTCACATCATCATCTACCCTTGTAGATAAGTTAGTGAACTGATCCGAAAGTTCGGCTACTTTCTCCGATAGTGAACTGATTTCGTCAGTGTGTTTTTCTGAACCAAGCATCAGTGTCCATTTGTGTTGAAATCGTACCTACTGTGTCCTTCAAGTTTTCCTGAGTTTTTGCAAGTTGCGTAACCGAATCGGTAGATGCAATTGAGTCAATTTTGGCTTGCAAGGTGTCGTGATTTTCATGAACAATAGTTTGCAGTTCTTTTATGGCTGCTTCGCGATTCTGTAATGCATTTTCACGACGTGAAAAAATAGGTTGAAAATGCTCACAGATTTGTGTTTTTACGTCATTACAGACTTTTTGACATTTATGTTCGATTTTAAGTAACTCTGCAGTTAAATCTTCACGTGTTTGTTCAAGCGTTTGTTCCATTGAGTCTAACTTTTGAAGCTGTAGCTGTGTTTGTCTCTGGTGTTGTTCCATTGTGTCTAACTTTTGAAGATTTTGTTCCATTGTGTCTAACTTTTCCTGTGTTTGTCTCTGATTTTGTTTCATTTGTTGCATTAATTGCAATAATAATGGTATTAGTGTCTGGAATCTGTTCCTCTATTCTTTTCGGCAGTGCATTTGCACCAGAAATTCACATTTTGACAAGCGGAAAATGTGTCTTGACTTATTTGAGAAAACGGTAAGGACCCAAAACCTGAATCTACAGTATTTGCAAGATTGTGTCCTGTCATTCGGATTCCTGAGACGAGCTGTTGCCGACCGATCGATCGATAATGCTTCCATGTTCACTAATTGTTTCACTGTATACACCATTATTTGCCACCCGCTCCATTTCCCTATGCACAATTACCAAATTACTATATTGAATGCCTGTTAATTCATTACACGGTGGTGCTGATAAGCTACACTCGTCGTCAATATCATTTCTCAATTTACTTTGGAGCCTAGCGTTAGGTTTTTCACACGCTATAATTATCACGTATTCCACACGATAACAAGAAAAGCACAATTCGAAGAGCAAAAATAAAAAAACACATTTACATTGCACTGAAAATAATATCTAGTTAATTGCAAGTGCAGCTGCAAAATACTTGTTGCAAATCTACATGCATGCCACAACTGTTTTACTGTACAAAAATGAAAAACTACAACTACAAAGGAAATTCTCCCTATAATTATGCACTAGCAATAAGCAATAGCTACACTAATTACACAAACTACAAGAAAAAATCAGCAGATTCCAGTGAGGTATCCTGGCAGGGTCACCATATGAAACGTCCCCTTAGAAAAATAATGAATTACTGTGCTGGTAAACCCCTTACGTTATTTGATTTTCAAACAGATGAGCAGAACTGAACGTACTCAGACATTCCTCTCTCTACTTATTCTGATCAACACTAAATTGACACACAATATTTTTAGCGCAACACAGTCTGACTTTCAATAATCCCTACAAAAGAATTGCCCTGACTGACAATAACTTATACCTTTCATGAATCACTTACCTCACAAAAATCTTCGTTACTCGAACTACTGCAATACAGCGAGCGCCAATACTGCCAGCTAAATAAAACTACTGAAGGCACTAACTACTGATGGGCATAGTTAGCAAATGAAAGATTTTGATAGAGAACAAACAATGTATTTACCTTAGCAGTGTTCAAAAGTCATAATATATGTATAAGTTCATGACATCCAGTCTACAAATTTACTGTCTCTGATGGACACACGTCCAGATCATCCACTCTCAAAACGCCGCCATCTCTCTTCCCACATCCACCATTGCTGGCGGCTCACCTCCAACTGCCAGTGTTGCATCAAGGCCAGGATCACCATTAGGTAAGCTTGGATTAGTGTAGTCACGACTTTTGTCATTGTTGTAGTTCACTTTTGAACTTGTTAGCTTCGAGTATTCAATCCGAAGAGTGCAGCATGAGTTGTAGATGTTCTGACCATCCAAAGACAGCTTGGCAGCTTGAGCTGTGATTACATCTGGATACTGAATCAAAGCTTGGAACGTATTTTTTTTTGGTGAACGCGACGATCTTCAAAACCTTGCCAAATCTCGTGAAGATCTGACAGAGCTCATGATGACCTCAGATGTTAAAGTCCCAGAGTGCTTAGAGCCATTTGAACCAATACTTCTCATGAATGGCAGCCCAACAGGTGGAATCACCTGACTGACGTACAAATTTGCAGTCATGGGTCGTGGGATAACCACGAGAGTGCTCCTGCTGTCGTACGAAAGCGCATCCCAGACTACAGCTCCAGGTGCAGTTTCAGTGTGCCAAGCACGCAGACAGGTCGGCTGCAAGCCTTCAATTGGCCTACTTCTAACCAATACACAGCCATCATTGGCATCGAGGAAGAACTAACTTTCATAAGAAAACGCTACAGACCTCCACCCAGTCCTCCAATGAGCTCTCGCTTGACACCAGTGGGCTCGCAAGTGGCGGTGGTTGGGGTCAGTTGGGCGTCCGGCTCAGAGCTGTCCCTGAAATAATTAATTTGTAATAGTTGTGTTATTGTGGTGCCAACTGCTGCTCAAATTGCTGTTGCAGATGCAGTACGATGCGCCAGATCCATACTCCAAACAGAAAGGTGTTCCCACTCGACAGTGCTACGTGACAGTCCGGAGCCCAGTCTTCTTGCGGCCGTAAATTCCTGTGACCACCGCTGACAGCAATCATGTGCAGTGGCTGCATCACTACCAAGTCTTTCTGCGTTATAGTAGAAGAAACACCCAGCTTCTCGTAGTCCTATTACACCACCTCGTTCAAACTTAGTGAGATGTTGATAATGGTGGCTTTGTCGTCTTAAAGGCATTCTTGACCAACAACAAATCGCCACGTCCAGTATCAAAGGAAACTAACTCTTACAACCGTTACAGCGTGAATTTAAAGCTATGTGATATGCATCCTCATAGTGGCTCTACTAGCGCCACTCTTTTGCAAAATTTGAGCAGAAATGACACTACTGGCCATTAAAATTGCTACACCAAGAAGAAATGCAGATGATAAACGGGTATTAATTGGACAAATATACTATACTAGAACTGACATGTGATTACATTTTCACGCAATTTGGGTGCATAGATCCTGAGATCAGAACAACCATCTCTGGCCGTAATAACGGCCTTGATATGCCTGAGCATTGAGTCAAACAGAGCTTGGATGGCGTGTACAGGTACAGCTGCCCATGCAGCTTCAACGCGATACCACAGTTCATCTAGAGCAGTGACTGGCGTATTGTGACGAGGCAGTTCCTCGGGCACCATTGACCAGACGTTTTCAATTGGTGAGAGCTCTGGAGAATGTGCTGGCCAGGGCAGCAGTCGAACATTTTCTGTATCCAGAAAGGCCAGTACAGGACCTGCATCATGCCATCGTGCATTATCCTGCTGAAATGTAGGGTTTCGCAGGGATCGAATGAAGAGTATAGCCACGGGTCGTAACACATCTGAAATGTAACGCCCACTGTTCAAAGTACCGTCAATGCGAATAAGAAGTGGCCGAGACGTGTAATCAACGGCAACCCATACCATCACGCCGGGTGATATGCCAGTATGGCGATGACGAATACACGCTTCCAATGTGTGTTCACCGCGATGTCGCCAAAGACGGATGCGGCCATTATGGCGCTGTAAGCAGAAACTGGATTCATCCGAAAAAATGACGTTTTGCCATTCGTGCACCCAGGTTTGTCGTTGAGTACACAATTGCAGGCGCTCCAGTCTGTGATGCAGCGTCAAGAATAACCGCAGTCATGGTCTCCGAGTTGATAGTCCAAGCTGTTGCAAACGTTGTCGAACTGATCGTGCAGATGGTTCTTGTCTTGCAAACGGCCTTATCTGTTGACTCGGGGATCGAGACGTGGCTACACGATCCATTACAGCCATGTAGATAAGATGCCTGTCATCTCGACTGCTAGTGGTACGAGGCCGTTGGGATCCAGCATGGCGTTCCGTATTACCCTTCTGAACCCATCGATTCCATATTCTGCTAACAGTGATTGGATCTCGACCAACGCGAGCAGCAATGTCGCGATACGATAAACCGAAATCGCGATAGGCTACAATCCGACGTTTATCAAAGTCCTGACACGAGGCATCACAACAACGTTTCATCAGGCAACGCCAGTCACCTGCTGTTTGTGTGTGAGAAATCGGTTGGAAACTTTCCTCATGTCATCACGTTGTAGGTGTCGCCACCGGCGCCAACCCTGTGTGAATGCTCTGAAAAGCTGATCATTTGCATATCACAGCATTTTCTTTCTGTCGGTTAAATTTCGCGTCTGTAGCACGTCATCTTCGTGGTGTAGCAATTTTAATGGCCAATAGTGTAGAAACAGATGTAGAAACAGGCTTAGCAACTTCTGTTTATGTCGCTCTATTCCTTCTTGGTGTTGCGATTTTTTCCGTCAATTTACCTTAGAAAGTTGTGTATGTGGGTGAGGAAGAAAACCATTTGTGAGAGTCTCTCCCATATAACAGTATCGTACGACTTCTTCGCTGACGGTGCATGCCACAGTCCAGGAAGTTGAACCATAAATATCTCAGCGGAACCGAAGTGACGCTGGAGGCGCTCAGGGATATCCGGTTACCTGACACGGAAATGGACGCCCCCTCCTGGGCGCAGGTCTGACGCGTGGAATTGAACTGCGGGAGCGACGGGCGCGAGCGACGATCCGTATTATTTATGAAGGCGTCGCTCCAGCAGGCTGGCAGTCTTCCAGGAGAAGGCGCCGCGATCAATCACTGATGGGCAGAGCGGCACAGGTGGCGCCTGCCCGCAATCTGATCAGAGTCTGTCCGTCTTGCAGCTCAGATGATGTGATTATCCTCGCCTCACTCACTTTGGTAGTGACAAGCAGACGGTACAGTAGAGCAAGTGAAGTATAGAATCAAATTATTGCACTACGTTGCTTTCTATATGCGAGGTACAACGTGTTTCAGTAACTTGTTGCTATCATCAGGTACTGTGGGACAAGGCTGTACTGAGGGGTCTAACAATACCACCACTTTCAAAGTAGATCAGAAATCAGATTAATAATGTTGCTCACGTATCGGGCAACAACAAAGTTATTGACTGTGGATGGTATCGTCAGAATGAAAATAATGAAGTCACTGTAAAAAAGTCATTAATTTTGGCACATATCTTGAATGGATTCCCACGTAGATTTCGTCGAAGTTGTTATGGCTCATCTTGTTGATTCTAGGGTGATTCCACTTTAACTGCTAGAAGGTCCAGATCTGTATTTTAGCAATATTTGAAGACCTAACAAATGCGTTTTTCAGGAAACAATCCCATCAGAACAATCATCAAGAAAACAGTTTTGTATCAATCTTCATATATTTAATTTCCACTTTAACCAAACACAAGACTTGACTGTTCTTTTACAAAGCGAAATAACAACTTAACTTCTGCCAAAGTGAAACAAAGACTGCTCTGTGAGCATTCGCGCCAAAACGGTTACAAGTAAGTCAAAGATGATGACAGTCTCACAGAAATGAATACACACAAGAACCATATCACTGTAATATATCGATACATCGGAGTATCTATACATTAATAAAACCAAATGTTAATATTGTCACAAAAATATGTCTATTACTTCGCAGAAAAGTAGTACGATATTACTGTCATCGTGAACTGGGGTAGGAGTGCCGTAATGGTACCATTACAGGGGGTAGCGAGACAGGCACTCGACAAGGGCCCAGGCACTTAGAGGCGCAAAAACTGGCCGAAAGAAACGGAACAGGGCAGATGGTGTCGGAATTAACAGAGAAATCAGGAAGATGTATGTGAGTTCTTATATCTTTCATATCTACGATAAGACGCCTTTCTCTCGACCCACGGCTCTGAGCGCAAGCTGGTGCTGCAGTAACAATTCTACAGCGTGATGTCGTCCAATAAGTAACCAGAGCCATACCGAGGGAATCCACCCCTGACAGAATTGCTGAAGGTGCGTCCTGTAACTCCACTACCCGTATAATTACCTTCCAGGCAGTTTTATACGCAGATTTGGCAAGTGTCGAGTGATATGTGATACAGTCTAACATTCTGCATGGTGTCTGTTTCTTCCACGTCGTGTCTCCCTACCACTTTTGCGCAACGACGCTCTGAGCGTGTTTTTTTAGGGAACTGACTAGTTTGAACTTGGGACCTGTTGCTGGTAAGGAGACGCTAGACCGCCCATGACTTGTAGAGTTCAGAAGAGTTCAGTGAGACTAGTGATGATATAATCAAATAGTTATTGATTTCAGGGTCAGCTCCACTGCACTCCCTGTAAAAGAATCTTAATACTAACTAAATGTAGTGGAAGGGGTTCAAAGCTTTCCTATTTTTAGTTAGATGGTAAAATAACGTCGAAAAAGCAGTTAAGTTTACCATTGGAATTTTTATTCTACTCACAAAACATTGTTTATTAATTGTACTATTCATAAAAGGAAATATTTTAATACAGGATGATAAAAACCAACTGCGTTCAACAAAAATGTGAACGAATATTCCCGGAATGGGTTTCCAAGTTCTATAATGGATCGAAGGATGACCTATGCCATATCACATCTATAATCTAGGTTTAAATTAAGTTTCATAAAAGAGAAAACTACCAAAAATGGTCTACAGTGACCCTCAATTATCTTTAATTACTTATTTAACTTGTAAATTACAGTGGCTGATGTGGCTTCTCAATAATTATACAAGAGAAAAATCATCGCATTTCAGATTTTAACTTCAAGTAGCAAATGTGAATACCACGAAGTTTAATTGATGATCGACAGTAGTATTACGTAAAAAGGGGATGTAACAGATGAGACTTCTGCAGTTCTGAGTGAAGCCTTATGCGCTCAAAAATGCGGCATCTCGTGCGTTCATTACCTTGTCGGTGGTTAGGCAGCGTGAGGGGCAGTTGGCGCCGCAGCTCCACGCACCTCACCGTCTCAGTAGCAACTCTCTTGAACTTATCCTTACTACTGTTTACCGAAGTTGGTTTAAGAAAAAGGTATCTGGCTGTGTTTTCAACTGACCAATCAGTGTCTCAGTTTTAAACATAAGCTCCGCCTACAGAAGTTCTGTCTATCCAATGAGAAACGTTATACTGTTCATGGTGGGGCAATGTTTTTAATGATTGCTATGTAACAGAGACATGTATAGTCTCATGCTAGAACTTGCAGCTGTTGTAGCCCTTTTAGTGTTATCGTAAGATTTATATTGTTCTTCTGGAGAGCTCTATCTTTTAACATGGGCTGGGGGATGGACCTCTTGGCAGTCGGCTGGCAATGTGGGTGTCCCATTGTCCCGCTCTTATCGTAGGGCCTTCTAGCCCACACGGCTCTGCTCTCGGCTTCTGTTCTAGTTTCTCCCCTCAGAACTGCGTGTTTCACAGTGGGAAGGTATGACATGCATTTAGACGTTCTTGTGTTAGTCTGTGGTATTCCATTTGCTCACTCGTTGATCGTATTGCTTTGGTTAATTTAATGTCAGGATTTATTCGGAGCTATGTGACATATTGCCGGATTTGCTATCATGTCAGGGTTTTCATGGAAGGTGTTGGATTTGCCTGACACCTTACAACAGGAACTATAAGGCGCGATCAAAAAGTCTCCGTTTGAAGTCGTCGCTGTAGCGTACATGCAGCGTAACGCAACTCCGATGCGGGTACATAAGCACCAACATGTAGGCAAAAGATTAGCATGGCATTCGTGTCTTTGCTATGTGAGTATGGTAAATGTGGAAACGTGAACTACGGTGACTTTTCTAGCAAAATTGTCCAAACAAGACCAACATGCTGTTATTCTTTTCTTGGTTGCCGAAGGTCAAACACCGGTAGACAACCACTGGAGAATAAAGAATGTATATGGAAATGAGCTTTTGGCGTCACTGGTAGAGAGTCCCTTTGCGGGGCAAGTCCGGCCGCCGTGGTGCAGGTCGTATTACATTCGACGCCACATTGGGCGACCTGCGCGCCGGATGGGGATGAAATGATGATGAAGAAAACACAACATCCAGTCCCTGAGCGGAGAAAATTCCCGACACAGCCGGGAATCGAACCCGGGCCCGTAGGACGGCAATCCGTCACGCTGGCCAATCAGCTGTCGGGGCGGACAAGAATGTATAAGAGGCGGTATGTCCATGCTGATCGCGATTTGACAGATGACGCCCGTCGATCTGGGAGGCCAGCCTCAGCTGGGAGACAGGTTGGAGACACTCGAAGACGCGCCCTACAGTCCTGAATTCTACCCATGTGATTATCATGACTTCAGTCCATTAAGAAAGGAGGCCTTGAAGGGTCGATTATTTCTGTCTGACGAGGATGTGCAACAGGCGGTTACGCAGCAGGACGCGGTGTTTTCCCAAATGGACATCTTCAACCAGGTACGCCAGTAGAAGGATTGCCTCAGTGCTGAGCGCGATTTCGCTTGTCTGGGACACCGATTCCGGACGGCACGGCCTTGGAATGGAAAATATTTAATCACTTCTTTCGCGTATAATGACGTAGCACTTCGACCGTTCAGCTCGGAGATGGCAAAGCGCAAGGAAAAGGGGCGTCACCCAGAAGCAATACGACTGAACATGGAACTAGAAGATTATCTGCAAAACTCATTCGATATTGCCTCAAAGGGTAATAAAGGGTGTATTATAGGCTCGACGTGTGCAGGACAAACATATTTCTCATTTGTTGCCTACATTACCTAAAGACCAGAAAACAGAAAGCTGGTGTGATGAAAGCAATAATTTACCGTGATGTCGCTTCCGCCGCCGTATAATTCAGCGTCTTCTTACCTGGAATTCTAAACTGTCTCGCTGAAAATAAATGCTAACACTGCAAATGTGTGTGGCGTAAGCGGTGAGGAAAATGCAGTGCAAGTGAATGGATTTCATTTTTGTGTGCAACCATGATTAAACACTCGAAAATGGAGGTATTGTAAACGCGGTATACTTTGCAAAAAAAAAAAAAAAAAAAAAAAAAAAAAAAAAAAAAAAAAAAAAAGAGTTGTAAGACATGGGTATTAGTGAAACCCAAATGTATGAAAAATGCAGCATAAAAAACATGTACAAATCTGATGTAAAAGAGTGGCAGCGAACAAACGTCGAGTCAGAAAGTTTAACATCTCTTCCGAACATCATGGCACAACAGTTAGTAAAAATAACTTTATACACTGTGTTGCGAAGCAGCTGAGAACCTGAACAAAGACCCAGCATTATGCATCGAAAGTCCACAAGTAAAAGGCAACGCGGAAAGGACACAATTTTATCTAATTTAAATGCTTTTGCACCTTCCAGTCATGCGAATACGTCTCAAACACGCGCAGCTTACTGCTATCACTCCTTAATGTTGAAAATCGTTGGTCTAATGCGTCCCTGTCAAAAACATGAGACAAGTGTCTGTCACAGAGCGAGGTGGCGCAATGGCGTCCGGCCATCCTGATTTAGGTTTTCCGTGGTTTCCCTAAAACGTTCGAGGAGCATGTCATGATGATCTCTTTCCGATCTCTTTCCCCATCCTTGAAACAATACGAGCTTGTGCTCCGTCTCTAATGACCTCGACGTCGACGGGACGTTGAACTCTAATCTTCCTTCCCTATGCATCGGCATGCTACCCATATTTAGAGACAAGACGAGAGTGACTTCACGTTTCAAACTGCCTATGGGGACCTACCGAAATATGGGCTCCTAGAACTGTGATTGGACGGCATTGTCAGAGCTGTAGCCTTGGAGCAAGAGATCCTCCTGCTTCCTGCTTCTGAGGAAATGTTTCGATCTCTCGAACAGGGACGGCTAGAGAATGATTGTGAATCAATAAGTGATTTAACGCGTAGTGCGAGTGGGAACCGCATGAAAGGAGCTCGCTACGAAGCGACCACGTTTCAACGTGTTGGCTGGTTGCAAGTCGATCCTTCTTGGTTGAGAAAACAATCACGAAGATGTGCACCTATGTCCTAAATTGATTCTAGTATTTATTCGAATGTGGGTGAGTGAACGACCCTGACGACAAAGTTTGTCTCTACAGTCACAGTGTAAGTAGGCTGTTTCGGTTTTTATGTTAGTAACGCCAAGTAGCGCTCTGTATGAAAATCACTGACTGTGCTGTGTGCGGTCTGTGGCTGGTTTGCATCGTTGGAATATTCGCTGTTGTAGTGTTGGGCAGTTGGGTGTGAACAGGGCGTAGTGTTGCGCAGTTGGAGGTGAGCGGCCAGCAGTGGTGGATGTGGAGAGAGAAATGGCAGAATTTTGAGAGCGGACGATCTGGAGGTGTGTTCATCAGAAACAGTAAATTTGTAATACTGTATATCATGAACTGATATACAGGGTGATTCAAAAAGAATACCACAACTTTAAAAATGTGTATTTAATGAAAGAAACATAATATAACCTTCTGTTATACATCATTACAAAGAGTATTTAAAAAGGTTTTTTTTCGCTCAAAAACAAGTTCAGAGATGTTCAATATGGCCCCCTCCAGACACACGAGCAATATCAACCCGATACTCCAACTCGTTCCACACTCTCTGTAGCATATCAGGCGTAACAGTTTGGATAGCTGCTGTTATTTCTCGTTTCAAATCATCAATGGTGGCTGGGAGAGGTGGCCGAAACACCATATCCTTAACATACCCCCATAAGAAAAAATCGCAGGGGGTAAGATCAGGGCTTCTTGGAGGCCAGTGATGAAGTGCTCTGTCACGGGCTGCCTCGGGTAGTTTGGTTTTCAGCCTAGTCAACAGCGCCTCAAGCGAACAAATGTACAACTAAATGAAACTTTATAGCTCCCTTAATTCGCCGACAGATAGTGCTTAGCTCTGCCTTTTGTCGTTGAAGAGTTTTAAATTCCTAAAGTTGTGGTATTCTTTTTGAATCACCCTGTATATATATGATGACTTTTGAACATTATTAAGGTAAATACATTGTTTGCTTTCCATCAAAATTTTTCATTTGCTAAGTATGCCTATCAGTAGTTAGTGCCTTCAGTAGTTAGAATCTTTTATTTAGCTGGCAGTAGTGGCGCTCGCTCTATTGCAGTAGTTCGAGTAACGAAGATTTTTGTGAGGTAAGTGATTCATGAAAGGTATAGGTTATTGTTAGTCAGGGCCATTCTTTTGTAGGGATTATTGAAAGTCAGATTGCGTTGCGCTAAAAATGTTGTGTCAGTTTAGTGTTGATCAGAATAAGTAAAGGCAGTAATGTTTGAGCACGTTCAGGTTTGCTTAGCTGTTTGAAAATCAAATAACGTAGAAGTTTACCAGCACAGTAATTCATTAATTTTTCAAAGGGGACGTTTCAACAGGTGTGGGTGATCAACCGCTGTGCTGCCGTAATAACAGCCCCAGCTGTTTGTAATAGCTTTTGACAGACAAGCATTGATAGCGTACATGAAGTCTAACTTGTATAACAATAATTAATAAATAATAAAATAAGTTAAATACAATGATAAAGTCAGTGTATACTTTTTTTTCTTGTGCTTTTGTCCCGCATCGGCGCAGTTCAGCACGGCTGTAAGCGGATTTGGTGCGGTTAATTTAAAGGGCGGCCGGATGGCCTACCTGTCACCACCTCATTCTGTTATCCCCTTTGCTACCAAGAAGAATCGACACATCGATCTCCTATACAAAAAGATATAAGGTAAGCCTGCTTACAAGTAATCCATTAATTAATTATTAATTCCACTTTAAGTCTAAGAATTGAAATCGTAGCATAGCGTAGGTAAGACGGCGTGGAATAGCTAGTAATATTTGGCAGCTTCCCCAGTTCAGTCTGCTACCTGGGAACCAAACAAAGTCTTAGTCCTGATTGCATATTATTGTAGAAGTTCACGAGTTATCCTGCTTTACTATTAGCTGCACTTCATCATGAAATAAATTAACACTCGCACAACATTAAAGTTTCCCAATTGCAAAAGCATACATCACTTTAAAGAATCGTCAAAATCCCCAAGCGCTGTTCAAACTTCGTCGCATGTAAAAATTCAAAGCTTTGAAACGGCGCGGCTGACATGCTGCCCAGAAACTACGTTCAACTCCTGCCGAAAACTGCCCAGGCTCACCAATCAATGCCAACGTAACAAACTGGCTGCCTGGAACAGACTGTAACGAAAAAGACTGCGAACAAAAGACCACAAGGCGCAGCAGTGATTCATATGTAACACCACGGAAACGAGACTACACTATTCATGTTCGTAGCTTCTAAATAAGTTATGCCAAAATGACAATAATTGGAAATTCAGGGTGAGCACAAAGTCTTGCCCCGATTATAACAACTTATTACAGAATAACCATTAGACATAATAATTTACATTTGTTGCCGTTACATAGGTTAGTGTTACTAGTTTTTTTAAGAGCACTTACGTTAGTAAACATCAAAGTGTGCTCCCTTGGTAGCTCGGAGAATGTCACGGCGGTATTCCACTTCTTGCCAACTGTTTCGTAACATGTGTTCTGTCACAGTACCCACAGCAGCTTGTATCCTAGACTTCAGTTCGTCGACGTCAGCAACTGGTGTGACGAAGACTCTGTCCTTGATATAGCCCCAGAAAAAAAGTCAAGGGGCGTAATGTCTGGAGAGTGGGGTGGCCAGGTCGTTGGACCGTTCCTTCCAATCCACCGATCCGGAC
This sequence comes from Schistocerca serialis cubense, assembly GCF_023864345.2. Lineage (NCBI taxonomy): Eukaryota > Metazoa > Arthropoda > Insecta > Orthoptera > Acrididae > Schistocerca > Schistocerca serialis. The sequence goes on from NC_064644.1 coordinate 324,029,557, forward strand.
ATTACTCCCCTCTCCAGACATTGCACCCCTTGACTTTTTTTCTGGGGCTATATCAAGGACAGAGTTTTCGTCACACCAGTTGCTGACGTCAAAGAACTGAAGGCTAGGATACAAGCTGCTGTGGGTACTGCGACAGAACACATGTTACGGAACACCTGGCGGGAACTGGAATACGGCCCCGACATTCTCCGAGCTAGCAAGGGAGCACACGTTGATGTTTACTAACGCAAGTGGTCTTAAAAAAATTGGTAACACTAACCTATGTAACGGCAACAAATGTAAATAATTATGTCTGATGGTTATTCTGTAATAAGTTGTTATAATCAGGGCAAGACTTTGAGCTCACCCTGTACATTGTTTTCTTACACTAAACGTACTGAAATGAGCGTCTCCTAATGTTGGTTACTTATCCATGTCACAAAACATTCTAACAAAAATATTACAGTAAATATAATCAGAAACACAATACGATACCATTACGAACAACTTCTACAACAAGGAATTACGAGTAAATATTTATATATACACAATTGTGTCATAGTTTGCTAGAGCGCAATTTCCTCCTTGTTTATGTGGTGCTCTTGGTTTTTATGTAGTGTAGCGAACACAAAACTCTCACCTCTAACATGATATGACATGCAGATTACCAAAGAGATCGTCCGCCTACAGGGAGCCAATAATTAACCCTTTCAGACTTGAGTTTTTTTCTGGAGGAAGAAAAACTTTTATTTATGTGTTAATGCTCTTAGGTGATTTTTAATGATTTTAGATGCTAGATTTATACAAAAATATGTGCCCTTTTCAAAACATACTTTTTACAGTTGGCTTCATTTTGTGGACTAAAATAACCAATCACGAAATATTCTCTATTGTAATAAATGTAAAATGATCATTCAATAATTATCATGCGAAATAACAATAACAACATTTAGTTATACAGTTGAGTATAGGGAACCGGCCACATCCGTGTATTCTGGTGGTCACGAGTTGCTGTGCACAGCTACAGTGACTTGTATTTTCGTACTGTTGCCTAACAGTTGGCACCACTTGCCACGATGAAGAAGCTGAACATTCAAAAACGTGTACCTCCTGTTTCCACTGAAAAAAAGAAAATACTTCTGTTACAGCTGAGAGACAATTTAATGTAGACAATTGTAGCCAGAGAAGGCCGGCAGCCGTGGCCGAGCGGTTCTAGGAGCTTAAGTCTGGAACCGCGCTGCTGCTACGGTTGCAGGTTGGAATCCTGCCTCGGGCATGGTTTAAGTAGTTCTAAGTCTAGGGGACGGATAACCTCAGAAGCTAAGTCCCTTAGTGCTTAGAGCCATTTGAACCATTTTTGTAGTCAGAGTTTCTGAAACGGTTATTTAACTACTATGGTCATGAGTGAACTCAAACAGCAACAGATTATGAGTTTAAGAGATTGAAATGCGAATCCAACAGATGAATTAGAGGATTAAAACGTGAACTGCTTGTTATTACTACAGTACCCTTTACACAAATCACAAATCTGAGGGTCGATTTGACTGGACGTGGCCATGACTAAGTTATTAAGAGTAAGGAGAAGGAAATGAATCACCTCACTCTTCTTCGTAGTCACTGGTCGTGTGATGGTGCCAGCGCCAGACAACTGGTCGGTACGGCGTGTCGCATCGTAGCTGTGTAGCGGCGAATCGGCAGCTCTCATCCGCGTTCCGCGGCTTACCGCTGAGGCCCTGGAGTGGTCTCCGTGTTGACGGCTCACAGGCGGTTATCGTAGCCAAAGCACCGTTATCACGGTGTCGGGAGAGGACTGTTAGCAAAGCGATTGCAATGTTCATTCGAGGGCTTCATTGTCAAGCACTGGACAGTAAGAATACGGCCATTTAACACAAACAGGATAAGAATAAGTCACAAAGAGGAGATCAACATTCAGTTGGGAGTAAGGATCAGAATCAAAGTAAGCGCACTAAGTAGGTGAAGGGTGGAAGAGCGAGCCTCCATGTCGCCTTGCCTTAGAGCATCTCACCGTCTGTCGCTTTACTTCTCATGACTACTTATCTCGCATACTCCTATAGTTTTTCCTCCTCTCGGCGTTGTCATTGGCGGACTAAATTCTCATTGCCACCCAGACACTGATTGCTGTTTCGTGACCAGAGTAGGTTGGAAATGTTCTATGTTGCATGGACTGGTGTGTGACTCCGAAACTGACGTTTTCCTCGCGTTTCACTGTCGAGGCCGATCCCAGTGTTTGTTTCACTCAATCCAGTACATTGTTTCGATGTTTCTCGGCATTCCTTAGAAGCTGACAAACGCAGCCACACAATAGTTATTTATAATGGCTGCCTCTATCTGCGACCTCATGTGTCATATGATTGTGCTTCATCTGAGAATGTAGTGGTATTCGTGATTTATAAACAACCTTCTTACTGTCAGGCAACCATTTTTTTAAGCAGGCTGATTCTTCACCTGCAGTCCCGTAGTTTCACGCGCCTCTATGTGTGCATTCTTTACGCTTTTGTGTATGCGTTCTGTGACCGTGCTTGCTGGGGTCGACGAATGATTGGTGTCTAGTCTTAAGCAAACTGAGGGCATCCGCTAGCGTAGTGAGCCGTGCGTGGCTCGTGTTCGGGCCATATCTCATTTGACATCCTGTTTTTACTGTACTACCACCTCGTTATGTTAATTTCAAATACTGGTGTCACTGATTTGTCGCCTTGCCTACCCGTGAGCGGCAGCAGCAGCGCTTATCGATATGAGCCATGGCGCTAGCAGTGCAGTTCGGACCTGGCAGTGCTTGAGTTGGTTCAAAAATGGTTCAAATGGCTCTGAACACTATGGGACTTAACTTCTGAGGTCATGAGTCCCCTAGAACTTAGAACTACTTAAACCTAACTAACCTAAGGACATCACACACATCCATGCCCGAGGGAGGATTCGAACCTGCGACGTAGCGGTCGCGCGGCTCCAGACTGTAGCGCCTAGAACCGCTCGGCCACTCTGGCCGGCGTTTGAGTTGGCACGCGGCACAAGTTCAGCCAGGGCGCGGCGGCAGTGAGGTCTGGACCGCCATGACTCACCCGACTATTGCCGACACACATGATTGGAGTGGGGAAGACTTTGATTGGTCGTCGGTTGGTCGTCTTGCCGGACGACGTGCATTTGGCCGGCGATTACTTATGGGTTGTTCAAATGTGTGTGAAATCTTATGGGACTGAATTTCTGAGGTCATCAGTCCCTAAGCTTACATACTACTTAACCTAAATTATCCTAAGAACAAACACACACACCCATGCCCAAGGGAGGACTCGAACCTCCACTGCGATCAGCCGCACAGTCCATGACTGCACCGCCCTAATCCCGCGCGGCTGGCTGTGTGTGCCGACTCGTGATTCGTCCCTGTTATTGTACACTCACTGCCGTTAGCACTGTCTAGTTCTTCGTGCAAGTGTTCGTGAAACTGTGTGTAGTTTGTGTGAGTTTGATTGGCAAGTTATTCTAAATGTTGTCGGCGTACTGGCTCTGAAAGGTCGGTCGTCTCATCGGGTGACGTGTAACTGGTTCTCTGAGCGCTTCTGGGCCCCTTCAGTTACCAGCTTGTGGAACTTGTGTCGGTCCTTTCCTGGTGCAGGGATGTCGCTTAGCCAGTGGGCGTGTTTCCTCTGCATGGTTGGGTCCGAGCCAGTATTTTCGCCGTCGTGTGTCTGGAAGTGAGTGGGAGACGTGTCAGCAATGCAGTCGCGACGGGGCAGCAGTCGCGGACGGACCAGCAGGCAGTTGATCGGTTGGCGTGGAGCAGCGAGGAAACCTCGGCGCGTGTTTTGGCCGAGCCCGCTGGCCGCCTCCACACGCGGTCGGAAAAAAATGACTCAAATGGCTCTGAGCACTATGAGACTTAACGTCTAAGGTCATCAGTCTCCTAGAACTTAGAACTACTTAAACCTAACTAACCTAAGGAGATCACACACATCCATGCCCGAGGCAGGATTCGAACCTGCGACCGTAGCGGTCACGCGGTTCCAGACTGTTGCGCCTAGAACCGCACGGCCACCCGGCCGGCGCGTGGTCGGAGTGTATGCTGCTGTTCCATTGCTACGAGGTCCGTGGCTCACCGATCCTGGACACGAAAGTTAAGTTTGACTTAGTCTACCAGCAAGTCACGACTGTTCCCATTGTGTCGTTTGGATTCCGTTGTCGGCTGTTGGGACATGTTATCTTGTCGGTGGGTCCGTTGACCGTCGGTCGGTTGGTTTGCCGGCGGATCGGATATAGTTGGGCCGACTACCTGTCTCCCCTAAGCGAACGTTAATATTTCAAGTGCAGACCGATCCCCGGAAACTTATGAGCGCCGCTGGCTGTACTGGCTTTTCTTATTGACGTTTGATTGTGTACTTTAATAGCTTATAGCCGATGGTTTGAATTTGTATGCTTTTAGTTGGGTTTTAAATAATGGGCCTGCAGCCGCTTTAAAATTGAACTTTCCTTCCTCGTCAGGTCTTGCATTGTTTGGGCCTTCAGCATCATTTGAAATATTTTTTTTTTTTTATAAAGCTTTGGGCCTTCTGCCTTTTGAAGATTTATTGTAGTTGTGTTTTTCAATAATGGGACTTCAACCGCTTTAAAATTTAAATTCCTTACTTGTTAAATCTTAGATTGTTTGGGCCTTCAGCCTGTGTAAAACATTGTTTAAAGATAAAGCTTTGGGCCTTCTGCCTACTAAAAATTATTTTAGTTGTTTTAAGTAGTCGGCCTTCAGCCGTCTTTAAATTAAAGTTCTTGTCTTTCAAGTATCAGATTGTGTGGGGCCTTCAGCCTAATTGAAGGTAAGGCCTTGTGCCTTGTGCTTTTTTTAAAGATTAATTTTACCTGCAGTCCTAAATCATGGGCCTTCAGCCGTCTTTAAATTAAACTTGTTTGTTTTCAAATGTTGGATTTGTTGGGCCTTCAGTCAAGTTATAGAACTTACTTACGTAAGGCCTTCTGCCTTCTAAATATTCTATTTTGAGTCTGAATTTTAAGTTAATGACTTTCAGCCCTTTTTAAATTTAAGTGGTTGTGTGGCATATTCAGCCGGTAACTAAGTTCAAAAATTTTGCTGTATTGTTTGGACAACTAAATAAAGTTATAAGTGTTTGAGTGTAACTGACAGCCCGCTTTTGGCCCCGTTCCACAATTCCAACTACCTGTTCTGTCCTCCGGACTTAAGCAGGGCGTTTCACGTAGCTCCTGCGTGCAGAATTCCCCCATGTCCACATCTCTGGTGGTCGCTGTATGAGGTCCAACTTCCGTCTCGTCCTTGAAAAGAATGTATTGAATTTCCAATGATCTTAAAGTCAGTGGTACAATGGAGCAGTTGCCTTTAAAGAATGAACCAGTGTAAACACCCGTGCAAACTTTCCGATCGTTAACCATGTGTGACATACTTTGACAAGACGCAGAATTCAACTCCACTTATGAACGCTACCCATATGAACCATGGACCTTGCCGTTGGTGGGGAGGCTTTGCGTGCCTCAACGATACAGATGGCCGTACCGTAGGTGCAACCACAACGGAGGGGTATCTGTTGAGAGGCCAGACAAACGTGTGGTTCCTGAAGATGGGCAGCAACCTTTTCAGTAGTTGCAGGAGCAACAGTCTGGACGATTGACTGATCTGGCCTTGTAACCTAACCAAAACGGCCTTGCTGTGCTGGTACTGCGAACGGCTGAAAGCAAGGGGAAACTACAGCCGTAATTTTTCCTGAGGGCATGCAGCTTTACTGTATGGTTAAATGATGATGGCGTCCTCTTGGGTAAAATATTCCGGAGGTAAAATAGTCCCCCATTCGGATCTCCGGGCGGGGACTACGCAAGAGGATGTCGTTATCAGGAGAAAGAAAGCTGGCGTTCTACGGATCGGAGCGTGGAATGTCAGATCCCTTAATCGGGCAGGTAGGTTAGAAAATTTAAAAAGGGAAATGGATAGGTTAAAGTTAGATATAGTGGGAATTAGTGAAGTTCGTTGGCAGGAGGAACAAGACTTCTGGTCAAGTGACTACAGGGTTATAAACACAAAGTCAAATAGGGGTAATGCAGGAGTAGGTTTAATCATGAACAAAAAATAGGAGTGCGGGTAAGCTACTACAAACTGCATAGTGAACGCATTATTGTTGCCAAGATAGACACGAAGCCCATGCCTACTACAGTAGATGAAAAAATTGATGAAATGTATGATGAAATAAGAGAAATTATTCAGGTAGTGAAGGGAGACGAAAATTTAGTAGTCACGGGTGACTGAAATTCGAGAGTAGGAAAAGGGAGAGAAGGAAACATAGTGGGTGAATATGGATTGGGGGAGAGAAATGAAAGAGGAAGCCATCTGGTAGAATTTTGCACAGAGCAATCATAGCTAACACTTGGTTCATGAATCATAAAGAAAGGTTCTATACGTGGAAGAATCCTGGAGATACTAGAAGGTATCAGATAGATTTTATAATGGTAAGACAGAGATTTAGGAACCAGGTTTTAAATTGTAAGACACTTCCAGGGGCGGATGTGGACTCTGACCACAATCTATTGGTTATGAACTGTAGATTAAAACGGAAGAAACTGCAAAAAGGTGGGAATTTAAGGAGATGGGACCTGGATAAACTGAAAGAACCAGAGGTTGTACAGTGTTTCAGGGAGAGCATAAGGGAACAATTGACAGGAATGAGGGAAATAAATACAGTAGAAGAAGAATGGGTAGCTTTGAGGGATGAAGTAGTGAAGGCAGCAGAGGATCAAGTAGGTAAAAAGACGAGGGCTAGTAGAAATCCTTGGGTAACAGAAGAAATATTGAATTTAACTGATGAAAGGAGAAAATATAAAAATGTAGTAAATGAAGCAGGCGAAAAGGAATACAAACGTCTCAAAAATGAGATCGACAGGAAGTGCAAAATGGCTAAGCAGGGATGGCCATAGGAGAAATGTAAGGATGTAGAGACTTATTTCACTAGGGGTAAGATAGATACTGCCTACAGGAAAATTAAAGAGACCTTTGGAGAAAAGAGAGCCACTTGTATGAATATCAAGAGCTCAGATGGAAACCCACTTCTAAGCAAAGAAGGGAAAGCAGAAAGGTGGAAGGAGTATATAGAGGGTCTATACAAGGGCGATGTACTTGAGGACAATATTATAGAAACGGAAGAGCATGTAGACGAAGATGAATTGGGAGATACGATAATGCGTGAAGAGTTTGACAGAGCACTGAAAGACCTGAGTCGAAACAAGGCCCCAGGAGTAGACAAAATTCCATTGGAACTACTGACGGCCTTGGGAGAGCCAGTCCTGACAAAACTCTACCATCTGCTGAGCAAGATGTATGAGACAGGTGAAATACCCTCAGACTTCAAGAAGAATATAATTATTCCAATCCCAAAGAAAGCAGGTGTTGACAGATGTGAAAATTACCGAACTATTAGTTTAATAAGTCACAGCTGCAAAATACTAATCCGAATTCTGTACAGACGAATGGAAAAACTGGTAGAAGCCGACCTCGGGGAAGATCAGTTTGGATTCCGCAGAAATGTTGGAACACGTGAGGCAATACTGACCCTACGACTTGTCTTAGAAGCTAGATTAAGGAAAAGCAAACCTATGATTCTAGCATTTGTAGACTTAGAGAAAGCTTTCGACAATGTTGATTGTAATACTCTCTTTCAAATTCTGAAGGTGGTAGGGGTAAAATACAGAGAGCGAAAGGCTATTTACAATTTGTACAGAAACCAGATCGCAGTTATAAGAGTCGAGGGGCATTAAAGGGAAGCAGCGGTTGGGAAGGGAGTGAGACAGGGTTGTAGTCTCTCCTCGATGTTATTCAATCTGTATACTGAGCAAGCAGTAAAGGAAACAAAAGAAAAATTTGGAGTAGGTATTAAAATCCATGGAGAAGAAATAAAAACGTTGAGGTTTGCCGATGACATTGTAATTCTGTCAGAGACAGCAAAGGACTTGGAAGAGCAGTTGAACGGAATGGACAGTGTCTTGAAAGGAGGATATAAGATGGACATCAACAAAAGCAAAACGAGGATAATGGAATGTAGACGAATTAAGTCGGGTGATGCTGCGGGAATTAGATTAGGAAATGAGACACTTAAAGTAGTAAAGGAGTTTTGCTATTTGGGGAACAAAATAACTGATGATGGTCGAAGTAGAGAGGATATAAAATGTAGACTGGCAATGGCAAGGAAAGCGTTTCTGAAGAAGAGAAATTTGTTAACATCGAGTATAGATTTAAGTGTCAGGAAGTCGTTTCTGAAAGTATTTGTATGGAGTGTAGCCATGTATGGAAGTGAAACATGAGCGATAAATAGTTTGGACAAGAAGAGAATAGAAGCTTTCGAAATATGGTGCTACAGAAGAATGCTGAAAATTAGGTGGGTAGGTCACATAACTAATGAGGAGGTACTGAATAGAATTGGGGAGAAGAGGAGTTTGTGGCACAACTTGACAAGAAGAAGGGACCGGTTGGTAGGACATGTTCTGAGGCATCAAGGGATCACAAATTTAGCATTGGAGGGCAGCGTGGAGGGTAAAAATCGTAGAGGGAGACCAAGAAATGAATACACTAAGCAGATTCAGAAGGATGTAGGTTTCAGTAAGTACTGGGAGATGAAGAAGCTTGCATAGGATAGAGTAGCATGCAGAGCTGCAACAAACCAGTCTCAGGACTGAAGACAACAACAACAACATATGAACGCTGAAGCCTGGAGCAGTTACTACCAAAGCAGTAACAGTTTCACACAGCGCTTGTCAAATGATTCAACCACTACTAACCAGTAACGGCATAAGTATGCAGAAGGCAATGGAAACCACTGCCTTAACACGTAACGGGAGGAGTAGGATTCGTTATGAATAGGAATGTAGGGCAAAGAGTGTGTTACTGTGATCAGTTCAATCATAGGATTCTTCTTATCAGAATCGACAGCAAACCAACACCGACAACTTCAGGTATACATGCCGACGTTGCAAGCTGAAGATGAAGAGACAGAGAAAGTATATGAAGATACTGAAAAGGTAATACAGTATATAAAAGGAGATGAAAATCTAATAGTGATGGGTGACTGAAATGCAGTTGTAGACGAAGGAGTAGACTAAGAGGTTACAGGCGAATATGGGCTTGGGGCAAGGAATGAGAGAGAAGAAAGACAAATTGAGTTCTGTAGTAAAGTTCAGCTAGTAATAGCAAATATTCCGTTCAAGAATCACATGAGGAGGAGGTATACTTGGAAAAGGTCGGGTGGTACGGGAAGATTTCAGTTAGATTACATCATGGTCAGACAGAGATTCCGAAATCAGATACTGGATTGTAAGGCGTACCCAGGAGCAGATATAGACCCAGATCACAATGTAGTAGTGATGAAGAGTACGCTGAAGTTTAAGACTTAGTCAGGAAGAATCAATATGGAAAGAAGTGGGATACGGAAGTACTAAGGAATGAGAGATATGCTTCCAAGGCTATAGATTCAGCAATAATAACTAGCTCAGTAGGCGGTACAGTTGAAGAGGAACGGACATCTCTAAAAAGGGCAATCACAGAAGTTGTAAAAAAAACATAGATACAAAGAAGGTAGCTGCGAAGAAACTATGGGTAACAAAAGAAACACTTCAGTTGATCGATGAAAGGACGAAGTACAAAAATGTTCATGGAAATTCAGGAGGAATACAGAAATACAGGACGCTAAGAAATGAAATAAATAAGAAGTGCAGGGAAGCTAACCCGAAAAGGCTGCATGAAAAATGTGAATAAATCGAAAAAGAAATGATTGTCGGAAGGACTGACTTGGCATATAGGAAAGTCAGACAACCTTCAGTGACATTAAAAGCAAGGGTGGTAACATTAAGAGTGCAATAGGAATTCCCCTCTTAAATGCAGAGGAAAGAGCGGAGAGGTGGAAAGGGTATATTGAAAATCTCTATGAGGGGCAATATTTGTCTGATGTGATAGAAGAAGAAAAAAGAGTTGACTTAGAAGAGGTAGGGGATCCAGTATTAGAACCAGAATTTAAAAGAGCTTTGGAGGACTTAAGATCAAATAAGGTGGGTGGGATGGATAACATTCTATCAGAATTTCTAAAATCATTAGGGGATGCGGCAACAAAACGACTATTCACGTTGGTGTGTAGAGTATATGAGTCTGGCGACTTACCATCTGACTTACGGAAAAATATCATCCACATCATTCCGAAGACTGCAAGAGCTGACAAGAGGGAGAATTATCGCACAATCAGTTTAACAGCTCATGCATCCAAGATGCTGACAAGAATAATGTGCAGATGAAAGGAAAAGAAAATTGAGGATGTGCTAGATGACATCAGTTCGACTTTAGAAAAGGTAAAGGCACCAGAGAGGCAATTACGGCGCTGCGGTTGATAATGGAAGCAAGACTAAAGAAAAATCAAGACGCGTTCATAGATTTGTCGACCTAGAAAAAGCGTTCGACAATGTAAAATGGTGCAAGATGTTGGAAAAAAATGGCTCTGAGCACTATGGGACTCAACTGCTAAGGTCATTAGTCCCCTAGAACTTAGAACTAGTTAAACCTAACTAACCTAAGGACATCACACACATCCATGCCTGAGGCAGGATTCGAACCTGCGACCGTAGCGGTCTCGCGGTTCCAGACTGCAGCGTCAGAACCGCGCGGCCACTTCGGCCGGCCAAGATGTTGGAAATTCTGCGAAAAATAGTGATAAGCTATAAGGAGAGACGGGTAATAGACAATATGTACACGAGCCAAGAGGGAATAGTGTGAGTGGACGACCGAGAACAAAGTGCTCGGATTAAAATGGGTATAGGACAGGTATGTAATCTTTCGCCCCTACTGTTCAATCTGCACATCGAAGAAGCAATGACGGAAATACAATAAGAGTTTAGGAGTGGAATTAAAATTGAAGGTGAAAGGCTATTAATGATACGATTCGATGATTACGTTGCTATACTGACTGAAAGAGAAGAAGAATTACATGATCCGCGGAATGGAATCAACAATCTGATGATTGAGAGTAAACCGAAGAAAGACGAAAGTAATGAGAAAATCAGAAATGAGAATAGTGAGAAACTTAACATCAGAATTAATGGTCACGAAGTAGATAAAGTTAAGGAATTTTGCTACCTAAGCAGCAAAATAACCAATGACGGACGAAGGAAGGAGGACATCAAAATCAGGCTAGCACTCGGCAAAAAGGGCATTCCTGGCCAAGAGAAGTCTACTAGTATCAAATGTAGGCCTTAATTTGAGGAAGAAATTTCTGAGAATGTACGTCTGGAGTACAGCATTGTATGGTAGTGAAACATGGGCTGTGAGAAAACCGGAACAGAAGAGAATCGAAGCATTTGAGATGTGATGCTAGAGACGAATGTTGAAAATTAGGTGGACTGTTAAGGTAAGGAATGAGGAGGTTCTGCGCAGAGTCGGAGAGGAAATGAATATATAGAAAACACTTACAAGGAGAAGGGGCAGGATGTTAGGACATCTGTTAAGACATCAGGGAATGACTTCCATGGTACTAGAGGGAGCTGTAGAGGGCAAAAACTGTAGAGGATGACTAGGTTAGGAAGAAATCCAGCAAATAATTGAGGACGTAGGTTGCAAGTGCTATTCTGAGATGAAGAGGTTGGCACCGAAGAGAAATCCTTGGCGGGCAGCGTCTAACCAGTCAGAAGACTGATGGCCGTGTAACCTCCCCGCAAAAATGTTAATGTTTAAAAAATAAGAAAATGGAGCCAAGTGTAACTTTCCCGCACTAAAGTTAGTCAATATTAACTGAATAATAAAATGAGCCAAGCGTAACCTGCTTGCAAAATTAAAGAATAATAATGCCCCAAACGTAAACTCCACACAAAAGTTAAGGAATGAAGATTGCTCATTAAACCCACAATAATGTTAATTAAATAATGAACCATGAACTGAATGTAACATCTCAACACAAATAATTAAACCTGATAAATCTTATAAGGGCAGCAACGCTGACCTTCGGCCCTGTGAAATAATTAAACCTGATAAATTCTTACCTCAGTAAAACTGCGTCTATATCTGCTCTTATTTTTCGGCACAGCTCCGTGCAATGCTGGCCTACATTTAATTTTGATTTTTGGAGGGAATGCATAGGAAATATTCTTTAAATTGAAATGAATCTTTTTCTTTAAAAAATGGAAAAATTCTTTAAGTTGAAATGATTACTTTTCTTTAAAAGATTTACTTTATAAAAAAATTATTATAGGGGCATTTCTTGAACAGATTAATTACAACTAACACACGTTATTAGCTGAGCGCAATGCTGCTTCATTACCTTCAATAATAATACACATCGTCCACCACAATCCTGACCAGATTCGGAATAACAGCACGCCGTCGACGCATGGCGACGACTGCTCAGTACAACCGTCCGCTCGGTACAACTACTGCCGACTGACTTCTACTACAGACAGAGTACAACACGCAACTGAACTCTCGCGTGGTCAAGCGCAGACTAGCAACGATAAATAACTCTCTGGTCAGAGATTCTGTCATGCCTCGCCATCGCTGGTAATGAATACATATGAAACGTACGCGTTTCATAACCCTCCACTGGGGGGGCAAAAATTTGGCAGCGATGGTGAGCCATTTGGACTTGCCATGAGCAACAAAATTTTTCTTAACTAATTAACTTTACAATTACAGAATATATACAGATATATATAGGTGTAGAACATGAAGTAAATATAGTGCACATGCACTGAGTACAGAACGTATCAGGCAAAGACAAAATATATACAATAAGTACAAAACATATTCACAAATAGCAAAAGTGCACACGCACAGTAGTTGAGAGCAAATCACAAAAATGTATATGCAATGAGTAGAAATCACAAATGACAAGAGTGCACATGCACTGTAGTTCAGAACATATTTACAAATCACAAAAATGTATAGGCCATAAATACAAATCATGAATACAAAATGATTTTTTCACTATGTCACAAGAATTAGGATAGGAAAGGGAAGGATTGCGTAATAGTTGTAGCACTTTAGGTTGCACGCAGCTCCACTGAAAGTCCATATCTTTCTACAGAAGCACAACACCAAGTGAGGCAATCTAAAGTTCTTTTCCCAGAAGTATTAATCAGCGTAGCCAAAACACTGAAGTGCCGTAGTAATATTCCATGTTATCCTTATGGTAGTACATTAGGTACACCAAACAGTGGGACCATAATAACATCTCCTCGCTCATTGTGGTGGACAGCATGTCGTGTCAACACCACGTTCTTGTCTGTTACAGCAACGTAGAATTAGTGCAGAAACCAAATATAGTGCTCCATGATCATGAGGATATACAGGACAAACGGATTTTGCAATAATTCCAGGTAATTAGGTTACAAGGTGAAGGACATTAAGTCACATACTAGTCTTCATTGAGAATTACACTAGTAATGGGTGGCACTCATTGCCCAGTCATTGAATATTTCTGTACCATGTACATAGTATTACAGAATTATGTTCATGAGTAACTTTACAGAGAACATTGGCACTCATTGCCTAATTACAAACCATCAGAAGTCATTTACAGAGAACATTGGCACTCATTGCCTAATTACAAACCATCAGAAGTCATTTACAGAGAACATTGGCATTCATTGACTAATCACAAACCATCAGAAGTCATTTACAGAGAACATTGGCACTCATTGCCTAATTACAAATCATCAGAAGTCATTTACAGAGAACATTGGCGTTCACTGCCTAATTATAAACCATCAGAAGTCATCATTGAAAATGAGTTAATAAATGGCATAATTAATCTAATTATAGTAAACATTGTCCTCATAGTTCATCTTATTACATTAATCAGTGGCATTCATTTGCCAGTTACAAAGCATTCTTTTGTGCTAGCAATGCATTGCGTTGGGCTCGATAATTAAGAACAATATTTGCTTTTGAGTTATTGCTGCAAATGAAGATGTGTAACGTCATACGCCATGAGTCAGCTGTAGCAAGATTATGAAACAAGTAGAGTATATGTAATCACATTCATAAATGACATGGGTTTAATAAACAACTGCTTATAGCACATTAATTTCATAAATAATTTCTCCTGCAAAATATACAAAAATGGATTATTAGACTGAAAGAAGAAACGCATTTTATGCTGAAAAGTAGTGAACTTCGAATTAACAGGTAGTGAAATGTGTATAAAATGTGTTCCCTAGCTGTCCTTTCCAAAACCTTCAGTCATCCTACTATGCAATATAACACATACTGTCAAAACGAACTGCAAAAAATACTTAAATAACTACATACCATAAATACATAAACTTCAACATCATCCTCATCTGTAAAGAAAAAACTTCATTATCCATCACTTCATTACCATAACTCCATTATTATCATCACCTGTAAAGAAAAACTTCATTATTCATACTAGCATATTCTTCATCATTATTTATCATCATTCATTATCATCTGCAAAAGGAAAAATCACTTCATTATTCATTATACAATTATTCCTTATTCCTAGCATATTTTATCACTAAAACTAAGATGTGAAGTTCTGTCTGACAGCCTGCATCAATCACTTCGTATTCCGAAAGAAAAAACTAGTTACGACTGCTGTTCTACGATGTGTATAGTATATTCTTGTTAATGCTTGTTAATTCTGATCCATTTACTCTTCCTCATAAGGTTTTTGCCTCTTCTTTCGTTTATTCCGTAGGTGAAATTCCCATTTCTGTTTAATTTATTTCCTTTACACGTTATTTATTTCTGGAAATGATGAACAAAGATTAATGTCTTGCATTTAATTCATATACCCATTAGATAAAAACTGGTTTATAGTGATATAATTAAGCATACAGCATAGCATGACAGAAAACGTATTATGTCAAAAAATATAGACAGTGTCCAGATGCAAAAATGTACACAGAATATCATAATGCAGCAGCAAAAAATGTAAAAATAGTCACGATGTTGAGATATCATAGGGCAAAAATGTCAACGTCAACTGGTGTTTGCTGTATCTTAACTATTTCATAATGCATACAAACAAACAGGAAAACAATCATACATACATAAAAAATGGAAAATGTGCACGGTCTGATGTGTAACGACAAGAAAAGCGACCTGCTAACCTTACCTTGCCGGGCACTTGCCAAGAAAAATTCGACAATCATCAGTAAGTATTCACATGAATATAATTGTATAAGTAGTCATAAAAATTACGACATGGCACTACAGCATGTTAAATCATAAAGTATTTTCATTCAATAAAAGGTTTAATATTCGATATGTGGTGGTTTCCTTTCGATTTTCTGGTTCTCAAAGTTTCGACGTGTACAACATTGGGGTGAGGAATGCTGGGAATCCGATATGGACCTGCGTGTAGAAGTTCAAATTTACTGCACCTACCTTTTATTTTGTTGGATAAATAGTGTGTACGTACTAATATCTTCTGTACACCGTGAAAGACGCGGCGTATACAAACCTGTTTATGTTGTCTTCTCCGAAGCTCTGCGGCACGTTTGATGTTGTTCAGCGCAATGTCAATTATTTCATGGTGTCATAGTCGACGAGATGTAGGAAAGTTTACTAATTCTTTAATTTTGTTATGTGGTTCAACATTTTTCAGTATAACAGACGGAGATAGCATAGTGGATTCATTTGGTATGGAATTAATTACATCCTGGAATGAGTGTATGTGTGTGTCCCTATCAATATGTTTTTTATGGCAGTAAATTCTACACAGTTTACCAATTTCTTTCATTAATCGTTCACAAGGGTTCGAAGAAGCATGGTACCTGGATATATAGATCGGAGAAATGTTTCTAGCTCGTAACATACGTGTCCATATAGCAGATCGAAACTGTGATCCATTGTCAGAAATTACTTTCAACACATGCCCTACATGAAATAGAAAATGTTTTACAAACGCTTTCGAAACAGTTTTAGCAGTAGCTTTGCATAACGGAGTGAAGGTTACAAATTTCGAAGTGAGTTCAACAGCGACAAAGATGTAACAAAAACCTCTATTAGTTCTGGGAATCGGACCAAAAATGTCTACAGTGGCCATGTGTGTTAATTTAACAGGTACAATGAGATGTAATGGAGGAACATGTGAAGTCGTATCTGATTTAGCTTTCTGGCAGATTTTACATGACGCTAAAACTCGTCGTATACGTTTCTCCATGTTCGTAAAATAACAGTTCTGTCTCAGTATAAGAAAACATTTTCTGGCTCCGTAATGTGCGTAACTTAAATGAGTATACCAGATTAATTTGTTAACAAGTTCATCAGGAATGCATAATAACCAATTGTTGCTGTCTGGATGAGAGCGGCGAAACAGAATGTCATTGCGTACAGTGTAATGGTTTCTAATCGTAACATTATTCCTATCTTGCCAGAGGTGTTTAATCTCTTTCCACACGTTGTCTTTACTTTGCTCTTGTGCTATGTCTTGTAATGACGACGAAATGAAATTATCAAATGCAACTTGTTGAATGTACATGACGCTGAAATTTGCTTTGCAGAAGTTGGTTGCGATGTCTTGCTGATTGTTGCCGAGAGAACGAGATAGTGCGTCTGCTACAACATTTTGTGTGCCGGGAATGTGAACTATTGTAAAATTAAATTCCTGTAGATAAAGTTTCCATCTGCTTAATCTGTCGTGTGTAAATTTAGCCGAAAGTAAAAATTGTATCGCTCTGTGGTCTGTGTAAACGGTGGTATGTCTTCCATAAAGAAAATGTCGAAATCTCGTAAAAGCCCAAACAACACATAATGTTTCCAGTTCTGTAACAGAATAATTTCGTTCAGCAGGTGACAGAATGCGACTTGCAAATGCGATGTTTTTAATTACAGTACAACCATCTTCTTCAATTTCCTGAAAAATGTGTACGCCTAAAGCGGTGTTAGAACTGTCGGTAGCAATGGAAAAAATTCTGGTACGATCTGGGTGCGATAAAAGTGGTGCATTCAACAAAGCATGTTTCAAATAACATTCTCGTGAACAAGATTCTGCGTATCATAAGTATTGCTTACGTTACTGGAATATACAACCTGTACTGTATTTAGTCAAATTCTATCTGACGTGTTATTATTTTCGGGAGGATGCTGTGGCAGTTCCACTATTTGTACTGTTCTGTTATTTCTTCCTGACGTATTACGCTATGGATGATACCTACTGTCTGGTTCATTCATGATAATATGTTGTTGCTGATGTTCTTGCTGCTGATGAGATCGACTGTTATTAAATGTACGCTGCAAATTGTGCTCATTATTTTTATCTCTGTCGTGATAGCCATTTCTATACGGTGCATTGCGATAGGAATTGAAGTACCGTGTTTTCTGCACGTAGTCATTTCCTTGCTGATGTGCGTTACTATTTGTTGGAGCGGAGACTATACGTGCACGCGGCGAAACATTAACGTTTGGTTGACCTTGTAGACTGCGTTGTTGGTTAGGTATGCTAACCGGCTGGCTTTCATGCTGTTGTGGTGAAAAACGTGTATTGTTACCAAAATGCGTTCGCTATTGCTGATAATTTTACACATACTGATGATTAAAAATTTTTTGTCATTAAAGTTCTCGTGTTTGTCATTTCTGGAGCGTCTAATGAAAAATTGTCACTTTCGGTAAAAACTTGTCTTATCGGGTTTTCATTATACATTCTTAATACTAGATAGAGCAATAGTTAAAGAGCTGTTTTGATAGATATAAAGAATAGTGGAAGAGAAGGCAGCAGTGCAGAAAACTAAAGATGAAACAGCACTACTACAGCTCGGGGCCCTGTGCACGCTACGGCACATACTCATTAAAGCGTAATGAATCCCCTGAGGTCTATTACGCGCTGCAGATAAACTTTAGCTTTTGCGTTACAGGAAATGCTAGTGAAAATTCGGAAGCAAATTGCTGTATCCATGCTAATTGTTGTTTCTGTATTACAGGCAATGGTGTTAAAAATACAAAAATAAATTGACGTATCCAGTTCAAAGCGTGTACCTGTGCTCTGTCATTATTAAATACCTTAGACTTTTTTACAGATAAAAATTGCTTATAATCGACGTTCTCGTCACTGAATGTGTGAACAGATTCACGATTGCATAAGAATCTGTTTGTCTGTGTCACTTCGGATTTTAAGTCGCGTAGCTTTTCGGATTTTAAGTCGCGTAGTCTCTGTAAATTGCTTAAGTTACACTGGCTGTACGAGTGTGAGAAACGATCGGGATGTGCCGTACGCTGTGACGTGTTAGTGACTGAAACATTTCTCATTTCTGTCACTACAATACGTTCGTCAATTTGATTGTTCTGTTGTTCACATTTCTTATCCACTTCCATATCCACAGTGCGTGAAACTTCTGGAGGCTTTAAATTAAACTCGTCGCGTATCTGTGTTGCGTTTTCTGGACATTGTTCAGCGACTGCACTAATTTCATCTATATGTGACTCTGTCGTGGCTGAATGTCTATTATCTAATTCTTGTGCAACAGTTCCAACTTCTTCATTACTGTTACTAGCACAAGCCTTAGTATCCTCACGTAATTGTACTTTAGTATCACGACACTGCGCGGCAACGGCTGTAATCTGTTCACTAAGTTGTTTGTTTTGTTCATTAACGTTGTCGTGTTTTTCGTTCGGCTGTTTAAAACTTTCATTAAACTGTTTGTTCTGTTCACTAAGTTGTTTGTTCTGTTCATCAAGTTTTTTGAAAAAGTCGTCTTGTTCTTTAATAAGTTGTTTGAAATCTTCATTAAGGTTGTCTTGTTTTTCATTAAGTTGTTTGTTCTGTTCACTAATTTGTTTGACATTTTCATTAGTTTGTAGCATTAATGCTATAATTCGACCAATGTCAAAATTAGCTACTGTATTCTTTGTGCTGTTTGATGTTGTACCTGCAATTGTCACGTTTTGTGTGACCATTTGGTCATTCTGTGATTCTTGAAAATGTTTGCTAATCGGATGTATACTGTTGGTCACTAAATCGGAATTAAATAAATCCGACGCATTCTGATTACACTGTTCGTTTTCATTAGACAAATTTGTCTGTTCATTACTTAAATCATGCAAACCGGGTGTGTTAAGCCGGGCAGCGCTCATTGCAATAGAACGTCCCCCGTCATTCCCCCGTCATCAATTGTCGTTAAATTATCAGAGGACACACTTAAATTCGTCTGTTCATCACTGGGATCAAAATCACTATTAGTGATCGGTACGCACTGATTGTCAGTAAACGGAGGATTGTCATCATTATGCTGCATGTCGCAAGTACTATCGGTCAAGTTGTTTAACTCGGTTATTTCACTCACTATACCTCGCGATGTACTATTAACAGTTTTTCGCGGCATTTTTACACAAATCACAATTATTCAATAATGAAACAAAGACAATGCAAGATCCAACAAACACTATTACAACAAAGAGCAACCAATTGCCGATGATCTGTGAAAGAAAGTGACAAAATTAGTAAAAGCGTTGCGCCAAATGCTAATTATATTTAAGTAAATAAGAGCAGATATCTGACTACCTCTCAGAAGATTCTCAAAGAAATACGATCCTGGTCCGGATGTCGCCAAGTGTAACCTCCCCGCAGATATGTTAATGTTTAAAAAATAAGAAAATGGAGCCAAGTGTAACTTTCCCGCACTAAAGTTAGTCAATATTAACTGAATAATAAAATGAGCCAAGCGTAACCTGCTTGCAAAATTAAAGAATAATAATGCCCCAAACGTAAACTCCACACAAAAGTTAAGGAATGAAGATTGCTCATTAAACCCACAATAATGTTAATTAAATAATGAACCATGAACTGAATGTAACATCTCAACACAAATAATTAAACCTGATAAATCTTATAAGGGCAGCAACGCTGACCTTCGGCCCTGTGAAATAATTAAACCTGATAAATTCTTACCTCAGTAAAACTGCGTCTATATCTGCTCTTATTTTTCGGCACAGCTCCGTGCAATGCTGGCCTACATTTAATTTTGATTTTTGGAGGGAATGCATAGGAAATATTCTTTAAATAGAAATGAATCTTTTTCTTTAAAAAATGGAAAAATTCTTTAAGTTGAAATGATTACTTTTCTTTAAAAGATTTACTTCATAAAAAAATTATTATAGGGGCATTTCTTGAACAGATTAATTACAATTAACACACGTTATTAGCTGAGCGCAATGCTGCTTCATTACCTTCAATAATAATACACATCGTCCACCACAATCCTGACCAGATTCGGAATAACAGCACGCCGTCGACGCATGGCGACGACTGCTCAGTACAACCGTCCGCTCGGTACAACTACTGCCGACTGACTTCTACTACAGACAGAGTACAACACGCAACTGAACTCTCGCGTGGTCAAGCGCAGACTAGCAACGATAAATAACTCTCTGGTCAGAGATTCTGTCATGCCTCGCCATCGCTGGTAATGAATACATATGAAACGTACACGTTTCAACCGAAAAAAAACAGTAGCAGCCCGTATTCTCTAAGTAGAGACAAACATTCAAATGCATTTACGGGCGCTAACACCCGGTGACAACTACTTCAACTAGAAACGGCTTGCGCTAGCCGTTCCAGTGAACTTTTCCGCTATTAACACAGTGTGACATTTATACTCTAATTTGAAACAAGTGTTCAAATGCACTGACGTGCGCTAACACACCGTAGCAGTTACTCTCAGAACAAAAAATGGTTCAAATGGCTCTGAGCAGTATGGGACTTAACTTCTGAGGATATCAGTCCTCTAAAACTTAGAACTACTTAAACCTAACTAACCTAAGGACATCACACAGATCTATGCCCGAGGCAGGATTCGAACCTGCGACCGTAGCGGTCGCGCGGTACCAGACTGTAGCTCTCAGAACAGATACAGTTTTCTATTGGCTATCCAACTGACATTTCCGGCCACTAACACACTGTGACATCGATTCTTTAACTTGCAAGAAATGTTCATATGTATTTACTTACACTAACACACTGTGACAGTTACTCTCAAAACAGATACAGCCTTACACCGCCTATTCAAAAGACATTTCTAGCCACTAACACAATGTGACATTTATTCTTTAACTTGTAAGAAACGTTCAAATTTATTTACGTTCGCTAACACACTATGGCAGTTACTCTCAAACCGATGCAGTTTTGTACTGGCTGTTCAAATAAAATTTTTGGACATTAAACACTGTGACATTTACTAAACCAAAAACAAGGAGACAAACCAACGGACAACCATGAGAAGCCTCCGAACCTTGCAGCCAGCTTTAAACTGGACAGTGAAAGATACACAACTTTATATATCACCCGCTGTCCTCGGCTCGAAGTGTGTTGGGCCAGGGTCATGCCGCATCAACCTAATTGCACTTCCTGACTGTGACGGCCACCGCCGCTTCCTCTCTGTCGCTTCGCGCACAAGATCCCAGTCGAGATTGCGTTGTACGTCAAAACGGCGGGTCCATCAGCTCGTCGATCGCACACGCGACTGCTTCCACTGACCGTCGCCAACCAACTATTGTTCGTGACATGCATAAAATGCGTTGGTCCACCTCTGGCTCTTATGCAAGCAGTTGTTATTCGCCTTGGTATTGGGTGGCAGAGTTGCTGGATGTCCTCTTGAAGGACAGCGAGCCAAATTCTGTCCAATTGGCGCCTTAGACTGTCAAAATCCCGAGCAGATTTGGAGGGTCCTGCCCATAATACTACAAACGTTCTCAGTTGGGGAGAGATACAGCGACCTTTCTGGCCAAGGTACCGTTTGGCAAGCACTATATAATCAGCAGAAACTCTCGCCGACTGCGGGCTGGTATTATCTTGTTGACATGTAAGCCCAGGATGGCTTGCCATAAGGGCAACAAAACGGAGCGTAGAATACCATCAGCGTATCACTATGATGTTTCTCGGGCTATATGGTGTGCGACAGTCAGGTTGGTATCGCACCACTATATAGAGCGTCTCCTGCCTAATCTTTGCTGGTCATCTGGACACAATTCGAAGCGGACACACATCGCTCAAGGCACGTCACTCAAGGCATTTTCTATCCTATCCAATGAGATTTCAGGCCGAATGTACCCGACACCATTGCAGTCGAGGCTGTTAGCGTACAGATGTCAATGGAAGTCGGCGCAAGGACTGCCGTGAGATTAGTCCTCTTTCTGTGAGCTGGCTGTTAATGGTCCTTGTGGTCACTGAGGCACCAGATGCACGTCGGATGGATG
The DNA here is from genome assembly GCF_023864345.2 of Schistocerca serialis cubense. Taxonomy (NCBI): domain Eukaryota; kingdom Metazoa; phylum Arthropoda; class Insecta; order Orthoptera; family Acrididae; genus Schistocerca; species Schistocerca serialis. Next base: position 324,051,737 of record NC_064644.1, read on the forward strand.
ATAATGATCAATGCAGGGCTCTGAATGCCTCTCTGACGATTGCTCGGTCCTCACATTCTGTCGTCTCTCTAGGTCGCCCACCTCCTTCTTAGCGGTCGTTTTCGCCCATGGTTCACCCATTCCTGACAAGATTATCGAAAAGTAGCATCGCTCCTATTCAAATACCGAGCGATTGGCCGATCACTCCAATCGGCTTCTTTGAACCCAACACGACGTTCACTCCCCATTGCTGACATCTACGTACATTATTCATGCGTCTGTCTGCAAGGCGTAATTACTGTCCAGCTGAGTACACGGAATGAAATTCGCAATAATGTTAACCCTGGCATCTAAACTAAAGCGCCAAAGAAACTGGTATAGGCATGCGTATTCAAATACAGATCGCCGCACGGGGTAGCCGTGCAGTCTGAGGCGCCGGACCGCGCGGCTCCCCCCCTCGGAGATTCGAGTCCTCCCTCAGGCATGGGTGTGCGTGTTGTCCTTAGCATAAATTAGTTTAAGTTAGATTAAGTAGTGCGTAAGCCTAGGGACCGATGACCTCAGCAGTTTGATCCCGTAAGACCTTACCACAAATTTCCAATTTCAGGCAGAACAAGGCGCGTGGTCGGCAACGCCTATGTAAGACAAGTGTCTGGCGCAGTTGTTAGATCGGTTACTGCTGCTACAATGGCAGGTTATCAAGATTTAAGTGAGCTTGAACGTGGTGTTATAGTCGGCGCACGAGTGGTGGGACACAGCACTTCCGAGGTAGAGGTGAAGTGGGAATTTTCACGTACGATCTTTTCAGGTGTGTACCGTGAATACCAGGAATCTGGTAAGACATCAAATCTCCAACATCTCTGCGGCAGGAAAAAGATCCTGCAAAAACGGGACCAACGATGACTGAAGAGAATCGTTCAACGTGACAGAAGTGCAAACCTTGCGCAAATTGTTGCAGACTTCCATGCTGGGCTATCAACTAGTGTCAGCGTGCGAACCATTCAACGAAACATAATTGATATGGGCTTTCGTAACCGAAGGCCCACTCGTATAAACTTGATGACTGCACGACAGAAAGCTTTACGCCTAGCCTGGGCCCGTCAACACCGACATTGGCGTATTGATGACTGGAAACATGTGACTGGTCGGACGTGTCTCGTTTAATTGTACTGAGTGGATGGACGTGTGCGGGTATGGAGACAACCTCATGAATCCCTGGACCCTGCATGTCAGCAGGAAACTGTTCAAACTGGTGGACGCCTTGCAATTCTGTCGGGCACGTAAGTTGGAGTGATATGGGACGACTCTGACAGTTGACACCTACGTAAAGTGGTTCAAATGGCTCTGAGCACTATGGGACTTAACATCTCAGGTCATCAGTCACCTAGAAATTAGAACTACTTAAACCTAACTAACCTAAGGACATCACACACATCCATGCCCGAGGCAGAATTCGAACCTGCGGCCGTAGCGGTCACGCGGTTCCAGACTGAAGCGCCTAGAACCGCTCGGCCACACCGGCCGGCGACACGTACTTAAGCATCCTGTCTGATCACCTGCATCTATTCAAGTCCACACATGTGCACACCGCCGGATTTGGACAATTTCAGTAAGATAATGCGACACCCCACACGTCCAGAGTTGCTACAAAGTGGCTCCATGAACACTTTTCTGAGTTTAAACGCTCCCGCCGGCCACCAAACTGCCCAGACATGAACATTGTTGAGCATATCTGGGATGCCTTGCAACGTTCAGTTCAAAAGAAATCTTACGGATTTATGGACAGCCCTGCAGTATTCATGATTTCGGTTCCCTCCAGCAGTACTTCAGACAGTAGTCGAGTCCATGCCACGTCTTGTCGCGGCACTTCTGCGGGGGCCCTATGCAATATTTGGCAGGTGTACCAGTTTCTTTGGCTCTTCAGTGTGCATGACCCCATTTACTATCCTTGACAGCTGCACGGTGAAATTGCGATGCAGCGTTACACATTCATCTATCGGCCGGGAAAGTTTACAATTTTGCATTTTCGGTCGATACTCGTGTGAATATCAATTTGGGACCCAGTTTCCATAACTCCTTCACGGTGCGTCTTTTCTTTCTTTCCTTTTTTTGTCTCTGAGTGCATTTTCCATCTTTCTCATTAAGTGTTTCACGGACGGCTGTGTAAAGCAGTTGAAACCGAATAGTTTGTCTCTAACACTACATTTGATATTGAGATAGTTTGTGTGCCTTTTCGAATGGCACGATTGATTTCTGCACCTCCAGAGATCCATTTTGAGCGGAATATCAAGCGGGTGGCGTGACAGGGCTGACAGCGCAAAGACTTGAACTGCCATGAGCGCCGCCTAGGCTGGGCTGGTGGCGAGGACGGAACAACAGTGCAGTCGCTCAGCTGCAGGAAGTGGAGCTAGTAACGTTTTCTGGTGGCTTGCGCCGTCCCTCAAGCGTAAGGCGCGTCGCCAGAGACCAGATGGAGTGGCGGTAGAGGTGTTCATAACTATGGCAAAGGACTAGTCAGTTGCTACACGGGGGCGAACGAGCGACTTGTGGTCACAGCCGACAACGAGGGCCTCGAGAAACTGATGTTCTACGGTACTGTCATCACGAACTGTGCGAGTTGTGGCTACTGAGTTGCCACAACAGCCTGTTGGAGCAGTTGGTGTGTTATACCGGCTGGACAGAAAGCCATCCTACTGTAGGCAGAGAAAGGTGCTTCTGCTTGTCAAGAGGAGCACTACCTAAGTTTCGCGCTGCAGAGTTCGTGATTGCCGCGCGGGATTAGCCGAGCGGTCTAGGGCGCTGCAGTCATAGTTTGTGCGGCTGGTCCCGGCGGAGGTCCGAGTCCTCTCTCGGGCATGGGTGTGTATGTTTGTCCTGGTGATAATTTAGGTTAAGTAGTGGGTAAGCTTAGGGACTTATGACCTAAGCAGTTAAGTCCCATAAGATTTCACGCACATTTGAACATTTTTTTTTTTTTCTTTTTTTTTTTTTTGGGATTGATCCAGTGCACTGTATTGTACATGAGCGTTGCATTGGGTATATTTGCTAGCGACAACACCCTGCACAGATCTCTCTGTTTGTCGAGTGATAAGTTGTGATTGTTTGTTGATGGCACATAGGAGTGCGGGTGTGTCCGCCGTGAGAGAGAAGAGTTCTACTCGTTAACTACACGCTGTGAGTGTGATTAATGCTGTTAATCATAAAGTGCTTTGTTTCAACTAGATTACATGCATGATTGCCAAAAATTCATCTTGTTTGCTTGTTCTACGTGAATAATCACTTCTTTGTATTATTGTACAAGAATTTTTTTATGATATTCGAGTATGTACAGTGTAGAGCGTTGTGTGTAACTTGTCGCTGTAGCTATCTGGAGATAGTGGCATTAGTAGACCAGTGCCTAGTTGTAAAATGTGATCCTAGTGAAGTCTAAGAGTTGTTTTCCGTCTAATGTTTTACTGCTGAAGTTGTCTCAGATATAAGTACTGGTTGTGGCCAAAGACCAAGCCTTGTAATTTGTTAATATCGCTGCCCATTTGTGTATATAGGGCGTTCAAAAAGTTTTGCACAGTCGTCTCTATTTTTTTTATTTTTTGCAAGAGAAGAATGAAATTTTTTGTGAACATACTTGGATCATTTAGCTATACATCGAGCCTACTCCATCGGCTGTGACGCATCTGGCCCAACGTCCATTCCGCAATGTAAATGCACTTCGATAAAATTTAGGGGATTGATTTTTACACCATCGCTTGACACACGAAATAAGGTCACTATCAAATTTTTTACCTCGCAGGTGGGCCTTCAGACGACCAAACAGGTAAAAATCAGACAGAGCCAAGTCCGGACTGTAGGGAGGATGAGGAACAATTTTCCGACCCATTTTCCTGATTTTCTCCTGCGTCATAAGGGCTGTATGGGGTTTGGCATTGTCACTGTGTAGTCTGATGGGCTGACCCTGAAGCTGTGGTCTGTGGGTTGTGATGTCACGTCGCAGCTTGTCCAATGACAAACAGTAATGGTCCCGGTTAATTGTGGAGCCAGGTTCCAAAAAGTCAATGAAAGTGACACCACACTGATCCCAGAAGAAGGAGACCAAAACCTTTCAGCCTGCTGTTCGTGAAAATCTTGATTTCTTCTTCCAAGGGGAACCTGGATGACGCCACTCCATGGATTGGGTTTTGCTCTCAGGTTCGGACAAGAACAACCATGTTTCATTCTGGGTAATGACCCCGTCAAAACACTGTTTCCACTCTTCAGTAAAAGTCTTCATGAGACCATCGCACACATTCTTCCTCATCGTTTTCATTTCTCTAATCAGTAATCTAGGCACCCAATGTGCACAGATTTTTCTGTACTCTAGTGACTGTACCAGTGATACCACGCTACCCAAGGACAAACACGTCACTTCAGCAAGCTGTCGTGTCGTCACACATCTGTCATTTAAGATGATTTGATCAATGGTCTCTTATCCATATCACTCACTGCCGTCGGTGGTCTAGTGCATCGTGGATTGTACAGTAGAGACAAATCACCTTCTTTAAACCTCTTCAACCACCTCTGGATACTGCTGCGATTCACTGTGTCCTCCCCATAAACAGGGAGCAACTTCCTGTGAATCGATGCGACAGACTCATCGCCGGTCTTGAAGAAGAACTCCTTCGCCAACCGTTGTCGCAACCTGACATCTACTTCACGGTCCATTTTGGCTCACCTGTAAATAAAAGAAAATACTTTTATATTCCAACTTATAGCTAAATGTTCCAAGAATGTTCACAAAAAATTTCATCCTCCTCCTGCAAAAAATAAAAAAAATTAGAGACGACTGTGCAAAACTTTTTGAACGCTCTTTGTATGTTAGATTGGATCTAATTCCTTATAGACATTTCGTAGTTTTGATCGTGTGGAGCCCTGTTTTAGGATTTTCCCGGACTTCACTATACTACTTGTTTTATTAAAAGTGCATTTCTGTTCTGTAATCAAAATTTATCGGACGCCTACCATAACACATACTACAATCCACAACTCCTCTTGTCGCCCCATAGCCCACAAAGTGGCAGCATTCCGGTACATGATCAATAGAGCTATCCAACTACCACTCTCTGAAGACAAATGTGAACAAGAAATTGGAGTAATAAGACAAACAGCTACTGCAAATGATTATAACAACTCCATAGTAGACACCCTAAAACACTCGATAATGACAAAGCAATCACAACACAAAAAACAAGAAGAAAATAACATCTTCCATACAATCCCATTTCTAGGTGACATTTCATATCAGATTTCCAGTGTCTTCAAACGAAAAGGCGTACGCATACGCTTTACCACAGACAACAAGATTGGACAGAAGTTACCCCACAACAGAAGCACACGAAACCCACTTCATCCCACAAGTGTGTACAAAATCGAATGTTTGGTCTGTGACTGCTGCTGCATAGGCCAAACAGGCAGATCATTTGAGATTAGATTCAAAAAACACATGGCAGCACTGAAAAACAAAAAATACCACACATGAGCAATAGCCACCCACCTGCATGAAACAAAATACCATGTTAAGAACACAAGTACCAGCATCCTAAACATCCAACCAAAAAGCAGAAAACTAGACATCCTCGAAACACTCCAAGTATACAAACACCAAACAAAACAACCTGAATCCATCTTAAATGACAAAAATTACAATATTTACAATAGTGTCATCTCTGTTTTCAGCAACAGCCTACGTCATTAAAACTGCAATGCACACACACTCAAACACACACACAAACACACACACACAAATATTTACCATAAATATTTAGCAATGTTACCATGACAGCCGCAAAATGTACAAGAGATTAACCTTATTTACAGATATATCATCACACCAACAGCTTGTACCCCCTGTCAGCTTGAAACTATATGTACATCAACTACTGGCACAAATTGTAAATCCATCTGCATACTTTAAAGCATTGACCAATGTATTACCCAAACGTTTAGGCAGTTATTACACGTAACAGATATAATCTTAAGATCTCCTACTTTGTAAAGTTTGCTCTCATACAATCACTCTTTTCACCCTCTGCCTCTCTCTCACTTTCTCTTTCTCTTCCTCTCCCTCTGCCTCCAGCCTTTCATATTTATCTGTGGATCCAAACAAAAATTGTTATTTGTGCAGAATTTTACCACTGTAGCCAATATGATTATTGTACTTTAAGTCTGTAGCATTTCACCTGATTGTATAAACGAGTATGAAATTTAAGCTATTTTAACTTGTGAAGATCGGATTTATATACCACCTGAAGTATTTATTCCATTGCATGTATTAGACACCTCAAAACAAACGTTTCCAAGCCCTTTAAAATTTATTCTGTAATAATGTTGTTACAGTGTATATTCTTTGTACTTTGTGATAATGTTTTCTCTTTTGTTATACGATCCTTGCACCCAGTAGTTTCCAGACGCCATATTTGTTTACAAAATATGACAGTAGACATGTGATGTGTTACGACATTGAAATGAACCTGTGACCACTGGAGGTAGTCTATTGTACTTATTTTACGTTTGCCGTTAGATATTCGTTTCACTTTTTCCCAAAAGAAACCCAATACCATGTTCTGAAATAGTGTTTTGTTTCTCCACTAGACAGTGCCACAACTTACTCCAAAAATCGTAACACAAAACGCAAACACACACACAAATGTCACACTAACAAATGTGTATGCACCTGATGTCGGAGGTTTAAACCTTTGAAACACGTCGTGGAGATAAACAAACAGTGACTGGTAACAGTAAACTTGTTCTTTCATGTAATGTCAATAACAGTCACGGTAAAGCCTAACCTAAAATGTTCGCATTTAGAGTAAAAAAAGTATTTTGATGTTAAATAAAATAATCGTCAAATTGAGCCTCATGTCAGCACAGTCCACAGCCTGGCCCCACTCCACATAGCCACTACGCTGCTTTTGTACAGAGCGAAATTAGTGATCAGTACGACAGCAAAATGAAAACTCACGTAAGTTCCTTTCTCTTTTTAATTTGTCAGTTCCGTCATATTTTTCTCCTGTATTTGTTTCTTGTGTTCCATCACCACATCAGGTTCCTCTTAATTTCTTTCCTATCTCTTTGATCACGATCATTTCTATCATGGCCCACAGTCGAGATCTTCTGCCTGTAAATTACTTCTGTTCCACTATTTTTCAAAAACAAATACAAATATTAGTTTTCTTCTACTCTAGTCGTTACTGTCTTTATTATGTTTACCACTCCTATTGCTAAGTTTTACTTATCACAAGAATTGTCCGATCTCTTATAACGCATGTGTAATGATGACTACAATGAATAATATTAACAGTCATGCAATGTAGGCTTTCACGGCCGGTATTTGGGAGAGTAAAACTATCCAACTTCATGATATTAAAGATTGTACAATAAAAAAAAAGAAATATTCAGTCCAAGACAATTAAGAAATTAAAAACTGTTGAAGTTATGAAATGTAGTAAACAAACTGGGCATGCTACCTAATTTCGTTAAAGCGTACCTAATTCTGTGCCACTGCGTACTTTACTTCGTGATAATGTGCATAATTCCGTTATATTTTTCTTTTGCGTTGTTAAAGTTCACTTAAGGCACTTTTCATTCATTTTCAGCGTCGGTGTCGCTGTCATTAACATTTACACAAATATTGCTCTTAAATACCGTAGCACCAGGCAAATCGATGGGCTAACAATTGCAACAGTTTTCATGGAACCATCGCAGACAAAAACAACACAGAATCCAGGCACTATTATTCTCTGCACGCTTGCAGCTCTCGTTACAAGTGGCGCAAGTGTCATTATTTCATTTGTTCTTTGACTTCTGTGTTCCCTTGGACACTGATTTCACTCTGATACAGTGGTTAGTGGATTATTCGGTTAACGTTCAGGGCGAACCCTATTTCCTGCATTCGCATTATGAAGTTAACTACTGTTAATTTCCATTTCACTCGTAACGGCGAACGATCTACCCACTTTGACAACGACAACACTGTCATTGCCACTGCGGTCTGAGTAGCCCTTTAAAGTACTGCATGGAATGAAGAAACGTTTAACAGTTTTGTGTTATCGACTACTTTTATTCCAAAATCTTCTGAAGCGCTCCACGAAGGGCATCAGCTGAATAGGATTGTCTTCCACTTGCTCACATAACCCATTTTTGGTTTCTGCTTATTCGCACTTTTCTTAGAGACGGAGCATTGTCTCTGAAATTGACATAAAACTTAAGAGTGGTTGTTGTTTTCCTAAGCGAATGATTTAGTAACAAGGCATTTAAATCGAGTTACGATGACTAAGATTACTAGTATGTTCCCTTGGTAATACAACTCCATGTAATTGTTTGATTACTTGAACAAGTTGCGTTAATGAACTTATATTACAGGATCAGCACAGCAAACGATATATTTCCCTCTACACAACAAACAATAAACTACCTGTTCCGCACACAGCGTTCATTCCCCCCAATATGTCTTTCCGTGTTAAGACATTCCTGCCATTGTTAAAGGACGTGTGCAGAAGGCCTGTCTTATTCAAGGACAAAGAATGCATCTGCTGGCGCGAAATAAAGTATGTCATGGGGTTACGTAGGTTTATGCTGTTGCTGATAATTGATTTATGGGCATAAGGCTGTGTTCCAAGGCACAATTCCCTGCCTAATGTTTCGTCTTACACTGATCGACACTTCATCAGATGCTTAAAAGACGTAGAAATCTGTTGCAGATGTAAAACAAGCTCAGCAAGCCGAACTGTTTAAATGTATTCACACAACGGTCCGTTGGTGACGTCATCAGAACGCTGCCTAAGATGGCAGAGTCGCGTCGAGCTAGTAGTATGGATGAGTTGGCACTGTTGGTTTCATTTAGCACTATGGCTCACAACTTGACTAATTTCAGTCCTTCTGTTCTGTTGATACTGTTTTCGTACATTTGAATTCCTGTGGCCTCTCTGTACATCCTAGCGCAGTAATTATTAGCTCTTGCTAAAACTACAATGTCAGGGAAACGAATTTGGTGGTCTGATGACGTCACGAAACGACCGTGGCGTGGATAAATATAAACATTTCGGCTTGCTGAGCTTGTTTTGGCTGTAACAGCTTTCTGAGGCTTAGAGCTTCTGATGATGTCTCGAGCGGTGGAAGACGAAACGTTAGGTGGGGAATTATGTCTTGGACCACGGCCTTCATGCCCATGTATCAAATATCAGCCATATTAACAATGTCTGGTTGGATGTAATGGACGGTCTTACGTCCCTAATTGCCAAGATAGGTAACTAACTAAATAAATAAATAACTCTTTGCTTCATAGCATAGCAATTTCTTCCAGAAAAGTATCATGGCTCTGATCCTATCATAGTTTTACCTTACTGTCGTGTGGCTCTGTAATCAACAGTGACGTTGGTGCTTAATATAATTACGGTGCAGCAGTGATGAGTCAGATGAAGCATATCAATTCATCCGCCACCACTGATGGTGAAGTGCTGGTCTCTCTAAAAGCTGGAGTGTAAATTTCGTTCTTTCTTGTTCTACTGGATTCACTTCGTCATTGTGCTTAACGCCGGAAAGACTTCGCACCAGGAAGTAAGATTTCGTGAATGGCTAGCAGTAGTGGCGCCAGCGCATTCGCTATGCATAAACCCACCTACCTATCTACTGCGTTCCTTCACGTCGCGCAGCAGTAAAACGGGACTCCTTATATACATATGTCCTTTGTGTTACTTTACGGCGACGAACTACGCTAATGCTGTCGTTGAGGAGGCGACACGCTGACGGCTGTGTATCGTAAATCATTGGTTTTATAACGCAAGAGTGAGGGACCACACAAAAAGAGGAGAAGAAGCGGACGTATGTGGCTTAGTGCTCATGTGTGAGCCCCTCGAAAGGGGTTTTACGCTCGCAGCTATAACCGAAGGAAATAGGCTTGGTCGTTTTCATTGTCCGTCTCTGGGAAGAATACTGTTGTTGGTGGTGAAGAGGGTAGGGTAGCATGCAACATATCTTTTCCGAACGCACTGACCCGCCTGTGCAGTTCAGGTTATTAAAAATTGCCTACGTGAAGGCAATAGACTCAGAAGAGCAGTCGGTTCGTATCCCGGTGCTGGAAGAAAGCTTCAGCAGTCTGATGATGTGGAGTTCCCTACCATCAGAATTCGCGCCAGTGTCCTGTTTTACATTACAGTCCTCACCGTCGCGCATGATGAAGTTAGGGCATGTGACACTGTTGACGGCGATTCGTCCATCGGATAGGAACGTTAACTTCGGCGATCCATTTGGTACTTTTCGAGAGGGTTACTATATGCACCAAATTGCATAGCACTGCTATCATTTGGTGATAAAAAGTAAAAACTGTAATTTTAATATTACAATGTGATTTTCTGTAGAAAATAATACCTACGCCGTTCTGTGATGCTGGGTTACATAGTCAAAATGTGTGTGTATGAGTAAGTGGGATACAGGGGTTATTCCAGAAGAAATACTTTAAGGCAATTACCAATTCTGTTAATATTATACAACGGCGTATCTATCACAGAGCGGCTCTGAAGTTTCTTGCCACTTCATAATGACTGGTGATCGTCTTGCTCCTGGCTTACCATTACCGACGAAACGAGCTGTGCGCCACTTTTTGATTTTTAGGATAAGTATGATCTGTCTCCAGATCCTCTTGTGACAGTCCGCAGGAAATTTGTGCCACTTCATATCAGTCTAACAGCTTAGTCTGTATTTTGAAAATGATATACACTACCGGTCAAAAGTTTTCGATCACCCATGATAAAAGGTATATACTTTATTTCAGTGTATAAACACACAGCAAAAAGTAAACAGACCAACAAAATAGATATTTTACCTCTCTATCATTAAGTACAATACAATATGGTTTAAATTTTAGGCTCATCAAAGAATTTACACTTTGCCCTCAGAACAGCTGCATAAACTCTTGGCATTCTGGGAATAAGATTTTGTAGCGTTTTTGCGGGTATTGCAGTCCAATACATCTGTAAATTATTCCACAGACCTTCAACATTAGATGACCTCAGTCTTCTGACCTCCCTGTCATGTTCATCCCATAAGAGTTCAGTGGGATTTAAGTCCTGTGACTGACTTAGCCAAATAATATTCTCCCACTTTCTTTTTTTTATATTGAAACACCCTCTGCACAATTTAGAAGCATGTTAGCGATCATTGTCCTGTTGCAGAACAAACCCAGGTGCAATAAGTCTCCTGCTAGATGGAACGCATTGTTGATCAGTATTCTGTGCTATCCTTCCTTATTTAATCTTCCACGAATTCTGTGTAGATCACCGCCTCATCACCCGCAAAACATCCCCATACCAAGACAGACCCTCCACCATGCTTCACCGTTGGCGTCACACACTGACTCAGAACCATGACGTCGACGAACAAACATTCGACGATGTCTTCCAAATACTTCAGACTTAGATTCGTCCGTGGATAACACATTGGACCACTGTTGCACGCTCCTGTTTTTATGTTGCAGTACCGACTACAATCTTTTCATCTTACTCTGTTTGCTTAATAAAGGCTTTTTGGCCGCTTTGCACCTCTTTAAACTGTGTTCATGAAGACGGTGTTGCACTGTTGAGACAAGAGATTGGAGCTGCTCGCATACTTTCTACAGGGTGGCGCACGAAATGTGTTACCAATTGTTTCTTTCACAATTTACGACGCACATTAGATATCCCGTTGGGATCTCTGCAGCAGTACCAGCAGAGCCGGCCGAAGTGGCCGTGCGGTTAAAGGCGCTGCAGTCTGGAACCGCAAGACCGCTACGGTCGCAGGTTCGAATCCTGCCTCGGGCATGGATGTTTGTGATGTCCTTAGGTTAGTTAGGTTTAACTAGTTCTAAGTTCTAGGGGACTAATGACCTCGGCAGTTGAGTCCCATAGTGCTCAGAGCCATTTGAACCATTTTTTTGAGTACCAGCAGAGCTTGGAAAAACAAATGAGTTGCGAAATAACGTGTAATTCACGATACTGCCGCTAGGAGACTAGTAAGCAGCAATGGCTGACAATGGAAGACTGACGACACAGCAACGATCGGCAATTGTGTTACTTTTTCATGAAACGAAAAGCCTTGTGACTCAGAGGCGTTTTCGACAACAGTTTAACACACGATGGGTCCCTTGCAAGAAGACCATCCTCAGGTTGTGCGATAAATTTTTACAGGAAGGAACAGTATTGGAAGCGAAGCGACCTCGACCTAAGCATGGTTGTTCGCCAGAGATTATTGAAGCGGTACGAGTTGCTGTACAGAGAAGTCCCGGGAAATTGTGTAGAAAGGCAGCAGTGCAACTGGGAATATCCAGACGCTCCGTTCAACGCATTCTTAAAAGTGACCTCCATATGTACCCATACAAGATGACCTTTGCACAGACGTTCACTGAAGAACACAAGCAGCAGACTACTGTTTGCTCAGTGGGCGAAGAATAGGGAAAAAACTCTCAACAACGGTTGGTTTTCAGATGAGGCGCATTTTCTTTTAGACGGTGTGGTTAACAAACAAAATGTACGCTTTTGGGCCACTGAAAACCTACAAGTGCTTCATGAACGACAACATTACGCTCCGTGGAGCGAGGGCAGCAATTTCCAGTCACTGACTTATTGGACCCTTTTTCTTTGAAGAAACTGTGAACAGCGAGCGTTATCTGAACATGCTTCGCAATTACCTTCATTCGACAGCTTCTTGCTATTGCCTTGCCCTTCAACACGCACTGGTTCATGCAAGATGGAGCAAGGCCACATACTGCAAACACTGTGTTGGAGTTTTTACACGAGCATTTCGACATGCGGATCATTTCACTCAGTTTTCCAGGTCGCTTCAATGAAAGACAAAATTGCCCCCCCCCCCCCCCAATAGTCCAGACCTCAATCCATGTGACTTTTTTCTTTGGGTGTACCTAAAGGAAAAAATTTTCCCGAAACGTCCACGTGATTTAATGGAGCTCAGAAGACTTATTCTTCAAGCTTGCAGTGAAATTACGGAAGACATGTGCCGTAGAGTAATCACTAACTTCAGTGTTCGTTTGAAGGACGTTAGGAAGCGAAATGGTGGACATATTGAGCATGTGCTGAGTTAGAACAAATCTCCATGGACGGCTCTTCATTGTGTTATACGTTCCTTTCAGATTGTATTGACAATAAAGTTTATATTCAAAAACAAAATGGTAACACATTTCGTGCGCCACCCTGTACTTCCTCGCGAACTTCAGGTGCAATACAAGTCCTCTGATGTTTACTATGTACTCATGTGAACTGATCTTGCATGTACGATGCTACTCGGGATCTTCCAGACCGCGTAGCACTTGCATCGGCACCAGTTTGATTGAACTGCTGCAATGTGTATACCACTGTAGATTGGGCTACGCCAGCTTTTGTTGCTATTGCGATATTGAAGTGCCTGTGTTATTCTGTTTATGATACAAAGTTCTTTTGGGCATGTATGCATGTCCAAAGGAACAGCCACTGCGGCGACCACAGCCGTTGCGAAACACATCACTGTAGATTGGGCTACGCCAGCTTTTGTTGCTATTGCGATATTGAAGTGCCTGTGTTATTCTGTTTATGATACAAAGTTCTTTTGGGCATGTATGCATGTCCAAAGGAACAGCCACTGCGGCGACCACAGCCGTTGCGAAACACATCAAGTGAATTCGCAGTTGCTAATAAGGACTACCGTCAGCTGTAATACGGAATGTAAGGCGACCGCTCGCAGTAAGCGGAAAAACCGTGTTCGAGTCCCGGTCTGGCACAAATTTTCATTGTCGTCAATCCATTGTACAGCTGATGCAAGTCCTTATTCGCAATTCCGAATTCATTTGATGTGTTTGTTGCTATTGTTGTAGTGGAAGAGCCTTCCTGATGCTGAGCAACAATATTATTACAGCGCGTTTGCCAATGCCAGTCTCCTGCTTCCGTCCCATTAGGAGGTAATAAGATATGAACCTGATGAGAGACACAAACACACTATCAGATGCACACAATGTACTGTAAACTAATGCGAACTGATTGCTACACAAACAGCTGAAGGACTGAGGCCTATTCGAATGGAACCGTTTAGGCAAAGACACTTCAGTGTTCTTGTGGATGCTCATCACCCCCCCCCCCCTCCCCCCGCCCCGGTCTATGCGCACAATGTATACACTCAGAACGGGGTACGATAGAACACTCAAAACAAAATCCATAGTTGTGAGAGGATGAGAGGAAATGGAAATCCTCTGACACGTAGTGTAATTTTACAAACGCTGCAGCCAGATTTTATAAAATCAACTAATATCTGCTACATGCATAGTGTGTATAGTATCAGTTCCTTACATCACAGAGTTTACTGATTTTAACTCTTTTTATGCGAAAATTGGTGTGTACGTCCCGGCGGGGTCAGGGATTTTCTCTGCCTCGTGATGACTGGGTGTTGTGTGATGTCCTTAGGTTAGTTAGGTTTACGTAGTTCTAAGTTCTAGGGGACTGATGACTATAGATGTTAAGTCCAATAGTGCTCAGAGCCATTTTTTTGGTGTGTACGTCATCAGAAAACAATAAAATTGACGAAAAAGCGCTACAAATCATCTGTTGTCATTGCTAGAAGTTGTTTATTAGTTTCTGCAATTGTTTTATCTGACAAGGTATGAAATTTAGCTAGTCTCTTACATCTTATCTGTTATCCACAAAGATTTTTTTTTCATCAGGTTTCGTGAAGCGCAGTATAGAATTAGTTATATACAATAAGAATAATATAACTTAGCAATAGGCATAATTATTACAATAATGCCAAGTCTATTAATGTTGTGATTAATACATCTATCTGTCAGGCAGCAGTAAAGGCATAAGAGAAATTACGCAAGAAAAAAATTTGGTGAAGAAATTAATTACACTGCCATAGAACGAGAAGTAATAGACTAACTTTATTTTTATTCATTTATTTATTGACGTTTTTGAGCACAAATACCGCCAATCCAAACTTACAGTGCGCTTCTATAATTTTTGATGAATTTAAAACAGATTTATTTGAGATGGATAACATGTAATTGATTGCAGTGGTATCTTAGGTTAACCGACAGATTTGATATAAATCAGCTAAAGAGTTAATCAATAAAGAAGAATGAGAACGGAAAAAAGGCAGGAAGAGACAGATGGTAACGGGAAGAGCAAAGTTGGAAGCATGTTGTGGCATGGGGATGCTTATAGTGGCTTGTTTGGCAGTGGAAGAGAGTTTGGATCTAACGAGAGGAAAGCAGTGGGAATGACAATACGAAATGCTGAAGTCCTCAATACAGAATGTTTTGATAGTTTCTTTCACAGACGTATAGTTAAAATGGCTAGGTAGGTACAGTAAGACTGAAAGTTATTCATAGGCACAGTCAATATACAGACACTGGCGTATGTTATGACAGGAGAGGTACTGAGATTTCCAGTGAGGAAAAACAGATGAGAAACATGAAGATTAAGAACATCATGTCGCTGATACGATCGCATGCACCCTTATTGTAGAAGTAATGTTAAAATCAACATTAAGTGCAAATTCGTTGCGCTAAATGTGAGAAAAGCTTCAAATGGGAATAAATAATAAATTGCAGAACTGTAACGGACTGACAGGAAGGGCTGAAATATTGAAAGGGAAGAATGTGCAATACTAAACTAGCCCACTACTAATGATAATTAAAAATTAAGAAGCACAGAGAAGTGGGTTTGATTGTATCCATAGCAAGTATTTTCGTATCTCCCAAGGACTCGTAAATTAAAGAATAAATTATTTTCAAGTCTAACAATATTTTCGATACTACATAAGCGAAAGTACCTTCCGCATTTCTTTGCCTTCTTCAAAGCCATGCAGTTCTTTTCCTCGATTGAAAGGTATGTCGTTAAACTACATGTCGACTCATTTTCAGGGGAAAATTACAGCCAACTTGAGTCTCCAGAATTTTTTGTCTAGGAGAAAAATGTGCACCCATTAAAAAGTTAAACGACTATTTTCTGGTGTACTGTCGGTGGCATAGTAGTTCTTTGATTGGCTTGACCTTTTTTTCTTACAAAAGGAAGCAAGACTTTCTCCTCTGTGAGATACGTTAAGAATATTTGTTGTACTGAAATAATCTTTCTCGAATAAAGGACACGGATTTTGAAAATGTTTAAGCCGATTTCACACAACTATGTGTTCTGCATGAATGAAGACAGGAACTTGGTTTGTATTTTAACTTAGGAGTAGGACGACAAAGTGTTTTGTTTCAAAGGAACGCCGGTCGATGTGGCCGAGCGGTTCTAGGCGCTACAGTCTTGCACCGCGTTACCGCTGCGGTCGGAGGTTCGAATCCTGCATCGGGCATGGATGTGTGTGATGTCCTTAGGTTAGTTAGGTTTAAGTAGTTCTAAGTTCTAGGGGGTTTATGACCACAGCTGTTGAGTCCCTTAGTGCTCAGAGCCGTTTGAACCGTTTTTTTTTCAGTAGTCAGAGCCGCATCACAAAGAGTAAGCTACCAGCCCCCAGTTTTACTTAGACCATGGGACAGTCTAAGAAGAATTAACTAAGCCGGTCGTCCTTTCGGTCTCCTTAACCTCGCCAGATCAATGCATATTACAGGAAATCATCTTGAGGTTGAAGTTCTTTTGTCTGCGTTTGCTTTAACGATGCATATGTTTTTGGGTGAGGTCCACCTTTAGCAAAACACAATTTTGTTTTTTGTCCCAGAAGTGTTTCACTGAAGATGCAGCATCATCAGTGGATTTTTTATTTTGTGTGGCCGCGCGGGATTAGCCGAGCGGTCTGAAACGCTGCAGTCATGGACTGTGCGGCTGGTCCCGGCGGAGGTTCGAGGCCTCCCTCGGGCATGGGCGTGTCTGTTTGTCGTTAGGATAATTTACGTTAAGTAGTGTGTAAGCTTAGGGACTGATGGCCTTAGCAGTTAAGTCCCATAAGATTTCACACACATTCGAACATTTTGAATTTTGTGGCTTCTTACCACATGGTGCGGTTTTCCTGCTGTATTACGTTTTTACACTGTCTGTTTTCCTTTATATTTTGTCATGTTTTCTTTTTCCTTATCTTATTGACTGTCGAGTTCTGTGTAGTGAGTTGTCACTGTCACACAGAATTTGACAGTCAAGAAGATGAGGAAAAAATTGTGTTTTGCTAAAGGCGGACTCCACCCAATAGAATATGCATATTACAGGAAGTTCGTAAAAGATTCATCTGATTTCACAAGACTGCAGCTACATGAGTGAAGAAAGGTGCTTCGGGTGTATTTTTACTTATGCACCCATACTCAATGTTTATCTAGGTGCCATCTGGAAGATACCGATAGGAGTCTACCTGGTACAGCTACAAAACTCACACTTTCGCTCATTACCTAGTCTGTGTCGAGTCTAGAGGACGACAGCACAGCAACACAAGGCGCCTTGAGTTCTGCATTTGAACAGGAGCGATTCATTTACGACCGTTGCAGCGTGATTTTCATCGAGAGTGCAGGCGCCTCCTATAGCTCAAAGCATGGTGCGAGAGTACTAGCAGTTCTACTAGACGTTTATTTAAGAGGAAATCTGTCAGTCGCCCTCGTGTGCTCTCGCCGGACTTAGAGCACATTCAACACACACAGTACGTAGAAGTCTGCCGAGAGTTAGCCATTCCTCAAGCGTCTGTCTGGCGTGGTCTGCGATGACAGTTGTGTTTCACACCACAAATGATTCAGTCATACAATGCAAGTTTTCAAGTGCGTTATTTGCCTCGTTGGTGTTTCTTTTTTTTGGGGGGGGGGGGGGGGGGGGGCATTTGGCCTGGTCTAAGGCACAACACTATTGGAAGATGAAACGACAGACAGAGAAATATGCATTGCAGCGCGTCCTAATGCAAAAAAAAGAATCACTAAGGACATTAAGTCGTAAAAGTTAATTTCCTACAAGCCCTTCATTATTATGATAATACGAACATGTAGAGCTCTGTAACTCGTTCTCGGCTTCAGACGGAAGACAGCAGTTTCAATTACGTTAACTGTTGCACTTCCTGGCAGATTAAAAATGCGTGCCAGCCTGAGACTCGCACTCGAGACCTTTGCCTTATGCGGGAAAGTGCTCTACCAGGAGTGCTTCCGGCCGGGGTGGCCGAGCGGTTCTAGGCGCTACAGTCTGGAACCGCGCGACCGCTACGGTCGCAGATTCGAATCCTGCCTCGGGCATGGATGTGTGTGATGTCCTTAGGTTAGTTAGGTTTAAGTAGTTCTAAGTTCTAGGGGACTGATGACCTCAGAGGTTAAGTCCCATAGCGCTCAGAACCATTTGAACCATTTTGAACCAGGAGTGCTCGTCCTGCAAGTTTCGCAGGTGAAGGTCTGTGACATTTGAAATGGAGGAGATGAGGTACTGGGGGAAGTAGGGTGGCCAGAAGGGGTCGTGAGTCGTTGTTGGGTAGTTCAGTCGGCAGAACACTTGCCTGCGAAAGGCAAAGGTCCCGAGCCCGAGTCTCGGTGCAGCACCCAGTTTAAACCCGCTAGGGTGTTCCATATCAGCGCACACTCCACTGAAGAGTCAAAATTTCATTCTGGTCACGTTAAGTGTTGATGGATGAGTCCACATTCGATTTGGGCAGAAGCGTGTGAAAGCTATGATCTCCTTGAAGTTCATTAGTGGTAGTATCATGAAACAACCCAAATCGCTGTTACAGACCAAGGGATAACCGAAACCACTCTCTGGTCACTATACAAATCGATTAAAATTGTAGAACAGTTTCACATGCAATTTTCTTTCATTCCCATAAAAGGAACGACTCTTTATCATCTTTATGAGATTAGCAGGGTCAGCATGAATGATCTTTCTAATTACCGTCCGGTTTAACTACCAAAATTAGATGCAATTTGAAATTCGTTACCTTCATGACCATACGCAAATACGTATAAGTGCCAAATTTGTGTAATGTAAATAAATATGTATGTTGTAAACACCTTCCTCTCCACTTTAATAGTTGTAGACGTTACGATAATCATGTCACAATATCTGAACGATATGTTCAATCTACGTTAGCATGGGTTACTTTTAACGGCATTAACAACCTGTTATACTAAAAGCGTATGGATATTAACTTCTGTAAAAGTGGCAATTACAATTTGAATTTTTGATTTTACAGTCTTTTATAATTATTTTAATAAACAGGTATGTTTTTTAGATCCGTATGTGTGAACGCCCGAAAGACCGGCGGATATTTGCCATAGTTTAGTGTATTAGACCGTTTCACATCAGGCTTCATGAGGTAGTTTCAAACCAAAAGCGCATATCGATATGGCTTTGACTCACTCAACAAGAAGTGATATGTCTTGCTGTTTAATCTTAGAATGTACTTGGCCAGAGAGTTTACATTAACTGTACACAACCAACTTATTCCATTGTATATGTGATGGCTGCACTATACAGAGCCCGAATTTGTAGCGTGTGGCCTCGGCTACGTGCTGTATCACACTATGTTGAATTGAATTTATCTTATTGTTTGGGGGTGAAACACATTGTATTCCAACAGCTCTGGAGATGCTCGTGTCAATCGAGTGAAATGTTTAAAAAAAACTGAAATGCGACTTGTGGCTGCTTTAGAATTTTAACTGCCAATGGCCACTGTTCCCCTGCAGGTAAATGCATGCGATCACTACAGAAATGTATAATCATACAGGACGAAAGAGGGCCGCGCTCATCCCTATCTCCTTGATTTTTAAATAAGTGGTCGCTCAGTTTGGCTCCTGTGCACAACGAAGACACCATCATAGTGAGATCAATAGCTTAGAAACACAATGGGTAAGATTCATTATTTCTAGTCACCTAACCATGGAAAACTTGAAGAGTAACGTATTTTGAAGTCTAAGTCAAAACTGAGGGTCATAGATATTTATTTGCTCTTAATGATTGACGTAATTTTCTGTTGCACCCCGAAATAGTACCGCAGGCTAACACTAAAAATTTGTTAAAATTCTTTGCTGGTGACAACAGAAGTCACATGCCTGAGTCAATGACCAGCAAACTGCAGGCTTGGAGGATATGCTGAGCAGCCCGAGGTAAACACGGAAGTGATTGCGGCGAGCGGGACTGACCGAGCGCCCCAGTCCGCAAACGAAGCCCAATGACGTCATGTTAACATTTATACTGGTGACAGAGCAGTGTGTCGCAAGAAAGTACAGTTACAAAGCAACAGTAACAACTCAGGCACATTTGCAGCAGAAGAGAGCCTCTGAAAGACAAAGGTCCAGAAGCCACTGGGAGAGCTGATCACATGAGAAAACTAGTACACATGAAGTCAGTGCTACCGCCACTGCAGCAGAGCGCACGGCAAGTGCCAGGTTATGGCTCTCTTAATCTCATTCTCAGCTGCAGCTGTCTCTTGGTACAGAGGAGACTATGTTAGTCGACCCTGTGCTTGGTTACTCATTTACGGTCATCTATGGAGTCACAGGTCTCGCTGGAAAGACTCTGCCACTGTAAGCTGCAGCGCCTACTTCCCAGTCATCACTGATGTGGTGCAGAGACCACAATCATTGTGCAGACCTACTGGAGGCTTGACCAACCAAGCCAAGAAGCTGTACAGCATCGGCCATCATGAGGGAGAGCCACTGTTGCTGATCGCCCCATTGATATAGCCGACACTGATGCTTCCGTCCCCAGACTCCTAAGTGGAGACCGTGGGTCCAACCCTACATGACGACGACTACTGCAGGCTGGGCTGGAGGGCGAGTCTCCTGGGGCACGTCCTCGGCGAGAGGGCTTCGGAGATCGGCTGCGTCGCCGTCCATGGAGGTCCCGCCAGATGTGACAGCTGGGAGACCATCAACCACCAGTGACGTAATGGCTGCCATGTTAGCGTTCTACGATGTAGCAGAACTGCTGAGCGATGCGCGCCCGCTATTGCTGACTCGGTTCGCACACTACTACCCCGACTGAACTTCCAGAGCCTGGGGAAGACAATCCTGTATTTCTGATTCACACACACATAAAAAATGTTTTGCACGGAAAACTGGAAAAGAGATCAACACAAACATTATTTCCGCCCTTTTTAATGCTCATAAAACCCACACATTGCATGTTGTACCGCCACACAGTGAGACCTTCAGAAGTGGTGGTCCAGATTGCTGTACAAACGGGTACCTCTAATATCCAATAGCACGTCCTCTTGCATTGATGCATGCCTGTATTCGTCGTGGCATACTATTCACAAGTTCATCAAGGCACTGTTGGTCCACATTGTCTCACTCCTCAACGGCTATTCGGCGTAGATCCCTCAAAGTGGTTGGTGGGTCATGTTGTCCTTAAACAGCCCTTTTCAGTCTATCCCAGGCATGTTCGATAGGCTTCATGTCTGGAGAACATGCTCGCCACTGCAGTCGAGCGATGTGGTTACCCTGAAGGAAGTCATTCACAATATGTGTACGATGGGGCGCGAATTGTCATCCATGAAGACGAATTCCTCCTCAATATGCTGTCGATATGATTGCACTATCGGTACGTTGGCCCCACATAATGCCACCCCAAAACAGCAGGGAACATCCACCTTGCTGCACTCCCTGGACAGTGTGTCTAAGGCGTTCAGCCTGACCGGGTTACCTCCAAACACGTCGCCGACGATTGTCATGCGACACTCATCGGTGAAGACAACGTGATGCCAATCCTGAGCTGTCTATTCGGCATCTTGCAGGGCCCATCTGTAACGCACTGCATCGTGTCGTGGTTGCAAAGATGGAGCTCACCATGGACATTGGGAGTGAAGTTGCGCATCATGAAGAATATTGCGCACAGTTTATTTCGTAACACGATGTCGTATGTCTGCACGAAAAGCATTATTCAACACTGTGGCGTTGCTGTCAGGGTTCCTCCGAGCCATAATCCGTAGGTAGCGATCAACCACTGCAGTAGTAGCCCTTGGCCGTCCTGAGCGAGGCATGTAATACAGTTTCTGTCTCTCTGTATCTCCTCCACGTCCGAGCAACATCGCTTTGATTCATTCCTGGCCACTTCCCTTGTTGAGAGCCTTTCCTGGCACAAAGTAACAATGCGGACGCGATGGAACGGCGGTATTGACCGTCTAGGCATGGTTGAAGTACACGAACCGCGTACATCCTTCCTGGAACTGATCGGCTGTCGACCCCCCTCCGTCTAATAGACGCTGCTCATGCATGGTTCTTTACATCTTTGGGCGAGTTTACTGACATCTCTGAACAGTCAAAGACACTGTGTCAGTGATACAACATCCACAGTCAACGTCTATCTTCAGGAGTTCTGGGAAACGGGGTGATGCAAAACTTTTTTGATGTATGTAAATGTTGCAATGTGATTAATGTTTACTTCATACTCCCGAGCGTGAGTACATCCTCCTCGTCGTACCCAGCTCGACACAATCGTGATAACCCGTAGTTGTCTTGGACTGGACCCCTGTAATTTCACGTGAAATCAACACCCAGTAAAGTTTTCTAAAAGTCCAAATGAAAATTACAAAACGATGCTAACACTGTGACAGGTGAAAATTATATGGCAGACTTTACAGAGAAAACACATCAATATCTCCTCATCTGGGGAACTGTTGAATTCAGAGTTATCGAGGCAAGGAGGTCACAAATTGTAACCAATGAAGCAACAGAAGTTGTATAGCAAAGTAAGTAAGTAGCGTGCTGCTCACTATATGGTTCGAGCTACCGCAACTGGCACACATTTCCCCATAAATCAGCTGGTTTGCACCGATCAGCACCAGACGGCAGCTGGGAGACAAATTACTCAGACTATTAGTCCAAAACTTTAGAATGAACACGAACAGTCTCGACAGCAGAAAACCTTTATTTTGTTGTAACCGGTTACCACAAAATAAAGGTTTTTTGCGGTCCGATACTGTTTGTGTTCATTTTTAAGCTACTTTTTGCTAGGTCACTGTTCTTGAAGATAAGTGTTCCAAAAATTACTCATTAGTAATTACTCAACTGATAACTTTAAAAAATGTCTTCATGAAGGAGACGACTAAGTGTTGCGGGCACAAAACGCACATTAACAAACATGAGTTTGGTATTCCTCTGAAACAGAGTCTCCTCGATAGGTCAGTTCCTTCAAGCCAACCATGATGGTGGGAGTGACTCATTTGATTGGATACACACAAAAAATGGTTCAAATGGCTCTGAGCACTATGGGACTTAACATATATGGTCATCAGTCCCCTAGAACTTAGAACTACTTAAACCTAACTAACCTAAGGACATCACACAACACCCAGTCATCACGAGGCAGAGAAAATCCCTGACCCCGCCGGGAATCGAACCCGGTATTGGATACACAAAAATGTTGCAGCGAAAGCAACAGACTTCCTGCACTGGTCTGGTTGCGCCACACGGTCCTATCCTTTGATGTACATATGGAAAAGGCAAACAAGTTATGCTCAATTATTCTCTGCGCACAGCAGTAGCGAACGGCTTCCACTGCCAACAAAAGCAATGAGCAGGCCGCAGCCCAACTTCTGCGAAAACCACAAAACTATCCGGTGATGCTCATTCTTCTAATAAGACTCATTGGCAGTCTCCTGACGACAAATACGAACTGAGACCACACCGAGAGCGCACCGTCCTAGTGAGAAAAACGCAAAGCTTTCTTCCTAGGCACTCAATAAAATAACCTGGAAATAGTGGCAGAAAATGAAACAATATGGTAGCGATATATAACAGTCACGTCACAAGTGATTCACTGCAACGCAAGAATATGGCGAACACAGCAGTCACATACTATAGTCGAACACAAGTGAGTCTCTCCAAAGCTATTGCTTTTAGCTCCGTTTCCAGGGAAATGATTTATGAGCCATTCGTTTTTCTTTCTGCAGACAAGACGGTTACAGTAATTACATACCTGGACAAGTGGGAGATCAGGCTTTTTCCACAACTGCGAGAACATGCCGAAAATGGCGTTCTCCAACAGGACGGAGCACTACTGCACTGGCTCTGCTTGTAAAGCGATTTCTTAATAAGACTTGCCTCAATCGTGGATCGGCCGTAATACGCGTATGGGTTTCGCACTGCACCATTTACCTTCAAGGTTGCTTCACCTCTCGATATGTGACTTTTTATGGGGATTTCTGAAAGTTCAGTCCTTGTGTCTCTTCTTCCAACAGTTTTGCGTGAACTGCGACGCTACAAGGGTGGGAGCAACAGCAGACATGCTGTATGAGCTATGGGAAGAGTTTGACTGTCGTCAGGATGTTCCTCGTGCGTCAAATGGAAGGCACATCAAATATCTGGGAGATTTAAATGAAAACTTCGATGCTAACATATTTGTATGGAGTACGCAAATGTCGCAGTTGAATGTGAGTAAAAGATATCCATTGCAA
This sequence comes from Schistocerca serialis cubense, assembly GCF_023864345.2. Lineage (NCBI taxonomy): Eukaryota > Metazoa > Arthropoda > Insecta > Orthoptera > Acrididae > Schistocerca > Schistocerca serialis. The sequence goes on from NC_064644.1 coordinate 324,076,049, forward strand.
AATCGGATAGTTCCTTTGAAAAAAAAAAAAAAAAGAAAAAAAGGTTCAAATGGCTCTGAGCAATATGGGACTTAACATCTGAGGTCATCAGTCCCCTAGAACTTAGAACTACTTAAACCTAACTAACCTAAGGACATCACACACATCCATGCCCGATGCAGGATTCGAACCTCCGACCGCAGCGGTAACGCGGTGCAAGACTGTAGCGCCTAGAACCGCTCGGCCACATCGGCCGGCGTTCCTTTGAAACAAAACACTTTGTCGTCCTACTCCTAAGGTCGCCTAGAACTTAGAACTAATTAAACCTAACTAACCTAAGGACATCACACACATCCATGCCCAAGGCAGAATTCGGACCTGCGACCGTAGCGGTCGCTCGGTTCCAGACTGTAGCGCCTATTTAGAACCGCACGGCCACTCCGGCCGGCACGGCTCCTGTAAACGCACTTTAGCAGAAGCATGTACTGTAATACGTGATGATGTGTATATATACACTCCAGGAAATGGAAAAAAGAACACATTGACACCGGTGTGTCAGACCCACCATACTTGCTCCGGACACTGCGAGAGGGCTGTACAAGCAATGATCACACGCACGGCACAGCGGACACACCAGGAACCGCGGTGTTGGCCGTCGAATGGCGCTAGCTGCGCAGCATTTGTGCACCGCCGCCGTCAGTGTCAGCCAGTTTGCCGTGGCATACGGAGCTCCATCGCAGTCTTTAACACTGGTAGCATGCCGCGGCAGCGTGGACGTGAACCGTATGTGACTTTGAGCGAGGGCGAATAGTGGGCATGCGGGAGGCCGGGTGGACGTACCGCCGAATTGCTCAACACGTGGGGCGTGAGGTCTCCACAGTACATCGATGTTGTCGCCAGTGGTCGGCGGAAGGTGCACGTGCCCGTCGACCTGGGACCGGACCGCAGCGACGCACGGATGCACGCCAAGACCGTAGGATCCTACGCAGTGCCGTAGGGGACCGCACCGCCACTTCCCAGCAAATTAGGGACACTGTTGCTCCTGGGGTATCGGCGAGGACCATTCGCAACCGTCTCCATGAAGCTGGGCTACGGTCCCGCACACCGTTAGGCCGTCTTCCGCTCACGCCCCAACATCGTGCAGCCCGCCTCCAGTGGTGTCGCGACAGGCGTGAATGGAGGGACGAATGGAGACGTGTCGTCTTCAGCGATGAGAGTCGCTTCTGCCTTGGTGCCAATGATGGTCGTAAGCGTGTTTGGCGCCGTGCAGGTGAGCGCCACAATCAGGACTGCATACGACCGAGGCACACAGGGCCAACACCCGGCAGCGTGGTGTGGGGAGCGATCTCCTACACTGGCCGTACACCACTGGTGATCGTCGAGGGGACACTGAATAGTGCACGGTACATCCAAACCGTCATCGAACCCATCGTTCTACCATTCCTAGACCGGCAAGGGAACTTGCTGTTCCAACAGGACAATGCACGTCCGCATGTATCCCGTGCCACCCAACGTGCTCTAGAAGGTGTAAGTCAACTACCCTGGCCAGCAAGATCTCCGGATCTGTCCCCCATTGAGCATGTTTGGGACTGGATGAAGCGTCGTCTCACGTGGTCTGCACGTCCAGCACGAACGCTGGTCCAACTGAGGCGCCAGGTGGAAATGGCATGGCAAGCCGTTCCACAGGACTACATCCAGCATCTCTACGATCGTCTCCATGGGAGAATAGCAGCCTGCATTGCTGCGAAAGGTGGATATACACTGTACCAGTGCCGACATTGTGCTTGCTCTGTTGCCTGTGTCTATGTTCCTGTGGTTCTGTCAGTGTGATCATGTGATGTATCTGACCCCAGGAATGTGTCAATAAAGTTTCCCCTTCCTGGGACAATGAATTCACGGTGTTCTTATTTCAATTTCCAGGAGTGTAAGAGCGCTCTCTCTCAGGTAAGACTTTGCTCGATTTTGTGAAATTGCACCAATGAATTACATGACGGCTTTCTAAGCCTCTGTCTGGCTCAATCGCAAATAAGTGTTTATTTATTTATTCCCCAAAAGCTTTCCAGACTGTGGAATACAAATTCGTTTATAAATATAGTGTATGCTTGTATACACACAAACACAAGCACATACACACACACACACACACACACACACACACACATAAACGCGCGCGCGCGCACACACACACACACACACACACACACACACACACACACACACACACGCACACGCACACGTGCACTCACGCACGCATTGTTTACATGACTCACAGAAAATATGACAGTAATATGGCAGTAAATAAATGAGCTGTTTTTCTTTATCCAGAAAAGAGTTTGCACTACCTACAGCACGATATTTTGCACTTCCTTGTTTAAAGTTCTGTATTGCACGTGTTCTAAATATTCTGATACTGAATAGAAACAATTATCTAATAAGAATGATGTTAGGGTTTCACTAAAAAGTGGGTGTGTTGAAATAATTTTTACCTTACGTGGGATAGAATTGTAAATTTGAATCGCACTACATGCAATGGAAGTCTTAAACGCTGATGTCCTTGCTGACTGGACATGAAACTTCCCTTTTCGCCTTGTACCATTTTCGTGGATATTGGGGTTTTTATTTATGCATACTAAACACAGAATAAAATGTCTAGCATATGGACACAGAAAAAATGTGCGTTTCTATTTTCGTAGCAGCTTTAAGAGCGTCCATTTTCGTAAGCAAACTGTGTGGTATGCGTACAAGTTATCGCAGACAACTGCCACTGCAGAGCGGTTAATCGTAAATTACGATAAAGAGCATGTTCCGTGTAATGTCTCTGCTCTTTTCTGAGCGTGTACCGTTAGGTGTGCTTCGTTATGCGAAACACGTCCAGTGTAAGGACAGCCAAAAGACTGCAACTTGGTTTTGTGAAAGGTATTAAAGATCTCTCTGTTAGCGTTAAGAGCCCGGTTAGCGCCGCTAAAAGACTGACCGACCGGAAGGAGGAAGTAAACCACAGAGGTATATAATCAACATGCCTTACAATGGTCTGGGTGGCAGCAACAGGTAACACTGGTCAACATATTTAGTTAAGTCGGGCGTGCTGAACATATAAGCTGGGAGGATGCAACAGATGGTGGAAAATCCTACGTTTTTGTGATTAAAATATAACTTAAAAGTACTTTTATCGTCGTAAATAATGCGCAGTATACGTTCAGCGTAAAACTGTACTAACGAGACGGATCGAGTATCATATTTCACGTGTCAAGATGTTTTCATTTTTATAATTTTTCGTATGTAACTCTTGTATTTACAAATTTCTATATTTTATTTTCCGGGTCTTCATTGTCATCTGGAATGATAGGCAGATGATTTTATTAACGCATCCCTTAACTTTCTACTAAAGTTAGTGATTTAATGTGTCTCATGTATGGGTGGTATATCTGGGTCCAGATTAAAACTACATTTATGTATACTGAAGTTAGGCTAGTGGTTTTTTATTATTATTTCTCTGAAAAACAAGGAGCTAACAACGATGGGTAGCCAATATAAAACGGGATAAGTGGTAACCTACTCAGTATAGTCATACAGGGTGTTTCGGGGGGGGGGGGGGGGAGGGAGTTAAGGTCAATATTTTACACACTGATAGTATAAGTAATTCCAAACAAAAAATGTTATATGAACGTAGGTTCGCAAATGCTTCGTTAGGGAGGTATGGGTATTGAAAGGAACATTAATTCTGCAAAATTGATGTGCACAACGTGAACGTATACGCAATACAACTGGACGGTAACGTGATTTTCTTGAAAGCAATGTTACAGAGAAGTACAGTCATGTTACACATTTTTACATAACGTTTATTTATATTTAGTTCATAATGCATTACAACATGCGTGTTACATATATTAAGTTGAAAAAGACGTACCACGTCTTTTACAAACGGCTTTAACACTTACCGTACAGATGTTGTACAGTTCACACAACAGGTTCGAATATCCCACCATGAACGTCGATGCACTTTTGCGCTCTAGCGACAACATGTGTTGCCTGTTCAATTGTCTGTGGTTGGTTGCTAACCAATTCTGCAGCGTCCATGATGCGGCGAAGCAATTCATCTCGTGTATTTGCCTTCACTTTGTGCTCCTCTGATTTCATCTAACCTCATAAACTGAAATTTAAATGTGTAAGGTCAGGTGATTTTGGGGGCCAGTTAATAGATAGATTTAACTATCATTCATGTAACATAATGTCAACACATCTGGAAGTATTCTGGATAGCAACGCAACGAATTTTTGTAATAAATTTTTTTTATATATATTTGTTTATTTTTATAAAATATTAAGTATGACCGCTGTTGGTGCATACTGATGTCAAAAGTTAACGGTAATTAAACCTTCGAATCACGTCTTTAAATACGACCGTCAGCTGTACCTAGCCACCAGTAAGGTTTAACCACCTGAGGATGTCGGACAGTTGCTTTGAAGAAATTTTGTGGAATTTGCACAACGTCTTGCGGTGGCAAACCCCTTGAAGACTATTTACGACACATCCGCCGGGAAAGCTTGAAGAGTCACGTCTTTAAATGTTTATTTACTTCTATTATCGTTTGCCTTCTCTATAAACACCAAAAGCCAAGCAGGGATAGAAGCATATTTTAAAGATGTTGTTCATGTAGGTAGTTGTCACTTCCTAGTGTGAGGCACACGAAATATGTTTCGTGTCATAGGTAAAAATTATAGGTAAATTCACTATTATCTATAAGGAAAGATATATAGATAATTACAAAATTAATTATGTTTACTTTAGGTTAATGACGCCAGAATAATTCAGCCGCTGGCACATCACGAAGTGAAATCGGGACCGCCAGAAGAAGATGTTCTTCTGCAACAAACAAAACCATGTAATTCCGTGCTAGAAGACTACTAGCATCACTCAACATGACGTAGCAGAACAAGTTGGCTAAGAATCCATTTGGTTTCAATTATGGCGGCGGTTTGGCCAGTCTATAGGTCGGTGGAGTAAACTGTACCTTTGCGAGGGGGTGCGACGCTCTCGCCCTGCCCGGGGTGAGCAGTTGAGAGGGGCGCTGCGCCGTGCTGTTTGGGCGCGGCGGCGCGCGCTGGCGAGTGGCGGTATTTTTACTCCGCATTCCTCCACTCCACTCCGTCTCTTCCTGCCTGCCCGCCCCGCGAGCGCAGCCACAAAAAGTCGCCCAGACACTGCAGCAGCAGCCGCGGTTATCGGCAGCTCCCGTAGCTGCTCAGCCCGGCACCAATGTCTGCACTTCCGGGAGCGGCTATTTGCAGTGGGGTATCTGGCGGGATGCACGAAAACTGCGTCCAGTGAAATTTGCGCCCATACAAAAGCAGTGGTTGGGAGGGGAGAGAGACAGGGTTGTGGCCTCTCCTCGATGTTATTCAATCTGTATATTGAGCTAGCAGTAAAGGAAGCAAAAGAAAAATTCGGAATAGGTATTAAAATCCATGGAGAAGAAATAAAAACTTTGAGGTTCGCCGATGACATTGTAATTCTGTCAGAGACGGCAAAGGACTTGGAAGAGCAGTTGAACGGAATGGACAGCGTCTTGAAAGGAGAATATAAGATCAACATCTACAAAAGTAAAACGAGCGTAATGGAATGTAGTCGAATTAAGTCGGGTGATGTTGAGGGAATTAGATTAGGAAATGAGACACTTAAAGCAGCAAAATAACAGATGATGGTCGAAGCAGAGAGGATATAAAATGTAGACTGGCAATGACAAGGAAGGCGTTTCTGAAGAAGAGAAATTTGTTAACATCGAGTATAGATTTAAGTGTCAGGAAGTCGTTTCTGAAAGTGTTTGTATGGAGTGTAGCCATGTATGGAAGTGAAACATGGACGATAAATAGTCTGGACAAGAAGAGAATAGAAGGTTTCGAAATGTGGTGCTGCAGAAGAGTGCTGAAGATTAAAAGGGTAGATCACATAACTAATGAGGAGGTATTGAATAGAATTGGGGAGAAGGGGAGCTTGTGGCGCACCTTGACAAGAAGAAGGGACCGGTTGGTAGGGCATGTTCTGAGGCATCAGAGGATCACAAATTTAGCATTGGAGGGCAGTGTGGAGGGTAAAAATCATAGAGGGAGACCAAGAAATGAATACACTAAGCAGATTCAGAAGGCTGTAGGTTGCAGTAAGTACTGGGAGATGATGAAGCTTCCACAGGATAGAGTAGCATGGAGAGCTGCATCATACCAGTCTCAGGACTGAAGACCACAACAATAACAACAAAAGTATGTGAAATTTGAGTTACATTTTCCAAGAAATTAACTGCTCTCTGTGTCATGGCCTATCTTCTGCAACCCGAAAATCTTCTGGGCAGGACGGTGTCTTCAGGATTCGCCTTCTCTATGAATATGTAAGGTGATATATTCGTTTTTTCTTATTCTATGACTGAGGACAACTGTGAAAGTTGTACTGACTCGTTTAATGTCGCAATATTTACATAGAAATACACGCTTTTACACAGTTTACAATGTGACAATGTTAAAGCAGTTGTCAGGATAACTTATCTCGTCAACATCAAAAAGTGAAATAACCCTAAACACAACGGTATTAAATATTAACTCTCAGAAAGTTAAATTATCCTAAACACGACAATATTAAAGATTAACTAAATGTTTCTTTACAAAATTATTCTTACGATTTCGTAATGATGTTGGTCAGTACTACACACCGTTGGGTGGCTTGCGGAGTATAAATGTAGATGTAGATGTAGATGAATAAATCATCCAATTCCGGTTCAAAGTTCGGTACTATTTTTAGGATGACAACCAAGTCTACAGTGAATGGTTGGTTCAAAAAAATGTTCAGATGTGTGTGAAATCTTATGGAACTAAGCTTACACGCTACTTAACCTAAATTATCCTAAGGACAAACACACACACCCATGTCGGAGGGAGGACTCGAACCTCTGCCGGGACCAGCCGCACAGTCAATGACTGTAGCGCCCTAGACCGCTCGGCTAATCCTGCGCGGCGAATGGTTAGTTACGTGACAAACTGAGCTAAAGATTACCCAAGGTCGGTCGAGTTTACAGTGGATGGAAGCTGGTGAACCACGCCTCTGCACGCGGTATTTACCGTAACACTAGAACCGCGGCTGGGTCACTCGTGACCCACTTGATAATTCTTTTGTTTGTCAGTCTTTTGTATTATTGCCTAGAGTGTTACATTTCTGTGACTTTTTGTGAAATAAGGTAATTAGTGATTATACTTCATTTCACATTTTATGGCGAAAACATTAAAGAGAAATATGAAGATTTACCAAGAATTTCGGAAGAGTCAGTTCTGACCCGCCCGGCGCAGTCGCTATAACAATCGCATTTTTCATGTAGATTCATGCCTATTGTTAGTGTGTGTTTGGTCAACAATTGCAAAACTCGTTTTTCCTTCACTTCCGGCTGACGTTCCAACTTTCAGCAGGGGACGAGAGGGAGAGAGGTTCAGACAAGTCTGACCTTGTATGCAGATATTGCGCACCCAGAGTTTTGTAGCACGAAAACGGGTTTAGTAGTGCATTCTGTCTGTGTAGATAGTGCTTGTAACTTATGAATATATTATGGCCAAATTTCTACGCACAGAAGAGGACATTATAAATGCTCTAAATGAGATTTTAGATAATGAATCTGAGGGCGAACCGCTGGAGTCTTCATCTGAGGAAGAATTTCCATCGCCAATAGTTCCGGATTCTTCATCAGAAGACGATGTTACTCCTGAGAAGGTTCTACTGAATGCTGATGAGAAAGGTATGCTTGTTTATGTGTTTGTTTTATAAAAATGTTTCAAATGGCTCTGAGCACTAAGGGACTTAACATCTATGGTCATCAGTCCCCTAGAACTTAGAACTACTTAAACCTAACTAATCTAAGGACATCACGCACATCCATGCCCAAGGCAGGATTCGAACCTGCGACCGTAGCAGTCGCGCGGTTCCCGACTGAGCGTCTAGAACCGCTAGACCACCGCGGCCGGCTGTTTCAAATGGCTCTGAGCACTGTGGAACTTAACATCTGTGGTCATCAGTCCCCGAGAACTTAGAAATGAAATGGTTCTGAGCACTATGGGACTTAACATCTGTGGCCATCAGTCCCCTAGAACTTAGAACTACTTAAACCTAACTAACCTAAGGACATCACACACGTCCATGCCCGAGGCAGGATTCGAGAACTTAGAACTACTTAAACCTAACTAACCTAAGGACATCACACACGTCCATGCCCGAGGCAGGATTCGAGAACTTAGAACTAATTAAACCTAACTAACCTAAGGACATCACACACATCCATGCTCGAGGCAGGATTCGAACCTGCGACCGTAGCGGTCGCGCGGTTCCAGATTGAAGCGCCTAGAACCGCTCGGCCACACCGGCCGGCTTTGTTTTGTAATAATTTTTGTTTATGTATGTGTTGCATAGACACTAATTTCAATTGCAACACTTATGTTTATACTTTGTTTCGTGTTGAATTTTTACAAGTTGTATATTACATTTATGAAGGTGTTTTTTTGTTCTAATATTAGACAATATATTCAATATTAAATCGCGTTCTAATACGTATAATTACTATTACAGGAACAGCTGTCACAAAGACTAAGTCAACTCGAGGAAGTGGACGTCCTCAAGGTCGGCGTGGACAACAAAATGCCCAGGGTTCTGGACTACTTCAGTTTCCTCCAGGTAGCGATACTGTAGCACCCGATGGAACAACCTGGAACGTTGGAGTAGTAGGTGACTGTTCAGCTGGAAGATACGGACAACAGAATGTTTTCAAAGATAGGACAGGACCATCTCCGCATGCAAAACGAAACGTGAATGCGACTTGTTACAGTGCATGGCATCTAATGATAACGGAAAAAATTTTGAAACATATTGTAAAATGTACAGAAACTGAAGCACGTCGTGTACTGAGCTTGTAACGTGCGCGCGAGGCACACAATACTCATTAAAGCCTGTGCTATGGTAAGTGAGTGGGGTTCACCTTACGAGACAGGATTTTTGTATAGATATTGACCGCGTGTACCTGAATGGTGGCAAATCAGACTTACACCCACTCGGTAATAACAACGATACGTCAAGTAAGTCCGAAATGCAACTACACGTCAGGACGGACAAAAAAAAACAACACAGAAGATGCTACCAATTTGCTAATAATACGGTCGCCAGCCTAATTGGGCATTAACTGAGTTTCTTCCCTGTACAAGCTGGCAGATATTCGTGCAAAGCAGCAAGTAGTAACACTGCATAATATAGTAGAATTTTAGAACCAGAAAATCTATTGAACTGATTAAAATCAGGCATAGGTTACCCTAGAAACAGCACTTTCGAGTCACACACACAATGTCAATTTTAATAAAGATAAAACACTGATAAATTTTGGCTTTTATATTGACTTTAACTTTTGCTGGTCAAATCAATTTAGAACACTTCAGAATTCAAATGAATAAAAAAAAAGGGGGGGACCTTGAAACTGTTATGATCACTGTATTTAAAAAATTAATTACTGACACCATTATGCGCTCAAGATTTCCAATATATAAGTACTACTCTCTTTATCTTATTTCCTACTCATTTAAATGCCTTTATATCTGTCTCGAAATAATTAAACTTCATTACTAACTCAATATTAAAGTTATCTTCCAACTTTGTCAGACCTTCGTTATTCATTTACTGGTTCATTAACAAAACAATTCTTTAAACACCATTCTAACATAGTTAGGTCTGCAGGTAATTATTATTAACACAAACTTTAATTTTTCATCTCGGGACACTCGGATTGCATAACATTTGGAAAGGACCCTGTCTAGGTTAGTTGTGAGGATAATTAAATGATAGGAAAGTTCTGGTAAAATTTAAGTTGTTATTAAGTTGTTATTGAATAGTATGGAACAAAAGTAACACTGGTCCAGACGAATACAGTATTAAAAGTTTCAACCTGTTCGTATCGATGCGGCGGTTGGCGGGCGGCGAGATGGCGAGGCACAGAGCACACATACAACCACAGCTATGGCTCTTGATATATCGGCACTTTACTTCTTCTTAGCGTCGCAATACTTCTCCATTTAGTGCCTATGGAATTTTGCCATGCTGTATAGACGTTGGAACAACATACCCGAGGCTCAATGAAACTACGTCTTCCAGGAGAGCCTCCTCGCTCCAGAACGTGTTGCTCAGACCAATGCCAAACTCCAACTACAACTGCTGAGCCCGTTGTGCCGTGCAGTGCCCGCGTGCATTTTCCCGCGCTCGCCTGCCATTCACCTTTTACCGCTCCCTTACAAGCCGGGTATTCATCCGAGGTTTTGCATTCTACATATCCTAACACATTGCCTACGTATGGACCAGACGCACAGTTACAATTTTAAACATGTTACAACAGTTTCAACATTTGTTACCTTTCAATTCTATTGCAATATTGCTTGACATTTGACATAAAACATTAATATTCACATTGAAATTTGTTTACAGTTTTCTTAACACAATGACATGAAACAAAAAAAAAAAAAACAAATGAAATCAGAACATCAATCACTAATTTATCGAAAAATCAGATGGAAAAAATTTTACTTATATGCACAATAGTACAGCGTCGTTGTTGTTACAAGCTCAGATCAGAGGACTATAAAAATTGAAGAACTGTAAGCTTTTATAGCTATATTGTACGGCCGTGGTGCTATTGGAGCTAAGAGCTTAGAACTAGACACATTGTGGTCAGTGAAGTGGGGAAATAATTTTGTGAAATCAACAATAGCTCGTGACAGATTCAGAGAGATAATGCGTTATCTCAGATTTGACATTAGATCCACAAGATCAGAACCACTAAGAAAAGACAAGTTTGCTTTGGTATCAGAAATCTGGAATGAGTTCATTGCGAATGCACAGTCTAGCTATACACCGGGTCCATATTAACAATCGGCGAACAGCTTTTTCCTTCAAAGTGCCGTTGCAGATTCACGCAGTTTACGGCCGCAAAACCGGACAAATACGGGCAAAAGTATTGTATGGCGGTGGATAAAGACTCAAAATATATTGTGAATGCTATCCCTTGTCTAGGAAAGGATGACACCAGGCGGAGTGATGAGCGTCTTGGTGACTCTGTTGCAAAAAAATTGATGCAATCTTACCTCAACAAAGGAATAAATGTCACATGTGACAGTTTTTTCACCTCCTTAGCGCTCTCTGAGACATTGAAAGCTAATTCTATGAGACTTGTGGGCACAATAAATCGATCTCGCAGGGAAATACCAGTCTGTATCAAGAAGGCAAGAGAGCAGTTATACAGCACAGTATCGTTGAAAAAAGATGATACCACATTGACTGTTTATCAGGGTAAGAGCAACAAGAATGTCCTAATTCTGAGCACTATGCATCCTTATGTGACGATTGAGGATGGTATAAAAAAGAAGCCAGATACAGTTACGTTTTATAACTGCTCTAAATATATACTGGACGTGGTCGACCAAATGGCTCGCAAATACCCTGTCAAAGCACCATCGAGACGTTGGCCTGGTCACAATTTTTACAACTTGCTGGATTTGGCTGGGATAAATGCGTGGGTATTGTTCAATTCCCTAAATGGTTACTGGCGCATCTGTGAGATGTCAGAATCGAATATGCTGGAACATAGGGGAGTAACTTGCCTGCTAAAAAGTGCCCAATCCTGTAGAAATATGTAGCGCTATTTATAGCAGTCAGGTCACTTCTTCTAAAGGTGGAATTCCAGAATTGACTCAGCTCGCCTATTGTTTTTCACTTGTTGTCACTTATAATTGGACATTTTCTTACATCTTTTGTTCGGAATGTAACTGGGCTGTCTTCTTCTATGCTCCTGTCTCTCCCGCTGTTAACCTAACTAACCTAAGGACATCACACACATCCATGCCCAAGGCAGGATTCGAACCTGCGACCGTAACAGCAACGCGGTTCCGGACTGAAGATTTGAAATTGTCCCATGCCGCCCACGCACGGAATTGTGTGGTGGGTCTAGTGTTGTATCATTAGATGTTCCGTTTCGAGACATACAAACTGGGATTGTAACCGATGCGTAGTTTTCGAGATATTTCAGTGTCTTCAGTTAAAATGAACAACCAATATGCACGGCATGATAGCAAACAAGCCTTAACAATCAAACGCAGTTTTTCAGGGTAACTTAATTGCCTATGAGTGCGTTTCTGACGGCCAAGTATCGTATTTTTAATTATTTTTTTTTATTTTGCTTGTCAGTTTATGTTGTTCTAGTTTTCTCCCTCATAAAGGAAACGCAGTGTAGTTGATGCCAGCTTGGGTACGATTAGTGCTAGTGTTTAGTTTTTGCGTTTCCTTTTATAATGTGGGGGTAACGGCTTTGGTTATAACCGTCTAATTTTGTTTATTATACCCTTTCAGATTCCTGATCATGGGCTGTAGTTCTGTTTAAATTAATTGGCATTTCGCGGTTCTAGGCGCTTCAGTCTGGAACCGCGCCGAACGCTACGGTCGCAGGTTCGAATCCTGCCTCGGGCATGGATGTGTGTGATGTCCTTAGGTTAGTTAGGTTTAAGTAGTTCTAAGTTCTAGGGGACTGATGACCTCAGATGTTAAGTCCCATAGTGCTCAGAGCCATTTGAACCATTTTTGAACAAGGGACATTTCGAAGTTTCTTTGTGCTCGTATTACTTTCATTCCTTCATTACGGCCTCTTCCTCTTTCATCACACCAAGCTGTACCGGTTTTCTGCTAGGCCAACTATCCAGTTATTAATTTTCTGCCTAAAAATTTTTCTGTTTGGTTTTCTTCAGATTCTCTTTCACTGCACCAGTGCATTTTACTATGTATTTTAGCTTTGCTGCGCCTGTCCATCAATTCCACAACGTGTCTAGTTAATTATATTTGTTCCATTCTTTTAATACGCCTATAGAGATGAGCCTCCAATTTTCACATCTGAGTAAATATAGGCATGGTTTTCAGTTTCTTCATTTGCTCTTGAGTTCCTTCTCCTGTGTAATTTGGACCTTATTTTTCCTAATTACATTTCGTTCTCTCTTTTGGATTTCTTCATTGCTCCTTTTTCTGTTTTAAATTAGTGTTTCAATCCCATAAAGACAGTCTAGTGTGAAGACTATGCTGTTGTCTCAGTTTTGTGTATTTTGAGATGCAGTCTTTGTTGTAGATGTATTTTGTAGGTTTGAACGCTATTCCCATGCTGTGGCAATGGGTTCCATAGCTCATCTTTTCCGCGAATGTCTGCTGGATTGTTTCGCTTAAATATTTAAAGTGAAAAACTCTCTCGATTTAAAATTTTTAGTTTTTGCAATTTAAAGTAATACATTGTTGTCGCATATGTATTTTGTTTTTTAAAGTGTTTTTGGAGCCTAATCGTTTTGCGAATATGGACAACCATCAGTTGAATAATACAATGACGACAATGAAGATTTATGGAGGACCAGCACTCGATCCCGAACTTCTCTCTTATTGCGAGCAGTCACCTTACCTTCAGGATGTCCAAGCACGCCTCAAGGCCACTTCCAAATTTCCATATGTCGTTAACAATGTGTCTAAAACCGGCACTCGTACATGTATTGTGTACATTCCCGTACGGGGGAGACATTTTAACTGAAAGTTTCCTGACCGGTGTCGGCGGATAAATACGTTATTGCAGTGCCTGCGTTGTTCAGAAATACGAGGCATTGTTCCTTCGCACATGCATGCATAATGGTAAGGCGATCGCTCACATTAAGCGAGAAATCTGTGTCCGAATCCCGGGCCAGCACAAACTTTCATTGTCGTCATTCTGTTATACAGCTGATGGTTGGCCATATTCACAACTGCGAAAATATTTCATGCATTTCACGACTGTAGTCGCAGCTCTGCCAGTGCATGCATGTCGGAAGAAACATAGCATCGTACTTCTGAACAACGCAGGCACTCCAATATCGTATCTACTCTTCTCGTTATTTCTACATCTACATCTACATTTATACTCCGCAAGCCACGCAACATTGTGTGGCGGAGGGCACTTTACGTGCCACTGTCATTACCTCCCTTTCCTGTTCCAGTCGCGTCTGGTTCGCGGGAAGAACGACTGCCGGAAAGTCTCCGTGCGCGCTCGAATCTCTCTAATTTTACGTTCGTGATATCCTCGGCAGGTATAAGTAGGGGGAAGCAATATATTCGATACCTCATCCAGAAACGCACCCTCTCGAAACCTGGACAGCAAGCTACACCGCGATGCAGAGCGCCTCTCTTGCAGTCTCTCCCACTTGAGTTTGCTATACATCTCCGTAACGCTATCACGGTTACCAAATAACCCTGTGACGAAACGCGCCGCTCTTCTTTGGGTCTTCTCTATCTCCTCCGTCAGACCGATCTGGTACGGATCCCACACTGATGAGCAATACTCAAGTATAGGTCGAACGGATGTTTTGTAAGCCACCTTATTTGTTGATGCACTACATTTTCTAAGGACTCTCCCAATGAATCTCAACCTGGCACCCGCCTTACCAACAATTAATTTTATATGATCGTTCCACTTCAAATCGTTCCGTACGCATACTCCCAGATATTTTACAGAAGTAACTGCTACCAGTGTTTGTTCCACTATCATATAATTATACAATAAAGGATCCTTCTTTCTATGTATTCGTAATACATTACATTTGTTTATGTTCAGGGTCAGTTGCCACTCCCTGCACCAGGTGCCTATCCGCTGCAGATCTTCCTGCATTTCGCTGTAATTTTCTAATGCTGCAACTTCTCTGTTGTAAGTAGGCTGTTTGGGTTTTTTTATTGGTAACGCCACCTCTGTATGAAAATCACTAGCTGTGCTGTGTGCAGTCTGTGGCTGCTTTGCATTGTTGTAATACTCGCCATTGTAGTGTTAGGCAGCTGGCTGTGAACAGCGCGTAGCGTTGCGCAGTTGGAGGTGAGCCGCCAGCAGTGGTGGATGTGGTGAGAGAGATGGCGGAGTTTTGTAACTTGTCATGAACTGCTGCATATATTATGACTATTAAGGTAAATACATTGTTTGTTCTCTATTAATATCTTTCATTTGCTAACTATCCCTATCAGTAGTTAGTGCCTTCCGTAGTTTGAATCTTTTATTTAGCTGGCAGTAGTGGCGCTCGCTGTATTGCAGTAGTTCGAGTAATGAAGATTTTTGTGAGGTAAGTGATTTCTGAAAGGTATAGTTTAATGTTAGTCAGGGCCATTCTTTTGTAGGGATTTTTGATAGTCAGATTGCGTTGCGCTAAAAATATTGTATGTCAGTTTAAGCACAGTCTTGTATAATTGTTCAAAGGGGACGTTTCACTGTATACTACAGCATCAAGCGCGAAAATCCGCATGGAACTTCCGACACTATCTACTAGGTCATTTGTATGTATTGTGAAAAGCAATGGTCCCATAACACTCCCCTGTGGCAAGCCAGAGGTTACTTTAACGTCTGTAGACGTCTCTCCATTGAAAACAACATGCTGTGTTCTGTTTGCTAAAAATTCTTCAATCCAGCCAGACAGCTGGTCTCATATTCCATAGGTTCTTACTTTGTTTATCAGGCGACAGTGCGGAACTGTATCGAACGCCTTCCGGAAGTCAAGGAAAATGACATCTACCTGGGAGCCTGTATCTAATATTTTCTGGGTCTCATGAACAAATAAGGCGAGTTTGGTCTCACACGATCGCTGTTTCCGGAATCCATGTTGATTCCTATAGAGTAGATTCTGGGTTTCCAGAAATGACATGATACTCGAGCAAAAAACATGTTCTAAAATTCTACAACAGATCGATGTCAGAGATATAGGCCTATAGTTTTGCGCATCTGTTCGACGACCCTTCTTGAAAACTGGAACTACCTGTGCTCTTTTCCAATCATTTGGAGCCGTCCGTTCCTCTACAGACTTGCGGTACACGGCTGTTAGAAGGGCGGCAAGTTCTTTCGCGTACTCTGTGTAGAATCGAACTGGTATCCCGTCATGTCCAGTGGACTTTCCTCTATTGAGTGATTTCAGTTGCTTTTCTATTCCTTGGACACCTATTTCAATGTCAGCCATTTTTTCGTTCGTGCGATGATTTCGAGAAGGAACTGCAGTGCGGTCTTCCTCAGTGAAACAGTTTGTAAAAAGGTGTTTAGTATTTCAGCTTTACGCGTGTCATCCTCTGTTTCAATGTCACTATCATCCCAGTGTGTCTGGATATGCTGTTTCGATCCACTTACTGATTTAACGTAAGACGAAAACTTCCTAGGATTTTCTGCCAAGTCGGTACATAGAATTTTACTTTCGAATTCACTGAACGCTTCACGCATAGCCCTCCTTACGCTAACTTTGACATCGTTCAGCTTCTGTTTGTCTGAGAGGTTTTGGCTGCGTTTAAATTTGCAGTGAAGCTCTCATTGCTTTCGCAGTAGTTTCCTAACTTTGTTTTTCCCGTCCCTCACAGTTTTACTCGGCACATACCTGTCTAAAACGCATTTTATGATTGCCTTGAACTTTTTCCATAAACACTCAACATTGTCAGTGTCGGAACAGAAATTTTTTTTGATCTGTTAGGTAGTCTGAAATCTGCCTCCTATTACTCTTGCTAAACAGATAAACCTCCCTTCCTTTTTTTATATTCCTATTTACTTCCATATTCAGGGATGCTGCAACGGTCTTTCTGTAGGAATGTCGTGATTTTGTGCTCTATTTGGAAGTGCTAACATAGAATCGCGAGGCCGCTTATTCACCATTTTATGCAGTGTAACATGAAGACACTAGGCCTATAAAATCCCACCCGGGCTGTCGATAACTTAAATCTTATGACAGCAAACAAGCCGTAACACTCGATCGCAGTTACCGCACAGAAAAAAAGGAACGACAAATCTGTTGATATATGGCTGTATTAAAAGAACTGTTAAGAAAAGCAGAAATTAGATTCGACAAAAACTGATTACCAATAGGCAGTTTTCCTGTGTTAAAAATATGGTTCAGGTTGTTGTTATTTTGAGTGATTATAACATTCAAATAGCATTTACGGTCATATCTTCACAAAATATGTTATTTTTTCGTAACTAGATCTTAAAAAATTACTTCAATTCAAGATTTGTTCACGTGGTCGAAAACGCTCGGTTATTTGCTGGAGGTTTGGTGACGTCACTGGCTGGGAGTAAATATATGTTATAGGAGTGTTAGCCGAAGTTACTAAGTTTTCCATACTTTTTCTGCAAACAATTCAGCTGTTTAACAGTGAAAAACGCATTTTAAGCTTTTAAGTAACAATGGAAAGCAATTTTGTGAAGGCAGATAGTGGAAACCTTCAGAAAGTTGGTACGCTTGTGCTCCACCCACTTAAAGTGGCGATGTATGCAAGAATGGACATTCTCTACATCATTAAATTCGCTCATAACTAAGGAAATGTAGAATGTTTTGCAAGGCAGTCTGTATCTTATATTTAAATTATCGCCAATCAGATTCATGTGAAATAATCTTTCAGAAACTAAGATGAGCTTAACTTATAAAACGTACCATCGTTCATTGTCACTGCAGTCATAAACTACGACCCAAAGCACATTAAAATTCTTGGCTAAACTTGGTGCTGATTTCCCCGTATACAATAGTCAGTAAGAGTTTCTGCGCTACGGATCGGCTGCGTAGTGAGATAGATAATGCGTTTGATTGGGGATCCCCAGGTTCGAATCATGCCAGGGTAGCTATTTTTTTAAGTGTTACACGAAATACGAAACTAGCCGTAACAAGAACTCGTTGTGTCAGTTCTTTCGAAGCTTCACATGAATTTTAGTCGGAGAAACTGACAACTGAAGTTAAATGCATTTGATTTACATACACAATTCACTTTTTTGGAAAGTATTGCTAGTGTTGATGGTATCATCACACGCTGATAGCGCAACGAGGTGTAGGGCGATGAGGTTTTGTATGAGGAGAGATATGAAACATGCATGACTTGCAGGCAACACAAATGTAATGGCTGTGATGTTCGTGAGTGTAAACTAACGTCAGTGTCTGAAGCAGACAACCTTAGCCATCTTAGAAGGAACTTGCCCAAGGCGATAAGTATATGACACCCAAACAAGGAAAATCCAATGGGAAAATACTGTACTTCCGTGGAATTTCATTGACAAAGGAACAAAATGAAAGCCACAATTTTAAACCCCTATATCCGCTGGAGAACGTATCATAGATGAACCACTGGATATAAACAAAAAAAAAGGAGAAATGCAAAACGCTTGGGCAGAAAGTCCTTTTCAGTTGGAGTCGTGGAGAAGAAAACTTGGACAGAGTTCTGTTCGACTCTTGCAGGAGTCGAGATAACAGACTAGTCGCTAGTGTTTTGACACGATTATCTTGCTACTTTCTACCGTTGCTACCTTGTCCACAGTTTTCTACTGACGACATTTAGGTATTCCGTCCCTATGGTCTGATTCACCGCGCCTGGGTCAGGACATGAACCACGTAGGTCGTCACTGACAGGCTTCCGCCAGTTATCAGCCGACTTGTCGCTACCCGCATCTCTGTGGTGTGTCGTTGATAGTGTTACAGCTGTCCCGATTGCGCGAATTGTCCCAATTTTTTGGATTCTAATGACCCAGCCTGCTTAAACATCACACGAGACGTCAAAAATCTTCCTCGCGGAAAGAAGAGAGCAGGCCTTTGGACTTAATTCTTTCCAGGCATGTATCCATAGAAACAATTATAAGTTATCGGTAGACAATGCCTTAAAATGCGCTAACTCTTTGGTTCAGCTTATAGGAATGGGGAAACGTTTTCTATAATGAAAGTCAACAGATCAAAACATAGGGATCGCTTGGCTAGATGACAATTTAGAGTCAATTTTGCGCCTATGTATGACAAGAACTGGAGGCGCAAATCAAAGCAATTGTGAAATCAGTGGAGTTTAGTGCGGGAAGTTGAATTCTGGAATTAATGTGTCTTTAATAATACGTTTTTCTAATTATATTTGTTAAATAAAATTAATATTCTTTATACACAAACTGTCCTTTCTAAGAATCGCCATGCCCATTTTCTTTGGTGTTTCGGTACATATTTGCAATTTCGTTTTTGCAATGTCTAGGTGGACTCAGCCCAAACAAATACTGTTCATTTCATCCTTCACGTGACGCCCAGCGTCTACGGAAAACGTCCATTTGTTTCCCATTACTAACAGAACGATTTTTAATGCAGAACTTTGTGTGTCCCAGTGGACAGAGTGGTCCCAGATTAGTCCAGTGCGATATTTACTGATACGTATCAACAGAAACATTAAAATACGGTGAATAACCAGTACTCTGGCATGAGTTTATTGCCAACGTAATCGCTGCATTTTCCCAAGTAGAAAATCTATAATCTCGTTGTGACTTCCTTCTGAAATTTTCAGACAAAACGTTGTCATCACTTTGTATTTCTTGTATGTATGTTGTTTATATACTTCTTTACCTACAGTCGCTTTTCCGTTTTCTTTTTCTGTCACGTTTTCATGGCAATAAATGCAATACAAGCTCCCAAGCAAAGAAGGGGATTCATAGCACACTGCGCAAAGAGGCTACGTATGGACACGAAAACGTCCATGCGTGTATTCGTTCTTTCCACAAATTCTTGTGCATACCGTTCTACTCTCGTGCATCTGCGGTTACGCACGATGAAAGAGGCATCGTGTGGACATAAACTCTGTAATCAAAAGTTTCCGGACACCTGGCTGAAAATGACTTACAAGTTCGTGGCGCTCTCCATCGGTAATGCTGGAATCCAGTACGGTGTTGGCCAACCGTTAGCCTTGATGACAGCTACCACTCTAGCAGGCAAACGTTCAATCAGTGCTGCACGGTTTCTTGGGGAATGGCAGGCCATTCTTCACGGAGTGTTGCACTGAGGACACCTATCGATGTCGGTCGGTGAGGCCTGGCACGAAGTCGGAGTTCCAAAATATCACAAAGGTGTTCTCTAGGATTCAGGTCAGGATTCTGTGCAGGGCAGTCGATTACAGGGATGTTATTGTCATGTAAACACTCCGCCACAGGCCGTGCATTATGAACAGCTGCTCGATAGTGTTGAAAAATGCAATCGCCATACCCGAATTGCTCTTCAACAGCTGGAAGCAAGAAGGTGCTTATAACATTAATGTAGGCCTGTGCTGTGATAGCGTCACGCGAAACAAGGGGTGCAAATCCCATCCATGAAAAACGCGACCACACCATAACACCGTCGCCTCCGAATTTTATTTTTGGTAGTACACATGCTGGCAGATGACGTCCACCGGGCATTCGCCATACCATACCCTGCCGTCGGATCGCCACACTGTGTACCGTGATTCGTCACTCCACACAACGTTTTTCCACTCTTCAGCTTCAATGTTATGCTCCTTACATATTGCGAGGCGTCGTTTGGCATTTATCGGCATGATGTGTGGCTTATGAGCAGCCGCTTGACCATGAAATCCAAGTTCTCTCACCTCTTCAGCTGTCGGCTGTCTCTGTCGGTCAACAGACGAGGTCGTACGCTTTTGTGCTGTACGCTCCTTTCACGTTTCCACTTCACTATCACAACGGAAACAATGGACGTAAGGATGTTTAGGGGTGTGGAAATCTCACGTACAGACGTATGATGAAAGTGACACCCAATAACCTGACCACTTTCGAAGTCCACGAGTTCCGCAGAGCGCCCCATTCTGCTCCCATAATGTCTGATGACTACTGAGGTCGCTGATAGGAGTACTTGGCAGTAGGTGGCAGCACAATGCACCTACTATGAAAAACGTATGTTTTGGGGGTATTCGGATACTTCTAACCACATAGTGTATCTTATAGACCAGGTGGGGGCAAGTCTTGCACACTGCATGAACACATAGCGTCCAGTGTGTCACGCCCCACGGCAACAGGTACATTACTGCCTCAAAATACCATTCCAATTCCTATGCTATGTGTTTGTTGCTCCATTCTAACTGATCACTTTTCCCACGTAATGACCCAGTATTTCAAACACCCGAACGAAAAAACATTACTCTTTATTTTTTAAAAAAAGTTTTATAAATAAATCAAACATTTTAGCAGCGCTGCCATGGAAAATTGATAAACCTATTTTTATATACGTCTAGTAGTGAAAAATAAAAACACTGCCATAACCGAGACCAAACAAATACCGAAAAAGACCAGTTATTCAGAACTAAAATGTCGGTATCGCTTTTAACAGGTCTGTTTTTCCCATCTTTAGTCCGGAAATGACTGCAGTTGCACTACTCAGTTGCTTCTAGAGTTCTTTTCTTCGTGATTTACTGCCTTGTTAATATATGTCCATAAGACGAATATCACACTAGACTAATTTGGGAGCGTTCTACCGAATGGGCATGCAAATATCTTTTCTGCCGAATATAGAAAACCCGCCCGACGGCCCTTAGGAGAGACACCCTAGGTTGCGTCCGTATGTGCTCATGGTGAGGGGTTTGTAGCCCGCGCTAATAGGAAATCTGTACACCTACCCTGAAAGGACGTCTCAGCGCCTGCTAAGACTGTACCTCTCGAAAGCACTCAGCCGCGTGGATTCCATTGTTGTACTATTACCAGAATGCCACTGTTTTCTGAACATTGTTTAAAGTTCCCCTCCCTCTCGCCCGTTGACTGGCCGAGACTTCACTTGGAGCGCCAAACAATACTTCCATTCCATGTCAGAGATCTTACCTTGCGGCCGCGCCGCTTGTTTGTGTCGTGCTTTCGCCTGCAGTGAGAAACAAACCGCGTGCGGCGAGTGACTTCGGCGTGTGCAATACGCTAGGCGGTGTTCTCAGTTCATTCCGTCGGCGGGAATACGGAACGTAAATAATTCATAGGATGTGTGTCTATTTCGCAACTCAGAAAATGCAAATAGTGTGAATGAACCTACAGCTAGTTTGGACGAGTAAGTAATTATTCTAACAAGCCTAATTATCGGCTCGTCTTACGTTTTAAAATTTCATTCGTACTCGTAAGAAACACAAAGCATGGAATTCTTCATTGTGCGTGTTCATGTTTCCTTTTTAAGTTAAAGATACTCTGTAGACGAGCTTATGAGTCATAGATGTAGGGAAGACTAACGAAAAGTCATTTTCGTGCAAAATGTTAGAAATTTTACTTATATTGCAGATGTGCAAAGATGCACATAACAATGAATTTAATTGCTCTAATATTATGAGAGGGAAAGCTGCGATTACCCACATAGTGGAGATGCTGAATCGCAGATAGACGCAACGAAAAGACTGTCACAAGTAAAACTTTTGGCAAGTAAAAAATAATAAAAAATCAGACGACAGACACACAGACTTTTTTAAGGAAGGCCTTACTGCCCGAAAGCTTTATCTGTGACAATCTTTTTGGAGTGTCTATCTGCGATCAGCTTCTCCCCTATATGGTGAGTGGGAACTTTCCTTTCCGTAATATTATTACATTCCAGCCTGGATTTTCCATTGTTTAATTTAATTGCTCTGTTACAAATCAGGACGATAAAAAATACAGCCCTCACAACGGTCATTGTTTCTCCAATCTATTATGTTTCCACGAATTTGAAAATAGGCACGAATTCCTGTAACTATTCGCTGTGTGACCAAGACAGTGTCTGCTATGAAGAAAGCATTGTAACTAAGGGAACCTCCATTAATTACGTGAGTTCAAAATGGAAGTGAGGGGAGGTGTCCGGCAAAATCTAATTCAACGGG
Source organism: Schistocerca serialis cubense (assembly GCF_023864345.2). Classification (NCBI taxonomy): domain Eukaryota; kingdom Metazoa; phylum Arthropoda; class Insecta; order Orthoptera; family Acrididae; genus Schistocerca; species Schistocerca serialis. The sequence goes on from NC_064644.1 coordinate 324,098,693, forward strand.
GGGAGGGGCAAGAAAAGTCTCACACCAACTTTTTAATTCAGAGAATATACGTTATTATAGTGGTTAATATTTTATTTTGTATAATAGGTGTAGACAATATTGGCGTGCCCACCAGCCTTTATGGCCTCTCTGAACTAAAGTGAATATGTGATTCCGAATATTTTACACGTCTGCACGCCCATGATTTCCGGATTTGGAACAAGTGTCGCACAAGTGTTAGATTTTATTCGGGGAGTTCTCTGTTACACCGTTCGAAATCGGTGTGTGGCAGTCATTGAGTCAGTCGCGATATTCAGCAACGGATATAAAGCCGATATTATATTGTGTTTAACATGAATTTTTATCAGAACTTTTACAATGTGTATGTTAAACGACATGCCGACAAGTCGAATCACACGTGCGAGCAAAAAGTTAATCGTTCGTGGAAGGAAGCTGACCTGAAGTTCACTGGCAACAATTTTCTTATTGAGCATATAAATCAAGAGACTGAAAAACTACGCAATCATACGATTCAAAGGAAGGTTCAAACTGTTGTCTTTCACCTGCGAATTAAGTAAAGCTTCAATGACATTTAATGTTTGTAATAAACTAATAAATAGTAAATTATTTAGGGATATGTCAAAACGGTTAATGCTGTTTTGCGTGGAGCCTTTTTGTCCGTCTGTCTGGCTGTTTGTCCATCGAAATACGACTACTGGGTGGCGTGTTTAAAATAGTATTTTCAACCAGGTGTTAAAAAACTCACAATACACTTTGTAAATAATACCTGTTTTGGTCAGTATTTAAATTAAATAAATAAGAATTCACTTTTGCGTATTTTTACCAGCCTACAGGGTAAACATCATGTGAAGAGGAAGGGTTCTACCATATCTGACCAAAGGCAGGGGACGAGGTTCGAATTTCAGAGAAAAGCCCCTCCCGTAATTACAAACAATCCTGTCGGAGTAACATCCGCAACTGAGCATTATACCAGAGGCTGAAAATACCGCTACAGTTGCTAAGGTTCTTTCATTTAGGGCACAGCCGGTTTCGGGCTCTTCAGGTGTCTTACACCCATATTGAGGTATCGTACTGAAAATACCAATAGACGGAAGATAATTTTTACGCCCAGCAATACACATAAAAAACAAAACAAAAAATTGCATAAGGAAATTTTAAAAACCGCCTGTCGGGCTAAGTGCTGTGAAACCTACGTCAATGCCAAAGTGACACCAGACAGTACTACGGACGAATGCATGGGTAAAGTAATATACAAAGAGTACCAGGACACTTACACTTGGTGCTGTGACTCCGAGCGCCGCAATGGAGGAGTACAAGCAGCACTCCCTGTATTATATAGAAAGCTACATGAAGTGCATTATGCATGATAAAGGAACATTTTGAACAGGACATTACAGAACTGTAGTAAAACTGAGTGGAAGCTGCCGACGTAAAATTTGTGTATAAACTGTAAAACACTATGAAACTTTTCACACGAGTGGCATGTAATTTTTTTTTTTATTTAGTGGGGATATATATGTGGTGACGTGTAACAACACGCCACAGTCATCAGTTAAAAGAATATACACATGTGTCACTCCTATTTACAAGCATCTAGCTTCTGACCAAAAGGGAAAGTAGCGAAACCTTAACAGTCCACACTGTCAGAAACTGCTATGCCAGTTGGTAGCTAGCAGGTTTTTAATTGTCCCAACTTTTAATGAGTCCTTTTTTTTTTTTAGTGCTATTGCTGAAGCTTACAACTGTAGTGGTATTTTCAACCTTTGGCCTCGCATAATCCCGTAATGGCGCTGCTGCGACAGCAAATTGTAACTACTTAAGTGAGAGGCTAAAAGCAGCGTAACATTCACACACACACACACACACACACACACACACAGATGTAGGAAACTCTAAGGAAAGACAAAAATTTTGAGTGTAAGTTCAGCCGTGCCTACTTTTAGGTCCTTAAAGTTCCATTTACTGTAAAGTGGATCAGGAACGCCAGCCGTTGACCAATGTCGGAAGCCGTTAATCCTTCGCCTTTACCGCAAGCCTCTCGTCGTGCTGTAGACAAGAACTGGTAACCTGTATAACATGTCTGTAGTGTTTGAAAGATAAAATGCCCTAGGATAATTTTGGCCATGTTTTTTATATTCATTTCCAATGATTCAACACGTGGCACCACTAGTGTTCCATTGCCAGATAGCCTTTATTTCCTTATCACTTTCGTGACAGTTTGTCTTTAAGAATTGTAGCACACTGTAATATATTTTAATTTGTTTCTAGTAACTAGCCTAGCGCCATTGTCAGTAAATTAAACAAATCTTTTAGCGTAAAGTAACCCCATATGAATTTTTTATGGTATGAAGTAAAGTCGTTTGCATTTTACGAAGTCAAAATATATTTGTCCAAATGACAGAGATAACAGTGTTCAATGAGATATTGTAGTTTACTTTCATATTATTTGCGACTAACTTAATTTTATCCTTTGCATATGTTTATGTTCCTTGATAGATGATTGGCAGAGGCCTAATAAGAAAATGAAAAAAAAGTACCAAATATATAAAAAAATCTAGTTTTTTGGAACTATCAATATTAACTCTCTCTTGACACCAGGAAAACTCTAGAAATTAGGAGACACACTAAAAGAACAAAATATCAAAATTTTAGCCCTGCAAGAAACAAGGTTGCCTGATGAGAATACCATGGATTTTGGAAACTACCGATTGTTTAAAAGTAAAACAGACAAAAGAATTCTTAAAAACACTCCGCATCTGGGTGTTGCATTCGCAATTTCGCAAGACATTCTTGGCTCCGTAATCGAAGTAAATCCAGTAAACAACAGACTAATGACAATTTCCATGCAATGTGCAAATAAAATGTACTGTTTAATTAACGCACACATGCCTATCAACCAGGAGAATAAAACAAATCCAGAAAAAGTAAATAAGTCATGGGAAGTGTTAGAGAATACAGTCTCCAAAATTCCTCAAAATTATGTAAAGATTTTAATGGGTGATTTTAATGCACAGTTAGGGAAAGAGAGAAAATTTAGAAAAACGGTCGGTGAATTCCCTGCACATAAATGGACCAATCAAAATGGAAAGAGGCTGGTAGAATTTTGTAGAAATTTCAATCTCAAAATTATGTCAAGTCATTTTAAGAAAAAACCTTCAAAACAAAAGACATGGCGATCACCTAACAAGGACATAGGTGAATTCCAAATTGACCATATTGCAATCTCGTCACAAAGAAATTTTAAATGTTCAAGTTCGTAAAGGCGCCAATATTGACTCAGACCATTACTTAACCCATGTGAAACTAAAGCTAAAACCCCAAAATTTCAACAAAAGGACACCATTAATCCCCAAATTTGACACCAGTAAAATCCAACCATCATTATTAGCAGACGAATTTGACAAAACAAGTGCACAAAATTGGGAACAACTCAAACACAAGATTATCAAAACAGCTCAAGATCAAATTCCTTTACGAAAACACAAGAAACATGCTTGGTGGAATGAAAACTGTGATCATGCAATCAAAGCCAGACAAGAGACATTTAAAGCATGGAATAGCAACAAGACAGAAGACACATATGATACATTCCTGACAACTAGAAAAGACACTTCAAAACTAATTAGACAAACAAAAAGACAATATGAGAATAGTCAACTCTTAGAAATTGAAGAAGATTTTCAGAAATACAATACCAGAAATTTTTATAAAACTTTTAAAACCAAAATAAAGGGGTACCAACCCCAGAATCTTTGCTTCAAGAAGGAAAATGGACAGTTGGCTCTTAACAACCAAGAAAATTGCAAAGAACTTTCTAAATATTTTAAGAATCTTCTAAATTGCCCTGAGCCCACAGAAAGATTTCCACAAAAAATTCCCCAACAATGCAATCCAGTTTCACTTGCACCAAATGAAGAGGAAATCATTAAAGAAATTCATAGGTTGAAAAACAACAAAGCATCTGGTGAAGATGGAATTGTTGCAGAACTTTTAAAGGCAGCTGGTCCAAAAACCGTTAAAGAAATTACTTCAATCATGCAAAACATTTGGCAACTGAAAAAATTCCTGATGAATGGATTCACCCACTTCATAAGAAGGGAGACAAAACTGATGTTAATAATTACAGAGGAATTTCTCTTCTTCCAGTCACATACAAAATCCTCTCTCAATGTCTTCTGAACCGAGCAAAACAACAACTTGAATGGAAAATTGGCGAATATCAAGCAGGTTTCAGGCCAAATAGATCTTGCCCAGAACAGATTTTAGTCCTCAAACTAATTCTCAGACATCAAAAAATTTACAATAAAAAACTAGTTTGTACCTTTGTAGATTTTAGAAAGGCTTATGACTCAGTGGATCGTGAATCTCTTTTCCAAATTGTGAAAGAACAAGGCCTGGATCCTAAAACCACGGCAATTATCAGAGACACGCTAACTGGTACAAAATCAAAAGTAAAGTTCAGAGGAGAAATTTCAGAATCCTTTGAAATAAAAACAGGCGTGAGGCAAGGTGATGGACTCTCTCCGTTGCTATTTAACTGCGTTCTAGAAAAAGTAATACAAGAGTGGCGCGAACGAAAATTGGAGTTCAAAATTGACCAACCAGTGAAATTAGGACGAACAAATATTCGAATAGACTGTTTGGCCTTTGCAGACGACTTGGTTATTCTAACGCAGGACATCCAAATTGCTCAGAAACAAATAGAAATTCTTAAAGAAACAGCAGAAAGAGTAGGTCTCCAAATCTCATTTGAAAAAACACAGTATATGACTAGCAACAAACTGGCACCCAAACTTTTGGAAACTAAGTATGGAAAAATCAAAAGAGTTTCGCAATTCAAATATTTAGGTGAAACAATCTCAGAGACTGGTCTAGAAAAAATTGGAAATGAAATTCGTTGTCAAAAGATGGAGACAGCTTTTAGACTTACAGAAGACATCTACAACAAAAAATGTCTCTCGAGGTACTCTAAATTGAGACATTACAACACGGTCATAAAACCAGAGTGCCTTTATGGGGCTGAAACGCTAATTTTAAACAGAAAAAAGGACATTCAAGAAATCCAAAAAAGAGAAAGAAAAGTAATCAGAAAAATTCTAGGTCCAAAATATACTGAAGAAGGAACATACAGGCTAAGAGCAAATAGTGAAATTCAACAATACACCAGCATATATTCGGATATGAAAAAACGCAGATTAAAATTTTATGGGCATATTAAAAGAATGGATGCTACCAGACTAACTAAACAAGTAGTGGAATTCTACGAAAATAGAAGTAAAGCTAAATTTGAGACAATAAAATGGATTGCTGCTATAAAAGAGGACATGAAAGAGGCAGATATAAAACAAGATGAAATTCAAGACAGAAAATTATTTGGGCAAAAAATTCATGACTGGGTAGTTGGTCAAGCTGAAAAACCAAAGAAAACTGGAACCACATGGTCTGATGAAAGGAAAAGAGCTCATTCCGAGAGAATGAAAACAATTTGGGCAGAGAGAAAGTCTAAAAGAAAATAACTGAATGCCCCGTGATTGTACTTCGCGTGGTCCAGTAGGGCCCAAACGTGAATAATAATAATAAAATCTAGTTTATCTCTACTCAACGTCATGGTTTCATAATTATTCTAGCTTGGCTGGCGTAGTTTCATAACTATGCTGCTTGTCGTTTTATTATGGCCCATTTTATTTGCAATGGCTCTCGAACCAACCACAGGTCCATCTTTTGAAACTTTAGCACTGGTACCGATGTGATGAGACCATGCAAGTGTATCTTGTTCCTCCACTTACTTTAACAAGATCGATTGCGGTGGTATACGGGTATCACATGTGTTTCTGATTATGAAACTGAAGCTTCAAAATTGATACCAAATAAATTGGAATAATAAACATAGCCGAATGGAAGTCCAGTAATAAAAAAATAGCATTTGTTCTTCGTTACAAAACATTTCACAGTTGACTTCCCCAATTTCCATAGCCATGGAAGTAAACAATATTGCGTACCGGTAACACGTATGTGTGCAAGAAGCGATAGCAGTTTTGCTGTATTTATTTTGTGTCTGTAGTATTTCTTGGAACGTCAGTTATAGTCACAGATTCATATGAAGAGCGGCTCTAGTTTGTACTAGGTTTAAAATTGACAGTCTGGTTTTCAATTGACGAAACAACGCGTGCAAATTATGTACTTTTGCTTTCAGTGTTTAGCGTTAGTTAATTCTCATTTCTTCAGTTATTATCAAGCAATCTGCACCAGAAAAGTTCCTAACTTGCACAGGTTTACAAACATCTACAGACCATTGCAAGTACCGGTATAATAACTCTTCTATAGATCGCTGCAGATATGACAACTATGTTACAGTAGTTCGTTATCAGAAGACTGAAACTTCTCGCCCACAGTACTTAGAAATTTGAACTCGACTAGCTGTTTGAAATAAAGTTGGCGTTTTAAGGCTTGTAATTGCAAAGAATAACCGCATTTCGGTTTAAAAGTACCGGTGTGGTATGTATATCCTGACTGGTGATACCAGCGAGCTTACCGATTTGCTTGCAAACCTGGAGAAAAAAATTTGTTTTATTTTAAAGCACGAGTTCCGTACTACCAGTGGACCGTGAATTACAAAAATAAAAACTGTAGCTGTAAAATTAAAGTATCGTAAATAATACGAAAGGCTCAGGTTTATTCATGAACTACTCTGAAAGCGGCATGCGGTCCCATGGTGTAATGGTTAGCACTCTGGACTCTGAATCCAGCGATCCGAGTTCAAATCTCGGTGGGACCTAAAAATTTTTATCCGCGTAGTTTCACTCAGTTTTATCAGCATTTAGTACTTCTTTACTTATATGATTACTGCATGCAGATAATATACTCTCCATCGCGTGAAATATGAAATTACTTTCCTCGTATACTTTCATTTCACGATGACTTAACTCCCAACTGAATTTTCCATTTCTATTGAAGGGCGGATGAATGACTACGATACCGCTGGCGTCCGGTTGAAATAGTTAGGTAAAATATGGCGCGAACGTAAAATTGGACCACGCTTCGCGCGGGCAAGACGCGTAAGTTTTAGTGCACTCGTAAAAACAAGTTGCAGTTCTAAGATTGTAACAAACGTTAGTTTACTACTGATTACTCAGCAATTACGAGTACCGTATTGTAGCATTTTTTAAGCTTGCTATTAAAGGTTTCACTTTTATATATGTGTTTTTCCAGAATACGCGAAAAGATCGTAAAGGTGGACGGTGATCGTATTTTTATTTACATTTTGCCGCAGTAAGCTTAGAGAATTGCGTTTAATTGTTCATTTTTTTCTTTCCGAAATTATCTAGGTCATATTTACGGAATGTATTTTAAATTAGTTACATTCATAAACTTTGCCACTAGTAGTTTGTTTACATACATTTGCCAACATAACAAATTTGTGTGAAAGTGTTTGTTTGTTAGTAATGTAACTGATTTATTCTTACTGAAGTATTGTTTTTATCATGAGTGAAAAGTATCTGACTTGCCGTACAGTTGTTAATTTCGGGGTTTAGTATGATGGGCCCAGTAGTACTTTCGATTGGGGTGACTGTGATTGTCTGGGAATCAGGGAAGTAAATGATGCTTTTCAGTGGTTTTGTAGAATATGTAAAAGAGACGTGGGTAGATAGTGGAATGGAAGGGGATAATTGCTTCCCTTCAAGCTGAATTACAGACGGCTAGGAAAGATCTTGGCAGGTTAATGAGGGAGAAGGGTAAAGAGAGATAAGAAGTGGCAATAGGTAACAGAAGCAATGGGCTTAGAACTTCATCTGACTGCTCGGTGGTAAATGCATACCTCTTGACCACTTGTTTGAATTAAGAACTGATTAGCGTGAGGCAGATGTAGGGCACAACAGATTGAAAATTAAGAGTATAGGGAAGTCAATGACGGCCTTCATTAGAACCTGATTTACTCCCACTCTTTCGAGACATGAAACCATTGGCCAAACCCAATCAGTTCATATGTAAATATCCTAGAAGTTTCTCAAACAATTTAAAGCAATGTTCGCCCAAACGGCTTGGCCAATCACAGGCCTTCTGGAAACAGCAGCAGGAAAGTGCTGCGCATTCTGTGTGGGAAGAATTCATAACTGTTGACTCCCGGGTACCTGGGTGCGACTGTAGACGCACTCGAACGGCGCAGAAATAAAACTGCACGCTGTTCTTGTTAGTGTGTCCTTTCAACTTTCGCCTGCATCTCCGACAACAGGAAACGGTGCTTACTGGGTCTCTTCACGGGACAGCATTGTGACGGGCTGTAAAAATTCTGCCCTTCAGCTGCTGAGCAAAACTTGCCAGCTCGCCCCCGACCTGCGCGAAGTCCGTCGCTTCCTCAGCCTCTCTCACTACCATAGCCACAGCAAAAATTACTTTCGTAAAGGTTTCGGTACTACATTGTTAGTGTGAAGCTGCCCAATATCAACTAGCACAATTAATAAACTGATAATCCTGCCTAACATTCGATCTCAAATGATATAAATATGTTATTCTAATTAAACAAATTAATTATGTTACCTGATCGTGTAAGGAGTCAAAAAACAGCGACCTTACAAATGTTACAGTTACGAATGTTTTGTGAGAAGAACAATTGCTGGTATGTCTCCATGTCAGCTCAGATTTCTGTAAACTTACCTTCATGTTTACATACACTTATTGACTATTCTATAAACGTACGCTCTCGGAACTTTAACAGTAAACTATAAAGTGGCACAGAATGCCTCCCCTGCAGCATCTACCACTGCAGTAGTCTCAGTGTCTCCATGACACTTTCGTCCTTGTACTATATTGTACCGTATGTTAACTGGCGACCTATAACTGCAGCCGCAGTGGTACACAACCCCTCTGCCGCCCCACACCGAACCCTGCCAGGGTTATTGTGCGGTTTGGCCCCCGGTGGACCCCTCAGGGAACGTCTCACACCAGACGAGTGTAACCCCTATGATTGCGTGGTAGAGCAATGGTAGTATACGCGTACGTGGAGAACTTGTTTGCGCAGCAATCGCCGACGTAGTGTAGCTGAGGCGGAATAAGGGGAACCAGCCCGCATTCGCCGAGACAGATGGAAAATCGGCTAAAAACCATCCACAGACTGGCCAGCTCACCGGACCTCGACACAAGTCCGCAGGGCTCGGCTAACCAGGTGGGCCTACTTTCGTCCTTACTAAATGAATATGTAACGAAACGTGCTGCTCTTCTTTGTATCTTCTCTGTTTTCTCTATGACTTATACTATTCCACACTGATAAGCAATATTCAAGTATTGGTCGAACAAGGGTTTTGTAATCTACCTTCATTGTGAGTGGACCAAACTTTCAGAGGCTTCAATCCAGTGAACTCAGTTTGGTACTTGCCTTACCTGCAATTATTTTTGTGTCGACATTCCACTTTACATCACTCTGAACGCGTAATCCTGGATGTATTATGAGTTACTACTTCCACTGACTGTTGTGCAAGCGCGTAATCATGCAACAACTGGTCATTCTGTGTGCTTATGCGCAGTACGCTAGTATTTTTTATGTTGAGGGTCAATCGCCAATCCCTGTATCAAGCGTCGGTCCTCAGCAGGCCGTCCTGCACTTCGCTACAGTTTTCCAGCGTTGCAATATCTGTGTATAGAACAGCATCAACCACAGAAAACCTCATGAAACTTCGGCGTTATCAAATGGTTCAAATGGCTGTGAGCACTATGGCACTTAACTTCTGAGGTCATCAGTCCCCTAGAACTTAGAACTACTTAAACCTAACTAACCTAAGGACATCACACACATCCATGCCCGAGGCAGGATTCGAACCTGCGACCGTAGCGGTCCCGCGGTTCCAGACTGTAGCGCCTGGTTCAAAAATGGTTCAAATGGCTCTGAGCACTATGGGACTTAACTTCTGAGGTCATCGGTCCCCTAGAACTTAGAACTACTTAAACCTAACTAACCTAGGGACATCACACACAGCCATGCCCGAGGCAGGATTCGAGCCTGCGACCGTAGCGGTCCTGCGGTTGCAGACTGTAGCGTCTAGAACCGCATGGCCACCATGGCCGGCGTAACGCCTGGAACCGCTCGGCCACGCCGGCCGGCTTCGACGTTATCCACTAAGTCATTTACATATATTGTGAAAAGAAATGCTGCTTTAACACTCCCTTGGGCTGCACCGTAAGTTAATATTACGTCTTAAGACTTCTCTCCATTGTAAATGACATGCTGTATGTTTTTCGCTAGAAACTCTTTGTTACACGCACACAGCTGGTCTGATATGCCGCACGATTCTATTTTGTTTATTAGGCGACAGTGTGGAACTGTAACGAATGCTTCCTAGTCAAAGAACACAGAATCAACCTGGTTGCCAGTGTCTACTGCTTTCTGGGTTTCGTGAACGAACAAAGCTAGCTGGGTTTCACAGGACCGTTGTTTATGGGATCCATATTGATTCCTACAGAGGAAATTTTCGGTCTCCTGAGTATCATAATACGTGCGTATAAAACATGTTCAAAAATTGTACAACAGATCGACTTCAGTGATTTAGGCTCATCTGTCCGACAACCCTCCTTGAAAACGAGAGTGACCTGCGCTTTTTCCCGATCATTAGGAGAGACAGGGACAAAACAGATTAATCAGTTATCAAACTGGGGTGGTAGATGCTATGACTACAAGTATGGTGAAGTAGAGGTGCGCGGGAGATACAGGGATGAGGAACGAATGATAGGCTGCTCCAAGATGTTCTTTGCAGGATTTTGGTAGACAGGTAACGACCAGGACAATTGCCCAACCGGAGGTGCAACGATAATACACTGAAGAGCCAAATAAACTGGTACACCTGTCTAATATCATGTAGGGCCCCCGCGAGCACGCAGAAGTGCCGCAACACGACGTGGCATGGACTTGACTAATCTCTGAAGTAGTACTGGGGGGGAACTGGGGGGGGGGGGAGGGGGATGAGCCATGGATCCTGCAGGGCTGTCCATAAATCCGTATGAGTACCGGGGGGGGGGGGGGGTTTGTAGATCTCTTCTGAACAGTACGTTGCAAGGCATCCCGGATATGCTCAATAATGTTCATATCTGCGGAGTTTGAGGCGAGCGGAAGTGCTTACACTCAGAAGAGTGTTGCTGGAGTCATTCTGTAGCAGTTCTGGACGTGCGGGGTGTCGCATTGCCCTGCTGAAATTGCCCAAGTCCGTCGGAATGCATAGTGGACATGCATGCGTCATGAGAGAGGTGGCTTAGGTATGTGTCTGCTGTCAGAATCATATCTAGACGTATCTGGGATCCGATATCACTCCAACTGTACACGTCCCACACCATTACAGAGCCTCCACCAGCTTGAACAGGCCCCTGCTTCCATGCAGGATCCATGGATTCATGAGGTTGTCTCTTTTCCCGTACATGTCCATCCGTTAGATACAATTTGAAACGAGACTCGTCCGACCAGGGAACATGTTTCCAGTCATCAACAGTCCAATGTCGGTGCTGACGAAGCCAGGCGAGGCGTAAAGCTTTGTGTCGTGCTGTCATCAAGGGTAGACGAGTGGGCCTTCGGCTCCGAAAGCCCATATCGTTGATGTTTCGTTGAATGGTTCGCACGCTGACACTTGTTGATGGCCAAGCATCGAAATTTGCGGAGGGTTTGCACTTCTGTCACGTTGAAGGATTCTCTTCAGTCGTCATTGGTCACGTTCTTTTTTCGGCCGCAGCGAAGTCGGTGATTTGATCTTTTACTCGATTCCTGATGTTCACGATACATTCGTGAAATGGTCGTACGGGAAAATCCCCACGTCCTCGCTACCTCGTTGATGCTGTGTCCCATCGCTCGTGCACCGACTGTAATAACACGTTCAAAATGGTTCAAATGGCTCTGAGCACTATGGGACTTAACAGCTGTGGTCATCAGTCCCCTAGAACTCAGAACTACTTAAACCTAACTAACCTAAGGACATCACACACATCCATGCCCGAGGCAGGATTCGAACCTGCGACGTAGCAGTCGCGCGGTTCCGGACTGCGCGCCTAGAACCGCGAGACCACCGCGGCCGGCAATAACACGTTCAAACTCACTTAAATCTTGATAACCTGCCATTGTAGCAACAGTGACTGGTCTAACAAATGAGTCAGACACTTGCTGTCGTGTATAGGCGTTGCCGACCCCAACGCCGTATTCAGCCTGTTTACAAATCTCTGTATTTCAGTACGCATGCCTATACCAGTTTCTTTGGCTCTTCAGTGTAGAAAACATATAGGAACAAAAGGATGTGTATAGATGATGACCACAATGCAGAGAAACGTCTGTGGCAATCCTTCATCGAACAGTGACGTTAAATGGATGCTGTTACTTCCACTGCCGGCCGCGGTGGTCTAGCGGTTCTAGGCGCGCAGTCTGGAACCGCGCGACTGCTACGGTCGCAGGTTCGAATCCTGCCTCGGGCATGGATGTGTGTGATGTCCTTAGGTTAGTTAGGTTTAAGTAGTTCTAAGTTCTAGGGGACTGATGACCACATAGGTTAAGTCCCATAGTGCTCAGAGCCATTTTTTTGTTACTTCCACTACTGATGCTGATGATGGTGATGGTGACGAAGTAAAGTATTACAATTTGAGGTTAATACGTGCAGATTATTGCCTCACAATCAGCATTTTCCGTATTTTCATTGGCTAATATACAAGTCGTGGACAAAATTATGGAAGCAGCAAAAACACAACACATTACCATACATAATACGGCGTAGAAATCCCGTTAGCATTCAAAACAGCTTCCAGATACCTAAAATGGATACATACAGGTCCCTTATGTTCATCATTTGGGTTTTTAGCTCCTTGTGTTTCCCGTGTTTGCAGTTAAAGCTGTAGGATGTGTTTGGGTACTTGAAAAAACGATGTTTTGCATAACTGGCGGACCTCACATCCTAGAATATTAGGTTCTGTATTGTTTTCAGGGAAATATTAATATGATTTTTTCCTGCAAAATAGTGGTAATTTCAGGTAAAGATGATGGAGGGTGAAAGTGTTCACGCATCATTCACTCCAAAATAGGCCACGAAGGCCCAATACTGTTAAGACCTGGTGGCTGTGATGGCGAGGGGAGGCACGACAAATCGTTCTTTTGCGTACAAAACCAATCCAGGACGACGTGTGCTGTGCGAACAGGGACCACTTCTTCTTGGTACAAGAGTCACCACTGGGGAACGAACATTGTTCCATGGGGTGGGCCTTATGAACCAAAGTGGTCACACAATCCTTGAAAGTAAAGCGGCCTTACTCACTAACCATGGGACCGATGGAATAGCACGATATGGCTGCCCGAATCATCACCGAACCACCACTTTGTTTCAGCTTTGTGCCGTAAATTCGGCCAGAAGTTGGAGACAGTGAGAAACAAGACTCATCCGACCAATTTTCTCCGTTGTCTGGGTTCTATCGCTTCGGCACTATGTTTTTTTGTTGCGGACATTTGCATCACGCATGAGTGGTTTTGGAATTCCAGGTTCTCCTGCAGTTACCTCTTCATGGAGCTCCCTCCTTGTTGTTTTAGTGCTGACAGAATTTGCAAGCGAGATATTCATTTCTGCAGTGACTTCTGCAGTTATCGTCGTCTTATTTATCGCCACAATCCTCTTCAACGACAGTCTGTCACTATCACTCAAAGCACACTTTCGTCCGCGTTGTGACTTAGCAGATAATGGTCTTTTGCTGTACCTGTATACGATTAAATATGCGATATGGTGCATCTTGACTCACCAAATACTTAGGCTTCCTTGGTTAGGGAAGTACACAACACTCGAGCACGAATAATTAGTCCACGGTCGAATTCACTTAGCTCTGGCGTAATGCAATCACAACTAAACAGATCACTGTTCTCAACACGACTGTCACTTGAAACATTTTGAGAATATCGCACAGGTGATGTTCATGGTCAAGTACAACAGCACAACATCAGCCTTTGCCAGCATCCGCATTTATGTTCAAGCATGCATTTCTCGCGTTGTTATTATATTTTTATCCAATCGCTGTACGAGTTCCTAAGAGATGCAACTCTGAATATGCCTCTCCTATATAACAAGTTCGGATTTAGTCCAGTCTTTAGAATCGCTCAAACATTAATCGATTCGAAAGAAAGGGAATAATGTCATTTGACAACTGACTAAAAAGTGTCCCTTATAGTTTAGTACCACTGGAATATGGCTGGTACGCACTACTGGCGTAAGGTTGTCTGGGAGTGGAAGGACCGGGCACAGTAAGGATTGAACATCATTGTAAGAAGATTTTTACTAACGCTCCTGAGGAAATTAGCTCAACAGGCCTTGGCATATTAAGACAAAACCATCCAATTAGATAAAATAATTTAAGAACAATTACTGATAATCGATAAGACAGTCTCTTCAAACGTTCTCTTTCATTGTTAGAAGGGCAAACAAATACAAAGCTCAAGAATGCTCCAAATAACAGTGTTTTATAACAAGTATAACATGATAGGAAAACAGGCAATAAACATCTTTAGAGCCAGCCGCTCTGGCCGAGCGGTTCTAGGCGCTTCAGTACGGAGCCGTGCTGCTGTTACGGTTGCAGGTTCGAATCCTGCCTCGGGCATGGGTGTGATGTCCTTAGGTTAGTTAGGTTTAAGTAGTTCTAAGAGTAGGGACTGATGACCGATACTGCTTAGAGCCATTTGAACCATTTTTTTGAAACATCTTTAGAATGTGTTTGACTGAAATACAACAAATAATTCAGGTTTACCTAAGAGAAGTTCATTAAAAGGAAATGAAAACAATTAAAGGTGCTTCATATGAAAACACCACACATTGGGCAATGCGGTCCGGATGAACGGACCCAAAATTACTTAGGGCAGCCACAATAAGCTGCTCACCACACTCACTTCTCCTTTTCTAAGCGACCAGTGGGTATACATCCCAAGGCACAAACGAACAATGATAGCCTGGTGAACAGAGGAGTAAATTTTAAGCAAAACTAGTAAAAACTAGTCATCAGAATACACGCTGCCAGCGTATACAAAACAGTTGTAATGAGTCACTAAGAGTGATGAGGTATCTGGCCAAGGCAACCACCCCCACTTACACCTGATTGTAAAGTTCAGCGGCAAACCGAGACTCAGCTTCAAATCACGCCACGAGGGGGAAACGGTAAATACTTAATCGTCGCACGAGACTGAAAACACAGGTGGAAGGAAGACGCAAACGGTTAGCTGATGAACCTCGCCTATGCTGACCACAAGCTTAGCTTGGAAGTATAATCCACCAAAGCACCAAAATACATGCAACAAGATTTGTCCCCATCAGACGCTTAAACTTGTAGGCTCCAATTAACTAAAGAAAGCGATATATATATATATATATATATATATATATATATATATATATAAAACAAAGGCAAACCTACGTTTATGGCTATTTACAATTTGTACAGAAACCAGATGGCAGTTATAAGAGTCGAATGAAAAGGAAGCAGTGATTGAGAAGGGGATGAGACAAGGGTGTTGCCTATCCCCAATGTTATTTAATCTGTGTATTGAGCAAGCAGTAAAGGAAACAAAAGAAAAATTTGGAGTAGGAATTAAAATCCAGGGAGAAGAAATAAAAACCTGGATGTTTGCCAGTGACTGTAATTCTGTCAGAGACAGCAAAGGTCTTGGAAGAACAGTTGAATGGAATGGACAGTGTCTTGAAAGGGGGATATAAGCTATCAACAAAAGCAAAACGAGGATAATGGAATGTAGTCGAATTAAATCAGGTAATGCTGAGGGAAAGTGGTAGATGACTTTTGATATTTGGGAAATAAAATAACTGGTAACGGTCGAAGTAGGGAGTGTAGTGTTGACTCAAGAGCCAACACCGTGTCGCTACAGGAGGCCGAAATGCACGCGTCTAAATACACGCAGACCGGCGTGAGGTCTGGAACAGGACAATGTCTTGAGAATTGCAATAAAGTACGAAAATCTTGTAATACTTAACTTTAATCCACAATTGTAGAACATCTCTCGTTACGGTACATGCTTCATAATATTAATTATCAATTGAATACGGCGCCTTTCTAGGTCGTAGCAAATGTAGCTGAAGGCTATGCTAACTATCGTCTCGGCAAATGAGAGCGTATTTGTCAGTGAACCATTGCTATGAACGTCGGCTGTACAACTGGGACGAGTGCTAGTAAGTCTCTCTGGACCTGCCGTGTGGTGGCGCTCGGTCTGCTATCACTGACAGTGGCAACACGCGGTTCCGGCGTATGCTAATGGACCGCGGCCGATTTAAAGGCTACCACCTAGCAAGTGTCGTGTCTGGCGGTGACACCACAGGGAGGATATAAAATGCAGATTGGCGATGCCCTGAAAAGCGTTTCTGCAGAAGAGAAATTTGTTAAGATCGAGTATAGATGTGTCAGGAAGTCTTTTCTGAAAGTATTTATCTTGAATGTAGCCATGTATGGAAGTGAAATATGGACGATACAGAATTTAGACTAGACGAAAGTAGAAGCTTTGAACTGTTGTGCTACAGAAGACTGTTGAACATTAGATGGGTAGATCACGTTACTAATGAGGAGGTACTGAATAGTACGTCCATCCCCAGTAGCTGAATGGTCAGCGTGAAGGATTGTCAATCCTCTGGACCCGGGTTCGATTCCCGACTAGGTCGGGGAATTTTCTCCGCCCAGGGACTGGGTGTTGTGCTGTCCTCATCATCATCCTATCATCCTCATCGACTGCAGGTCGCCGAAGTGGCGTCAAATTGAAAGACCGACACCCGGCGAACAGTCTGCCCGACGGGGGGCCGTAGCCATGCGAATAAATAAAATAACTGAATAGTATCGGAGAAAAACGAAATTTGTCGCACAAACTGTCTTGAAGAAAGGATCGGTTGGTAGGACACATTCTGAGACATCAACAAGATCACCAGTTTAGTGCTGGAGAGAAGCTTTGAGGGGTAAAAATCGTAGAGGGAGACAGAGGTGGATATAAC
Source organism: Schistocerca serialis cubense (assembly GCF_023864345.2). Classification (NCBI taxonomy): domain Eukaryota; kingdom Metazoa; phylum Arthropoda; class Insecta; order Orthoptera; family Acrididae; genus Schistocerca; species Schistocerca serialis. The sequence goes on from NC_064644.1 coordinate 324,115,663, forward strand.
AAGCAGATTCAGGAAGACGTACGTTGCAGTAGTTACTCCGAGATGAATAGGCTTGCACAGGATAGATCAGCATGGAAAGCTGCATCAAAGCAGTCTTTGGAGTGAAGAGCATAACAACAACAACAATAACGAGTGGCACGCCGTCTCAGATCTCCTGGCCAGATACACGAACAGGGAACAACAACAACATGAGGCTGAACCGAGTCCGCTATCAAGTAGCAAAACACAAACACGTTGAGGGACTGAACCAGTCCCAGCCGGCCGGGATGGCCGAGCGGTTCTAGGCGCTACACTCTGGAACCGCGCGACCGCTGCGGTCGCAGGTTCGAATCCTGCCTCGGGCATGGATGTGTGTGATGTCCTTAGGTTAGTTAGGTTTACGTAGTTCTAAGTTCTAGGGGACTAATGACCTCAGAAGTTAAGTCCCATAGTGCTTAGAGTCATTTGAACCAGTCACAATTATCACACCTACAGCGGGGACCAAGGTAAGTCTTTGCGAATGCCGCATGGTTTCGGCACCGAAGCAACGATCTTAAAAGTAACTGATTGAGCACCCAAAGCCGCTATGCAGCGACAAACAGCGAAAAAGCTTGGAACCGCCAGGATATGTGTGGATGACGACGACCCACTGCCCGCCTCCAAAACTGGTCAGCCACTCGTGCTTCTGGTGCACGTCTCTCGTATCCGGAAGATGCTCAGCCAAATAAATTTGGTTGCCATATATGTAGTAGAACAAACATCCCGCAGATCTGCGCTGTCCGTGCGGCCTCTCCCCGAATCGAAGGCCGCAGCCATGGAGTGGAAACATCCGTCATCACCTGTCCGAAAGAAGTTCAAAAGCACTCCGTCTGCAGGTAAAGTGCTACTCACCATTTTCTGGGACGCCAAAGGAGTTTTGCTGCTGGACTTTCTGGAGGATGCAACCATCAATGCTGCGCGGTACTGTGCCACTCCGTCGAAATTGAAAGAGGTGATTCGGAAAAAGCGGCCTCGCCTTCTCAAATCTGGCGTTCTGCTGTTGGATGACAATGCGAGACCACACACGGCGACGGCAACGCAAAACCATACTGCAACTCTTGGTTGGGGGCGCCTACACCATCCGCCTTATAGTCCGGATCTCGCACCAAGTGACTTCCATCTGTTTCCTGCTTTGAAGAAGGCTCTCGGCGGAAGACGCTTTGGCAGCAGTGCTGACGTCAAACAAGCCGTTCAACGCTTCTTCCGTATGCAACGCCCTGATTTTTTCCTGGAAGGCTTTTTGAAAATTATAAAGCGGTATTACAAATGTCTCAATGTACTTGGAAATTATGTAGAAAAATAAAGATATGCCTTATCTTTAATGTCTCATTCTCTTTTTTTCCTTTCACACAGACCTCTGACCACAGTCTACAGGGGAAACTTATATTCCAACTCCCCCACGTATACTTAAAATCGTAATCCATTTTGGAGTAGCATCACTAAAAACATAGCCATTTCCTTGAAGATATTATTGCGAAATGTTAATCGTTCCTTTGGTTTATTTAGCGGAAATGGTTTAGGATTTAGCCATTCTTCCGAAATTTCTTATAACTGTCCGTATGTGACTTAATGCAGCCCTCGTTAAATATGTGACTAATCACTTCTTGCTTTTTTGAACGCATGATAAGCTCGTCACCCGATTAAATATTATCACCCTGTAAAAGAGGACACTGATCGCTTTGGCGCTCTGTGGATGGGTGTACAACTGCTGTCACGTAATCCTGCACCGCCGACATGAGCAATGGTAGTGTAGTGATGAGTATGTGCCACTTGGTTGTATGGAATTAGCGCAGTTAGTTAGGTAGACGCGGAGACATGGCAATGGCAGAAAGGGACTATCGTGTTTGACCGTGACAAGGCCGTAGTGTGAATGAAGTTGCCCGATTTCCGGTGTATCAGCGCGGACTACCCAGTGTGTCTACAAGGAATGGTGTACACTTCGCAGCCTTGTAACGCGGTATAAGAACAATGATCTCAAAAAAGATCCTGACACGAGTGTCATGCCTTGTCGGTGACAGTTGGTTACAAACTCGACGGGAATTGCTGGTGATAGTGAATGCTGGTCTGTCTCAACCACTTCTCGAGTGAGAATTGCGAAGGGAGACCGACGAACACACCGCTACTAGAGACAGACAATAACAGCTTGCACTAGATACGTTTACCGTATGCCGCTACATTTCAAATAAACCTTGCATACTTTACGGAGAAAAGGTTTCGAAACCACCCACTTCACGGGTGCTGTGCAAGAAGTGGCCGGCCGAAGTGGCCGAGCGGTTCTAGGCGCTTCAGTCCGGAATCGCGAGACTGCTACTGTCGGCCGCGCGGGATTAACCGAGCGGTCTCAAGCGCTGCAGTCATAGACTGTACGGCTGGTCCCGGCGGAGGTTCGAGTCCTCCCTCCGGCATGGGTATGTGTGTTTGTCCTTAGGACAATTTAGGTTAAGTAGTGTGTAAGCTTAGGGACTGATGACCTTAGCAGTTAAGTCCCATAAGATTTCACACACATTTGAACTTTTTTTTTTTTTTTTTTTTTTTTTTTTTTTTGGCTACGGTCGCAGGTTCGAATCCTGCCTCGGGCATGGATGTGTATGATGTCCTTAGGATAGTTAGGTTTAAGTAGTTCTAAATTCTAGGGGACTGATGATCTCAGAAGTTAAGTCCCATAGTCCTCAGAGCCATTTGAACCATTTGTGCAAGAAGTGATTCATGAGAAAGCCCGACTGGTATATGATGTTATACGCTTATAAACTCCTCCTCCCCCCCCCCCCCTCTTCCATCCACCCCCAAACAAGCAAGTAGAGCGCAAGATTGCTGATACATACATGGCACAATTTTATCAGACGGAATCACGGCTTCTTCTCGACATGTGAGCGGTAACGAAGCCGAGGTGGGAGGCTCCCCCAAGAGAAGCAACAGGTAGCTCTGTAAGCCTGCCTGGAGAACAAAGAAACGCAAATCTTGTTCTCTCCCGTTGAAGCGGCTTCCCACACAAAGCAGACGAGAGGCGTGTGTCCTCCTTGCAGCGACTGTATCACGTGCGAGAGTGACTTCAGGCTTGATCGTTGTTCCCCTCTACTCTCCCGCATAAGCTGCTAGTCACTTGGAGGGTTAACACTGTTTTGGCGACCGAACCAGACGTTCCTTTACTTACCTAACAACGAGAGAGTGGTCTCAATACTAAAACACTCCATTCACGTTTATTTGGCTCAGTTACCAACTTTCTATTCTACCGTATTTTATCAAAAAAATGTTCAAATGTGTGTGAAATCATATGGGACTAAACTGCTAAGGTCATCAGTCCCTAAGCTTACACACTACTTAACCTAAATTATCCTAAGGACAAACACACGCACCCATGCCCGAGGGAGGACTCGAACCTCCGCCGGGACCAGCCGCACAGTCCATGACTGCAGCGCCTAAGACCGCTCGGATAATCCCGCGCGGCCCGTATTTTATCGCATAAGATCCTCCCTCGCATATTCCCCTCCCCTACAATATTTCATCATTAAAACATTACTTTATTAATATCGCGCATAATTCCCTCTCCTGGTTCGTTCTCATTGGAGCGGCTTTCACATGACTTAACAATGGACACAGCTGTACTTGGTATAGAAATATTTCCATTGTCACAACATACCGTAAATTTGAAACGTGAAGTTGCAAATGTATTTCTAGGTCAGTTTGATACAAGTCGTCATAATGTCGGAATATTCAAACTACAGGGCAAAATTTAAATTAAAAGTGTTATCTTACGCCAGTACAAATGGAGAAAGCTGCAGGAAGACATTCCTCGGTTAATCCTAATTAAGTACCGTGTTGGCGGAGACAAAAAGATAAATTCATGGCTGCAGAAGCAGTCTCCAAATCTTTCCATGGGACTAAAATAGTGAAATACTCCTAAATTGATAATGGTGTTATTGTTTATGTCAACGAACTTCGGAATTATGGTTGTGCTGTCTTTTACGAAATGATTCAGAACGAAGCTCAACATTGACAGAAAGGATTTAAAGCAAGCATTGCATGGGTGGTTCGTTTTATGAACTCTACGAAGGAGAATATCTTTGTGCTAGCGTTTACCTCCAGACTGCACGGACAAGGTAAAGGAGTTCCATCGTTATACAAGTGCGTCAGCATTATGACTATTTGCTCTCCCACATTGGGAACGCTGACCAGACGCCAGTATTTTGTGATATGCCGCATAGCACCACCGTTGCTCCAACAGGCTCAAAAATTTTCCTTGCGAAGACGACTGGAACGGAGAAACTAAGATACACAGTGATGTTGTGCATTACAGCAGACAGCAATAAACTTCCTCCGCATGCCGTCTTTAAAAGGAAGACATTACCAAAAGAGACTACCCCACATGAAATTCACTTACGAGTGCAGGAAAGGGGCTGGATGACAGCAGATTTGATGGTGAACTGGTTAGAGAAGGTCTGGGGAAGACGACGAGGGGCATTATTACATAAGAAGTACCTTCTTGTCGTAGACAGTTTCCAGGGTCACCTTGTGGAAGCTGTAAAGGAGAAAATGAAATGGATGAAGACCCGTCCTGTCATCATCCCTGGAGGTTTAACGTCAGAACATCGTCGACACCTATGTTCAGAATGGATGGCCTCCGGATCTCATCAGTTGACTCCAAGAGGCAATATAAAAAGCTCATCAGTACCGACGACGTACAGTTGGATAATCCATGTATGGGAGATAATCATTGTCGATATTCTTACGAAGAGTTTTGAAAAAGCTGGAATTTGGAATTCCTTCATTGACGGTACCCAGGACGACATGTTGTGGAATAGTGAAAATGAAAATGATGTTATCTGAACCTCAAAATAGTTATGACAGTGACGAAAGTGAGGCCCCAGAATAATGAGGGGAAAAAAACAATGCATTGCTGCTCTTCATTGTAGGTGTAACAAAACCGTGGTATGAATCCAGTTCTTTTGTTTTAACTGAAAATAACAGCAGGCACTTCTTTCACAGATTACCGTAAATATAACTTTTATCTACCTAATACATCGTTTCCCTTCCCTTTATGAATTCCTAGAAGCACCAGTCTACTGCTCGCCAGATTCTCCCCCTAGTATTTTCAAGAAAATGTTTCGAGAAAAAAGGGGGAAATTACGCACTAAAATACGGTATTCTATTCGCAAGAACAAGGGACTGTCTGTAAGTCTCGGTACTCGCAATTGTCTCCTTTATCTTATTCTCACGACCCTTACGCTGTCTGTACGATGGAAGCAGTAAAATGGTTGCAGTGTTGCTCGAATGCAGATACATCACAATTACGAATCAAAATTCTGCTAGGACCAAGTCGCCACTTCCAAAGATACCCATTGACTATATTAACTTTTTATGATACTAGTACCGAGTCTCTGAATTCGTTCTATATTTGCTATCATGCCTACTGATAAACAATACGATTTTTTTTTAACCGTCCACCTGCATCTACATCTACATGTACAGGGTGCTACAAAAAGGTATGGCCAAACTTTCAGGAAACATTACTCACACACAAATAAAGAAAAGATGTTATGTGGACATGTGTCCGGAAACGCTTAATTTCCATGTTAGAGCTCATTTTAGTTTCGTCATTATGTACTGTACTTCCTCGATTCACCGCCAGTTGGCCCAATTGAAGGAAGGTAATGTTGACTTCGGTGCTTGTGTTGACATGCGACTCATTGCTCTATAGTACTAGCATCAAGCACATCAGTACGTAGCATCAACAGGTTAGTGTTCATCACGAACGTGGTTTTGCAGTCAGTGCAATGTTTACAAATGCGGAGTTGGCAGATGCCCATTTGATGTATGGATTAGCACGGGGCAATAGCCGTGGCTCGGTAAGTTTGTGTCGAGACAGATTTCCAGAACGAAGGTGTTCCGACAGGAAGACGTTCGAAGCAATTGATCGGCGTCTTAGGGAGCACGGAACACTCCAGCCTATGACTTGCGACTGGGGAAGACCTAGAACGACGAGGACACCTGCAATGAACGAGGCAATTCTTCGTGCAGTTGACGATAACCCTAATGTCAGCGTCAGAGAAGTTGCTGCTGTGCAAGGTAACGTTGACCACGTCACTGTATGGAGAGTGCTATGGGAGAACCAGTTGTTTCCGTACCAGCGTGTGCAGGCACTATCAGCAGCTGACTGCCCTCCATGGGTACACTTATGCGAATGGTTCATCCAACAATGTGTCAATCCTCATTTCAGTGCAAATGTTCTCTTTACGGATGAGGCTTCATTCCAACGTGATCAAAATATAAATTTTCGCAGTCAACATGTGTGGGCTGACGAGAATCCGCACGCAATTGTGCAATCACGTCATCAACACAGATTTTCTGTGAACGTTTGGGCAGGCATTGTTGGTGATGTCTTGATTGGGCCCCATGTTCTTCCACATACGCTCAAAGGAGCACGTTATCATGATTTCATACGGGATACTCTACCTGTGCTGCTAGAACATGTGCCTTTACAAATACGTCACAACATGTGGTTCATGCACGATGGATTTCCTGCGAATTTCAGTCGAAGTGTTCGTACGCTTCTCAACAACAGATTCGGTGACTGATGGATTGGTAGAGGCGGACAATTCCATGGCCTCCACGCTCTCCCGACCTCAACCCTCTTGACTTTCATTTATGGGGGCATTTGAAAGCTCTTGTCTACGCAACCCCGATACCAAATGTAGAGACTCTTCGTGCCCGTATTGTGGACGGCTGTGATACAATACGCCATTCTTGAGGGCTGTATCAGCGCATCAGGGATTCCATGCGACGGAGTGTGGATGCATGTATCCTCGCTAACGGAGGACATTTTGAACATTTCCTGTAACAAAGTGTTTGAAGTCACGCTGGTACGTTCTGTTGCTGTGTGTTTCCATTCCATGATTGATGTGATTTGAAGAGAAGTAATAAAATGAGCTCTAACATGGAAAGTAAGTGTTTGCGGACACATGTCCACATAACATATTTTCTTTCTTTGTGTGTGAGGAATGTTTCCTGAAAGTTTGGCCGTACCTTTTTGTAACACCCTGTATACTCCACAAATCAACTTATGGTGTGAGGTAGAGAGTACTTTGTGTAACACTGTCACTTCCCCCTTTACGATTCCAGTCTCGAATGATACGTGGGAACAAAGTTTGTCGTTCCTCCGTGTGAGATCGAATTTCTTGAATTTTACACACGTGGTCTTTTCGGGTGAAATATGTATGAGAAGCAATATATTAGTTGACTGTTCTAGGAACTACGCTCTCGGAATTTTAAACCCACACCGTCGTCCACAACGTCTCTTCTAGCATTTGGCACTGAAGTTGGATGAGCGTGATTATTTCGCGTTCTTTGAACGATCTTGTGACGAAACGCACTGTTCCTCTTTGGCTCATTTCTACTTCTCCATTAATCTTATCCGGAAGGTCCCAGACCGACAGGTAACACTCAAGTGTCGGTCGAACGAGAGTTTTCACAGCTAACAGCATCGTTGTTGGACGGCTCTCCCCTTGGTTCATTTGGCGGTCAGTTGCTCAACAGTTAGAAGTGTACTTGTCTGTACACATCTCCGCAGCTGCCGTCCACCGCTGTCATCTATGCGCCACAGCTGTCCCGGTGCCGGTTTTGCATTGCACCATTTTGCCATGGCGGCACACGAACAGTTTACAAACTTAGCGTTTCAGAAATGCTTCCGCCCTTGGCCCGAAATCCACTGATCGTGCCCTTTTGGATGTCAGATAAATCTCTCCGTTTCCGCATTACGACAACAACTGCACTGTATTCCATGCCCCCATCCCCCCCCCCCCCCCCCCACCACGATACTCTTTATATGTTCTCCACTGCTAGTGCTTTCACTTGCTGTCTGTGATAGGTTATTGCACGTTGATGTCTAATCAGTATCGACAAGGGTTGATATTGGAACCATAGGAATTCCAGTAACAAATTGTGTATTACAGTAATAAAATGTCGTAGCTGTGTTCGGAAAGAGTCAGAGCTCTAGGGCTAATTCATTCCAACTTCAACATTTCAGGTTTAATATTTATAGAAGTAACTCGTAATTTAAATATCTCTCCCTCTCTTTTTCTGTCACCATATAAACTGAATGTTAAGTTAAATGTTAAGGTGCTTTTCAAAGACGTTTTACCCCACAATTAAGAGTGCCTTTAAATGGATCTGAGTTTCGGAACAGTCCAGCTATGCCTACGTTTAACAAGTTTACTTGTACGATGTAGATTCGTACGGTCGCTGTAGTGATCAAATAGTAGCAATATGAAGCGGTAGGATCCGCACGCCACACCTCTAGTGTTGCACTCCGCTCTCCTGGAAAGCATGTTTAAGATTGTTTCTCACGTTAGACACTCTGGGATGTATGATTATAGTCGTCTCAGTTTTTAAGAGAGAAAGTATTAGTAAGTTAAAGTTCCAGTGCAAGTACGGCGTATTGCGACGGAAGTGAACCGCGTGCAGCTCGAATTACTACTCATAAAGCCGCGGAGACGACCGCCTAACCGTGCGTGCTTTTAAACGAGAAGCACAAATTTCCAAAATAGTTAAAATAATGAAATTGCTCATCTTTGAATAAATATTTATACGACAGTTCTCTTTAACAAAACAACAACTTTCGTGTTTCTGTACACACAAGATATCAAGCCTCAGCGTTTAAATAACCTTAATTCTCTTTCTAATTTCGTAATGGCTGCGGTGCAACAATACAATAAGATCCGTTCCGACAACAGTCTTTCTCGTCCAGTACCTCAAGCCATAGTCAAAAGTATTATTAATACAGTGTCAAGGATGATATATCAACAAACAGTAGCATCACCTACACAGAGGTTGTTCACGCAATCACTTTCTTTCGCCGTCGCAAATACTTTAATACTCAAACGTTGATAGCGCAGAGTTAGTTGAGCTACAGTTTTTGCCGTAAAACATTGTCAACACAGCTGATGTACACGCTCCATCTGAAAACTAGAATATCTCTCATCTTACGTCGATTTTTATCATTACATGACACCACACGCGGCAGCGCTAATGTTTGAATAAATTCATTTCGCAACCACTAAGGACGGCTAAAGGCAAGCAAACAATGTACTTGTGGTGTCACCGCCAGACACCACACTTGCTAGGTGGTAGCTTTAAATCGGCCGCGGTCCATTAGTACATGTCGGACCCGCGTGTCGCCACTTTCAGTGATAGCAGACCGAGCGCCACCACACGGCAGGTCTAGAGAGACCTACTAGCACTCGCCCCAGTTGTACGGACGACGCAGTTAGCGATGCACACTGACGAAGCCTCGCTCATTTGCAGAGCAGATAGAATAGCCTTCAGCTAAGTCAATGGTTACGACCTAGCAAGGCGCCATTAGCATTATATTGCATGTATCTACAGAGTCTCACTTGTCTCATCAAGAGCGATGTACCACAAGGATAGATTAAAGTTAAGTATTCCAGAAGCTACGTACTTTTCTTTATAGCATTCATTACGTATCCTGTTTCAGACCTCACGCCATCCTGCGTGAGCTTAGCGCGTGCCCTTTCGGCTTCCTCGCATTGTGTCTAGGCTGTCTTGCCTAGACACAACAGTACTCAGTATCAAATGCTGAGAAGATTGGATTGGATTGTTTGGGGGAAGAGACGAAACAGCGAGGTCATCGGCCTCATCAGATTAGGGAAGGATGGGGAAGGAAGTCGGCCGTGCCCTTTCAAAGGAACCATCCCAGCATTTGCCTGGAGCGATTTAGGGAAATCACGGAAAACCTAAATCAGGATGGCCGGACGCGGGATTGAACCGTCGTCCTCCCGAATGCGAGTCCAGTGTGCTACTGCTGAGAAGAACACAATAACAGCAGATACAATCACTTAACAAGCTACCGCTCAGTAGGGTTGACTGCGAGAGACTGTTATTCAGGCTTCTGACAGGTGTCCACATTAATGTAGCTGGACAGTGGATTACCACCTAAAGTTTCATTTCACGGTCACGGATTTCTTTACAATGTGAATCCGAACTTCACTGACAAAATTTCGGAAGTTGCTCGAAGATATTTGTGAGTATTTAGGTATTGTGATTCGTGGTCTCCAGTGGCCCATTACAGCGTAATAACGTAATTTGATTAACTCGGTCTGTTACCCCCCATAACCTTTATTTCTGCAAAAATACCTCCACGACGGTGAAGAAGCCTGTAATACGCAATAAGCAAAACTTACAACACAAAACACAGGGTAAAGCAACCCTCCGATGAAATAGGTACACATTTAACGAAGTGCGTTCAGTCCACTCTGTCAGTGTACATTAACAGCAAGTAGCTAATGCAGAGCTGTTCGCAATGCTTACAGCCGTGACTACGGTAGAGTGTACAGCGACGCACCAGCGTCTGGCTTAACGCTCAAGATTCCCAGCTATTTGATGTACTACTTTAATACTTAAACGTGGTTGTAGTAATCCTAGCAACCACATCCACATCCACCGACGGTAGTCTCGTAAACAGTACCCTTCACTTGCACCCCAGAAGAAGTAGTCCATGGTGATTATACACTGGCCAGTAACATTGATGTGATCACCTATCAAAACAAGTTCGTTTGCGTGGCCGTCCCCCGTAGCAAGCATATAAATACTTAAAACTCCCTGGCAGATTAAAACTGTGTGCCCGAACGAGACTCGAACTCGGGACCTTTGCCTTTCGCGGGCAAGTGCTCTACCATCTGAGCTACCGAAGCACGACTCACGCCCGGTACTCACAGCTTTACTTCTGCCAGTATCTCGTCTCCTACCTTCCAAACTTTACAGAAGCTCTCCTGCGAGGTTCGCTCTGCAAGGTTCGCAGGAGAGCTTCTGTAAAGTTTGGAAGGTAGGAGACGAGATACTGGCAGAAGTAAAGCTGTGAGTACCGGGCGTGAGTCGTGCTTCGGTAGCTCAGATGGTAGAGCACTTGCCCGCGAAAGGCAAAGGTCCCGAGTTCGAGTCTCGTTCGGGCACACAGTTTTAATCTGCCAGGGAGTTTCATATCAGCGCACACTCCTCTGCAGAGTGAAAATCTCATTCTGATATAAATACTTGTTTTGTAAATAAAAGTGCCTTTTCCTGCTGCTAGTTACTTTATTTATCCCATTCGCGTTTCGCCTTCTCCTGTTCTAAGGCATCATCAGTGGGATCTATAACGATACAGTTTTGTTAGTTTTAGATTACTAAGCAGTTCACTTCGCGATTTTTTTTTTGTAAAAAAAGTAATTACTTACGATTTTCTGATCTGCGTTTCCTCACATCTGGTCTGGAGGTCGCTTTACCACTTTTATCACATCTTTGTGTTCTCACCTTCCACACACTGGTCGCCATGTTTCTCACTCTAAAGTAACTAGCAGCAGGAAAAGGCAGTTTTATTTATAAAACAAGTACCTATCAAAAGTCTGAGTAAACATTTCTTGTAGCGATGACTGCTGCGAGACATGCAGGAAGATAGTGAGGTTCTGGGAGGTAGTGACAAGGATGTGGAGCCATGCCGAATCCTGCGCTGTGGCCAACTGCGCTAGGTTTCTCGGATGAGGATCCATGGCGCAACAGGCCAATTGAGGTGGTTCCGCAGATCCTCCATTGGTTTTAAATCCAACAAATTTGTTGGTGAAGGGTGTATGGTAAACTCATCCTAATGCTCTTCCAACTATGGAAGTACAAAGCCAGCTGTGCGACATGCTGAACTGCCCTGCTGGTAAATGCCATCGTGCCGAGTAAAATCAAACTGCATGTATGGGTGGACATAGACCCCAAGGATAAATGCCTAGTTGCATTGATCCATTGCGCCTACCAGAATGCCGAGATCACCAAGGGAATGCCACGAAGACATTCCCCAGACGATAACGGTCCCTCCTCCGGCCTGGATTGTTTCATGGTGTTTGTTTTCAGACGTTTCACGCTGTGCACGCCAACGGCCATCTGTCATGTGAAGAGCCCACCTGTCGCCGCTCAGTGGACGTCCAGCTGCGGCGTTAGCGTGCTTATTCCAGCTTTCATCGCCGATGAACAGCAGTCAGCATGGGTGTGTGAACCAGTAGCCTGCTGCAGAGGCAGCAACTTTCTCTGAACGGTCATTGATAAGACGCTGTTGGTAGCCCCTTGGTCCATCTGGGCGGACAGTTGCTCAACAGTTGCAAGTCTACTCGCCTGCATACATATCCGCAGCCGTTGTTCACCAGTCATCTATGGCCCGTGATGCACCACTGTTGCCTCAGTGTCGGTTTTGAACAGCGCCATTTTGTCGTGCACTGTATACTTTAAACAGTGAACAGTTCATAAACTTAACCTGTTTGGAAATCCATCTACCCTTGGCCCAAAAACCAATGATCAGGCCCATTTGAACTCAGATAATTCACTCTGTTTTCGCTTTACGACAAGAGCTGCACTGCTCCGCATCCCCCTGACATGTTTACATACCCTCCACTCCTAGTGCTGGCAAAGACCTTGCCGCAGTGGATGCACCGGTTCCCGTCAGATCACCGTAGTTAAGCGCTGTCGGGCATGGCTAGCACTTGAATGGGTGACCATCTGGGCCGCCATGCGCTGTTGGCATTTATCGGGCTGCACTCAGCCTCGTGATGCCAATTGAGGAGCTACTCGACCGCAACAGTAGCGGCTCCGGTCAAAGAAAACTATCGTAACGAGTGGGAGAGCGGTGTGCTGACCTCACGCCTCTCCTATCTGCATCCTCAGCTGATGATGACACGGCGGTCGGATGGTCCCGATGGGCTACTTGTGGTCTGATAACGGAGTGCTTCTTCTACACTCCCAGTGCTGCCACCTTGCATCTGTGACTGGTTACTGCACGTTGACGTCGAACGTAGGATGGTGGTCGCATTACTGTGACTGGACCGTGTATATTGCAGGATTTTTCACTGTTCTGAAGATATTTTCACAGAAACAACGATAACTGGAATAACGCAGTGAAAATATAACAATTGCATTGTTACTCTGCACCGAGCCACCGGAGCAATGGGTCCCTTATACCCAAATATTCCTGAAAAACCTCTGAAATTTTTTCGGGGGAGTTCGAATTCACCCTGTGTAATTCCTTAATGTGTGGAGTCAATTTTAAGGGAACTCTCAATCAGAAAAGCAGGGGTAGAAACTGAACTGCTCTGCGTCTCGTTAAGGCCACTCAGCGAGAGTACTTCCTTGTAGACAATAGGATCGTTAGCGAACAGGCTGACAGTACAGCTGCATTAACTGATTTTCACCGCCCCTCCCCCTCCTCCCACCCGTTCTCCCGCCCCACTTTTTTCACTACTAAGCACGATTTATTTCTTGTGCGTTCACAAGAAACAAGCAAGCGAACTCGTAAGCATTTTCGGAACATTCAGGAAGGCTTTTAAATGCGTAACGGTGTGAGAATGTTGAAATTCGTAGCGGAACTAATGAGACACTGGCTTCCCGCGCTTGTTAACAGTGCCGGAGCCCCTATTGATCTTAAAGGCAGCAGCACCAACCCACACATTCTCATTACAATTTCCATTATTCCTGTCCCATCCTGATATTCATTAGCACAGAGTGATATAATTAATGTAAGAGTCAAATTTAAGAAACAGTGATTCTTACTTTTCTTTCTCCTTTCTTAGCTGAGCAAACATTAACCTCAATTGTTGCTATTTGTTGAACATGCCATACGGCTTCATTTTCTTCTCTTATCGGACCCACCAGCACTATAATAGTCTCAGGATTGTGTGAACATCTTTTGTCGCCAGCTTAAAGCAAAAATTGTTACTTTTTATTATGTCCTCGACAGTGTCACGATTAACTTTGACGCTGTACCTGCAATCTTAACACTGCGACTTAAATTCACTAACTTGGTCCGGTAAAAACACTTCTGCGGACATATGATAGTTTCTGTTAATTGACTGCAACCGGCCGTTGTGGACGAGCAGTTCTAGGGGCTTCAGTCTGGAACCGCGCGACCGCTACGATCGCAGGTTCGAATCCTGCCTCGGGCATGGATGTGTGTGATGTCCTTCGGTTAGTTAGGTTTAAGTAGTTCTAAGTTTTAGGGGACTGATGACCTCAAATGTTAAGTCCCATAGTGCTCAGAGCCATTTAAACATTTTGAATTTGAATTGACTGCAATTCATTACAGGATGCCTGCTGCTTCGTAATCCTCAGAATTCGTACTCCACAGACTATGAACGGTCGGTGGCGGAGAGTGTATTCTGCACCTGTGTAATTTCCCCCTTCCTATTCCATTTCCGGACGATACACTGCAGGAACTACGCTTCATACCTTCTGCATGGGCTCTCCGCAAAACACAACGCCTAGGTTGTAGTGTTTCTCACAACAGAATTGATCATTTCTTTGACATTTTCGCAGTGACTAAACAAACCCACAACAAACCGTTCAGCTCATCCTTAAATCTCTTCTATGTCTTTGGTTAAGAAATGTAAGAACGAAAAACCTTCGTGAACGAGCTCCTTCGTGAGTGATTTAAACTCCCAGAATCTGGAAATTGTCTTCTCACCGTCTGAAGTAGATAGGATTCCACCTTAAATCACTTCGGACAGATGTATTCTACATCTACATCTACATCTACATTGATACTCCGCAAGCCACCCAACGGTGTGTGGCGGAGGGCACTTTACGTGCCACTGTCATTACCTCCCTTTCCTGTTCCAGTCGCGTATGGTTCGCGGGAAGAACGACTGTCTGAAAGCCTCCGTGCGCGCTCTAATCTCTCTAATTTTACATTCGTGATCTCCTCGGGAAGTATAAGTAGGGGGAAGCAATATATTCGATACCTCATCCAGAAACGCACCCTCTCGAAACCTGGCGAGCAAGCTACACCGCGATGCAGAGCGCCTCTCTTGCAGAGTCTGCCACTTGAGTTTATTAAACATCTCCGTAACGCTATCACGGTTACCAAATAACCCAGTGACGAAACGCGCCGCTCTTCTTTGGATCTTCTTTATCTCCTCCGTCAACCCGACCTGGTACGGATCCCACACTGATGAGCAATACTCAAGTATAGGTCGAACGAGTGTTTTGTAAGCCACCTCCTTTGTTGATGGACTACATTTTCTAAGCACTCTCCCAATGAATCTCAACCTGGTACCCGCCTTACCAACAATTAGTTTTATATGATCATTCCACTTCAAATCGTTCCGTACGCATACTCCCAGATATTTTACAGAAGTAACTGCTACCAGTGTTTGTTCCGCTATCATATAATCACACAATAAAGGATCCTTCTTTCTATGTATTCGCAATACATTACATTTGTCTATGTTAAGGGTCAGTTGCCACTCCCTGCACCAAGTGCCTATCCGCTGCAGATCTTCCTGTATTTCGCTACAATTTTCTAATGCAGCAACTTCTCTGTATACTACAGCATCATCCGCGAAAAGCCGCATGGAACTTCCGACACTATCTACTAAGTCATTTATATATATTGTGAAAAGCAATGGTCCCATAACACTCCCCTGTGGCACGCCAGAGATTACTTTAACGTCTGTAGATGTCTCTCCATTGATAACAACATGCTGTGTTCTGTTTGCTAAAAACTCTTCAATCCAGCCACACAGCTGGTCTGATATTCCGTAGGCTCTTACTTTGTTTATCAGGCGACAGTGCGGAACTGTATCGAACGCCTTCCGGAAGTCAAGAAAAATAGCATCTACCTGGGAGCCTGTATCTAATATTTTCTGGGTCTCATGAACAAATAAGGCGAGTTGGGTCTCACACGATCGCTGTTTCCGGAATCCATGTTGATTCCTACATAGTAGATTCTGGGTTTCCAGAAATGACATGATACGCGAGCAAAAAACATGTTCTAAAATTCTACAAGAGATCGACGTAAGAGATATAGGTCTATAGTTTTGCGCATCTGCTCGACGACCCTTCTTGAAGACTGGGACTATCTGTGCTCTTTTCCAATCATTTGGAACCCTCCGTTGCTCTAGAGACTTGCGGTACACGGCTGTTAGAAGGAGGGCAAGTTCTTTCGCGTACTCTGTGTAGAACCGAATTGGTATCCCGTCAGGTCCAGTGGACTTTCCTCTATTGAGTGATTCCAGTTGCTTTTCTATTCCTTGGACACTTATTTCGATGTCAGCCATTTTTTCGTTTGTGCGAGGATTTAGAGAAGGAACTGCAGTGCGGTCTTCCTCTGTGAAACAGCTTTGGAAAAAGGTGTTTAGTATTTCAGCTTTACGCGTGTCATCCTCTGTTTCAATGCCATCATCATCCCGTAGTGTCTGGATATGCTGTTTCGAGCCACTTACTGATTTAACGTAAGACCAGAACTTCCTAGGATTTTCTGCCAAGTCGGTACATAGAATTTTACTTTCGAATTCAATGAACGCTTCACGCATAGGCCTCCTTACGCTAACTTTGACATCGTTTAGCTTCTGTTTGTCTGAGAGGTTTTGGCTGCGTTTAAACTTGGAGTGGAGCTCTCTTTGCTTTCGCAGTAGTTTCCTAACTTTGTTGTTGTACCACGGTGGGTTTTTCCCGTCCCTCACAGTTTTACTCGGCACGTACCTGTCTAAAACGCATTTTACGATTGCCTTGAACTTTTTCCATAAACACTCAACATTGTCAGTGTCGGAACAGTTGCCACTCCCTGCACCAAGTGCCTATCCGCTGACTGGTTGAAGCGACGCATTGCTCATCGCATAGTCTAACGATGATGGTCCTTTTCGTATATTTACATGCATTTCATTGCAGCTACCCATGTCTGAAGTCACTCGGTAATCTTCATACCAGCACTGATCATCTACAAGCCTCTCCTCATTTTGTAACAAACTTCTGTCCACGTCACCTTCCTGTACACAACTGTGTCTTCCGCGGACGTGAGATGAAGAACGCCCAAAATTAAAACAAATACAATATTTGTTCAATGATGTTTAAAAGGTATAAACATGGAAATGGAGTATATCGCACCTTGCTGACTGTGTCACGGCGGGACTACTCGTACGTGATTTTTCCGTCACATGTGTTCAGTGATATCGAGTATCTACATCGTTGCAACTATTTTATTTACATTCCCATCAGTTTCGTTATGACAACGTTTACCGACAGTTCTATTTCTATTTACAGGGTGTTCAAAAATTCAGTCCCCAAACTGACAGATATTACGACGAGGTCATTAGAGACGGAGCAGAAGCTCGGATTAGGGAAGGATTGCGAAGGAAAGCAGCCGTGCCCTTTGGAAGGAGCGACCCCGGCATTTGCCTTAATCAATTTAGGGAGATCACGGAAAACGCAAAGCAGGATGCCGGGATACAGGTTCGAATCGTCGTCCTCCCAAATGCGAGTTCAGTGTGCTAACCACAACGCTACCCCGCTCGGTACAGATACTGCCATCGGCCAGCAGCAAATATGTTTCGTTAAGCAACCAGCAGTGAGCATTAATCGTATGTAAGTATGCTCATGGCGAAGGAGATAAACAGCGTATAAAGAATCCCTGATAAAGGCTCTAGTAGGGCGAAAAGGATGAAGTACTTGTTCAAGCAACAGATTCCATTCTCAACTATGTCCCCTGTGGCTCAATGCAGTGTATACATACGTTATTTCTGTGTTATTAGTATTGTAATATCAATATTGTTTGATTTAAACTATGACTAGCAGAGGTCATCCATAAATAATAGATATGAATTGTCAATAATATGAGGGTTGGAACTTAAATAGTGGCAAATATTTATTCACAACCGATACAAAAAAGTTATATGTTTGCACCTGTTACTGTCCTTCAAGGTAGTCGCCAGCGTAGTGTAGAAACCGTTGCCAGCGATGTGGAACTCGTAATATACCGTTAGCAGAGCCTGTTCTGTTGATGGTGCGAATGGAGCAGTCTGAAGTTATGGTGATTCTCGTGTACGACCTTGATGGTGTTATCGTAAAGCATTACGTTCCTCCACGGCAAGCCGTCAATGCACAGTATTACTGTTCGTTTTTGGAGCATCACCTGCGACCAGCTTTGCGAAAGAAGCGGCGACACTTTCTGCGCAAAGCATTACGTTCCTCCACGGCAAGCCGTCAATGCACAGTATTACTGTTCGTTTTTGGAGCATCACCTGCGACCAGCTTTGCGAAAGAAGCGGCGACACTTTCTGCGCAACCCACCCATCATTTTGCGCGAGAATGCGCTGGCGCTTACAGCGCAAGCTGTGGCTGCTCTGTTCGGTCGATGGGACTGGGAAGTACTGTACCATCCACTATACTTCCCGGACGTAAGTCCTTGTGACTTTGATTTGATTCCGAAGACGAAGGAACGACTTCGTGGCATTCGCTTCAGAACTGTTCCAGAGATTCGACAGGCAGTTGACCGCTCCATTCGCACCATCAACAGAACAGGCTCTGCTAACGGTATATTACGAGTTCCACATCGCTGGCAACGGGTTCTACACAACGCTGGTGACTACTTTGAAGGACAGTAACGGGTGCAAACACGTAACTCTTTCGTATCGGTGGTGAATAAATAGTCGTCACTATTTAAGTTCCAACCCTCGTATAATATAGTGGTCCCATTAAAATGGACCACCGTTATTTCAACAGATTTACGTAGATGGATAAAACTGTGGATTCCAATTAAATTTCATCCGGGCACATTTCTCACTTCATGTAAAATTAAACGCTGTGAATGCTACTACACTACTGTACAAAAACCTGCAGCAATTGAAATTAAATATTGTGGGAATAAGTTTTCTAAACTGATAAAATAAAATTTGCTTTTTACGTTACTGTGAAAAATCCCATCGCATTACTGTTAAAAGTTTTCAAATTTTGATTCTTCAGTTTGTTATTTTTTTTAAATGCCCTGTCCACAATGAGTATTAGTTAAGGCTTCTTTTGTGAAGTGAACTCATCTAGAGTTGGAATTATTCCATTATTCGACTTGAAAAGGTATGTTATCTTAAATATATTTGTTAAACATAAATAAATTCAGTTGAGTGTGACATTCGCAATCATTGTGCAATATAAAGATTTGGTATGCTAGCCACAGAAATGTAATTAATTACAATTGCTTTTACTTCCACAAAATTTATCTCATTCTGAACTACAGCTGAACTGATTGCACTTACTCAGTTCTTGGGCGTTGCGTCGGGTAGCGTCGTGAAAACTATACGATGTTTTACTGAGGCAGCTGCTCGTGTTCATTGACGCAACTGGGTAGAACCAATTTATATATTGGTTCGCTGTAAAAGCGCTGGCACCACGAGGCAGTGCTGTAAGGAATATTTTATTCGGGCCATGTATGACATACCGACGTAGTAAGACAGATTAGCCAAGCACTTCGCTCAGCAGCATTTCAATTAGCAAGTGCGATGTTTTACTGAGGCAGCTGCTCGTGTTCATTGACGCAACTGGGTAGAACCAATTTATATATTGGTTCGCTGTAAAAGCGCTGGCACCACGAGGCAGTGCTGTAAGGAACATTTTATTCGGGCCATGTATGACATACCGACGTAGTAAGACAGATTAGCCAAGCACTTCGCTCAGCAGCATTTCAATTAGCAAGTGCGATGTTTTACTGAGGCAGCTGCTCGTGTTCATTGACGCAACTGGGTAGAACCAATTTATATATTGGTTCGCTGTAAAAGCGCTGGCACCACGAGGCAGTGCTGTAAGGAATATTTTATTCGGGCCATGTATGACATACCGACGTAGTAAGACAGATTAGCCAAGCACTTCGCTCAGCGGCATTTCAATTAGCAAGTGGTTATGGAGAGATCGACAAGGATGGTTTCCCTGTCTTCTGCTCTCTGGAAAAAGCGCACACGATGACGCGTTCCGCGTAAGGCGACCTAGGATTAGGGAGTCGATGTATATATGAAATCCTGTATTAGTTTGGGAAATAATGCACTGAAGCCCCAAAGAAACTAGTTATAGGCATACTTACTCAAATACAGAGATATGTAATCAGACAGAATACGACGCTGCTCTCGGCAACAAGTGACTGGTGCAGTTGTTATATCGGTTGCTGCTGCTGCAATGTCAGGTTATCAAGATTTAAGTGAGTTTGAACATGGTGTTGCAGTCGGCGCACGAGCGATGGGACACACCATCTCCGAGGTAGCGATGAAGTGGGGATTTTCCCGGACAACCATTTCACGAGTGTACTGTCTATATCAGAAATCCGGTAAAACATCAAATCTCCGACATCGCTGTGGCCGAAAAAAGATGCTCCAAAACGGGACCAATGACGAATGAAAAGAATAGTTCAACGTGACAGAAGTGCAACCCTTCCGCACATTGCTGCAGATTTCAATGCTGGGCCGTCAACAAGTGTCAGCGTGCGAACTATCCACCGACACATCATCGATATGGACTATTTTAGCCGAAGACCCATTCGTGTACTCTTGATGACTGCACGACACAAAACTTTACGCCTCGCTTGGTCCCATCAACACTACTGTTGATGACTGGAAACATGTTGCCTGGTGAGACGAATCTCGTTTCCAATTGTATCGAGCTGATGGACGTGAACAGGTATGGATACAACCTCATGAATCCATGGACCCTGCATGTCAGCAGGGGAATGTTAAAGCTGGTGGTGGGTCTGTAATAGCGTGGAGTGTGTGCAGTTGGAGTGATATGGGGCCCCTGATACGCCTAGACACGACTCTGACAGGTGACACGTAGATAAGCATCCTGTCTGATTACCTTCATCCATTTATGTCCATTGTGCAATTCCAGCAAGACAATGCGACACCCCACAAGTCCACAGTTGCTACAGAGTGGCTGCAGGAACACTCTTCTGGCCAACAAACTCCCCAGACATGAACATTATTGAGCACATCTATGATGCCTTGCAACGTGCTGTCCAGAAGAGATCTCCATCCCCTCGTGCTCTTACGGATTTATGGACAGCCCCCGCAGGATTCATGGTGTCAGTTTCCTCCAGCACTACTTCAGACATTAGTCGAGTCCATGCCACGTCGTGCTGCGGCACTTCTGCGTGCTCGCGGGTGCCCTACACAACATTAGGCACGTGTACCGGTTTCTTTTGCTCTTGAGTTTACTTTGGCCAGAGGAATCACTGGCTTAAAGAGAGATGTGATGAACACAGACTTCACACCAGTCTGAATCAGCCAGAAAAGCCTGCTGTTGCTGACCATTATTTAGATACGAGTCATGGCATGAACAGTGTAATGAACTCCTCACGTCCGTCTCCAAGTAGTGGTACTCTTTCATTATGACTGCAGTCGAAATAGCGTTTAGCAAACGACTTAACTAACAGAGACACGTGACGTCAGCTTAGCAATGCGTGGTAATGTTCCTTGGGGTCACTGAGAGGTCTTGTGCCTCAGAGAAATGAATTCAACTTGGTCGCACCGGCAGGGTTCGCAGACTGTACAGCTCTTCCCAGCTGGGATCCGCGATGTGTGGTCGCACATTGCTGTGTGACGTGTGCTTGGACTGCGACTCGCCTTCTAAGTGGGGGCGCTGGATGTCACCTTCTACCGGGACCCACAGGAATACTGGCTTTGCAATGGACTTACGATGTCACACCAGTTGCTTTGTCCAACGTACATCTCGAACGCTCGGCAAGGTCTGGGGTCAGGCGGAAAATTGGTATCTTACGTAAAGACACCTACTGAAGTCATTAACGTTGTCATGTATTATCAAGAGCGTGAGAGTATTTCAACACGCAGTTACGAATTATTAAACTGTTCTAAAATAATAACTCAATCCTCGCAGAAGATGGTCGCTGCAACTCGTAAGACGTGTAGTGCGACGTGCTGGGGCGCACGGCCCAGGGCCTGTGTACCTCACTGGCCCGCCTCCTCTGTAATGACTTTATATCTCCGGTTCCTATATCCTACATTTTTCCAGCGAACAATAGTTTCCTCGCAGTCGCACCTCAAGATGACGAGCAGCTGGCTAGTTGAAAATATATGCAATTCCACCGATGCAACACCCACGAAGCTTTCGCGCAGTTATTACGTCGCGAAAGCGTCAATCATTAAATTTATAGAACTTATTCTGAAAAAAATTAACGCTTTTCCCCCATACAGTAAGAATAAAAATAAAATATAATATGTCGATTTTGTTAATAATTATCTGAGAGTGACTTTCCTGGGCGTTAGTCATTATTTTGAGACTAAGAGAACACTGGCATGTGATCTTCTATGGAAAGACTGCAGTGCACTTCATTACCAGATGACGTACGGTCAGTTCTTTGGTGTCAAGCGACTTTCTAAATGTGTATAATCACAGACGGCAGTTACTTATTGGTTGTACTTACCAGAAATGATTGGCTGACAGTAATTGCTTACATCAGACGTTTGCGTGGTCTTCTGGTATAAACGGTATTAGCAGTGCTGGACCTCAGCCCTATTAACAGATCCCAGTAGGACTTCAACTCTCCCCTAGTACTCTGTAACATTTTCACTGGGCATGTCCTTGCGTTTGATTGACACTTTCTGGCTTTCCGTTTCACCAACCAAATAATTTGTTAGCAACTTTCGGTGCTGTTGCATAATCCCCTCATTTCCCCCATTGAGAAGTAAACAATTCGTTGTTAAAAACATTCCATTCCTATTGGACTCTATAGCATCCGAGTCATTTTGGGTTGTACGATTCATATGCTCCGGCACGTCTATTGGGTACTATCTTCTCAAAAAACTGGCGAAAACAGCAGAGATTCATTCCACAATTACAGTACGAGGTGCTGCAATAGAGTAATGACACTGATGTGAAAAAAATGTTGCTTACCGTTTTAGTCAAGTTTAGTGTTGTCTCCTTCAAAGTAGTTCCCTTCTGATTGCACACACTTTTTCCAGCGCTTCTGCCATTGATGGTAACATTTCTGGAACTCATCTTCTGTAATATCCTCCAAGACCCTCGTCACAGTTTTTTGGACATCTTGTGTTGTTTGAAAATGGTGTCCCTTGACCGCCGTTTTGACTCCTGGAAATAGAAAAAAGTTGCACGGAGCGATATCTGGTGAATAAGGTGGCTGTGGTAGTACAGAAATTTGTTTTGAGGTTAAAAATTGCTGTACTGACAGAGCTGTATGGGATGGCGCATTATCGTGATGCAGAATACAATTATCAGCAATGTTGGCACGGACACGAAGAACTCTTTTACGAAGTCTTTCTAAAATCTCTTTGTAGTAACATTGGTTAACTGTTTGTCCAGGAGGCACCCACTCTTTATGAACAATTCCCTTGGAATCAAAGAAGCACACAAGCATGCATTTCACTTTTGACTTTGACATGCGACCTTTTTTTGGTCTGGGTGATCCCTTTGAGCACCATTGCGAACTTTGGCGTTTTGTCTCTGGATCGTACTGAAAAAACCAACTTTCATCACCAGTGATAACACGACTCAACAATTCTGGATTTATTTCCGTTTGCTCTAACAGATCGGCTGCCACATTTTTCCGTGTTTCTCGCTGTTGTGGTGTGAGATTTTTGGGGACCATTTTTGCACAAATCTTTCTCATACCAAGATTTTCAGTTATTATTAGACGAAATGTTTGTCGATTGATGTTCAGTTCTTCTGCAATCGTTTTCACGGATAATCTTCGATCAGATCGCACTGGCCAAGTTGACATCCGTCCGTGTCGTTGATGGTCGTCCACTGCAGTCTTCATCTTCAACATTCGTTCTGCCTTTACTAAACATTTTATGCCAACGAAAGCTCTTGAGCTTTTGACATAACTTCTTCTAAATGGTTCAAATGGCTCTGAGCACTATGGGACTCAACATCTTAGGTCATAAGTCCCCTAGAACTTAGAACTACTTAAATCTAACTAACCTAAGGACATCACACACACCCATGCCCGAGGCAGGATTCGAACCTGCGACCGTAGCAGTCCCGCGGTTCCGGACTGCAGCGCCAGAACCGCTAGACCACCGCGGCCGGCTAAACTTCCTCTCTAAAAGCCTTCTGGAGCTTACCGTAAGTTGTCTTCGCGTTTTCACCCAATTTAACGCATTTCCGTGACGAGAGACACAAACACGTATTAACTTATTAGAGCACAAATCACGACTGAGTAGTTTCATCGATGTGCCGCTTGGCCTGGAAGCAGCTTATAGGCCAAGGTCAAAGATATTGTGCCTACGAAAGCCTGCAGGGTTACCACATCTTGCAAAGAAAATCAGTCTCATTACTTTATTGTCGCACCTCTTATATTGGCTTGGGGAAGACTATCACTGTGTTTCTACTTGACAGCTACTTTCTGTGCACGTGTCTGGACGATCCCCTCTCTGACTATCATACTAGAAGTAAGTTTCCTGTGCCCACTTTTCATCCAGTACTTCAACCTCAAGACAGGAACCGTACGGAAGCAACAGCTCTGAGAGGAAACTAATACACTCATGAGCCAAGACATTACAACCAACTGTTTTAAAGCACATTGTTGGTCCACATACGGAGCGCAATACTGCAGCGAGACTCCGTGGCATGGAACCGACAAGTCCTTGATAGGTTTGCAGGGTATCTGGCACCAGACGTCTGCGCTAAGGTCACTCAAATCTCGTAAATTACGGGCTCCTGATTTGTAGACATAGAGCTGGCGTCAGTGGTGTATTCCATCGGCTTCAGATCGGGCGAATTTGGTGGGTGAGACATAAAGGAGAGTCACTACCATGCTACTCAAAATACTGTAGTGTGGTGTTTCTCTTGAAGATACTGACAGTGATTCTGCTGGAGGATTCCGTTGCTGTCAGGGAGGACGTCAGTCACGAACAGACAGGGAGGACGTCAGTCACGAACAGATACATGTGGCTTGCAATAATGTTCACGTAGGCCTCTGCTGCTACACTGTCTCCGATTACTACAACAGGTCCAGCTGAATCCCATGATTGTGTTCCGTGACAAAATACTACTCCCACTGGCCTGTGCCAGCGGTGTGGTGCATCTTTGGAACCGCCGTTCACGTGGATGACGGCGTGCTTGGACACGACCGTCGACCTTGTATAACAGGAAACGTGATTCTTCCGACCAGGCGATGTTCCCGTTGATCCATCGTCCAATCTCGATGATCCCATGCCAACTAAAATCGTAATTCACGATATACACTACTGGCCATTAAAATTGCTACACCACGAAGATGACGTGCTACAGACGCGAAATTTAACCTACAGGAAGAAGATGCTGTGATATGCAAATGATCAGCTTTTCAGAGTATTCACACAAGGTTGGCGCTGGTGGCGACACCTAAAACGTGCTGCAAGTTTCCACCCGATTTCTCATACACAAAAAGCAGTTGACCGGCGTTGCCTGGTGAAACGTTGTTGTGATTCCTCGTGTAAGAAGGAGAAATGCGTACCAGCACGTTTCCGACTTTGATAAAGGACGGATCGTAGCCTATCGCGATTGCGGTTTATCGTATCGCGGCATTGCTGCTCGCGTTAGTCGAGATCCAATGACTGTTAGGAGAATATGGAATCGGTGGGTTCAGGAGGGTAATATGGAACGCCGTGCTGGATCCCAGTGGCCTCGTACCACTAGCAGTCGAGATGACAGACATCCGCATGGCTGTAACGGATCGTGCAGCCACGTCTCGATCCCTGAGTGAACAGATGGGGACGTTTGCTAGACAACAACCATCTGCACGAACAGTTCGACGACGCTTGCAGCAGCATGGACTATCAGGTCGGAGATCCTGCCTGCGGTTACCCTTGACGCTGCATCACAGACAGGAGCGTGTGCAATGATGTACTCAACGACGAACCTGGGTGCACGAATCGCAAAACGTCATTTTTTCGGATGAATCCAGGTTCTGTTTATAGCATCATGATGGTCGCATCCGTGTCTGGCGACATCGTAGTGAACGTACATTGGATGCGTGTATTCGTCATTGCATACTGGCGTATCACCAGGCGTGATGGTATGGGGTGCCATTGGTTACACGTCTCTGTCACCTCTTCTTCGTATTGGCGGCACTGTGAACAGTGGACGTTACATTTCAGATGCATTACGACCCGTGGCTCTACCCTTCATTCGATTCTTGCAAAACCCTACATTTCAGCGGTATAATGCACGACCGCCTGTGCAGGTCCTGTACGGGCTCCCCACAAAATAAAATAAATATTATTGATAATGATTCTGATTTAAGTGTAACCTCAAAACAAAATTCTTTCTCATTTGTAACCTCCCTACAAAATTCTTTTCACATTAACCTCCACACAAAATTCTTTCTGATTTAATCCAAGCTTAAAATTCATTCACATTTAGCGTAACCACAAAACCGAAAAAATTCCTAAACCTCTCAACAGTAAAAATTATAATTATGTCGTTCACATTCAGTGTAACGTCCCAATAAAAAAATAAATTCAGTAACCTGGTAATAAAACAATCTAACTAACCTCTCAATTAAATTGTCGCTCACTTATGACTTTTCAATAATTCACTGTGAATTTAACCTGGTAAATTTTGGACGACAGCAGTGCTGCGTCATGGACCTGAAAGATCATTCTGAATAAAAAAAGGAAAAATTCTTACCTCAGTGAAGTCACCCGATATATCTGCTCTTACAATAAATTTTTCCGGCACAGCTCTGTGCAATGCTGGCCGACCTATCTGTCATTTATGAAAGGAAGCAACTGATTTTTCTATTGCAATAATCGGGATGATCATGGGTGGGAGAAATTAGTAAATTCTTTAAATTGAAATGAATGCTTGTTAAAAGTTACTTTTTATGAGGAAGATTATTATTACGAGACTTTTAAAACATTTACATGCGACTTGAGATAACATTACTACATATGCGCGAGGCTGCTTTTTACCTTATACAATAATACTCAGGCTCCGGCATCGCTGCACCGCGACCGGGCCAGCCAACACGATACACCAGACCAGACCAGAACAGACTCCAGACTAGCAACAACTTACTGCTACAGCTACACAGTTCCTACTGCAGTCAACACTGCTCTCTGGTCAGAGACCTTGCATATCGCAGGCAGCGCATGAGCAATACATCGAAATTACATCTGCTCGGACCTCTTACAACCGCCTGTTGCAGGTCCTGTACGGTTCTTTCTGGATACAGAAAATGTGCGACTGCTGCCCTGGCCAGCGCATTCTCCAGATCTCTCACCAATTAAAACCGGCTGGTCAATGGTGGCCGAGCAACTGGCTCGTCACAATACGCCAGTCACTACTCTCGATGAACTGTGGTATCGTGTTGAATCCGCATGGTCAGCTGTACCTGTACACGCCATCCAAGCTCTGTTTGACTCAATGCCCAGTCGTATCAAGACCGTTATTACGGGCAGAGGTGGTTGTTCTGGGTACTGATTTCTCATGATCTATGCACCCAAATTGCGTGAAAATGTAATCATATGTCATTTCTAGTATAATATATTTGTCCAATGAATACCCGTTTATCATCTGCATTTCTTCTTGGTGTAGCTATTTTAATGGTCACTAGTGTAGTTTGGTCAATATAGAAACATATAGGGGTTGCTGATGCGGAACTCCATGTTCAATAATGTGCACCGAATGATGTGTCCTGAAACACTTGTGCCTGCACTGGCACAGATCACTGCCTATCCTGCTTTGCGAAGCAGGCAAGTTTACGATCTCCAAGTCTTGTGACGAAGCGTGGACGTCCAAAACTATTGTCGCGATTTTACGGTCTTTCACCTTCACCACTTCCAATAGATGCTCACGATAGAAGCACTCGAACATCCGAACGACTTAGCCGTTTCAGACATGCTCGTTCCCAGGCGCCGGGCCATAACAATATGCTCTTTGCCAGAGTCACATATGTCTGTGGATCTCCCCATTTGCATCCTGTATTGTGACTGGAATGATTGCTCATTTGTTTGTTTCTGCTCCGACATACAATGGTCCAGTCGCATTAACTGTCCAGCGCCCAATGTTCGACGTCAACGTGCAATAACCACTCACAGACAGCAAGTGGCAGCACTGCAGTGGAGGTGTATGAAACGTGTTGGGGGGATGTGGATGGGCAGTCATTATTATGCGGACACGGAGCGTTTTTTTGTGTCTCAAGGGTGTAATTTATAAACGATGAAGTCTGTAAATTGTTCGTTTGCCGCTCTGGTTAAAGTATACTGTGCACAGCAAAATGGCGCTATCCGAGATGTGTACGGGTGAATAGTCATGTCGCTATTGAGCATCTGACCGTCTAGATGAACCAAGGGGCTAGCAACATCGTCTCCTCAACGACCATTCAGCAAACATTGCCGTATATGGGCCTCCACAGCAGGTGCCTGGTTTTTGCACCCATGCTGACTGCTTTCATCAGCATCGAAGGCTGGCATTTGCACGCCGGCACCACAACTGGACGTCCACTGAGTGGCGACAGGTGGCATTTCCAGATGAATTACGTTTTATACTCCATCAGACACATGGCCATGGCCATTGGCGTGTAGAGCGTGTAATGTCTGATAACAAACAATCTGCAGCAATCGTCAGAAGGGACCAGACCAGAGGAGGGAGCGTTATGGGGTGGGGTATGTTTTCGCGGAATTCGCTGAATGATCGCGTCACTGGGAGGTACAACGGATCAATACAAGTATTCATCTATCCTTGGGGACCATGTCAACCCCTACCTGCCATTTGTTTTTCCTCCACACGATGGCATCTGCCAGCAGGACAGTGCAACGTGTCACACAGCATGCAACGTACATGCGTGTTTCGAGGAGCACCAGTATGAGTTTACCATTGTATTGTATTGTATGTTAACTGGGGACCTAGAAACGACGGAGCGGCTCTGTCCCCACCGCAGCCGCAGTGGTCTACAATCCCACGACGACTACCGCAGTCCACTTCATCCCTCCGCCGCCCCACTCTGAACTCAGGGTTACTGTGCCGTTCGGCCCCCGGTGCACCCCCCCCCGCCCCATCCCCCCCCCCCAGGGAACGTCTCACACCAGACGAGTGTAACCCCTATGTTTGCGTGGTAGAGTAATGGTGGTGTACGCGTACATGGAGAACTTGTGTCCGCAGCATTCGCCGACATAGTGTGGCTGAGGCGGAATAAGGGGAACGAGCCCGCATTCGCTGAGGCAGATGGAAAACCACCTAAAAACCATTCATAGACTGGTCGGATCACCGGACCTCGACACAAGTCCGCCGGACCAGTTATAAAGGCACATTTGCATGCCGAGCGTGAGTTTCCGCGGAAACGCGAAATATTAATTAAATAAATAATCAGTGACAAATAAATAAAGCCTATGGCACACAACTGCAGCGCTGTGTCGCTGATAAAACAAAAGCACAATTACGTTACTCTTATGTTTGATTAAAAAAGGAGAGCTCTGGTTGAAGTGGTGCGAGAAGCACGTATTTTATTTTATTGTCTGGCACACCGCCATATTTCATGTTATAGAAGAATACTGCGAGTTGCAACCACACTAGGCACTCGATTCTGTAAAGAATTTATATTTATAAAAGTAAGTAGGATTATGAACTGTAGGCTTATTCATTGAATATATCTGATTTAACTAACTGTGTAACTTTTTTATGTTTAGTAGACAATCACCTCTGTACGACGTATTGGCATGGCTGGCAAATTATTGTAATATTGAGATTTAGATTATGAGTCCGCACCTACCGCAGCAGTCTTTGGAAACGATTTAATTATGAAGTCCGATTATTCAGTTTTATTTCACGGTCAACTATGAGTAACATTGCCTTTACGAAAAAGCCATTGTCAAGCGTCTGATATCGAATAATTAAACGTCCACGTTCCAGATAAGCAAATACAATTGCAATCACAATCACCATCATACAGATAGAATAATCAATATCTAAATAACAATATATTTTTATTTTATTTATTTTATATTGGCGACCGTGACAGGACTTGTTATTTTGTCATTTGTTACATTGTTCTCTTTGTTTCATGTAAAAAATCAACTTTCTGGACCTGAAGATATTTTCCAATTCTGAAATTTTGCGGGAAGACGCAATGAAACTTCCAGCAAAATAAGGTAAGACGCAGCATCTTTGCATTAGCAGGCTTGACCAGACGTATAATTCAGTGTATTAGCTTTTCAGTAAATTCTGTAGTGTTTCTTTTCCGCATAACAGTTTCAGTGATAAATTTCATTCTCAGCACTTTTCCCTAAACAATAACGTATGCAACAATACCAATACACGAGTGTACAATATGGCCGACTTCTGTACGATATCAAATAACATGGCCAGCAGCCATTACCAATAATCTCAAATTCAGTTTATATTTTTAAATTAACAGACAGCCATTGTTGCTACGAGCGATTCATGCTCAACTACATTTTATTTTAAAATCAGTGTCAAAAATTTTCTTGAAACATATATCACGTGTGGCATGGTAATAACTAGAAAACAATACGCAAAAATGGAACAGCAAGGACGTACTATTCAGACGCAATCCGACTCGGACGTGAGACAAGTGTTAGAAAATGACTTTACGACAGCAACCGGTAGTGACGATTCATCAAACATTGACGCAAGTGTTGACGAAAATTTTGACGATAGGCCGTCCACTACAAAAATTTCAAAATCTCAATCAGAGCCCATGTTAATGCATGACGTCACGTCTAATGACGCGGCGGGGACAGAGACCTTGCAAACGGTAAACATTGCCGACATGTTACAAATGCTAATGAAACAAAACGCAGAAAATATGGCAACCATAAGGAAACAGAACGCCGAAAACATGGCAACCTTAAAGGCACAATTAGAGACACAAAATGAACAGTTAAAAACACAAAATGACGAAATCAAATCTGATCTCATAGCAATCAAGATAGGTAATGACACTTTGTGTAAACGTGTGGAACTTATAGACGCCACACTGACCAAACAGATGACCGAACTCAGTACTAAATTTTCCCAGCTCAATACGAGACAAGAAAAGACTACAACTGACATAGCACTTTTACAGACACAAGTAAAAAACCTTAATGTCACGTGTGAAGTTCTTACTGAACAAATTCAAACATATCCTTCAGTACATGACAACCTTGAAAAACGAATTACTGACGTACAGAATAAATTTGACAATGTTGAACAACACCTGACTGACATCTTACAATCAGATGCCACAGCTCATTTTCAAAATATTAATAAAGAATTTCATGATTGGGTTGAGAACAAAGACAAACATTTTGATAGATGCTTACGTGAAAATTTACCAACAATTGTGCACGACTCCGTAGCGCAATACATTACTAATAACAAACAGCTGATCAGTGACGCAGTACAATCCGTCACTGCACCCATGAGACAATTCACCGATCAACTACAGTCTGAATGTAACGAAAATATCAGTCAAAATGTACAGTTCAGAAACCAATATACATTCGAGTATGATACACACATTCCGCACACGACAAATACACAAGAACAAAACACACCACGACTACAACACATACCACGATGTGGAAACACAAACACAAGCTTTTATCATGGTAAACCACAGCAACATTATCGTAATTACTCGCCAGCTGAACATACCAGTAATTACAGTGGAATAAATCCATATCACAATGCGAAGGAAGATGAAAGCTTAATGAAACACAGGCAATTTCAGATTTTTATCCCAGAAAAACGAACCATTCATCCGGTGATTTTTCTTAAATCTTTTAGTAACGCATTTCCACGCACTTGGAGTGACCGGAAAAAGATTTCATATATTGTCGGTTACATCCAAGGCGATGCAGCTGTCTGGGCATACAGTCAAGCTGACGTATGTACCACGTACAGTGAGTTTGAGCGTGCTTTTCTGAACAAATTCTGGTCGCAATCCGTCCAGGAGCGACTCAGAAGACAAATTTTAGAACCTGAAACTTTTAACAGTAAAAATGGTAACTTACGCAGATATTTTGAAAAATACTTGAACATGGGACATTTTTTAGACGAACCAGTCGCAACGCGTGATATACTCCGTGCGTTGAAGGCCAAATTGCCTTTCAACATTAAAGAAAAACTCCTACATATCCCGGATGACGAATCAGATTATTTTTAACAGCTTTAGATTCGGTTGACATGTTACTTGAAGATCAGCGCTTCGCGCGGCAAAACAGCAGCCACAATGTTTACACTAGTGGTATGCAAAACATGCAGGCTTGCCAACACAATTCTGGCGCGCCCACAGTTGGATACGCGGTACAACAAAAACAGCAAACTCACATGCCGTCTCAGTACGGAAATCAAAATCAACACGCGTATTCCAATACAAACAATAGTTACAACAGTAATAACATTTCATGCGGCAATCCATACAAGAGGCACCGCGGTAATAACTACAACGGTAACAACGGATACAAAGGTAATAACAAAAACACAAACAGAAATAGAAATAATAATAACTACGAGCCAAGACAGCATCAAGGTTGGACTCGTAACGATCAGTACTTTCATTCAAACTCTGCTTTACCACAGCAGCCACCAGGTCAAAATTGGAGCATACCTTACGACCGACAGGTAAGTTATAATGCGCAACAGCAACAACAACCGCAAAAGTTTGGAGATCATAATAGGCAATATCCGAATGTGAATATAATAGAAATGACACCTGATGCACAACCTCAATCTGTGTCAGTACCTAGTACAAATGCTAATCCAACAAACTAGAAACAGTCACTACTTTGCCCCAGGTCGTGGCTGAAGAATTCTTGGGGGGCGACTTCAATGTTAATCAGTTATTTGACACCACACTTGAACAACAGAATAATGATATGCCGAGTAATTCTAAACAAAAACTACCTGTTTTATTTATAAGATACAACCACAATAACAATATATCAGATGAACTTATACAAGACAGTACACAATGTCGTTTAAACACAAATGAAATTGTTTTAGCATCTACTACTGGTGTAGTAGGTGGGATTCCAACTACTATTATCCTAGATACAGGTGCAGCTGTGAGCGTTTTGTCTTTTAATTTCTATAGAAAGATGTGTGAATTGGAACCTGTGCCTGAGTTTCCTGCCCAAAACTGTAAAATAACTACTGCACTAGGTAATAAGTCATGTAGGGTTACGAAGCAAGTTTTTGTAAACGTTAAAATAGGTAATGGAACCGTACAATGGCCATTCCTGGTTGTACAATACCTTGTGACAAATTGCATATTAGGGATAGATATTATGAGCGAGAAGGACTGCATTATAGACTTCTCCAAAGGTAAATGTATTTTAAATGATAAAGGCAGTGTAATTATTATTGATTTGGACAGGAGAACTCTAAAGCATGACAAACACTGTACAGGGTACAAGGTTCAGTTAGTACTTGACAATGACATTAAAGACATGCAAACACACTCATCTGACACAGAGATAATGGACTTGAAAACATTGCTTGATCATAAGATAAGTGAAGCTACAGCTCTCAGTGTACATGAACGTATAAAACTACAGGAAGTGTTATCCAAATATTTACAAGTTTTTACCAAACGATTAGGTGTTATCAACACGTATGTGTACAAGATTGAAGTTAAGCCTCACAAGATCTTCTACCATAAGACATATAACGTACCGTTATCTCAACGACCTGCTGTGTGGCAAGAATTAAAACAAATGTTAGACTGGAAGGTCATTGAACCATCCACCTCACCTTACTGTAGTCCTCTACTTGTTGTCAAAAAATCAAATGGTAGCATTAGGCTAGTGTTAGACGCACGAGCAATTTATGGAATAATTTTACCGGTTCACACAAAACCCGAAAATTTAGAAGAGCAATTACAGAAATTTCTAGATGCAAAATATTTTTCCACAATAGATCTCGCTAATTCGTTTTGGCAGGTGGGTATCACTCCTGATTCTCGGAAATATACTGCATTTATGTTCGGGGGGCGAACGTATCAGTTTTGTGTTCTACCCTTCAGACTGAATGTCAGCTCGGGGGTATTCATTACAGCCCTGGATACCGTGCTTGGCGACGATTTAGTTGAGACAGTCACACACTATGTAGATGATATACTGATAGCTACACAATCTTGGAATGAACACGTTGACACTCTTCAAAGAATTTTAGAAAAATTTGCACAAGCTGGAGTCACAGCCAACCTAAGAAAATCAAAATTTGGTTGCAGTGAGATAAAGTATTTAGGACATATCATTAATTCACAGGGCATACGTCCGGATCCCAGTAAATTAGATGCTATCAGAAACTTTCCTAGCCCTCGAACTAAAAAGCAGTTAAAATCATTCCTTGGGCTATGTTCATTTTTCAGACGTTTTTTGCCACAACCACTTTTGAACAGTAAACATCTGCTAAATCTACTCAGAAAGAATCAAGTTTGGATCTGGTCGGAACAGTGCCAGAATGACTTTAATACAATTAAACATGCTTTAGTGAATGCTAACATATTGAGCCATCCAGATTTCAATTTAGATTTTTGTATGACTTGTGACGCTTCACGTACTGGCTTGGGCTGTTGCTTATTTCAAGTTGTAAAGAATAAAGAGGAGGAACAGATAAGAATTATTGGGTTTGCGAGTCGCACTCTAACTGAATGTGAGCGTACATACTCCACTACTGAGTTAGAAACACTTTCCATAGTATGGGCATTCAAGAAATTCAATTATTATTTATTTGGAAAACATACGGTAATTTACACCGATCACCAGGCCCTGACATTTTTGTTAACTTGTAAACTTGTACATCCTAGACTATCACGATGGGCAGTCACACTTCAGAACTACTCTTTTGAAATTAAGTACATAAGAGGTAAGGACAACACCATTGCAGACACTTTGTCTAGACTTCCACAAGGTATGAATGATACCAACAGTGACTTAGGAAATATAAATGACTACAGGATTCTCTTAATGCAAGACAAGCAGTATCACCAATATTATACTGATATGTGCAGAAACATGGCTGAATTACAAAAATCTGATCCTCACTGGTATAAGATAATAACATTACTGGTAGAAAAACACAATCATCCTTTGACTAAGTATTACAAGTTACACAATGATGTGTTATTTTACCCCCGACATCCAAATGCTACTAACTGGTGTGTATGCATTCCCAAAGAGTCTGAACGTAATCTAATTTGGCACACACACTTAGTTTGGGGTCATTATGGGCCGAAAAAGTGTTTGGCAAAGCTCAGCACATACTGTTATTTTAGCAATATGAGAAGAAAAATTTACAGGGAACTAAAAACATGTGTCATATGTCAAAAATCAAAACCTCAGAATTTATCCACAAAAACAGATTTACATTCTATTTTACCCAGTAAACCCCTGGAAATTCTGTGTACTGACATCAGTGGACCGCATCCAGCAAGCTCAGGAGGCGTCAAATATATCTTAGCTTTTTACGATATATTTTCTAAACATGTAAAACTTTATGCTTTAAAATCCGCCACTGCAAATGCTATAATACGAAGATTCTCAAGTGATTACCTGACGCACGTGGGAAAACCTAAAGCAATTCTATCAGATAATGCAGCATACTACTCTGGGTACAAATGGAGAAATTTCTTGAAGGACAATAACATTAAAAGTATATTTATTTCCAGGTTTAGTCCACAATGTAACGCGACTGAGAGACTTTTCCGAGAATTAAATCGATTCATGAGGACCTATATTTCATCAAAACATACTAATTGGGTGTCCTACCTAAGTCTTTTCGAAGACGTACACAATAACTTAAATATTTACGATACGAATTACACACCTAACGAAATCATGTTCATTTGCAAACAGAACGATCAGTGGATAGAACCATTACCTAAGTTGTCAGACAAGGAAATCACACCTGAACAGAAAATAAAAGAAGTATTGACTACATTGACACATCACGCACAAATACGAAACAAACATCACAGAAACATAATAAAAAGAAAACAAAAATTCGAGGTAGGAATGCTTGTACTACTTCGTACTCATCATAAATCTGTAGCACTCAAACGACGCAACGCTAAGTGGCGTCTGCTATATGAAGGACCTTATATAATTGTTAACATACCGCATCCTGGTGCGTATCTGTTACAACATCCTAGAACTAACAAAATTATTGGGCTATACGCACACCGAGATCTTAGAGCATTTCATGCTGAATAATGTCAAAGTCATACCCATCAAAATATTGCTAAGCAACTCGAAAAACTCTGTTGTTACAACACAGATAATAAGTAGTATAGAAATTTTCATTTCAGCGGTTCCAGTGACGCAGTTGAAGACAGAAGAACTCTTCTTTCAGCGCGCGCCTCCACCTGAAAGACGGAATATTAAAGTAAAATTTATGATTACGTAGCAGTGGATGACATATTAATTTTTCACGGAACATTTGTTACTGAAGGTACCACTGACTTGGTGTGACACCTGACGAACTGACAGACGTCATCTGTGAAGCGATCTTTTACTTTGAGAAATAGATTAGACGCACATCTCTCAACACGAAAAGCATCTATCAGTAGTCAAGGCCACACAGACACTCTACACACACGCACAAAACGCGAGGAATCGAACATTTTCTCTCTCTTACTATTTTGAATATTTATTGAGTAGTGAAAACGCCTGGTCTTGCCTACTGATGTAATGAATGTTGTGTCTAACCTATCTTAATTTCAGATGACATCACAAAAAAACATCGATAATATCCCAGCAAAACCGCTAAAGAGGATGTAAATATCTGCAATTCATGAAATCAAATGTGACACAATGTAATAACCTATAGCGATGTAATGATGATGTAAACATGTTTATGTGCAACTATATTATGTTTATGCTAAGAAAATATGTGACATGTGTATGTATAATTACTTATTTTTTTAACTGATGTATAGTGCAACTGTTACTATGTAAAAATTTTAACAAAACGAGTGCCAAAAAGACATTGCATAGTGAACCACTGTTCACGGACGTTAACGAACATTACTAACTCTGCAACTACGCGGAAACCCATGTGAAAGAAACTGTTAATGCCATTCATTATGCAGCGTATCTATGTAAACGTGATGAACGATTTCCTTGATTAATAACTACGAACATTTAGGTGACCTATATTCAGCAAAAAACTGAAAATGTGAAGTGCATAATTCGTGCATCGTCTAGTGACATTACTACAGTACCCAACTTCAAGATGTTAACTGGATTAAATGGACACAAAGTGCCTGTCCAGAAAACAACACGACGGGTGGAAGAATTTTGGTTGGAACTTCAGGGAATGAAATGTTCTCGACATGTGACGGACACTCTTACCTGGACTGTCCAAGGATCGACGCCAGCTATGTGCCGTCCGAGGTTCTGCAACCAAGCTTCCACGGAATGTAAAAAACGAACTGCACGTGGACCAATTACTCGATGGGTCACGTCTGATCTGTAATAAGCAATGCTTTTAGTCACAACAAACTGCATCACTACGACTATAATGGAAATGAGAAATGGACACGCTTATGTATTAATCACGTTGTTATACAACGATGTTACTGTGATCAAAAAACTTTACCACGACGATACTAACCTGTAAAAAATTATTGTGCAGCGGATGAATATGAACTGTAATAACGACACGATGTGTATAGGTCAACGCACCTGAAAAATACGGACATTTTTCTTTGAAGTATTTCAAAACAATACTATGTAACTAAGAACATTCAACAATCTAAGTTGTATTGTGTTATAACAAATATTGTAAATTTAAAACTAAGTTACCTGTCATAGAATGTAGTCTTCATATGTAATCTTGGTTGAATATTTTCTTTGTGCAACGACTGAAAAACGCGCGCACACGAACAATATGAACTGCAATACTGTGCCGCGTGATCTAACTGTACGATATAACGGCAGTGCCGCAGTTACACAGACGCTTCTGCGCATGCGCGCACTCTATCTGCCAACATAAGAACTTTTACGGCGCACCCGCGTCATTCAAATTTTGTATATAATGTGTATAATGTGTAATGTAAGTCATGTAAATAGTTGTAGATAACTTAGATTTTCTTGTGCCTTTAGGTGAATTGCTCGCCTGCAGGTGTGTCCTTTCGCCTCGCAATTCAGGGGGCAATATAAAGGCACATTTGCATGCCGAGCGTGAGTTTCCGCGGAAACGCGAAATATTAATTAAATAAATAATCAGTGACAAATAAATAAAGCCTATGGCACACAACTGCAGCGCTGTGTCGCTGATAAAACAAAAGCACAATTACGTTACTCTTATGTTTGATTAAAAAAGGAGAGCTCTGGTTGAAGTGGTGCGAGAAGCACGTATTTTATTTTATTGTCTGGCACACCGCCATATTTCATGTTATAGAAGAATACTGCGAGTTGCAACCACACTAGGCACTCGATTCTGTAAAGAATTTATATTTATAAAAGTAAGTAGGATTATGAACTGTAGGCTTATTCATTGAACATATCTGATTTAACTAACTGTGTAACTTTTTTATGTTTAGTAGACAATCACCTCTGTACGACGTATTGGCATGGCTGGCAAATTATTGTAATATTGAGATTTAGATTATGAGTCCGCACCTACCGCAGCAGTCTTTGGAAACGATTTAATTACGAAGTCCGATTATTCAGTTTTATTTCACGGTCAACTACGAGTAACATTGCCTTTACGAAAAAGCCATTGTCAAGCGTCTGATATCGAATAATTAAACGTCCACGTTCCAGATAAGCAAATACAATTGCAATCACAATCAACATCATACAGATAGAATAATCAATATCTAAATAACAATATATTTTTATTTTATTTATTTTATTTATTTTATACAGTGCCCCTTCCCACTCTCCAATGCCGTGCGTTAGACCTCTCGGCTAACCGGGTGGGCATGAATTTACCATACTCCCCTAGCCAAAACTGCCCAGATTAAAACCCGGTCGAGAATGTATGGGGTCACCTCGATCATATTGTTCGCGCTTTGGAGTTTCGACCGAGAAACCTAGTGCAATTTACCGCGGAGCTGGAATCGGCCTATCTCCACATCCATGTCGATACCTTTCAGAACGTCACTGACTCACTTCCTGCACGTCTCGCAGCAGTGCACGCTGCAAAAGATGGTTATTCAAGCTTTTGACAGGTTATCGAATTTGTGTGATTGGACAGAGTACTTTTCTTTCCGCGTCAATTGCCCGCAACGCAGCCAGGTGGCATTCACTCTCGCTGTGGCAGTGCTAGTGTTACTTAAACATCGATAGTTGACACATCCCATATTATCAACAGTGTTTTTAAAATCTATCTGTGTATCGATTAAATATCGATTGTTTTGCGCAGGTATTTCAAATGAAAACAAGCTTTCTAACAATTTTTATCGCTTAAAATACAACACTACAAGATATGCAAATTTTGTTTTATAAAAAATACGGTATTTAAATTCTTGTAATTTAGTCTGTTCTTTAAAATACAACTTTAAACGATACACGTAAGGTGTTTAAATTCTTCTCCTTTAGTCTGTTGCGTTTTTAAGTAATTATTTATCTTCTACCGGCCGCTGTGGGCGAGCTGTTCTAGGCGCTTCAGTCCGGAACCGCGCTGCTACTACGGTCGCAGGTTCGAAACCTGCCTTGGGCATGGATGTGTGTGATGTCCTTAGGTTAGTTAGGTTTAAGTAGTTCTAATTCCAGGTGACTGATGACCTCAGATTAAGTCCCATAGTGCTCAGAGCCATTTGAACCATTTGAATTTATCTTGCCTTGGAGAAAATCCTCTCTGCAGGAACTTAAGTCGCTGGAAACTACAAAAAATTACTGGCCATTACACGTAACATACTATTACATTTTGCTCAATATCCTAATACACAAGCATGCTTGTTTATTACAGGTGTTTCAAAACACTGATGTAGTTCGGTTATGGGATCGCTGAGTGGTGTAACGACATCGACGTTACGCTTTTGCTAATTGGGCAAAAAGTAGATTATCCGATTTCAAACTGTTAGACTATCAGCAGACGTATTAGCACTGCTCATGGATGCTTCTGTTTCAGGTTTTATTCTTGTAGTTAATGAGATGATAGTAGCAAACTCTTTCTGAAGTACCTGTGCAGCGTTCTCGGCCACTTGAAATGTCCTGAAACAAGTTTTCTAATCCTAGGATCTAATAATATCACAAGCATATTAACAGTCAATGTGTTAAATGGTTTCACTCTTTCATTGGCTGATTTAATCAACGAATGCAGCTCTTTCATTGACTGATTTAATCAAGGAATACAGAACACTTCGTCCTTCATTAGTTCTTAAGGTGCTTTACTAGTCTGAAAACTTTGGAGCAATACCTCTTATATATATATATATATATATATATATATATATATATATATATATATATTTGCTGCTTTTTGAACACTGCGCAGTTTGTCGCTGGCTAGTGTAAAGTTATGACAGAACTCACAATAGCCTTTGTTTTCAATAAAATTTTGGAAAATGTTTCTGCTTTGAAACAATCTTGTACTGTTAAGTTGATGCAGTGGGCAAAACAGGAGTACGAGAAGTGGTTCAAACCATCCAAACCAAATTAGTACAAGAGCACCTTGGTGGTTAAGGCTGTGTGAGGATGGTCCTTGTCGTGCAACAAGCACGCTCTGAAAGCTGATGGATCAACTTGTGAGCTAGAGTAAGTGCAAGAGGGGCAACCAAAAGAATCGAGAAGCTCTACAAAAATTTATTTTAACAGAAGTCAGTTGTACGATGCCAGTTCAAAAGTAAAAAAAAAGAACTTGATTTTCTTTATGCAAAAATGATTGCTATCGATATGCTACCGTAAAGAACTTCCGACCATCAAGGTTTGAAAATGGTTCAAATGGCTCTGAGCATTATGGGACTTAACATCTGAGGTCATCAGTCCCCTAGAACTTAGAACCACTCAAACCTAACTATCCTAAGGACATCATACACATCCATTCCCGAGGCAGGATTCGAACCTGCGACCGTAGCGGTCGTGCGGTTCAGACTGAAGCGCCTAGAACCGCTCGGTCACAACTTCCGGCGTTTCGCCTTTCGTCGGGGGATGCGCACAGAGCGGTATAAAGAGCACAGTAACCATCATACCGATTTCTATAATATACCAGTGCTGCTCAAAGTTTGCACTTGACAGACCGTGGTAGCGTTTCGTCAGCGTAACAAACAATAGCTGAGAGTTTTCCATTACCACTGGAAATTTCCGATTCGATTAGTAAGGCCTATATTTACAACTTGCTATGGTTAATCGTTTTTGGCAAAAATATGCATTAATATTGACGTTGGCCGCGCGGTATTAGCCGAGCGGTCTGGGGCGCTGCAGTCATGGACTGTGCGGCTGGTCCCGACGGAGGTTCGAGTCCTCCCTCGGGCACTGGTGTGTGTGTTTGTCCTTAGGATAATTTAAGCTAAGTAGTTTGTAAGCTTAGGGACTGACGACCTTAGCAGTTAAGTCCCATAGGATTTCACACACAATATTGGCCTTGTTTTATAACCACCGAAAGTTTTAATTCCGTTCTGATTCGCTGACACAAAGGAAGCACTTCCGTATAAATTACCACAAAAGCAAATTGTTTGGATATTCAAAAGACAGCAACAAAGTAATTGTAACGGCACTGCCAGCTGCTTTTGGTATGCTGTATTAATTTTGGTTCAGACAGTGTTGGTGTTCGCGTTCGTTTCTCATTTGTTAGTCTGCTAATGCACAAATTCTCAAATGAAAACTTTGGGCCAGGAAATAACAATGTTTTGAGAAAGCGCATTATGGAGGTATCATTGTTCAAACGTGTTGCTTTTTTGTAGTAATGAATAAGAAAATATACGAATCCTGCTGTAACACAATTATTCAATGATTTGTTACGATTGGCAAATGACACGACGGCTTCAGATTTCTATCGACAATAGGGGCGAGGAGGATTGGGATCGGGGAGGGGTGGAACTGCCAAGAAATACCTTACAGAATGGTTCAAATGGCTCTGAACACTATGGGACTTAACTTCTGAGGTCATCAATCCCCTAGAACTTAGAACTAATTGAACCTAACTAACCTAAGGACATCACACACATCCCTGCCC
This sequence comes from Schistocerca serialis cubense, assembly GCF_023864345.2. Taxonomy (NCBI): domain Eukaryota; kingdom Metazoa; phylum Arthropoda; class Insecta; order Orthoptera; family Acrididae; genus Schistocerca; species Schistocerca serialis. The sequence goes on from NC_064644.1 coordinate 324,157,540, forward strand.
GATGCAAGATTCGAACCTGCGACCGTAGCGGTCGCGCGGTTCCAGACTGAAGCGCCTAGAACCGCTCGGTCACTCCGGCCGGCGAAATACCTTACAAGATACCCCAACATGACTTACACCGACATGTACCGATCACAAGAATGAAACGAAACTCAGCATTGCATTGACGAGTTAAAGAAAGAAACATTTTTAAAAATGTTAATAACATTTTTAAAAATGTTAATTACACGTGCATAGAATGAGATTTTCACTCTGCAGCGGAGTGTGTGCTGATATGAAACTTCCTGGCAGATTAAAACTGTGTGCCCGACCGAGACTCGAACTGGGGACCTTTGCCTTTCGCGGCAGAAGAGCTTCTGTAAAGTTTGGAAGGTAGGAGGCGAGATACTGGCAGAAGTGAAGCTGTGAGTACCGGCCGTGAGTCGTGCTTCGGTAGCTCAGATGGTAGAGCGCTTGCCCGCGAAAGGCAAAGGTCCCGAGTTCGAGTCTCGGTCGGGCACACAGTTTTAATCTGCCAGGAAGTTACACGTGCATAGATTCTGCGTAGTGATGACCTGTAGTTTTGTCATTTTTAATATAGATGAAAGTAATTTTTCGTCCACAATAAAGTGGCATGTCAGTGGCAGTATACCTTCATTCGAGCTGCTTTTCCACACCAAAAAAATTACGTTTTCTACCGGCTTCCTGTAATTTATTTTTTTATCTCTTCCTATAGTTTGGACATGAGTCAACATTTAAGAGTGGTTTCATTTGGCATCTCATATCTGCTGTTTAAGGCATAAACAGTTCTTTTCAAGCCTTGAGCCGGCCGTTGTGGCCGGGCAGTTTCAGGGATATGATCGCCGTTACCCAGGCACAACACCTCTCTGGGGCACTTGCGTCTTTGGACTTTAGTCAAGCTTTTGATAGAGTTTACCATTCGTTCCTTACGGCCGTTCTCCACCATATGGGTTTCCCAGTAGCCGTTATCACGGTAGTGATGCGCCTTCTACGGGGTGCCTCATCCAGGATTATGTACAATGGCAGACTCACTCCTCCGATAACAATAGGTCGATCCGTACGTCAAGGTTGCCCTCTGTTTCGTACATAGTTCCGCGTAGTCAGCGCGTACACAACTTTCCCACTAGAGGCGCGCCCCGCTAAACACAACAGCGCAGGCGCAGCGCTCGTCCGTCTCTGCACTACGAGATGGCGCTACCATAGAGAAGGACCAAATTCTGCTTCCGCCGATCCGCGTATTAATATGTAATGCAGCCAATGAGATTGCTGCTAACGTAGAACCTTTTCTCCTCGCGTATCACACTCGCGCAGTGATCCCTGAACGCGCGAGGTATTGTAACGAGTGTACATACCTCCGATTACTCAGTCTGCATTAGTCTGCATTTATCTACACCTGTCTGTACCAGTCTGCATTTGTCTGTACCAGTCTATAGTCAAGTTACAGTCTGCGCCTAATAATATCACCATATTCCTGTACATAGCCATGAAGATAAATGAATAGACACTTTGTCAAGTATCAGAGATATGGGAGAATAAGATTAACGTACCAAGACCAAAGGAACTTCACATTGTCAATTGTAAATAGCATCCAGAATCAAGTTAAGTAAGGTTTATGATTGTTATTATTTTAATAAATGTGTGTGAAAATTAATCAAGTTCTGTTTAAAGTTGGTCACCGTCAATCTGCTACTCTAAGCGTGCAAGTGGCATTTCTGTCGTCTGACCTAACGGCAGAAGATAAACACGCCGCGATAAGACCACGAGACATATTGCTGACACTCGCCTACTTCGTGAGAGCGACAAGTCAAATAATCTGATGGTGTGTGTACCGAAGGTCTTACAGTGCGCACACCACACCCTCTATCAGCGATTTTGTACGCCTTTTCCTTGGAATCCTTGCTATGTGGACTAAGACAACGTTTGGTAGGGTTTTCCATAGATCGCTACCGATTCTGTTGCACGGCCTATGCCGACGATGTAGTCATCTGTTTACGTAATGCCGACGATGTTCGAGCTGTTTTGGCGTGGGTAGTGACTTATGTTGAGGCGTCGGGTAGCTCTTTAAACGATCGTAAGTCACAAGTTATGTTCATTGGCACTGGACTTCCCGTGGAGTGCGCTACATCTCTTACCACCGTTGATACCATTCGCTGTTTGGGAATAGATTTTTCATCTGATCTCCGGCGTTCAGCCACCATCAACTGCCGACGCCTCCTTTTAATCATCAGAGCAGGTCTTATGGGCCATCGCCTTCGATCCCTAGATATTCTCCAACGAGCTCGATATGTCAATATATATATATATCGCATCCCGAGTTCCCCATGTAGCACAAGTTCTACCTTTCCCGCTTACTGTGGCACGTCGCCTGTTGGCAGTGATGGCATCTTTCGTCAGCTCTGGGCTGTTGTTCAAGGTTAACTATGCAACCCTTACTCTTCCCCGTGAACGAGGTGGGATAGGTCTGTTTCACGTGCCGGATAAAGCTCGCGTCTTATTTGTCAGCTCCCAGATGACGGTATGGACACGTTGCCCAGCGAGCCTCACTGGTCTCCTCCTGTCGGCATATACGCCGGTCTCACTGTCAGCCCCACTGATGATCTCGGATGTTCCGGACCAGTTCCATTATATAAGCTACTTCTTTCTTTAACTCAGTTATCTACGCCTCACCTTACCAAGACAGCTTTTACTCAAGACAAAGGCAGTATACGATGTCCTCCAATTGGGTCGTCCACCTAACCTGATTGAACAAAAGTTCCCCCAGGTTGACTGGCGTCATGTGTGTCGCGCGGTGTTCGCCTGTTACCTTGAAACGAATGTTCAATCTGTCTGGTACCTAAACTGTCAATGGTAAGCAAATCAACCAATCTCGCCTTCATCGTATCCACCTCCCCCAATCACCTCTATGTTCCACGTGTGGAGTGCCAGACAATGACGAACATCGGTTTGTTTGCAGACCGGCGGCGGAGGTTTGGCAATTGATTCGTCGTATTGTGGCTTTTCTAATGCGGGACATTGCGGATCGGGTTATTCCCCTTTCATTATTACTTCCGGAACGTGACTATTTTCCTCGGACAAAGACCAATGCTGTGAATTGGATTCGCGGACATGCCATTCACTGCCTATTTGGACAAACTGTAGCCTCTGTACTCGATTTTTGGACGTACCTCAATGACCGTCCTTATGTCGTTGTTCGTCACTCAAAATACAGACAATTTTTCTCGAACTTCCTTGGGAGTGCTTTCCACGACCCGCCTTGCAGCTGGAATGTGTTAAGCCAAGAGAGAAGAAGGTTTCCTGTTTGAACCAATGAACATTTCTGAACAATTGAACGGAACACATCAATTTCGAGAAGACGTGACTCAACATAATCGCAGCGGGGCGCAGAAGGCCTCTGATCAATTACACAACAAAAATAAACAAAAAATAAATAAATAAAAATAAAATTTAGAAAAAGGAAGATTTTGTTTTGTTTGTAAGGATAGCCCTAACCCTGAATTCCCGTATTTCTCCTGGTATATAGGCAGCTCTCTGGGGTAGGTTTAGTCAGGAGCCAACGCCTGAAGTGGACCAAATTTTTTTGTTATAGGATGAAAAGTGGCGGTGGCACTTAAAAAAAAGCGGTTCTAGGCGCTTCAATCCGGAACCGCGCTGCTGCTACGGTCGCAGGTTCGAATCCTGCTTCCGGCATGGATGTGTGTGATGCCCTTAGGTTAGTTAGGTTTAAGTAGTTCTAAGACTAGGGGACTGATGACCTCAGATGTTAAGTCACATTATCCTCTTCTCACCTGACCGAAGGTACGCACGAGTAACATTAAATTTTTAACCGACGAGAACGAGCAGGTGCAGAAGGATGCTCTGAAGTGAGGGAAGGAGCTGGCGGATGAGTTCGTTGAGCAGGGCATAAGAAAGCTTGTGCCACAGCTCATCACGTGCACTGAATGTGATAGCGATTATGTAGAAAAATTGCCAACAATTGTATCAACTTACTTACTTACTTATTCCTCTGCTCTACAGTCATCGAAGGGCCTTGGCCTGCTCACAATATCCTGTCATTCTATCTGGTCCATGGCTTTCCATCTCCATCCTCTGACACCCAGCTTTTTCATGTCTTCTTCAATCCCGTACACTCATCTCTTTCTGGGACGTCTCTTCCGTCGTCTGCCTTCAGCGTTACTATCAAAAATCTTCTTATTTATTCTCTCTTCCTCATTCTGACCATGTGTTCTTATTTTAATGGTAGCGACAATGTCAAGTTCTTCAGAAAGTTGTTCTAATTCTGCATTCGTACGAATGTGTCATCCTTCTTAATCGTACATTTGGCCATATTTTTACGCACAAACTTTCTCTTCCAAATGCTAAGGATCCTTTCCTCAGTTGCAGTCATGATCCACGTCCCGGCACCATACATAACAACTGGTCTTATAATTGTTTTATAAATGACGATTTTAGGTTTCCGTGATAGAAGTGAGCTCCTAAGCATGGGTAGTGTGGCAAAAAGCATCTGTTGCCTGCTGCTATTCTAGCTTTCACCTCGCTGCTGATGTCATTTGTCTCTGTGATAGCAGATCCGAGATATTTGAAGTCTCTCATCCTTTCAAACTCCTTGTCGGTTATCCTGACATAGTGAGTTTTGCTGGTTGGTCACTGCCATATATTTGGTGGTGGTGGTGGTGGTTAGCGTTTAACGTCCCGTCGACAACGAGGTCATTAGAGACGGAGCGCAAGCTCGGGGTAGAGAACGATTGGGAAGGAAATCGGCCGTGCCCTTTCAAAGGAACCATCCCGGCATTTGCCTGAAACGATTTAGGGAAATCACGGAAAACCTAAATCAGCATGGCCGGAGACGGGATTGAACCGTCGTCCTCCCGATATATTTGGTCTTTTCGACATTGACTACCAGGCAAAGTACCCTTGTACCTCTCTTCAGTTGTTGATAGGCATCAGCCAGCACAGCAGTGCTTCGTGCGAGTAATTCCACATCGTCTGCGTAGACTAGGTACCGCAGTGAACGATTAAAAATGGTTCCTTCTCTATTTAACCCTATCTGACGACTTTTTCTACAAAAATTGTCAACAAGTGTATGAACAACATCCCATAATTTTTTTTTTTTCAAATGTCAGTGGGAAAGAGATATAAACGGATTGAGTGCCAAATAGGAGGAACAAAGTTACAACAGGTGGACGGTTTCAAGTGCTTAGGATGCATATTCTCACAGGATGGCAACATAGTGAAAGAACTGGAAGCGAGGTGTAGCAAAGCTAATGCAGTGAGCGCTCAGCTACGATCTACTCTCTTCTGCAAGAAAGAAGTCAGTACCAAGACTAAGTTATCTGTGCACCGTTCAATCTTGCGACCAACTTTGTTGTATGGGAGCGAAAGCTGGGTGGATTCAGGTTACCTTATCAATAAGGTTGAGGTTAATATGGAAGTAGCTAGGATGATTGTAGGTACTAGTAGATGGGAACAATGGCAGGAGGGTGTCCACAATGAGGAAATCAAAGAAAAACTGGGAATGAACTCTATAGATGTAGCAGTCAGGGCGAACAGGCTTAGATGGTGGGGTCATGTTACACGTATGGGAGAAGCAAGGTCACCCAAGAGACTCATGGGTTCAGCAGTAGAGGGTAGGAGGAGTCGGGGTAGACCAAGGAGAAGGAACCTGGATTCGGTTAAGAATGATTTTGAAGTAATAGGCTTAACATCAGAAGAGGCACCAATGTTAGCACTGAATAGGGGATCATGGAGGAATTTTATAAGGGGGACTATTCTCCAGACCGAACGCTGAAAGGCATAATCAGTCTTGATGATGATGATGATGATGTATTTTTTCTAAAACAAATATCAAAATCTAGTACACTACTTTCTGAAAATGCCTCACATGTATTTTCTATCGCGGATGCCACCATTTTGAATATCAATGCTAGCGATGGAAAACAGCGCGATCTTCCATTGTGTCATTGTTGCCACCCTAAACTGTGAGAGTTAACTTTCAGTCTATATGTGTATTCCGGAAATAACGTCATTATTGTTGTCACACGGATACTTTCTTTTTGTCCCATCTCTTGAATCACCGTGCACTTGTCGCAGCAGCGTTTTCTTCGGGGACGTACCGCGAGTGACCAACTCGGCCGCGAGTCGCGTGAAAAGCGCCAGCCGGCGCGGCGCGGCGATTTCTCGTCGCTTTCGCAGGCGGGCCCCGGCGCCTGGACGGCTGCATTGTCCGTCGGTGTTCTCCACGGCGCCGCCTCGCCTAATTAAAGGCGGCGAGAAACTGCCGGCCCTGCCGTCTTCCGGCCACGCGCCGCGCGCCCGCCGATTAATCTCGCTCCTGAGGAAGTGCCTCTTTCTTTGAAACGCTGCCATGCTTATTTCTGGGGCGCCGCTTCCGACTGCGCGGCTTCTCTTCTCTTCAGACGCTACACGCCTTGGGCTGGCGCAGGAAAGAAACACAGAATGCCCAGACACAACAGTACCTCTGGCGTATTCTCGCCGTAGGTGCTATACAGATCACGGCAGAGTGTGTGATGGCACGAGGCAGTAGGCTTCTGTGTCTGCCAGCGAGCTGCCGATGGACCGTCACAAGTCTAGAAAGAAGTTACACAGTCGCTCTTGTTCACCAGGTGTTGCTAAACCTTTCACTGTGTTACCACATTTAGAACCGCTTTCATAAACTGCATCACTTGGCGTTATACACTTATGAGCAAAACATTAGGACCACTGCCTAGTGTTACTTGTTGTTGTTGTGGTCTTCAGTCCTGAGACTGGTTTGATGCAGCTATCCATGCTACTCTATCCTGTGCAAGCTTCTTCACCTCCCAGTACTTACTGCAACCTACATCCTTCTGAATCTGCTTAGTGTATTCATCTCTTGGTCTCCCTCTGCGACTTTTACCCTCCACGCTGCCCTCCAATGCTAAATTTGTGATCCCTCGATGTCTCAGAACATGTCCTAGCAACCGGTCCCTTCTTCTTGTCAAGCTGCTCCACAAACTCCTCTTCTCCCCAGTTCTATTCAGTACCTCCTCATTAGTTATGTTATCTACCCATCTAATCTTCAGCATTCTTCTGTAGCACCACATTTCGAAAGCTTCTATTCTCTTCTTGTCCAAACTATTTGTCGTCCATGTTTCACTTCCATACATGGCCACACTCCATACAAATACTTTCAGATACGACTTCCTGTCACTTACATCTGTATTCGATGTTAACAAATTTCTCTTCTTCAGAAACGCTTTCCTTGCCATTGCCAGTCTACATTTTATATCCTCTCTACTTCGACCATCATCAGTTATTTTACTCCCTAAATAGCAAAACTCCTTTACTGCTTTAAGTGTCTCATTTCCTAATCTAATTCCCTCAGCACCACCCGACTTAATTCGACTAAATTCCATTATTCTCGTTTTGCTTTTGTTGATGTTCATTTTATATCCTCCTTTCAAGACACTGTCCATTCCGTTCAATTGCTCTTCCAAGTCCTTTGCTGTCTCTGAGAGAATTTCTTCTCCATGGATTTTAATACCTACTCCGAATTTTTCTTTTGTTTCCTTTACTGCTTGCTCAATATGCAGATTGAATAACATCGGGGAGAGACTACAACCCTGTCTCACTCCCTTCCCAACCACTGCTTCCCTTTCATGCCCCTCGACTCTTATAACTGCCATATGGTTTCTGTACAAATTGTTACTTAAACATCGATAATCTTATCGATAATGTCTGCGCTATCGTCACTATCGGTAGTCTGGTTTAACGTTAGATAGTCCTTTCGTTTGCAATGTAATTCTTTTTGAACTGGCGCCTGAAAAGTTGTCGGTTCCTATTACGTCCATGGCGTTTGGAGTGCAGACTGAAAGAAGATTGTGGGGAGTTATTACATCAACAACAAATATAGTGGCACCTTAGCTAGTCTGAGGTGTTTATAAAGTAATTGTTAAAAGATTGGTCGCTGTTGAGGAGGGGGTCGTGAAAGAGGGAATTTCCTTGTTTGTCTTTCAGTGATGACAACTCAAGGTCGTGCGCATCTCGTGTCGGTGAGATGCTTATGGTAAAAAGTACACATGTAAGCCGGCTGTGGTGGCGGTGCGGTTCTAGACGCTACAGTCTGGAACTGCGCTGCTACTACGGTCGCAGGTTCGAATCCTGCCTCGGGCATGGATGTGTGTGATGTCCTTAGGTTAGTTAGGTTTAAGTAGTTCTAAGTTCTAGGGGACTGATGACCTCAGACGTTAAGTCCCATAGTGCTCAGAGCCATTTGAACCATTCGAAGTGCACACGTAAATAACATGGATTCGTGAATGGGCAATAAACTGATTTTCATCTTAAAATGTATGAACTTACTTACTTGTAACAAGGAATACAAATGTAAATAAGGCTGTCGTAATACAACGGAGTTAGCAGAGGAAAAAATGATATTTTAAAGATTTGCTAAGTATTTCTGATTGTACTGTATAACGCATTTTAAAAAAATGTAATTATTGTTATTGGTTAAACACACCTTCTACTGTCGTCTTCTGTTTCTGAGTCCTCGTTGTAGTTACAAGGGTTTTCAGTTGCACATGTTAATGTGTACAGTGATTCTAAAACACGGAACACTGACGCAGCCCTAATGACCCTGCGTCACTTCTGCTTTTGCAGAAGCACAAATATCATTCATATGTTGGTTGCCATTGTTGTGGTCGATTAGCGGTGCTTGTCCCTTCAAGGATACACCAGCTTCCGCAAAACTGAATATAGTAAAAGCACAACCTGTCGAGTGCAAGTTTTTTTATTTGTATGATGGCTGGACATAATCATTAAAATATACAGCTGTATTTACATGCTATCTGCTTTCACAGCATTGCAGTGCATATTCATAACTAATCCGCGCGAAATGTGAAAGTTTCAGTGGGTGTGAGACAAAACTAATCTCTTCTAGCCAACAGTTGACTGTGAATGTTCAGAAATGTTTTTGCAAAACATCAAATCCTGTAGATATTTCTTAAGCTCTTGCCCGTTAATGCTGATACCCGTTGTTGGAAACCTGTCCAGCGGATTAATAAGCTCACCATTCTTTTTTGATTTTTTCGAGTTTACACCATTCTGAAATCTGATTAATAATTTTTTCGAGCGTCACGAAGAGGAATTCTGCCTCTAAAGCTTCTAGCTCTACGGGATATCGTAGGAGCTGTCCTCAGTGTGCCAACAGTGGCTTCTTCGTCACTCATTTCGTTATTTAAATTGAAACCTCCCCTTAGAAAAATTTATGAATGATTGTGCTGATAAACCCCTTACGTTAATTGATTTTCAAACAGCTGAGCAAAACTGAACGTACTCAGACATTTCTCTCTTTACTTATTCTGATCATCACTAAACTGACACACAATATTTTTTAGCGCAACGCAATCTGACTTTCAAAAATACCAACAAAAGAATGGCCCTGACTAACAATAACCTATACCTTTCATGAATCACTTACCTCACAAAAATCTTCGTTACTCGAACTGCTGCAATACAGAGAGCGCCAATATGCCAGCTAAATAAATGATTCTAACTACTGAAGGCACTAACTACTGATAGCCAAATGAAAGATTTCGATAGAGAACAAACAATGTATTTTCCTTAATAGTGTTCAAAAGTCATTATATATATATATATATATATATATATATATATATATATATATATATATATATATATCAGTTCATGACATCCAGTCTTACAAATTTACCCTCTCTGATGGACACAGGTCCAGATCATCCGCTCTCAAAACTCCGCCATCTCCCTCCACACATCCACCACTGCTGGCGGCTCACCTCCAACTGCGCAACGCTACGCGCTGTTCACATCCAACTGCCCAACACTACAATAGCGAATATTACAACAATGCCAACCAGCCACAGACTGCACATAGCACAGTCAGTGATTTTCATACAGAGCGCTACGTGGCGTTACCAATATAAAAACCTAAACAGCCTACTTACACCTAAACAACCTAGTTACAAAACGCCACACAACAACAGGGTTATACTCCATCACGCAACTATAGTGACACAACTACTGAATCGCTCTCGTTAGCAGAAGTGGGACAAACAGCACAGTAGCGAAGAAGTGTTCCGAATGGTGCCGACATTAAACGATCAGTACTTTTCGCACGCCACCGATAGTCTCTGTTGGCTGAGGAAATTATGCGCTTCCGAGATTATTTTGTTCATGTAAGAGGTGCGAAAATAGAGTTTTTTTGTTATTGTTTTGAAAATGAATCTAAAAATCAATTATCTGTGTGAAATTTTTCAAGATAGTGGAGGACAATAGTCTGTTTGTAAAGTGTACCATTTGCATTAAAGATTATAATCTTGATCAGGGAATAGGATTAATTTAAGAGACCACTGTAAAGAAAGCACGGTGAAAAAAGAAAGCATGGTGAAAAACTAGGAACCATGAATTACACTACTGGCCATTAAAATTGCTGCGCCACGAAGATGACGTGCTACAGACGTGAAATTTAACCGACAGGAAGAAGATGCTGTGAGTGCAAATGATTAGCTTTTCAGAGCATTCACACAAAGTTGGCGTCGGTGGCGACCCCTACAACGTGCTGACACGAGGAAAGTTTCCAACCGATTTCTCATACACAAACAGCAGTTGACCGGCGTTGCCTGGTGAAACGTTCTTCTGACGCCTCGTTTGAGGAGGGGAAATGCGTACCATCACATTTCCGACTTTGATAAAAGTCGGATTATAGCCTATCGCGATTGCGGTTTATCGTATCCCGACATTGCTGCTCGCGTTGGTCGAGATCCAATGACTGTTAGCACAATATGGAATCGGTGGGTTCAGGAGGGTAATACGGAACGCCGTGCTGGATCCCAACGGCCTCGTATCACTAGCAGTCGAGATGACAGGCATCTTATCCGCATAGCTGTAACGGATCGTGCAGCCACGTCTCGATCCCTGTGTGAACAGATGGGGAAGTTTGCAAGACAACAACCATCTGCACGAATATTTCGACGAAGTTTGCAGCAGCATGGACTATCAGCTCGGAGACCATGGCTGCTGTTACCCTTGACGCTGCATCACAGACAGGAGCGCCTGCGATGATGTAAAATGGCTCTGAGCACTATGGGACTTAACTACTTAGGTCATCAGTCCCCTAGAACTTAGAACTACTTAAACCTAACTAACCTAAGGACATCACACACATCCATGCCCGAGGCAGGATTCGAACCTGCGACCGTAGCGGTCACGCGGTTCCAAACTGACGCGCTTAGAACCGCACGGCCACACCGGCCGGCTGCGATGATGTACTCAATGAGGAACCTGGGTGCACGAATGGCAAAACGTCATTTTTTCGGATGAATCCAGGTTCTGTTTACAGCATCATGATGGTCGCATCCGTGTTGGGCGACATCGCGGTGAACGCCCATTGGAAACGTGTATTCGTCATCGCCATACTGGCGTATCACCCGGCGTAATCGTAGGGGGTGCCATTGTTTACACGTTTCGCATTGACGGCCCTTTGAACAGTGGACGTTACATTTCAGACGTGTTACGACCCGTGGCTCTACCCTTCATTCGGTCCCTGCGAAACCCTACATTTCAGCAGGATAATGCTCGACCGCATGTGGCAGGTCCTGTACGGGCTTTTCTGGATACAGAAAATGATTGCTGCCCTGGGCAGCACCTTCTCCAGATCTCTCACCAACTGAAAACGTCTGGTCAACGGTGGCCGAACAACTGGCTCGTCACAATACGCCAGTCACTACTCTTGATGAACTGTGGTATCGTGTTGAAGCTGCATGGGCAGCTGTACCTGTACACGCCATCCAAGCTCTGACTCAATGCCCAGGCGTATCAGGGCCGTTATTATGGCCAGAGGTGGTTGTTCTGGGTAATGATTTATCAGGATCTATGCACCCAAATTGCATGAAAATGTAATCACATGTCAGTTCTAATATACGAGTAATATATTTGTCCAATGAATACACGTTTATTATCTGGATTTCTTCATGGTGTAGCAATTTTAATGACCAGTAGTGTAGCAATGTTTCAAGTCCTTTCCGGGCGTTTGTGTGATCATGGGTCGTTTCAGGCAGATGTACGCGAAGAGAGGCGTTGGACTGTGTGTATTCCAGATTTTCAGGACTGGGTTCTACAGTATATTGAGACTAACCTTAGTACAAGCTCCAGCCAACTGGCCTGCACACTTGGTGTAAGCCAAAGTACAATTATGTGTATCCTGCGTGACAACCGCTATTGTCCCTACAACGTGTAGTCCCATGGGGGCCACTTTGTCGGTTTTATTAATGTTAACCCTTTACAAGAGAGTTCTGGAGAGTTGTGCAAATATCGCAGTAATTTCATTCAGTGTCAATCCGCGGCCTTCACGAACAGTTTCCTCAATTTTTTTGCACCAACTCATCAGTCAGCGTCACAGGTGCCGACTCCATGGGGCCTGAGGGGGCCCGAGCCCCCTCAAAAATTCGTTTGGGAGGGGGGGGGGAGGGCGGATCCCCCGCCCCAATAATGTAAGAAAATTATTAGTTACATCATGCTTTATAAAATCACAAAATTATGTTCAAATTTTTTATTTTCCTTGTTTGATGAAAGTTGCATTTTAAAATACATTCAGTAATGAGTTAAAACAATTATTATGGTAGTAAGCAGGTTAACTGAAAACGAGTGATCTGAATCATGATACTGTTACGGTGCTGCGGGCACACTTAGAATTTGTCTCGGTGCGCGAACTTTCAGGTAAAATCTGGCGCCCGTGGGCCAGTGCTGCGGCCGCGGCGACATCAAAAGGACCGGAGTAGAAGCGCCTGGAAGCCTCCGCTTCGCGTCGCCTTGACGCTTCGAGACATTACAACGCCACGACTATATAAAGACCACCCTGCTGTCGCAGTCATTCAGTGTGGATAGTTTCATTCAGTGCATGCTGCAGACCTGTTTAGTGTTCCGACTTTCGTACCTTGTCGACTATTTTATATGACTATATTTTATTCTCTTACTTTAATCTCATAGTGTATTGTGAATTAAGTTTGCAATGGATAAATTTGTTGCCAAAAAGGCGCGCTTGGAAGTTAATGATACCGCAAGTCAACCTCCAATTATTGTGTCGTCAATTGCTTCGTCGTCTTCAGGCAAGAACCGTTCACAATCGAAACCTGGATAATCTGGTAAGGGAAGATCGTTTCAGAAGTCTTGGTTGATCAAATATACATGGCTAGAATATGAAGCATCTACCGAAAAAGTTTTTTGCAAAACCTGCAAATACGCAGATGCTAAAAATCTTTTACAGTTTTCTTCAAAAAAAAGAAGAAGCATTTACTTCCTGGAAAAAGGCTTTGGAGAAATTACGTCTTCATGAAAGTACATTTACGCATAAAGAAGGTGTTCTGAAGCTAAATTCTGTCATTAACCGAAGTGTGGCCTCCCAAATGAATGAGCAGTTAGGTAGTGATATGAAGAAAGGCCCTTTAGCTCTTGAGACAATTTTACTACCGTGTATTTTCTATGCCGACAAGGACTAGCAATTAGAGGGCACGGGGATGTAAACTCAATTTTTCTTTCGATTGTTGTAGCTATGAAAGAATGACATACCTGAGTTTAAAGATTGGCTAGGGAGTTCAGGGTATAGATTGACGTCCCACGATATTCAAAACGAGATCGTTAATCTACTAGGGACGTCTGTGTTGAGAAAGGTATTGGCTTCAGCCAAGAAGACTGAACATTTTTCTATTATGGTTGACGAAACAAGTGATTCTTCGATTCACTAAAAAAGTGTCATTTTGTTTTCATACCGTCGATGATTCCTTAATCATCGACGAAGATTTTAGTGGCTTATACAAGACCCCAAACACTGAATCACAAACTATGTTTAGTATTTTAAAAGTCGTTTTTGCTCGTCTTGATGGATAACTTAAGAGGACAGTGCTATGATGGTGCCTCGAATATGAGAGGAAAGTTCAAAGGACTAAAAAAGATAGTTTTGGATATACAACCAAAAGCACGTTATGTGCACTGCACTGCTCACAGTTTAAACTTCGCAGTTATCGATAGTCTCCGCCATCTTACGTCTATGAGGGATATTATGGCTTTAGCTTAGGACATAATAGACACGTTAAGGGAATCCAACAAAAGGATGGGAGTTTTCAGAACCATACGCTGTGAGAGCGCCAACGACCAAGCTGGTCTACGAACCCTTTACCCGACTCGATTGACTGTGCGAGCTTCTAGTATTTAGAGAATACTGAAAACTTTGAAGAACTTATAGAATTTTTTGAAACATGTTCTGCAGAGGACAAAACTGGCAGGTTTCAAATGTGCAGGCTACCTGAGTCAATGTTACACTTCAAGACTTATTTCTTTTTACGTCTTTATTGCCATGCAATAAACCAGTAAAGGATGTTAATGAAAAAATTCAATACCCTCATCTATGTGTTGCTGATCTGGAAAAAATATATGAGGGCTTGATTTGTATATTGAATAGAATGCGTGATAGTTTTGAACACTTTTGGGAATTGTGTTTAAAAGAAAAACCTTCACAAGCTGATGATCCTTCGCTTCCTCGGAATGGGAGTACACCAAAGAAGTACGAAAACAACGAAGACAACTCACTGCACACTTTCAAAACCCCAAAGGAATACTACAAAACTATTTACAATGAAACTTCCTGGCAGATTAAAACTGTGTGCCCGATCGAGACTCGAACTCGGGACCTTTGCCTTTCGCGGGAAAGTGCTCTACCATCTGAGCTACCGAAGCACGACTCCCGCCCGGTCCTCACAGCTTTACTTCTGCCAGTATCTCGTCTCCTACCTTCCAAACTTTACAGAAGCTCTCCTGCGAACCTTGCAGAATTGCACTCCTGAAAGAAAGGATACTGCGGAGACATGGCTTAGCCACAGCCTGGGGGATGTTTCCCGAATGAGATTTTCACTCTGCAGCGGAGTGTGCGCTGATATGAAACTTCCTGGCAGATTAAAACTGCAGTTTTAATCTGCCAGGAAGTTTCATACCAGCGCACACTCCGCTGCAGAGTGAAAATCTCATTCTCTCTATTTACATTGAAGTTTGTGAAACGGTGCAATCTTGCATTATTGAGCGGTTTGTTCCAACTGGACTCACACAGGTCAATGCAGTTGAACAAGAGTGCTTGCTTTTCGCAAACAGAGGTGAAACAAATTTGGAAAACTTAACTGAGTTTTTCAAAAATGACCTAGGTATTGAGAGACTGCGCTTCAACTTGATATGTTACCCGATGTCGCCAATAAAAAATAACTGTCTTAAAAAAACATGCATAATATAAGAAAGTACATTACATAAGAGCCTGCAGTTGGAGAAATGTTATGTGAAGTAGTGAAGTGCGTTAAGCTTCTTCAAGTAGTTCCAATCACGATAGCAACAGCAGAACTGTCAATTAGCGCCCTTAGACGTCTGAAGTCATATCTCCGATCAACAATGGGACAGAAGCGATTGAACAACTTGGCTGTTCTTCATGCCCACCGAGATGTTTTGGATGAATTGGATATCCGACCAGTCATCAACGACTTCATATTCAGTAATCCAGTCAGACGGACATTTGCACCTTTCTAAAGACACTCTAGCACTAATAATGGCATTTAGAGCAATATTAAGAATCTTTATAAAATAGAGAATTAAATACATACATGAAAATTTTCAGTTTCGAAATATTAGTACTAGTTCAGTACTGTATTACTATATAACTATAGTACCGTATTAGTTATTTTCAAATACTTGAATATTTTTAGGGTGTAAGACCCAATTAAAACCCGCTATTTACATACTTTTTGACTGAAAGTGTTAGGCATACCGTATTAACTTTATTAATTGTAGTAAAGCATTAACTTTGATATATTGTTTTTATTTAATGAACCCTGAGACTCATTCAGAGTAAGCTTAAATTAGCTATTTCACTTATTAATCAAAGTGCTATTACCGTGTGACAGCAATATTTTATGTCTTATTCTTTTAATTATCGTTTAGGATTTATTTAAATATAATTTCAGTCTGCCCAGAGCTCTATATATACTGATCATATGACTGTAAAATGCTTAAAAACTTTAAAACTCACTATTTTAATCTAAAATTTAGAAATTTCCCTGGCAAGACCTCCACAGTATGCCCCCCCCCCCCCCCCGCGCCCCAATATTTTTTATATGTCGGCGCCCTTGGTCAATATGGAAAGTGTTTCACTCCTCTGTTCGTCATAAATATATGTCCTGTCTCCACTAAACTCCCTACAGCACTTGAACACACTCGGTTTGTGAATAACACCTTTGCAGTAAGCGGTTTTGATTAGCGTAAAAATTTCGGTACGTGTTATTCATTCCGGGAGTAGGAAGCGAATTACAGCATGTGGCTCGCACTTAAAACTAGCCGATAAACCAAATCGGAGACAACTGTGCAGTAATTTGCAAGCACGCATTGTAGGTGGATGGTCTCGCAGAGAGACGTATACTCTGACGAGGCGACATTTCACTTAAGTGGCAAAGTGAACAAGCATAATTTGACAACACCGATACACAAAACCCGCATACCTCTCTGGAACATGAATATGATTCTCCAAAACTTGACGTTCTCTGCGCTATAATCAACTGCAGAGTCATTGGTTCTTTCTTCTTCGCAGAATCTACCGTTACAGGCATAACTTATCTTGGTATGCTTTCGAACTGGCTGTTGCCTCAGTTGACAGCAAAGGGACCCGGCTTCAATTTGTAGCGGGACGGAGCCCTGCCATATTGGCATAACCTCATAGCTCAACAAACATCTTCCACAGATTGGTAGTGCTGCGTCGAATGATGCGCCGTTACTGTTGGGGCTCTCCAGGTCATCTGACCTTACACCGACCTATTTTTGTCTTTTCGGGATGTATGAAGACATGGCTTACGTACTCTCATTCCCGTAGGACTTGCAGCAGCTGTGGCACTGGGCAATCGACGTAGTTAACTCAATTGACGGGGCGATGTTGAAACTGTCTGGCAGAAAATACAGTAATGGATACACATCTCCCGTGTCACAAGTGGAGCCCACATTAGACATCTGTGCGAACTGAGAATTAACCTTTTACTCTATGTGTGTATTTCTGAAATAAAGCCATTACTGTAGTGAGAGGAATATTTCATTTTTGCCCCAATCATTTTAATCGCCCTGTACTTCCCATCGTCAGATCCCTACCACAAAGTGATTTTAATATCACACTCACCAGCTAAGCGAGAATGGAATCGACAACGTTAATGGGCACAGACCGCAACAACAAAGGCACATGGGTATCCGACGATCCAGCAACAGGTTCGACGCCACCCTTGGAATCTCAGCTCGGCGCTTACGAAAAAAGTAATTGTTACTACTAAAAGACCAGCAGCAGTTCACATGAGTTGCAATAACCTGTACCATTTCCTGAAAGTAATAACCTCTCACAACTGTGATTCTTAGATGAAAATATAAAAATAAAAAGTGAAAAAGAAACAAAATCAGAACTGAAAATTATAAAGAGGGTACGTGAAAGTGAGAAATCTGTGCAATAAAAATGTTTTTTTTTCTTTCTAAAAACTTTAAATTAAGGTGTTATTAAACAGTAGTAAAATCTGAAGCCCTTTATGGATCGGAAACACTGCTTTTGTCCTGGTGCAAAATGGCGTTAGAAGATTTGTACAGAAAGAAAATTCTTGTGAAAAATATTAAGTCCTATCAAGAACAAAGATGGCGATTGGATTTTGACATCAAGTAAGAAAATATACTCACCCTGGCCTAATATAACTGATGAGACCAGGAAAATACGAATTACACTCTATAAACATCTAGAAAGAACTAAGGAAGATTCATTAACAAAGAAGGTCCACACGTTCTTCAGAACTTGGCCAACAGATAAAGAAACTGGGTGGAGAGGCGAAACAAAAAAGAACTGAGAAGGTACGTAGACTGAACAGATGTTACTCAAGAGAGACGAATTCAGACGAAAAGTTGTAAGTAGGCTGTTCAGGTTTTTTTATTGGTAACGCCACGTAGCGCTCTATATGAAAATCACTGGCTGTGCTGTGTGCAGTCTGTAGCTGGTTTGCATTGTTGTTTGCTGTTGTAGTGTTGGGCAGCATGAATGTTAACAGCGCGTAGCGTTGCGCAGTTGGAGGTGAGCCGCCAGCAGTGGTGGATGTGGGGAGTGAGATGGTGGAGTTTTGAGAGCGGATGATCTGGACAGAGACAGTAAATTTTGCTAACTATGCCTATCAGTAGTTAGTGCCTTCAGTAGTTTGAATCTTTTATTTAGCTGGCAGTAGTGGCGCTCGCTGTATTGCAGTAGTTCGAGTAACGAAGATTTTTGTGAGGTAAGTGATTTGTGAAACGTATAGGTTAATGTTAGTCAGGGGCATTCTTTTGTAGGGATTACTGAAAGTCAGATTGCGTTGCGCAAAAAATATTGTGTGTCAGTTTAGTGTTGATCAGAACAGGTAAAGAGCGAAATGTCTGAGTACGTTCAGTTCTGCTCAGCTGTTTGAAAATCAAATAATGTAAGAGGTTTATCAGCACAGTACTTCATAAATTTTGCTAAGGGGACGTTACAAAGTCAACAAACTAAAGGTTTTCAAGAAGCTAAAACAAACAGAAAGACCATTGGAGTAAATGGATCAGATGGAAGGAAAAAGAGTTCATTTAGAGAAAATGAGAGAATTTTTGAGAAGGCTGAAGGAAAAGAGAAGTAAATAGAGAAAAGAACGTGATAAATACAATTATACAAGAACACTTACACTGTACAGTATTTTAGAAAGTAGGGTTTATTTTCCTTATAGGCTAGCTCTCACTTCCATTAATAGGCCCACTGGAAAATGTATTTGATATTACATCCCTCTTTATAAAAGGGAACTTTAAAATTCGACGAACTTTCCGTACGTTTCCCTACGTATGCTTCTGTGTGTGTATAATTAGGTTTTGCAAGACATTTTGACATCTTTTATTGTAATGATGCACTCTAACTAATGTAATTTTAGGCTAATTACCTCCATTAATTGATCCCTTATGTACTTTTTGGTGAATGTCATCAAAGGGCGGCCGGGTGTGACCAGACAAACGCGGTGTGTGGCGTCCTTCTAGAAGCTAAAGGGGACGACTGCATAGGAAATCGAAGCGAGGTTTCTCACCTCAGACGACGCCAGTTTCTCCTGCGCTGTTCTGCCTTTAATTGCGAAACGTGCTGCAGCGACGGAGAACGGCGAAGGAGACACCAGCCGAACATGCCACAGGTGGTTCTCGTCTACCCGCCTGGACGTATAATCATAGCAGAGCTGCTGCCTTGCGGAGTCCACCTCGACAGCGTCTGGCGTCGCTCGGCATCGATCCATACACACCAAATTTTTATACGTCACAACTCTTGTAAGTCAGTTACGGCCACTTGAAACATTATCAATGTCAATGAAATTCACCAAAAGCCCTGTGTCTCAAGATTTTTTTTAAATTGTATTTTGAAGGCTACCAGTTTCAGCATTTCACCACACCATCTTCAGGCCCCGTATGCCTCTCTCCAAATAAACGAAAATGTCATATATAACCATAAATCTCTGCATGTTGTGAATTCTGTTGCTACACTAGGACTTCATTCGATGACTTCATTGTAACTATCAAGTCTTCGAATAAAGCACTAGTGTAACAACTGAATTCATAAATTAAGAAATATATGGTTCTATATGACATTTTAGTTTATTTGGAGATATATATATATCGGGCCTGAAGATGATATATTGAAATGCTGAGACTGGTAGCCTTCAAATCAAAACAAAGTAACATCTTAAGATACAGGGCTGTTGGTGAATTTCATTGACATTCGCCGTTACTTAACCAGCCGATGTCGACTGTCCATGATGGACCAACAGAGACTTTAAACATTGTTGTTTTTTGGTCTTCAGTCATAAGAAAGGTTGATGCTGGTGTTCTACCCTGTACAAGCCTCTTAGTCTTCCAATAAATGCTACAACCCATATCCATTTGATCCTCCTCCCTACAGTGATCCTCGATCTCCTTCTATAATTTTTACCCCCACCTCCAGCATAACCCAAAACTTACTAAACTAACGATTAATCTATGCATCAGGAAGTGTCCTATCAAGAGACCCCTCCTTTTAGTCAAGTTTCGTCGTAATTTTTTCCGCATTTCGGGTCTGAACCTCCCCATTACACCAAATTGCGTGGTTCACTCGCCTGAACAGTGAGCGAACACTACAAGATCAGATTGTGCTCTGCTGTCAGAGACACAAACACAAAACTCACAGCCCCACTAATGTCTGAAGTAGTGCTGGAGGGAAGTGACACCATGAATCCTGGAGGGCTGTCCATAAATCCGTAAGAGTACTAGGGGGTGGAGATCTCTTCTGAACAGCACGTTGAAAGCCATCCCAGATATGCTCAATAATGTTCGCGTCTGGAGAGTTTGGTGGCCAAGGGAAGTGTTTAAACTCATAATAATGTTGCTGGATCCAATCTGTTGCAATTCTGGACGTTTAGGGTGTTGCACTGTTTTGCAAGAATTGCCCAAGTCCGTCGGAATGCATAGTGGACACGAATGGATACAGGTGATCAGACAGGATACCTACGTACGTGTCACCTGTCAGAGTCGTGTCTAGACGTATCAGGGGTCCCATATCACTCCAAATGTCCCCTCCTGATATGCAGGGTCCATGGATTCATGAGTTTTCTCCTACCCGTACACGTCCCTCCACTCGATACAATTTGAAACGGTACTCGTCTGACCAGGCAACATGTTTCCAGTATCAACAGTCCATTGTCGGTGTGGACGGGACCATGCCAGGCGTAAAGCTTTGTGTCGTGCAGTCATCAAGAGTACACGAGTGGGTCTTCGGCTCCGAAAGCCCATATCGATGATGTTTCGTGGAATGGTTCGCACGCTGATACTTGTGGATGGCCCAGCATTGAAATCTGCAGCAATTTGCGGAAGGGTTGCACTTCTGTCACGATGAACGATTCTCTTCAGTCATCGTTGGCCCCGTTCTTGCAGGATCTTTTTCCGGTCGCAGCGATGTCAGACATTTGATGTTTTACCGGATTCCTGTTATTCACGGTACACTCGTGATATGGTAATAAGGGAGAATCCTCACTTCATCGCTACGTCGAAGATCCTGTGTTCCATCGCTCGTGCGTCGACTATAACACCACGTTCAAACTCACTTAAATCTTGATAACCTGCAATTGTAGGAGCAGCAGCCGATATAACAACTGCGCCAGACACTTGTCTTACATAGGTGTCGCCGACCGTAGCGCTGTATTCTTCCTGCTTAGATATCTCTGTATTTGAATGCCTATGTCAGTTTATTTGACGCTTCAGTGTACTTCGTCTGTTGTTGAAATTCGGTTACAGGGATCGTCACTTTCATCTGCAGCCAACGACAAGGCCACTAATAGCCTAATAGCAGAAATATTTATCAACCTTGCAGAGAATGAAATATTAACACTAAAAGACAACATCCCAAACCAAGCTGAATTCCATAAGAAGTATGTAGATGACGCTATCATTCCATTTGATGTCACAGATGACGAAGTAACAGACCTTCTTAATAAGTTCAATAACCTAATTAAAAATATCGAACAGAAAACTTACTGGTACAGACATCACCGTACCAAACTGCTCCACACGTCCCAGCTCCCACAAAAAAAGGTGTCTATAGATTAGTGCTCTACAGAGCCCATAAAAAAATGGTTCAAATGGCTCTGAGCACTATGGGACTTAACATCTGTGGTCATCAGTCCCCTAGAACTTAGAACTACTTAAACCTAACTAACCTAAGGGCATCACACACATCCATGCCCGAGGCAGGATTCGAACCTGCGACCGTAGCAGTCGCGCGGCTCCGGACTGAGCGCCTAGAACCGCGAGACCACCGTGGCCGGCGAGCCCATAAATTTCAACTTGAACATACAGAACTCCAACAAGAAATGGAAACCATAAAATGTATCGCAATAAACAATGGCTATGATTCTTCACTCATTAATACAACGTCACAACAGTTGAAAAATAAACTAAACCAACAACTTCAAACTACACTGACGGTTGACAGTACTCCAGAAGTTAATATGCAAAAACACCATACCTTAGCCTTGTCTAACAAGGCTATTCAAAAACACAGATGTAAAAATAAGCTTCAGCGCCAATCATGACCTAAGTAGGAAGCTTATTCACAATGGAAAACCACCAGATACAGAACGTGATGCATCTGACGTTTAAAAAATTACCTGCAACCAATTCAACAAATATTATACAGGTCAAACAGGCAGAGATTTTAGAATTCGATTTAAAGAACGTTTAGACTGTTACATACTGGATAAATGTAACAAATCAACAGTAGCAACACGCATTAGAGATGCAGGATACCCTTTGAAAATCGTTAACAATCTCGAAATTTTGCGCAAAATCGGGAAAAGAAAAGGAATAGAAGTGATCGAATAGATGGAAATTTTCATTTATTGTACAAAATGTGGCTATAATGTTCTTAATAAAGTAACTGAATCCAAGAACTCAAAAGTTCTTCAGTAGGTCTTCAGCGAGTTCTAATGCAATAGACTTAAGATGTACCACCGTGAAAAAAGCGACAACCAAATTGTCGTTATCACGAATATCGATGAAACAAGCAATAGTCAAGACTCATTCACACCTGCGAGACCGCCAAATTGTATTAAGCGTATAGTGTTTACATGTATGTAGAAAAACTTTGCGCTGTGAATTACGCAGAGAAACAGTGCAAAAATGAATAGTGTAATGTCTTACAACAATTCCGCCAGTGTATGAATGGTGCGCCGATATCGTGAGTGAACGCCTGTGAAATACAAAATTGTATCACATGATTTTCGCACTATAACAACTAATGCAAGATTACTTGCATCGCACATAGGCTGTGGTGTCAATCATAGTGAACAGCGAGGCACAGTTTATCACTAACAGAGGACGTCACTGGACTCAGTTTCTGACCAACCGCTGCCGCCCTCCCTCCAAACTCCCCAACAGCCACACCAGTGGCAAAAAATACACAAAAAGTCCTACGTTAATTTATAATAAGAAATTTTACTTAAAGTAACAATTTTCTTTATGTATTAACTCCTGGAGATGAGCAGAACACGCTCGAAAGGCAATATGTTAATTTAAACATAGAACAAATAGAAGTGACTTGTAGCAGAAGTTATGCCATACAGTTACGGTTCCCAAACGTAGCCAGTATGGGGCACGTGAATTACAGGTTATTTCACAGAGATTGGTCTGAGTTCATAAGACCATATTTTCGCACGAATGAAGGTGGAACCTTGGGCCGGATTTTAGCTAACGCATCGGAGCCAAAAGTTCACTTTGTTTCCAGTTGAAAATAGCTGTTTCACGTGGTTGAAGGTTGGAGGTCTCCGTAGTACAGCTATCTGGGCCCGTTCGTTGTCCACTGTGCGTTCAAGTCGAGATGTCGGGAGTAGTAGTTTTGCGTTCTCTGTTAACCAGGTGCTTCTCTGTCTGTAGTGACTCAGGGTCACAGGACAGTACTACCGAAATCTCCTGGCATGATTACGAGAGCCTGTTAACATGAATCACCCCGGACAGTTGTTCAGAGAGGCGGTTTTGTCCATAAACAACGCTCTAGCTCATTCTGCTCATGACTCTGTCTCACATTCTGCTTCTTTCGGCTACTCGCTGCGTTCTATCGAAATAGCACCCAGTAAATTTTGCTCTTTCCTTGTATGAAGAAAGCTTTGGTGGCAGTCGTTTCCAGAAGGACGACGAATTGGTTTTCCAAGGTGAAACGTGTCCTGAACATCCGTAATGGAGACTTCCTCAACGGAGGTCTCTGCTGAGCCATCCGTAGTTGGGTAAAGGTGTACCATTGAGGGATGAGCTTGTAGAAAGTGACTGACACCATCACCAAGTTTCAAGGCGGCAGCTTGATTTTTTCCAAGTGATAATTACAGTTTTTGAATACCCCTCGCAATGTGGAATTGGGATATCAATTTCTTCATAGGTATGTTAGAATACTTCGGAAAGCTAAAGGCTGGAACAGGTCTGAGGACAAAATTCTTTGAGAACGAATAAGAAGTTGCGATCGTCCATGAATTCTTTTGCCTTTACTGATTCTGTTTGTCGCAAGCACTATCGCAGATGGCAGGCGGAGAGGTGGCGTCACAGTCTGGTGAGACTTTCGGCCACGGACTGACCGCGGGATTCCACGGCTCGTTGAGCTTCGTTGCGCAGGACTTCTCTGGGCCACTATCAGCGGTGATGAAACGGCCGACGGCTCTCTACAGCTCCGATATCGCCGTGTCGTTTCGGACACTGAGAAATCGTCTAGCCGCATTTGTATTTCCAGTAACAGTCTTCTGTAGTGCGAATAACTCCCTCGTAGGAAATTGACAGTTCGCATTTTCATTGCAGTTTCGAAGTTACCAAGCTACACCTATTCAAAATGCTTCCGAATGACAGCAGTGACCTAATAGTGAAGTGGTGCACGATACGCAGTAACTGTGTCAAAGCTTGGTGATACCAAAAATTTTCGCCATGACTACTTGACCACAAAAGTAACGAGAAGTGGTGACCTAAATTTCTAGGCGCCAGACTGTGCGTCTCTGTATGCAACGGTGCGTCTATATATGTAAGGGTTGCCGTCGCAAGGGCGGTGACGGCAAAATAAGGAGCCTGCACATTCTGTCTCGCATTACCGAACCTCAGGACAATGACTGACGATGCAGCGAACTAGCTAAGGCAGAAACAAGATGGAGTGGGAAAATTCATATGCCACTGGTTACGGTTATACCTGACGTACAACGGGACCCGGCGTCGGCACTGTAATATCAGTGAAATTCGATAGTTCTGTCTCGGAGGTGCAGCGTTACGACGATCGCCTTATGAAAACTGCCTACACTGCACACGACGAAAAGATGACCTCTTCAGTGCGTGTGCCCCGCAAACCGGCTTAAAGTGCTGAAAGTAAAGATGCCTTCTGGGCACTGCTTGATGAGAAAACTTTTGAAGTTGAAGTGGAAGACTATCTCATCGTCGCTGGTGATCTGAATGGATATGTCGGACGATGAAAAGAAGATTATGACGCTCATGGTAAACATGGATATGGAAAGTGGAACGATGACTGCCATGGAATCCTCGATTATGCAGAAACTCATGATTGGTCATCACGAACACTTGGTTCAAAAAGCTTCAAACTTACCAAATCACATACTATAGTGGATCAACGCGACTCGGATTGACTATGTCCTGGTGAGACGTCGGAACCTCAGAGATGTCCTAGACACGAAAGTTGTTCCATATGAAACCGTCGTAGTGTAACAACTACCA
Organism: Schistocerca serialis cubense; assembly: GCF_023864345.2. NCBI lineage: Eukaryota > Metazoa > Arthropoda > Insecta > Orthoptera > Acrididae > Schistocerca > Schistocerca serialis. The sequence continues at coordinate 324,182,854 of NC_064644.1, forward strand.
GTCATCTCTAATCTTAGAATAAATCCACCAATATCTACGTATTCTGCCAGAAACAGACCATCAAGAATCAAATGGTGGCGCTTCAGGGAGAACGAGGCTGACATTGTGACAAAAATTACAGTGCCACTAATTACCAGAGTCTAAGATAGCTGGAGTAAATTGGAGACCTCTGTTCATGAAGGTGCACACTCTTTTTTCAGAACAACGAAACCAGGACGACGAAGGATCAGCAAAGACACTTGACTTTGGAACGACGATGTTAGGGATACCGTACGCACGAAGAAAAAATTGTACAACGAGTTGCTTGCAGACATAACACCATCACTTCGAAATGCCAACAAACAAGCCCGTAGAGAGGCGAAGAATGTCATTGGAGTAACAAAAGCAGACAACTATTCAGATCTCTTCGCGGAAAACGGAAGACATCCTGCACTTTTATGGGATCAGTTAAGATATGGGTGAGCTGCTCGTCGACTGGAAGAAAATAAGAGAACACTGGCGAGCTAGTATGAGAGAATTTCGACCGACGAATTACCCCCTCCACCACTATCAACCATATGAGCTATTGAAGAACCAGTCAAGGAAATTTACGTTGCCAAGTCGAGGCTGCTCTGAAAAAGATGAAGAGTGGGAAACCCATTGGCCCTCCGAGTAGATGTATGATGTTATATGCAGTGGAATGCGGTAGGTTGGTTAACAGATCTTTCCAGTCAGATCATCAGAGAAGATAGAATACAAACAGACTGACAGCCCTGCTCAGTATTCTAACTACTGCCCAGTCAGATTACTGAGCCACATGATAAAGATCATTGAACGCGTTCTCGACAAAAGAATTCGCGAAATAGCTCAAAACACAAGGAACCTAGCCGGATTTGAGAAAAGTTGTGGCACAACTGATGCAATCATGCTGCTCCGCTGCTGATTGAAAAACACCATGAAAACAACAAGTCACTGCACCTTGTTTTTTTAGGTATAGCTAAGGCTTTCGATCGGGTGCCACATGACCTAATCTGGCTGGGACTTCGAGGCCTGACATTCCTAAGTACCTTGTTAACTAAGTACGGCTTCTGTATGTGGAACCAGGTAACTATGTCCACGCAGCTACAGAAGAATCATTTGACTTTCGCATCACAGTAGGAGTCCTCCGAGGTTCGGCCCTATCTCCACTGCTGCTTATTCTTGTGATGGGCACTGTCACACCAGACCCACACATGCCACTATCATGGACACTTCTCTATGCTGATGATGTCATGTTGGTTGTGGAGGAGAAGTTTGATCTCCAGCTCCAAACACAAGAGCGGGAAGACCGACTAGCGCTTTGTGGCCTTCAGCTTAACAAAAAGAAAACCGATTACGTGACGTCAGATCCGCGACAAAGTTCAGATCATCAACGTTGACAGAGAAGATGTAGCAAGAGTAGAAAAATTTAAGTATCTTGATTCTACAATCTCCAGCGAGGGTTAACTTACAGACGAGGTCAACGCAAGGACGCAGGCAGCGTGGATGAAATGGCGAACGACAACAGGCGTCACCTGCGATCACTGGATTAAGGATAATCTGAAGTCAAAGTTATACCGGACTGTCAACCGTCCTGTTTCTCTCTACGGCACCGAGTGTTGGCTACCTAAAAAGGAGGCAGAACGACGATTGGAGGCCATGGTGACTAAGATGCTTGGATGGACAGGTGGCAACACTCGACTGGATCACGTTTCGAAGGACACGGTCAGGAAAACGTGTCGGGGTCGCATAGATCCACAAGAAAATGCACTAAGCCATCTCCCACGGTTTTACATGCGCTGCGCGCAGAGAACGATACCATTGCAAAGGCAGCATAAAAAGTTGAAGTCATGGTTAGCAAGACAGCGATGAGTATATACTCTGCACAACGACCTGGAAGCTGTAAATCTTCATCCAGGTATGGCCCACAGCCGAACAAAACGGAGACAGCGAATTTAGTCAGCAGATCCTGCCACCAGGTGGGAGAAACGCTAAAGATAATGAAGAAGAGTATGCGTTTATGTCCTAAATGAAGTCCTAAGCCTCTCTCTATCTCATAACGTGAGGCCTTGTAATGCTCCTTGATATCTCAAATGGATCGAGATATAAAATCAGGGTTTCTCCTCAACGCTTGAGCCATGTGTCGATATGAGAAGATACTCTCTACTTTCTTTCCATTGTGTAGAGGACTGTTCAATCAAGGTGACTTCGTTTTTATAGTGATTAAAATTACAAGAAAATATGTTATGGCATGGCGACAGACGTGGTCAACTGACTTTGTATTTATAAAGTGTCAGAAAAATTTGTAGCTAGTTCATTATTCACAGAAAATGAGAAGAAACTATCTTTATCTAGCGTACAACCTACCTATAGCTTATTTCGTGAAACGATATACTGTCTGTGGAACACATGACATAATATTCACAAATATTTGGACCGAAATTGTCTTTATGGCAGAAATATGTGTCAAGGTCGACCGATTTCAATCGCTAAGCCGTCGTACCAGCACCCTTCAGCTTGTTACATAGTAACATGCCATACTAATTGTCGCAAAATACAAATTTGTATTTTGTGACCATTACTGTGCCATGTTTTTTGAGCACCAATGAATGTAAATAGCTAGATCGACAAATCCAAGAATGTGGATGTCAATCTTTTCTTTTAAATTTTCCGCCTCATTCTCTCTTTAAGAGGAGATGACCCACGGCGTCTCTTCAGATTTTGAGTTTTATTTTTGTTGATCGGCTAACGAGTAAAATACGCAGTTAACTTAGTATATTTTATGAGTTTGAAATAAACTTCTAAAAAAATAGGCAGTCGCGCTGACTTTCAGTCACAATTTCATTACAGTAAAAATCAATGTTACCAATACAAAAACCGTCTTTTAACCATTGGATCGTGTGTCATTATTCGAGCATCAAGTGAGGTGTAGGTCTAAATGACGAGATGTCTTCTACATCATTAAAGTTTTATGTGTCGTTAATTTTGACTGACTGCCAGTTTAATGTATGATAAGTGGTTCATAATAAAAAAGAGTCCCTGATAAAGTGCCAGTTGCGCATACATACAACTCATGTTGATAATCTATTCACTAAACTTGTTTGACATGAGGGTAGTAGTGTCTGAAACGTAAATGGAACCAAATTTGCTATAATATTACTAAAATAAAAATTGAATGGAATGATATCGTCAACCACATCAAACGACAGGATATCTGGGAGTATTCGTGCGGAACAATTTTAAGTGGAATGATCATATAAAATTAATTGTTGGTAAGGCGGGTGCCAGGTTGAGATTCATTGGGAGAGTCCTTAGAAAATGTAGTCCATCAACAAAGGAGGTGGCTTACAAAACACTCATTCGACCTATACTTGAGTGTTGCTCATCATTGTGGGATCCGTACCAGATCGGGTTGACGGAGGAGATAGAGAAGATCCAAAGAAGAGCGGCGCGTTTTGTCACAGGGTTATTTGGTAAGCGTGATACCGTTACGGAGATGTTTAGCAAACTCAAGTGGCAGACTCTACAAGAGAGGCACTCTGCATCGCGATGTAGCTTGCTGTCCAGGTTTCGAGAGGGTGCGTTTTTGGATGAGGTATCGAATATATTGTTTCCCCTTACTTATACCTCCCGAGGAGATCACGAATGTAAAATTAGAGAGATTTGATCGCGCACGGAGGCTTTCCGACAGTCGTTCTTCCCGCGAACCATACGCGACTGGAACAGGAAAGGGAGGCAATGACAGTGGCACGTAAAGTGCCCTCCGCCACACACCGTTGGGTGGCTTGCGAAGTATAAATTTAGATGTAGATATAAATATGAATCTGGAATCACGTTTTATCTGGACAAGGTGTATGAAAAGTAATTCATGTTTTACGTCACTATTTTAGGTAGTTCACATTAATGATATTTTAATTGATCTGTGGGGAAACTAGGAGTCAGAGCCGAAGAATTTTGACCTGGCTCTTTTGGGATAGGTTATTTAATTCAATAATCTATTTCTAAAACCTGGCTAAAACAAAGTGGGGTAATACCTTCGTACTAGGTTTGGAAGGACTAGCTCATTGATGCTATTATCTACAGCATATCATCTAACATCGAACGAAAGTTGATTCTATCAATAAATATGAATAACAACAGGCGACATTTCTGACAGTTACCAACCTATAACTTAAATCATATGTGTCAACTGACCGAGTAAGCGTGTGTAATATATCTGATACAAAACGAAACTGGCAATTTCAAATAATCTCATGCTACAACCGAAAATGTTCGGTATATTGCATATTAACCAACGGTTACTGTGTGAAAATTTAGACAGGAAAAATAAAGAGCTATTAGTCGGAAACAAATGATCAGACATTCTCTCATCCAAATAACTATCTATTCGATAACAAACTTAAAATCATATTTTTCAGATCACAGTTAAATCAAAACACACATCCTGAATATGTATGCGTAATTCTTGACCATTGTCTGGCATTTTCGAAACATCTTGACACTGCAGTATAAAACATTAGAAATAGAAAAATATTACCAAAAAACGACAACCTGGGGAGCACAAACGACACTTTACGTACAGCTACTCGATCGACTGCTTATTATGCTGCCGAATACTGTGCTTCTGTATAGGCTTGAAGCTGCGTGCCCAGCTTGACGACACAAAAATAATTCTCACTGGCACATGAAAATCAACACCAGTTCACTGGATTCGTTAAAAAAAAAGAAAAGAAAAGGACACCACCAGCTCTCAAACGACGACAGACAGTGGACCGACACTGGAGTAAGGTGTACGATGGATCTGTTCCTACTCTCCAAACAATAAGATGTTCTCACCTTCCATTTACGAGGATTAAATCTAGAAAGTCTATGTGGGATCTCAATCGCGTCCAGAAAGTTGCTCCTTGCTGCGCAAGGCCTGTCGAGTCAGACTGACTCAACTTTGCCACCTACATGCGTGCAGGTGCCAAGAAAGCCTAGAGTTGCTTCAGCCAGATTAGAAACAGTTATGTAAGATGTAAAGCATTCTTTCGTAAGAGGGAGATCACACACATCCCTGACTGTGACTGTTAGTGCAATGGAGCAACCATTAGACCGCATTACTCCCCAATGCCCAATAAGATGAATTAAAGGCAACTGAAATGACCTCTTTAATGCCTCTCATTCTGATCCTGCAGCCAAGACACAAAGGAATTAAAGGCATTATTTGCCAGTAGGCATTGATTTATATAATTGCGGAAAGTTGAAAATTTGCGCCCGACCAGGCTTTGAACTCAGGGCTGGTGTTTAGTAAGCACGGACTACCCTAGCTCATCTCCTGTCAGACCTAAAAGTATTGATCTAGTGCCCCTTGCCTGTTGCCATTGATATAAATCAATGCTCACTGGCAGCTAATGTCTTTAATTCCTTTGTGTCTTTATATTAATTTGTTAATAATTTCGTATGTTTGTTTGATATCTTATTTTTCTGTTTTTGTCTTAGTTTTACCATACGAAAAACAAAAACAATAGCCGGCCGGAGTGGCCGTGCGGCTCTAGGCGCTACAGTCTGGAGCCGAGCGATCGCTACGGTCGCAGGTTCGGATCCTGCCTCGGGTATGGATGTGTGTGATGTCATTAGGTTAGTTAGGTTTAATTAGTTCTAAGTTCTAGGCTACTCATGACCTCAGAAGTTAATTCGCATAGTGCTCAGAGCCATTTGGACCATTTAAAAACAATAATAAATAAATAATTGATAAGGTAACTATCATGTTCTTGCTATTGATCAGTAAATGTTGGGAGCAGAGAGCTCATGACAATTGCACTGCATAAGGTACACGCTTCAGCGAACTAAATTTGAAATAACAGAATTATACTCATTTTTTGATTATATCAAACAGGCATATACTCTGGGGGACGTTACCAGGGAGTAATACACAGAAAAATGCCGAGGTGTACAAGAAACGAATAGCTCAGCGACTACCAGACCTCTTGAACACGGGAGCTACTTCTTAAATCATTACATACACGATGAGCAACTACTGCTAAAACAATTGTTTCTCTCAGGCAAAATGTTCCAAAGGAGAGGATTCTGAAACTTTAGGGAGCATGTACCCTGTAAAACAATTTTCCTATTTTTATACTAAATGGCGGGGCATGGGGAAGGATAAGATATGTAAGTAGGCTGTTTATGTTTTCTCTATGTAAGTAGGCTGTTTATGTTTTCTCTATGTAAGTAGGCTGTTTAGGTTTTTTATTGGTAACGCCGCCTCTGTATGACAATCACTGGCTGTGCTGTGTGCAGTCTGTGGCTGCTTTGCATTGTTGTAATACTCGCCATTGTAGTGTTAGGCAGCTGGCTGTGAACAGCGCGTAGCGTTGCGCAGTTGGAGGTGAGCCGCCAGCAGTGGTGGATGTGGGGAGAGAGATGGCGGAGTTTTGTAATTTTTCATGAACTGATATATTTATATATGATGATATCAAGGTAAATACATTGTTTGTTCTCTATTAATATCTTTCATTTGCTAACTATCCCTATCAGTAGTTAGTGCCTTCAGTAGTTTGAATCTTTTATTTAGCTGGCAGTAGTGGCGCATGCTGTATTGCAGTAGCTTGAGCAGCGAAGATTTTTGTGAGGTAAGTGATTTGTGAAAGGTATAGTTTAATGTTAGTCAGGGCCATTCTTTAGTAGGAAATTTTGAAAGTCAGATTGCGTTGCGCTAAAAATATTGTGTGTCAGGTTAAGCACAGTCCTGTACAATTGTTCAAAGGGGACGTTTCATATGGCGACCCTGCCAGGATACCTCACTGGAATCTTCTGATTTTTTCTTGTAGTTTGTGTATTTAGTGTAGCTTTTGTTTATTGCTAGCGCGTAATTGTAGAGAGAATTTCCTTTGTAGTTGCAGTCTTTCATTGTTGTATAGTAAAACAGTTGTGGCATGCATGTAGATTTGCACCAAGTATTTCGCAGCTGCGCTTGCAATTAACTAGATATTATTTTCAGTGCTATGTTAATGTGTTCTCTTATTTTTGATCTTCAAATTGTGTTTTTCTGTGTTGTCGTGTGAAATACTGTGACAATAATGGCGTGTGAAAAACGTAACACTAGGCTCCAAACTAAACTGAGAAATAATAGTGATGACGAGCGTAGCTTATCAGCGCCGCCGAGTAATGAATTTACTAATGTTCAAAGTAGTAATTTGGTAACTGTGCACAGGGAAATGGAGCGGGCGTCAAACAATGGCGTGGACAGTGAAACAATTAGTGAAGAGGGAAGCATTATCGATCGACCGGTCGGCAATAGCTCGCCTCAGGAAGCCGAAATGACACGACACGATCTCGCAAATACTGTAGATTCAGGTTTTGGATCCTCACCGTTTTCTCAAATAAGTCAAGACACATTTTCTGCTTGTCAAAATGTGAATGTTTCCGGTGTAAATTCACTGCCGAAAAGCACTGAGGAACATGTTTCAGACACCAATGCATTGTTATTACAATTAATACAACAAATGGGACAAACACAGCAAAAGCTTCAAAAGTTAGACACAATGGAACAAAATCAGAGACAAACACAGCAAAAGTTAGACACAGTGGAACAAAATCTTCAAAAGTTAGACACAATGGAACAACACCAGAGACAAACACAGCAACAGTTAGACGCAATGGAACAAAATCTTCACACCACGCTTGAACAAACACGTGAAGATTTAACTACTGAGTTACATAACATTGAATCGAAATGTCAAAAAGTCTGTAATGACGTAAAAACACAAATTTGTGAGCATTTTCAACCTATTTTTTCGCGGCATGAAAATGCATTACAGAATCACGAAGCAGCCATAAAAGAACTGCAAGCCATTGTTCATGAAAATCATGAGACCTTGTGGGCTAAAATTGACTCAGTTGCATCTACCGATTCGTTTACGCAACTTGCAATAACTCAGGAAAACTTAAAGGACACAGTAGATACGATTTCAACACAAATGGACACTCTGAAACTTGGTTCAGAAAAACACACTGAGGAAATGTGTTCACTATCGGAGAAAGTAGCCGAACTTTCGGATCAGGTCACTAACTTATCTATGAAGGTAGATGATAATCTGAATGACGCAAAACTGGTAGTCTTTAATGACACAGAACAGAGCGAACAAATTAGGAAACTGAAACAAAATCTGAATCAAATTGATACGCAACACCAAAGAGAAATCCGGGAAGTACAAGATCAGCTGACACAGGTAATACAAGAATTACGTATTTCAGAAGACACTCGCGCTCCAACACGGGAAGAGGAACTTAGAAATACGCAAAAGCCACAAAATAATAACACAGGGCATTTTGGTAATTATGAAAGAAATTGGCAAGGTACACCGAATTTTGAGATGGAACGGCCGACACGACCTAACAATGACCGATATGCGACTCGCCGACATGATGATTTTGACTATAAGCTGTTCATTACTACACGTAAATTCAAAACATTTAAGAATTCTGGCAACGACATTCATCCACAAGCATGGCTCCATCAATTCTCTCATTGTTTTCCTCCCAACTGGTCATTGGAGCACAGATTAGAATTTATGTGTGGCTACTTAGAGAATGAACCAGCTGTAAGAATGCGATCGGTCATTCACGATTGCCACAGTGAAGGAGAATTTTACCATGCCTTCCTCTCAGCATATTGGTCTCAAGCCACACAAGACCGCGTAAAACATGGCATCATAATGATGAAACATTTCGAACAATCTGAATTCTCCAGTCTTGTGAAATATTTTGAAGACATGTTGCACAAGAATCAGTACCTGTCAAACCCATACAGCCCCTCAGAACTCATCCGCATTTGCTTAATCAAATTACCTGAACATTTACGACATATTATTTTGGCAGGACGTTGCAAAGACGACATTGAAGCTTTTCAGGGACTGTTACAAGAACTGGAAAGTGACACTGACAATCGCGGAACACAGGAGCACAACAATTACAGATCACATCAGTCGCAATTCCGCGATGAAAGAAATAATAACTGTACACGACAAGGCTATTCTCACAACACAAATCGTGACCAAAACAGACACCACCCGTATGACAACCATTGGCAGAGTAGTAATAATTACAGGGAAAGATCACCTCTCCGCGGTAATGACTATCACAGAGACAATCAAAGAAACAGACAATATGGGAACCAAAACAATTATTATTACGGGAGACAGAATAACTTGAGACGCAACGGTCCAGCGCGCAGTTACGATTCAGGGAGAAATTCTCCACCACTTAACCGACAAGAAAGAAACTACAGGAACTACCGACATGACGACAGACGATGTGATCGTAACGACAGACCTGAATTGCATCAGAACTGGCGGGATTTAAACAGGGCAGGGCCCTCTCGAGGAGGTGAATTTGTAGAAGTTAGGTCTCCAAATCCGAATAACGACGCGCGCCAACAAAGAGACAATAGGCAATGACTCACACCGCTGGCAGCCACAAAACATACTTATGAAACTGACGACGCAGCTGCCGTAGCTAGTAATTACGTAAAAATGGAAGACATTAGGGACATCTTACTCCAGGAACACGACATAAAACATAACAACATTGCATATCCTGTGATTCACATTACTGTAAATGACATAAAATTTACGGCAGTACTTGACTCTGGCAGTCCCATTTCAGTAATCAGTGAAACAGCCTTTAGCAAATGCAACAAATCGAACGATTGCCCCACACTTCCGTTACGTAAGATTAAATTACAAGGTGCAATCTTTGGAAAAGGTGTAGATGTACGCCAACAAACCAATTTAGAATTCTTTTGTCAAAGCCACAGCTTCTCTATGAACTTTCTCATTGTTCCATTATTGTCGACGGAAATTATACTGGGAGTAGACTTTTTAAATGAATACAAAGCAATCTTAAGCTTTCACGATGCTGAAATAAGTTTAGAAAAAGAAGGTAAGTCAGTAGCTTTGAAATTTGAAGATTGGCTCTCAAACCATGACGAGGAAATTAATCGGCTTTACCTTCTGTTAGACAACAGTTCGGACTTTTCTACGGAACTAGACACTAACAATCACTCTGCAAGTACTGACAGGGATGATATCGACGGCGCATTTGACACTAATAAGTTAATTCAGAATAAAATTCAAACAATTGAGAATTGTAATGACACTGATAGGCAGGACCTTTTTGAGATTTTACAAGAACATTCCACAGTTTTTACTCACAAAACAGGAACAATCAAGGGATTTCAATACCAATTTCGTGTTCGTGAGCATACTAAATTTTGTGTTAGACCATATGTAATTCCGGCGCATTATAGGGACCGTGTTAGAACAGAAATACAATCTATGCTTGACGAGGGCATTATTGAGCCTGCAGTAAGCTCATACAACAATCCGTTACATGTTGTTGAGAAGAAAAATGGATCGATCAGGCTTGTCTTAGATTCGAGACAAATCAATACTATCATTATTCCTGAAACAGACAGGCCGCAGACGATGGAAGAACTTCTTCAAAATTTTAATGGTGTAAAAGTGTTGTCTTCCATTGATCTCAGATCCAGCTTTTATCAGATCGAACTTCATCCAGAATGTAGAAAATACACAGCTTTCCTTTGTTTCGGCGTTTGTTATCAGTTTCGGAAACTTCCCTTTGGTTTGAACATTTCTTCAGCAGCATTCATTCGCGGGCTAAATTCGATATTACCTGAGTTCTTAAAACGTCACATCACCTTATATGTGGACGATATTCTAATAGCAGAAGCTTCATGGGAACTACATAATCGCATCCTCAACAGTTTGTTACGTATTTTTGCAGAATCTGGAATTACAGTTAACTTGGAAAAGTCTGAATTCGGTAGGACAAAGGTGAAGTTTTTGGGACATATTATTTCTTCTGAAGGCATTCAGCCGGATCCTGAAAAGTTAGAAGCAATCAGAGCCATTCCAGTTCCATCCACAAAAAGACAAGTCCGCAGTTTTCTAGGTCTCGTAAATTTTTACCGTCGTTTTCTGAATATGCAAATTCTTGTTACACCAAAACTTTGTTCTCTCACTGGAAAAAATACTATTTGGAACTGGGACGAACAAGCACAGTTGGAATTCAATTCTTTGAAAGAAGCGTTACTTCACGCGCCAATCTTAGCTCATCCAGATCTGTCACAAGATTTCTGCCTTAGCACGGATTCTTCTAAAGTCGGTCTTGGTGCCCATTTATTTCAAGAAGCCACAGAAAATGACACTACTGTTCAGAAAACCATTGCTTTTGCTAGCCGAGTGCTAACAAAATCTGAAAAAAATTATTCCGTTACTGAATTAGAAGCTTTAGCTATCGTTTGGGCATTTAACAAATTCCGTTTCTTTCTTTCTGGTAAGCACGTAAAAGTATACAGTGATCATCGTGCATTACAATTTCTTATGTCTTCAAAATTAAATCATGACAGGTTAAAACGTTGGGCATTGTTTCTGCAAGAATTCCGCTTCACAATAGTCTACATTCCCGGCAAGGAGAACATTGTTGCGGACGCACTGTCACGCGCACCGGCTGGGCTTGAGAAAAGTACCACAGAAGGCAACCTCGAGAAAAATTTCAGTATTCTTTACATTCAGAAAGTCGCCTTTGAAAACTTCATCACCACATCTTTAAAGGACATTGCTCATGAACAAGATAAAGATCCGATTTGGAAAGACATCAAGAGCAAATGGCATGAAAAGACACACACACAGATTCGGCATTATTACCTGGTTAGAAACAACATACTCTTCAAACGCTGCACTGTTGATGACAAGCTATGGGTACTTTGCATTCCAGACGATTTTGTTAATAAGCTCATTTGGTACATTCATTTCAGCTACGCACATTTTGGTCCACGAAAATGTTATCATATTCTTCGAACGACTTGTTATTTTAACAATATGGAAAAAAGAATTCGAAGAGTCTTATCTATTTGTAAACTTTGTCAAAAGGCGAAACCATCTACTGTCTCACATCGTGCTCCGTTGTTTCCTATTATTCCTTCTAAATTAAAAGAATTTGCTGCTGTTGATCTCTTGGGACCGCTTGTCAGAACATCCAATGGATTTTCGTACGTTCTAGTCGCTGTTGAACTTACTTCAAAATTTGTTTCTTTCACACCGTTACGTAAAGCCACCGGACGGTCTGTATCCAACGCATTTGTTAAAAATTTCTTACGTGAAGTTGGCCACGTTGCTAAAGTCATTTCAGATAACGGACCGCAATTTAGATCTGCTGTTTGGTCACGCATGCTTCGCAACCATAAAATCAAACCTGTTTTTATTTCATTGTACTCACCACATTGTAACCCCTCCGAACGGATTATGAAAGAAATCAATAAGCTTTGCAGGCTTTATTGTCACACAAAGCATCAGCATTGGGACAGATATTTACACTTATTTCAAAACGTGCTGAATGAAATGCCTCATGATTCCACTGCTTTACCACCTACTCTTGTACTGAAGAATGAAGAACCACCGAACAGAATCAGAGAGCTTGTACCTTTCCCAAATACACGTAAACTTCGACACAAAGACATAATTGATTTGGCTCTTAAAAATATAAAATCTGCAGCAGACAAAAGGAGAAAACTACACTGTAAAGCAAATGCAAAGAAATTGTATATTGGTCAGAAGGTTCTCATTAAAGCTCATTCATTGTCACATAAGAAGAAACACTTGAGTCACAAATTCTTTCTAGTTTACAATGGACCATACAGAATCCGACGTATACCACATGATAATTGCGTTGAAGTTGAAACTCTGCGTATTAGGAAGAGTAAAGGTTTACACCACATTTCACATGTAAAACCATTTATTGAAAGATAATCTGCTCTTTAACTTAGTCTTTGTCATAAAATTTTTCGCTTCACATTTCTAGTATGCTTTGTCAGATTTGGAATCTGTTAACATGTAACAATGTTTGAAGTGAAATATCCAGTCAAGAACCAAGAGAACTTATTTAAACAGAAATTACGAATGCATTGTTATAATGAACAGACGACACAGTGTTGTTAGTTGTACATTCTTGCTTGTTAGTTGCACGATTACGTAACGAATATCAGGCTTACATACTTAGGACACATACTGGTACTGCTAATGAGATTTTAATGCAACATTTTGGTTTATTTGAAAATACATTCTGAATTTAAAGTGCTTTCTGAGAGATACCAGATGACACAGAGGTTAGTTTATGTGACAGCTACACGATTTTTATCACGACGCTACTAATGAGTGACAATTTACAATGTTGCTTTTGCAGTGTTTCTGTTTTATATCTGCACAGTTTTTCTGAATTCTTCTGGAAAGTAAAACAGGTTTTAGTAGTAACTTGTGTAGTATAGCTACAATGAGACAGGGTTTTCCGTAGCATAACAATACGTTACTGTACAGTACTTTCTTCATTACAACAATAAGCGTAATAACTACGATATCTATACGCAAAGCATTTCACTTTTGTGTATTATGAGGTAAGTACATTGGCTTCTGCAGAACTTAGCTTTCGGAGGACGATAACTACGACACTTCCACACAGATTATGTTGCAACAAGACGCACATTTAGCGCTACAGTACACGTATTTGAGTGATTAATTTTGTACTTAAAACATTTATTTTTAAAGATTTTTGAATTACAAAGAAAGTTTTCAGTGATACATTTCATTTCATTGCTGTAATCTGTAACACCTGAGGGTATAATTACATTAATCCTCAGGGGGGTACACGCTTACTTTGTGTACCATGTGTGTGGCAACCACAAGGAACCCTAGCTAATATGGTATTTGCTTATACAACTTTACTCATCGGTACCATATTTCTCTAACACACAAATTACACAGCTATCTGATCATTTAACTGAGAGATAAACATTTTTTTACCACATCAGTGACACATGTTTACGCAATTACACGGTTGGATAACTTCACACTTATGAAACTGTATTTTGTCTGTACTTTGTAAACTGTTCATATTTTTTCGGAACCATTGTGATACTATGAGAGCTTTGAATGATATATTTGGTAAGGGAGCATGATTTTAAAGTACGTTTGAGGCAGATGACACTTTTGACATGAGCAGAGAATTTTTTTTAATTATTGGAGGAAGCTACGACGATTTTGAGATTTGACTGAGGTGTTCTGATGTTATTTTTACGACGACGATGTGTATTATGCTGCTGAGGTATGTTTACGATTAATAGGCTGAGGCTACTATATGAGTTATTTGATTATGCTTCATATTTATAATGACGAAATATTGACGAGTGTCGATGGATACGTATATGTGTAATAAGGTAAGGAGTAATGAATAGTGGGTAGGGACTCTTGACTTGTGAAAAAGGATGTTGGAAACCAAGAATCGTACTTTAAGAGTTATGACATGTGTGAATCATGTGTGAATGTATCACAATGCCACTGAACATTTTTTGGACACTGTTATATCAATAGCATTTTGTTTCTACAGATTTGCAACGCTAATTCTTGACCTGTGAAATATTTTTATATGACTGCCACGGTAGCGGAAACTGCTGTCGTAAATATTTCCGTACGAAAGTTAAGTGACCACCTGCACGTAATGCGTCGCGGGCACCCAGCTGTGTCAGACGCCTGGAGAAAAAGCCATTATTGCGAGCCCTTTTCAGCGGCACAGGTAGAAAAAAAAAGGGGACGTGGGATGTGTCAAACACCTGGAGAACAAGCCATTAGGGTGTGCCTTTCATCGCTAATGTGACACCCTCGTTACTTGAAAACATATGATTACTCGCACTTTGTGCTAATTACTGAAATGCTTATGAATTGATGGGAAATATTCGTACATCTGCAGACCTGATTACGACAAGCGTCTTTCTACGAGAGTTGAGAGAATTTCTACTAACTTATGAAATGTCACATGACTACTGAATGATATTTTTATGCTTTGCTTTTCATAATTGCTTATTTCACTTGATATCTGGTTTCCAGCTGTGTTGCAGCATTGCTTTTATAAAATAAAATGCATTTGCTAATGTGAACACTTTCTGTCAACAGATCTATTAAATAATTATTTTATGATCCACATTCTTTAAAAAAGGAGCACTTGGAAAGGAAAGAACAATAAGAAGGAACTAGTAACTGCATTCATAATTTTCTTTTCAAGTAATTGGTAACTTTTTGGTAGAATAACTTCTTGTGGTGCACCACTTTAATTACTTAGACATTAAGATGTGATTATACATTTGCCTTATCTGCATTGTTATCTTTAGTGTACTATTTTTTCTGCTTGAGCTATGTCATGTTTAGGTATAAGTTACTGCTGTTTGCCAGGCATAGTGTTACTGAATTTTAATTTGTGTTACTCTGCTAAGCCAGATTTAATTTTTTTGTTTACTGCGCATTGGCTCACATTAGTTGTAATGTTGCATTGCTTGTTAATTTAGATTTACTGTAGCTTGCTTTGCAAATTTCCATTTTTTTTCTCATTGCTGTTTGTGTTAATTGTTTTATGTGCTGCTGCATTGCCTCGTCCCTTAGTTTAGCATCTGAGCTCAGTAGATTTAAGTTAGCTTAAGAGGGGGTAGACTATATAAGAAACTGACTATGGAGAATAGGTAAAGAAATGCATTGAGAAAACAGGTTTAGGTAGGATTTTCTTGGAAATAAATGTTGAGGTAAGAAATGTGTGAACATATAAATACAGAAAGCATGCTTAGATAGAATTTTTTTGGTGGAAACAAAGGATGAAATAAGAGGAAAGATATATGAAGTTTTAGGTTGGACTGCAGTACCACATGTTACACTGAAAACGAACCCTGTCCTTTCCCTTTTGTGTTATCCCACTATATGTTTGTGTACCCTTGAGTATTTGTTTTCTTCCTGTCTCTGTGTAGTTTCATAGAATTTTTTCTTCTATTAATATTAAGCTACATTCACTATGATGAGGAATACTGTTATCCTCAAATATAATTGGCATTCATAATATGTTATTTACCTTATAAATATGCTTACACATTATTTATTCTGTTTAATGCTCATGTGTGAAGTTGATGTTTCAAAAGTTATTGTGATCTTTTATGTATGCACTCATCTCATAATTCCACTGATGTATATGTTAGTTCGATTCTTTTGTAAAGCCTGTACTACAGATGTTATCTGTATTATTATGTTTTTAATGATGTATTTTGTACCTTTGTTATTGTATTTTTATGTTATCAAATTGTAATTGTTACCAGTTCTTCCAATTAAGTTCCATTTCACTGCACACGTTTCTGTTGGTCATAGTATATGGACAATATGTGAGAAGTAGGGACTGTTAGTGTTTGCACGTGTGTTAATAATTCTGCAAGGGACTGGATAACAGCATTGCTGGTTCTAAGGACAATTCCAAAAACGTTGTGAGTGCACAAGTGGTGGTTTATGGACTTGCTATATTCTCTGCAAGACTCTTTGATGGTGATTGTGCACCTGCACAGTCGCAACGGATGGCTGCTGGCCGTCTATACCAGGACTACAGTGGGTCTGCACCTCTGGTGGCCCACCAATACCATTATCTCTACAAGGACTACAGTGGGTCTGCATCTATGATGACCTACCAACGCCATTATTTCTACAAGGACTGCAGTGGGTCTGCACCTCTGGTGGCCCACCAATACCACAATCTCTACCAGGACTCCAGTGGGTCTGCTCTGTGATGACCTACCTACCAATATTCTTCCAAACTTCGAATGACTCTGCTGTGGGTTTGCTATGTTGTGGCCCATTGCCTGTCTGCATGTCAAGAGTCAGCACTGTCTTTCCGTTGGAAGGACAACACTACTTCTTCAAGACTGCATGGAAATCCACTACTTCTATGTGCATTTTCTTTAACTGCTCAGACTTTGAGAAAAACTCTGCATTTTTTCTGTGATGAACAATGTGGACTGTCTTTATGGACTGTGAGAAATTTTTAGCTTTTGACCAACATTGTATCAATAAGTGTGTGCATTTGATTTCTTTGTTATTGTAATTATGAAAAATTTTTTTCAAATCTGTATTGGCCACTGCCCAATCCAATTTGTAAAAATTTTTGTGGGGAGCATGGGGGCTATGTAAGTAGGCTGTTTATGTTTTCTCTATGTAAGTAGGCTGTTTATGTTTTCTCTATGTAAGTAGGCTGTTTAGGTTTTTTATTGGTAACGCCGCCTCTGTATGACAATCACTGGCTGTGCTGTGTGCAGTCTGTGGCTGCTTTGCATTGTTGTAATACTCGCCATTGTAGTGTTAGGCAGCTGGCTGTGAACAGCGCGTAGCGTTGCGCAGTTGGAGGTGAGCCGCCAGCAGTGGTGGATGTGGGGAGAGAGATGGCGGAGTTTTGTAATTTTTCATGAACTGATATATTTATATATGATGATATCAAGGTAAATACATTGTTTGTTCTCTATTAATATCTTTCATTTGCTAACTATCCCTATCAGTAGTTAGTGCCTTCAGTAGTTTGAATCTTTTATTTAGCTGGCAGTAGTGGCGCTCGCTGTATTGCAGTAGCTTGAGCAGCGAAGATTTTTGTGAGGTAAGTGATTTGTGAAAGGTATAGTTTAATGTTAGTCAGGGCCATTCTTTAGTAGGAAATTTTGAAAGTCAGATTGCGTTGCGCTAAAAATATTGTGTGTCAGGTTAAGCACAGTCCTGTACAATTGTTCAAAGGGGACGTTTCAGATATTCTCAGAGCGGTTACGTCGCAGTCTCTTTCTAAGGCTGCTATGGAACAGTAGCTTATGTAATTTTCTGGCCGAGCGTATCCTGAGTAGCTCGTTTACAAAACTAAAGTCCGCTACCTTCTTTCCAGAGATCGAACCTAATCACACATCTGTAGCAGAAAATTTGTAATATTATTAATTTGGTAAGTTCTTTTCTACGCTAGAAATCGAATTGTGCGCACTGAGTAGTACTCGAACTTCAAAAAATTTTCTTCCATGCTTAATTACGTGCGTTGAATCAAAGACTCCTTCTGACTGTTTATTTCGTTTAGTATGCCGACCAAGGATTACCGGTAACACCAAATTCAGTGAGAGCAACTATTTTCAGATGGTGCACTAAAATTCTCAGCTAAGGAAATTATTATTTCTACATCTACATCTACATGACTACTCTGCAATTCACATTTAAGTGCTTGGCAGAGGGTTCGTCGAACCACAATCATACTATCTCTCTACCATTCCACTCCCGAACAGCGCGCGGGAAAAACGAACACCTAAACCTTTCTGTTCGAGCTCGGATTTCTCTTATTTTATTTTGATGATCGTTCCTACCTATATAGGTTGGGCTCAACAAAATATTTTCGCATTCGGAAGAGAAAGTTGGTGACTGAAATTTCGTAAATAGATCTCGCCGCGACGAAAGACGTCTTTGCTGTAATGACTTCCATCCCAATTCGCGTATTATATCTGCCACACTCTCTCCCCTACTACGTGATAATACAAAACAAGCTGCCCTTTTTTGCACCCTTTCGATGTCCTCCGTCAATCCCACCTGGTAAGGATCCCACACCGCGCAGCAATATTCTAACAGAGGACGAACGAGTGTAGTGTAAGCTGTCTCTTTAGTGGACTTGTTGCATCTTCTAAGTGTCCTGCCAATGAAACGCAACCTTTGGCTCGCCTTCCCCACAATATTATCTGTGTGGTCTTTCCAACTGAAGTTGTTCGTAATTTTAACACCCAGGTACTTAGTTGAATTGACAGCCTTGAGAATTGTACTATTTATCGAGTAATCGAATTCCAACGGATTTCTTTTGGAGCTCATGTGGATCACCTCACACTTTTCGTTATTTAGCGTCAACTGCCACCTGCCTCACCATACAGCAATCTTTTCTAAATCGCTTTGCAACTGATACTGGTCTTCGGATGACCTTACTAGACGGTAAATTACAGCATCATCTGCGAACAACCTAAGACGCTTCCCTGGGGAACACTTGATATCACTTCAGTTTTACTCGATGATTTGCCGTCTATTACTACGAACTGCGACCTTCCTGACAGGAAATCACGAATCCAGTCGCACAACTGAGACGATACCCCATAGGCCCGCAGCTTGATTAGAAGTCGCTTGTGAGGAACGGTGTCAAAAGCTTTCCGGAAATCTAGAAATACGGAATCAACTTGAGATCCCCTGTCGATAGCGGCCATTACTTCGTGCGAATAAAGAGCTAGCTGCGTTGCACAAGAACGATGTTTTCTGAAACCATGCTGATTACGTATCAATAGATCGTTCCCTTCGAGGTGATTCATAACGTTTGAATACAGTATATGCTCCAAAACCCTACTGCAAACCGACGTCAATGATATAGGTCTGTAGTTCTATGGATTACTCCTACTACCCTTCTTAAACACTGGTGCGACCTGCGCAATTTTCCAATCTGTAGGTACAGATCTATCGGTGAGCGAGCGGTTGTATATGAGTGCTAAGTAGGGAGCTATTGTATCAGCGTAATCTGAAAGGAACCTAATCGGTTTACAATCTGGACCTGAAGACTTGCCCGTATCAAGCGATTTGAGTTGCTTCGCAACCCCTAAGGTATCTACTTCTAAGAAACTCATGCTAGCAGCTGCTCGTGTTTCGAATTCTGGAATATTCCATCATCTTCCCTGGTGAAGGAATTTCGGAAAACTGCGTTCAATAACTCCGCTTTAGCGGCACAGTCGTCGGTAACAGTACCATCGGCACTGCGCAGCGAAGGTATTGACTGCGTCTTGCCGCTTGTGTACTTTACATACGACCAGAATTTCTTCGGATTTTCTACCAAATTTCGAGACAGTGTTTCGTTGTGGAACCTATTAAAGGCATCTCGCATTGAAGTCCGTGCCAAATTTCGCGCGTCTGTAAATTTTAGCCAATCTTCGGGATTTCGTGTTCTTCTGAACTTCGCATGCTTTTTCCGTTGCCTCTGCAACAGAGTTCGGACCTGTTTTGTGTACCACGGGGCATCAGTTCCATCTCTTACCAATTTATGAGGTATGAATCTCTCAATTGCTGTTGCTACCATATCTTTGAATTTGAGCCACATCTCGTCTACATTTGCATAGTCAGTTCGGAAGGAATTTGCGTCATTTGTAACCACTTAAGGTACATCCTGAATAAGAAACTAATCGCTTTTCATTGATATAATCCATCAGATCCCTATGTTTTCAAAACTTCTCAACATTCAAGTTTTCTTGAGCTCTGTAAGTTAGAAATGTAGTAGTACTTTACTATGACTTCGTAATAGATTTTAAATTTCCATTCAGAGAAAAATCACTTTTATTCATGATCTTCAAACACAACTCAGTGCAAATACATTGGATTCAGTATTTTCCAAAACTATTTATTCCATAAACATTTTTATCTTCTTTTCCGAAGACACAAAAGGTTTTTTTTTCGGAGCACTGTACACAGACTACTGCCACGTAATTAATTTAAAATACATGTTTCAGCAAAGGTCGCTATCACAGACCAGAACATAAATAATTTCGTTTTTAAATTTAGCCCATAGCATCCAAAAGGGAAGCTTCCGGCATCTTCTTCTCACCCATGACCGTCCACTGTTGGAAGTCTACGTCTGGCGACGTCGACATTTCATACAAGGTTGCATATCCCTTAGGCTGCCCCTAAGCTGCAGTGATCCTCATAAAAACTTGAGAAACAAACAAACATACACATTTGTAGTTCTCAAAAAAAATTAACGTCATATAGATAACACTGCATCTGTTACGTAATACTTATAATTAATGAACCCTGGTGGACATTTACCATACGTCGTTGCTGCGATAACCGATATACAAAAATTATCATCACGGGAGAGGGGGAGGGGGGGCGGAGTATTTTTACCACTGTCGGAATAAATCAGCGCCGATCACTCCTTTGAAAGAAACTCTGCTTGGAACAGCTACGGATTCTTGGAGCGAATAAAAAGTTGTATAATCAATCGAAATACTTTTTTCTTACACTCCCGCATACAGATATAAAAATTCAGAGAATCGGTTAGAAAGGTTTAAATACCGCGTTAAGAAGGAAAGATTACTTGTCAGACGCTATCTTTAGGGAAGTAATAACAGAAGAGAACATATCATAGTACAAGAATAAATTTTCTAAGCAGAGAATTAATATCGGCAGTTACCAGATACTTCAAAACAAGTCAAAGAAATAGTAAAAAAATGAGAAAAACTTACAGAAACACAGAAAACGATGACAGTGACATAGTGGTTGTTCTCATTACTCCCATCCCGACCACTTAACTTGGCCGCTTTGTAACTTCACACAACAGGTCATAGCTTCCATTAACCCCCACCAAAGATTTTAGCAAGGTTAAGTTCATTCAGTGCAATCATATTTTCTTCTTCTTCTTTCTGCTGGCCTTGTAACTTGTGCCTTCATGAGGTCGGCACATTAATGTGAATTTGACAATGTTAGTGGTAGAAGGATCCTATCGCCACCACTTTGCCATCAGGATGGGCATCTAGTGTTGTCCCATGTGAAAGTGTGAATATTTTCGAAATGTTTGCGGATCGTGCATATATGGCGGGACGTGGATGCCAACCAATATTCACATAGTCAAATGTGGAAAACCGCCTAAAAACCACATCCACGCTGCCCGGCACATTGCTCCTCGTTAATATACTGGGCACTCACTATCTAAGGCCAGCACGTACCCCGTATCCCCAGATCCTGGCAGCAGCGTGTTAACGCGCAGGGATATCAGCACAGCTCAGTGCAAGCGTATTTCAGTTATATGATTTCTGATTCAAAAGGGCAAACAGAACAAAACAATGTGCATACGTAGCAGATAGAAAATATAAAACTTAATGATTCAACTAAACCTAAGGGGAAGTGAAATGAAAATGAGACAGATGGAAAAGAAGTAAGGAAACTGTTTATTATTTCAAAAGTAATCACCAAAAGCGTTATTGCATTTACCCCACTGTGAAACAAGACAGTCATTACCTTCATGCAAAAATGTTTGCAATTTACTATGGAACCAAGATTCTATCCAGGCTTGCACCTCTTGGTCCGAAGCAAACCGATGTCCATGAACGTCTTTCTTCAGGGCTTCAAAAACATGGAATAACATGGTCAGAGATCGGGACTGCATTGATAATGTGTAAGGGGCGAAACTTTGCAGCATAGCCGACATTTCGTCTGCGCATTCCACACTCCGGCTCATTTGTTTTTGGACCCCCCTTATACTTCTGAAATAACAAACAGTTTACTAACTTTTTTCCATTTGTTTAGTTTTCATTTGACTGCACCATATACCTTACATATAACTAATGCAAATGGGAACTCAGCAGAAAAGTGAAGCGAAAGTTCCGTTCACATCTCAACCAACCAGCCCCAAAAAATAGTATAATACGAAAATAATTATGGCAGACATTTCTACACTAGAGAAGAGACGATGCCTAAAGCATTTGTGCAAAACATGTGACTGGGGAGTAAAGTAAAATTTAGTGTTGTAAGATGAGTACCAATTACTATTGTCTACACTATAAAGAGCGCTGAACTAAAAGCTGGCGGAAAATGACCTCCGACATTGTTGACTAGTTTTGAAATAATGTACAGTCCTCTATAGTAGCATTGATTTGCAGAAGAAAAAAAGATTCATGGAGTGTTTGTAACAATTAATACCAGCCATCTTATTCATAGAACGGTTCTAAATTAATATACTCAATATGAACTTTAACGTATACATAAGATTGCACACCACACGCAAACGCACGCACGCACACACACACACACACACACACACACACACACACACACACACACACACACACATACACTCACACTCACACACTCTTTTCGTCTAATATGTTTCACAAAAATGTCACTAAATTACACAAAAATGTAGACAAACAATAAAAATAATAACTGCAGTTGTGAACAATAATGTTACAAGATATTAATATTGATGTAATTTTCCTTTAGGGGTAGTCACTATTTGCGTTTGCATTGCTTGAACAGTAAAAATGTTTTGAAGTTTCTATCTTCGTAAAATCAAGAAATAGTGTTTTGCCCATGACATAACCTTCAAAACGTATTTCATGTCACAAGATGTGTGGTCCTGCAAACAGAGACGCCCATCTGCTCCAGTGATGATGTTTACTATACTGTGGCTAGAACTAAATTATACTAAATCGAAGATTGGATTCAGATAAGCTGCCGATTAGAATTGATACACTCGGTAAAAAAAAAGTAAGTTTACTATGATGAAACAAATTTTTCGGTTTGGTAAGTGGCTAGATAAGAAAAGAACAAAAAAAAAATCTGCTCAGATACTTATTTGGTGAGGTGTTCTGGAGGTACACGAAGACGGTGGCCGATCGTATAGGATGTACTCGGGAACAGTTTTAGGCCAAGTTATGCCCGTGTGGGAGACGGCGTCTCTCGTCGTTGCACAAAGCGCTCCCTGTGTGCCTCTGCTGCCGGTGTGCCTCTGCATGCCTTCACTCCCTCGAGAAAACAGCCCTCAGAAATAACACACATTCCGCGCCGGAAGGGATGGCTGAGTCTTCGTTGTCGACTGAATCTCACATATTTGCAGCTTTGGAAATTTAGGGGGAAGTCTCGGTGGCTTCTAGCAGGAACCACGCTTTATTAAGCTCAAATGTTTGATTCTGAAACACAGTGTTGAGCGAACACTATGAAATGTGCAGGAAGGAAGTGATTAAGTTTGTTGTGTACATAATGAACTGTTCAAAAAATGATTTGCACCAACCTCATACTTGTGTAGTGTACTATCTGATCAAAGCATCGGCTCACCCCTTGTGTAATGCAAAATTCACCGCTTGGATGCCAAAAGAGGCCGACTTGCCAGTACAAAAAGAGGTTGGGAGTACTATGTTCTCAGCAAAGAAGCAGTAACAACAGAACTGGTGTGCCAGGAGAGCTCAGTGACTTCGATCACTCGAGATTGCATGTCACAATCAGGGATATTGCAGTATTTCTAAAGCTATCGAGATCGACTGTTGATCATGTGGTTGTGAATTGAAAAGCAAATGAATAATCACAGCTAGATAAAGAGTAGGCAGACATCACATACACACATCAAAAAAAGTTTTGCATCACCTCGGTTCCGAGTGTTCCGGAATTTGTGCAGAAAATTGGAATAGAGATCAACATAAACATCATTTCCGCCCTTTTAATTATTACCTCTAATAACCAGTAGCACGTCCTCTTGCATTGATGCATGCCTGTATTCGTCGTGGCACACTATCCACAAGTTCATCAAGACGCTGTTGGTCCAGATTGTCCCACTCCTCAATGGCGATTCGGCGTAGATCCCTCAGAGTGGTTGGTGGGTCACGTCGTACATAAACAGCCCTCCTCAATGTATCCCAGGCATGTTAGATAGGGTTCGTGTGTGGAGAACATGCTGGACACTCTAGTCGAGCGATGCAGTTGTCCTGAAGGAAGTCATTCACAAGATGTGCGTGATGGGGGCGCGGATTGTCGTCCATAAAGACGAATGCCTCGCAAATATGCTGCCAATATGGTTGCACTATCGGTCGGAGGATGGCATTCACGTATCATACAGCCGTTACGGCGCCGTCCTTGACCACCAGCGGCGTACGTCGGCCCCACGTAACGCCATCCCAAAACAGCAGGGAGCCTCCACCTTGCTGCACTCGCTGGACAGTGTGTCTAAGGCGTTCAGCCTGACCGGGTTGCCTCCAAACACGTCTCCGACGATTGTCTGGTTGAAGGCATATGCGACATTCATCGGTGAAGAGAACGTGTTGCCAATGCTGAGCGGTCCATTCGGCATGTTTTTGGGCCCCATCTGTATGGGGCTGCATGGCGTTTTGGTTGCAAAGATGGACCTCGCCATGGACGTCAGGAGTGAAGTTTCGCATCATGCAGCCTATTGCGCACAGTTTGAGTCGTAACATGACTCCTGTGGCTGCACAAAAAGCATTATTCAACACGGTGGCGTTGCTGTCAAGGTTCCTCCGAGGCATAATCCGCAGGCAGAGGTCATCCACTGCAGTAGTAGCTCTTGGGCTGCCTGAGCGATGCATGTCACCGACAGTTCCCGTCTCTCTACATCTCCTACATGTCCGAACAAAATCGCCTTGGTTCACTCCGGGACGCCTGGACACTTCCCTTAATGAGAGCCCTTCCTGGCACAAAGTAACAATGCGGACGCCATCGAACCGCGTTGTTGACCGTTTAGGCATGTTTGAACTACAGAAAATACGAGCCGTGTACCTCCTTCCTGGTAGCATGACGAACTGATCGACTGTCGGACCCCCTCCGTCTAATAGGTGCTGTTCATGCATGGTTGTTTACATCTTTGGGCGGGTTTAGCGACATCTCTGAACAGTCAAAGGGACTGTGTCTGTGATACAATATCCACAGTTAGCGTCTGTCTTCAGCAGTTCTGGGAACCGCGGTGATGCAAAACTTTTTTTGATTTGTGTATTAACGGACAGGGACCATCGAGCATTGCGCAGGGCAGTTTTAAAAAATCGCATTAAATCAGCGGAAGAAATCACTCTTGAGTTCCAGGATGATACCAGCAGTCCAGTTAGCCTAATGACTGTACGCAGGAAGTCAAAAAGAATGTTGTACAGTAGTCGAGTAGCTCCTCATGAGCCGGACATTTCTATACTCTATGCCAAGTGACGCTTTGGGTGATGCAAAGGGCTGATCTTAAGTTTGTAAGCCAGTTAATTGAAAGGGGGGGGATCAGTTTTGCTGTCTTGGAAGAGTGATTAAACCACATGGTGGTGCATGCAACAGAGGACATTAACAGCCGCATCAACTAAGCCAGAGGCACTTTTACAACTCTCCGCTCTATCTGTAAATCGAGGGAAATAACATTGCAGACAAAACTGTGGATATCTGAAAGTAATTTAAAATCTGTGCTTCTACCTGGATGTGAAACGTGGAGAGTGACAAAGCAGCTAACCCGTAAGCTGCGGACAGTCAACAACATATGTCTGAGGAACATCCTGGGGATACTGTGGCCAAATGTCATCTCTAACGAAACAGTCTACATCTACCTAGATACTCTGCACATCACATTTAAGTGCCTGACAGAGGGTTCTTCGAACCACCTTCACAATTCTCTATCATTCCGACCTCGTGTAGCGTGAGGAAAGAATGAACACCTGTATCTTTCCGTACGAGCTCTGATTTCCCTTATTTTATTGTGGTTATCGTTTCTCCCTATGTAGGTAGGTGTCAACAAAATAGTTTCGCATTCGGAGGAGAAAGTTGCTGATTGGAATTTCGTGAGAAGATTCCGTCGCAGCGAAAAACGCCTTTCTTTTAATGATATCCAGCCCAAATCCTGTATCATTTTTGTGGCACTTTCTCCCCTATTTTGCAATAATACAAAACGTTCTGCCCTTCTTTGAACTTTTTTGATGTACTTCGTCAGTCCTATCTGGTAAGGATCCCACGCGGCGCAGCATTATTCTAAAACAGGACGGACAAGCGTAGTGTAGGTAGTGTCCTTATTAGATCCGTTACATTTTCTAAGTGTCCTGCCAATAAAACGCGGTCTTTGGTTAGCCTTCCCCAGAACATTTTCTGTGTGTTCCTTCCAATTTAAGTTGTTCGTAATTGTAATACCGAGGTATTTAGTTGAATTTACGGCTTTTAGATTAGACTGATTTATGGTGTAACCTATGTTTAACGAGCTCCTTTTAGCACTCATGTGGATGACCTCACACTTTTCGTTATTTAGGGTCAACTGCCAGTTTTTGCACTATTCAGATATCTTTTCTAAAAATCGTTTTGCAATTTGTTTTGATTATCTGATGACTTTGTTAGTTGATAAACGACAGCTTCATCTGCAAACAACGTAATACGGCTGCTCAGATTATCTCCCAAATCGTTTATATAGGTAAGGAACAACAAAGGGCCTATAACACTACCTTGGGGAACGCCAGAAATCACTTCAGTTTTGGTCGATGACTTTCCGTCATTTACTACGAACTGTGACCTCTCTGACAGGAAATCACAAATCCAGTCTCATAACTGAGACGATATTCCGTAAGCACGCAATTTCAGTTGAAGCCACTTGTGTGGTACAGTGTCAAAAGCCTTCCGGAAATCCAGAAATACGGAATCGATTTGAAATCCCTTTTCAATAGCACTCAACACTTCAAGTGAATAAAGAGCTAGTGGTGTTTCACAGGAACAATGTTTTCTAAACCCATGTTAACTGTGTGTCAATAAACAGTTTTCTTCGAGGCAATTCATAATGTTTGAACACATTACATGTTCCAAAATACTGTTACATATCGACGTTAACGATATGGGACTGTAATTTAGTGGATTACTCCTACTGCCTTTCTTGAATATTGGTGTGACCTGTGTAGCTTTCCAGTCTTTGAGTACAGATCTTTCATCGAGCGAACGGTTGTATATGATTGTTAAGTATGAAGCTAATGCATCAGCATACTCCGAAAGGAACCTAATTGGTATACAGTCTGAACCAGACGATTTGCTTTTATTGAGTGATTTAAGTTGCTTCACTTCTCCGACGATATTTACTTCTAGGTTACTCATGTTGGCAGTTCTTCTCGATTCGAATTCTGGACTTTTTACTTCGTCTTCTTTTGTGAAGGCATTTCGGAAGACTGTGTTTAGTAACTCTGCTTTGGCAGCACTGTCTTCGATAGTATCTCCATTGTTATCGCGCAGAGAAGGCATTGATTGTTTCTTGCCGCTAACATACTTCACATACGACCAGAATCTATTTGGATTTTCTGTCAGGTTTCGAGATAAAGTTTCGTAGTGGAATGTTATAATCATCTCGCATTGAAGTACGCGCTAAATTCCGAGCTTCGGTAAAATCTTGGGGATTTTGCGTTTGTTTAAATTTGGCATGTTTGTTTCGTTGTTTCTGCAACAGTGTTCTAACCCGTTTTTTTGTACCAAGGAGGATCAGCTCCGTCGTTTGTTAATTTATTTGGCAAAAATCTTTCAATTGCTGCCATTACTATTTCTTAGAATTTGAGCCACATCTGGTCTACACTTACATTATTAATTTGGAATGAGTGGAGATTGAGTCTTAGGAAGGCTTGAAGTGAATTTTCATCTGCTTTTCTTGTTCTTGTTTGGTTAACTTATTTACAAAATTGCTGAGGCTCAAAAATGGTTCAAATGGCTCTGAGCACTATGGGACTTAACATCTGAGGTCATCAGTCCCCTAGAACTTAGAACCACTCAAACCTAACTAACCTAAGGACATCACACACATCCATGCCCGAGGCAGGATTCAAACCTAAGACCGTAGCAGTCGCGCGGTTCCGGACTGAAGCGCCTAGAACCGCTCGGCCACCGCGGCCGGTGCAACACCTAAGACATCTACTTTTATGTCACTCATGCTAACAACTGTTTTGGTTTCGAATTCTGGAATATTTACTTCGTCTTCTTTCGTGAAGGAATTACGGAAAACTATATTTAGTAACTCCGCTGTAGTGGCACCATCATCGGTAACATTTCCATCGCTATCGTGCAGGGACGTTATTGACTGTTTTTTGCCACTGGTGTACTTTACATACGACCAGAATCTCTTTGGGTTTTCTACCATATTTTGAGACAATGTTTCATTGTGGAAACTATTAAAAGCATCTCGCACAGACGTCCGCGCTAAATTTCGAGCTTCCGTGAAACTTAGCCAGTCTTGGGGATTTTGCGTTCTTCTGAATTTGGCATGCATTTTTCGTTGCTTCTGCAACAGTGTTCCGACGTGTTTTGTGTACCATGGTGGATCAGTCTCGTCTCTTATTAACTTATGCGGTATGAATCTATCTATTGCTGTCGATACTGTATCTTTCAATTTGAGCCATATCTAGTCTACACTTACATAAATAGCTTGGAAGGAATGGAGACTCTCTCTTAGAAAGGCATCAAGCGAATTTTTATCTGCTGTTTTTAATAGATTTATTTTGCGTTTATTTGTAGTGGTTTTGGTTGATATGGTTTTGAGCCTCGCTACAATAACCTTGTGTTCACTAATCCCTGTATGCGTCATGACGCTCTCCATTAAGTCAGGATTATTTGTGGCTAAGAGGTCAAGTGTGTTTCCGCAACCATTTACAATTCGTATGGGCTCATGAACCGATTGTTCAAAGTAATTCTCAGAGAAAGCATTTAGTACAATTTCGGAAGATGTTTTCTATCTTCCACCGGCTTTGAACATGTATTTTCCCCAACAAATCGAGGTTAGATTGTAGTCTCCACCAATTATAACTGTATGAGTGGGGTACTTGTTTGTAATGAGATTCAAGTTGTCTTTGAAGTGTTCAGCTATTATATCATCTAAGTCGCGGGGTCGGTAGAAGGAGCCGATTATTATTTTGGTACGGCTATTGAGTATAACCTCTACCCATAGTAATTCTCAGGAACTATCTATTTCAACTTCACTACAAGAGAAACTACTACCAACAGACACAAACACACCACCACCTACTTTATTTAATCTATCCTTTCTGAACACGGTTTGCGCCTCTGTAAAAATTTCGGCAGAATTTATCTCCGGCTTTAGCCAGCTTTCTGTTCCTATAACGATTTCAGCTTCAGTGCTTTCTATCAGCGTCCTAGTCGCCTTAACGACATTCCTGGCGAACATCAACTCACCTCTTACAACCCCAAATATAACTAACGCTCACGATCGTTACAGCGTAAATTCATAGCAAACCTGAGATGAATCCTCATAGTGGCACTACTAGCGCCACTCTTATGCGACTGTCGCGAAATTTGAATCGACAGCATTTTTTAGCTTGCAGAAAGACGCCTACCAACCTTCATGTCTCACAACTAAACTACTATCAGTCTTCTCTTCGGCGAGGGAGACGTTGGTACCCAGTATTCACCCTTCAAACGGACATTGCTTCTGTCAATACGTCAGCCTGGCGGACAGCGCGGCGTCGCGTTACCGCGGGACACGGCCCCTGCACTGATTAGAACTGGCGTGTGACCTGCCTGTCCCTTCAGCCTACCTAAAGGTCACGAGCCATGAGATCGCCGAATGATATTCAGCGCGACATTGCCTAATCGGTCAGCAAATACTCATCGCGCTCGCTAATATGCAAGTTAACAGCACTGGGGGTAACCGCATTACGCCCCGTACCACCCACGCTGCATCCTGTGACGTCAATGGCATGCGGGAGACTGCGTCAAAGCACACAGGTCATGCTGTCTCAACTACACTGCAGCCATGAATGACAATATGGAGCGTCTGGGGCAAGTTAAAAGTACATATCACTGGGAGAAATGTTACTGCTATCGTGTGTCTGGATATCCCGCAACGATTTCTTGTGCCGTAGTTGTAGGAGAACTGAGGTAACGCGAGATAGAAAAAGGTTCTGTCCGCGAATCAGCACGGATTTAGATAGCACCGCTCGTGCGAAACTCAGCTTGTCCTTTTCTCACATGACATCGTGCGAACCACTGATGAAAGGCCTCAGAAAGATACCACATTTCTAGATTTCCGGGAGGCGTGTGACATGGTACCCCACAACAGACTGACAACGAACGCTTGGACATACGAGATAGGTTCCCAGATATGTGAGTGGGTCGATGACTTCTTAACTGATAGAACCCAGTTAACTGCCCATGACGTTGACTGTTCATCAGAAACAAGGGTATCTTAAAGAGTGTACTAGGGAGTGTGATAGAACCGCTCTTCGTATCTATAAACATAAATCATATGAAAGATAGAGTGATCAGCAATCTGCGATTATCTGCTGATAAAGCTGTGGATCACAGAAAAGTATCGTCGCTGAGTAACTGTAGAAGGATACAGAATGTGTTTGATGTGACCAATGGCAGCTTGCTCTAAATGTAGAAACATGTGAGTTAATGCAAATGAGCAGGAAAAGCAGTCCTGTAATATTCGAATACGGTACTGGTGAAGTGGTGCCTGACACTGCCACGTCGAGAAACATATAGCCATAACGCTGCAAAGCAAATGGGCAACATCGGTTTATTGGGTAAATGTTAGAAACATGTAAGTCTTCTACAAAAGAGACCGTGAGAGGTGGCAATACTCTCTTAGGATTTAAAGGTTGGCTACAGCACGCACACACAAGCTCTGGAATCTAAGATATTGTTGTCGCGCTTCGCAGCGCACGGATTAATTAGTGGCAGTTTTGAAGCCAGTGTAGGAGCCCGCCTGCTGTGGTGCGCACGTGTGTTGGGCGAGGGGTCGTCGCGGAGCTGCTGTACTGCCGTGTCCGCCAGCAGCGACACACGATTTGGTATTGAGTTAATATTTTTTTATAATTTGCAGCGCGCTTATTAATTTAAAGAAAAGGGTTTGTGTATGTGCGTAGTAGCAGACGGTAATTTTGATAATGATAGGAGTTGAATTCTTAAGGGAAACCATTGTTAGGCAAATAGATTAAGTATTGATTTCTTTTGTAATTCACTATGTATTTAATTGAGAAGTATTTCAGTCTGTCTCAAGAGTTGATTAATTTGTAATATTACTTTACTGCCACTTGAGGCAGATTGATCATAGTCGCCAGAGAAATGATTTTTATGATCATAGGAACTCTCAGTACAGTAATAGAGATCGCGGACCGCGAGGGCAAAGGCGTTATGGAAATGAAAATTATTTTAGAAGGAATGGTCCCAGTAGAGACAACCGAAATTGGCGCAGACATGCAAATTACAATTCTGAACGCGGTGCTCATGCAGAATAGAGAGCATCGAGCCCACGTGATAATTATGGTCATAACAATTATGAGAACCAAAACAGTTATGATGAGGGCACAAATCAAAATTGGCAGGATCACAGAAATTCCAATTTAGAGCGTGGCGACAGTGTAGAAATCAGACCACCCAACCCAAGCAATAATTCGCGGCAACACGAGCCGGCACAACAATGACTAGCAACAAGGACTACAAACGAACCGTTTGTAGCGACGGAAAGCCGACACAAAAATTATGTTAACTTTGTTGGACTAGAGGACATTAGAGACACATTATTACAAGAAAATGACAACAGCGAAATTATGTTTACTCGTCCAATTATAAAAATCTCGGTAGGAAATATTCTACTTTCAGCTGTACCTGATTCTGGCAGCCCTGTGAATGTAATTAGCGGGACAATGTTTAAGAAGTGTGAACAGGCATCTGTTTGTCCAACCTTGCCATTATTGAAGACCAAATTAAAGAGAGACATTCAAGGAAAGAGTGTAGACGTACGCAATCAGACTTATTTAGTTTTCAGGTGTCAAGAACATAAGTTTTCTGCAAATTTCTTAGCAGTCTCTCTTTTATCAACGGAAATGATTTTGGTTGTGGAATTCCTACATGAATATAAAGCAATGTTAAACTTTTGTAATGCTGAAGTCATGTTACGAGTAAATCAAATGCTAGTCACACTTAAATTTCAAGGATGGTTAACAAAGGAGGATGAGGTAGTGAATTATCTGAGTTTTCTCTTTCCGCTTGAGGCACAACAATCACTGAATTTGTCTAATAGTTGCACAGATAACATCACTAAGTTTTACTATGAAACAGAACAACCCATTAGTACAGAACAATTAATTAAAAGGAAAGTTTACCGAGACGAAATAGATCCTAATGCAGGCACTGATAAGTTATTTGAAATATTACAAACAAATTGTGAAGTTTTTTCTCGCAAGACAGGAACAATACGTAACTTTCTTTATGAATTCAAGGTCAAGAAACAAAATAAATTTTTTGTACCACCATACGTCATCCCATTGACATACAGAGACAAAGTCAAACAGGAAATACAATCCATGTTAGAGCAGGGAATCATCGAACCTGCTGTGAGTTTTAAGAGCCCATTACATGTGGTTAAGAAAAGGGATAATTTCATTAGACTGGTTCTTGATTCCACACAAATTAACACAGTAATCCAACCTGAAACCGATAGACCACACACACTAGATGAACTATTGCAAGAATTCCATGGTGTGAAGGCGATGTCTTCTTTGGACTTACGTAGTAGTTTTTGGCAAATAGAATTAAATACAAGGTGTAGGAAATACACAGCTTTCCTCTTATTTTGGAAACTGTTACCAATTTCGAAAATTGCTATTTGGTCTCAACGTTTCGTCAGCTGCATTTATCTGTGGTTTGAATACAATATTACTGACACACTTAAAAGACAGGATCACCACTAATGTTGACAACATTTTGATCGCAGAAAATTCATGGACAAAACACAACCAAGTATGAAGTGAATTATTACAAACATTACGGGAACATGACATTACAGTCAATTTATAAAAATCGGACTTTAGTAGAACACAAATCAAATTTTTTGGCCACAGTGTTGCAACAAAAGGCATTCTACCCGATCCAGAAAAATTATATGCAATCAAAGAAATGCCCCTACCAACAAACAAGCGACAATTAAGAGGATTTTTGGGACAAATAAATTTTTATGGTCGTTTTATTAGCCTATAAAGCTTGTCAACACCTAGATTATGTCAACTAACAGGTAAGAACACAGTTCGGGACTGGGATCATGTTGCTCGAACAGAGTACCACGATTTGAAAACTGCACTACTGAATGCACCTATGTTGTCACATCCTGATTTATCCCTTGATTTTTGCCTTTCGACAGATAGCTCAAGATCTGGGCTTGGTGTCCATTTGTTCCAAGAAGTGGTTGAAAATGGAATTCTTACTCAGAAAAGTATAGCTTTTGCCAGTCGAGTATTAACAAAACCAAGAGTGCAACTATTCAGTCACGGTGCTGGAAGCATTAGCCATAGTATGGGCATTTGATAAATTTCGTTACTCTCTGCAAGGCAAGCACACAAAAGTATACACCGACCATCGGGCGTTACAATTTCTCATGTCAGCCAAATTAAATCAAGACCGTTTAAAACGTTTGGCTTTGTTTCTTCAGGAATTTAACTTCACTGTTATATATATTCCAGTTTCACAAAACATCATTGCTGATGTGCTTTCACGAGCACCTGTTGGTTTAGCTCAAAGTAACGAGGAAAATTGCTTAGAAAATAATTACAGCTTACTCTACATGCAGAAGGTTGCTTTTGAAAACTTTATTTCGTCCTCATTAAGTAACAGTGCTCGTGAACAAGAAAAGGATTCGATTTGGAAGGATATAAAAAGGAAGTGGGAGAATAAGTCACATGATGCTGTAAGACAGTTTTATGTCATACGTGATGACATCTTATTCAGACGCAGACGTCCTGACAGTCCTTCTTGGGTTTTATGGATACCAGACGAACTTGTAAATAAACTCATTTGGTACACACATCTCAGCTATGCCCACTTTGGTGCGAAGAAATGTTTTCAAAAATTACGAGACACATGTTATTTTTACAGGCCGGCCGGAGTGGCCGAGCGGTTCTAGGCGCTACAGTCTGGAACCACACGACCGCTACGGTCGCAGGTTCGAACGCTGGGATAGGGCATGGATGTGTGTTATGTCCTTAGGTTAGTTAGGTTTAAGTAATTCTAAGTTCTAGGGGACTGATGACCTCAGCCGTTAAGTCCCATAGTGCTCAGAGCCATTTGAACCATTTTTTTGTTATTTTTACAATATGGAAAAGAGAATCTGTAAAGTCCTGGAAATATGCAATTTGTGTCAGAAACCAAAACCACCAACAGTCACACACAGAACACCACTATTTCCAATCATCCCAGTCAAATTAGAAGAGATGGCTGCTGTGGACATCTTGGGGCCAGTAATAAGATCTAGACAAGGCCATTCATTCACACCTTTACGAAAAGCTACAGAAAATCAATTTCTACAGCATTCGCCAAAAATTTCTTGAAGGAAGTAGGGCACGTTGATATGGTGATTTCTGACAATGGCCCACAATTCCGTTCCAACAGTTGGCTGAAAACCTTGCGACGCAGGAAAATTAAACCAGTATTTATATCACGTTTTATGTCATCATGTAACCCATCAGAACGTATCATGAAGGAGTTAGGTAAACTTTGCAGATTGTACTGCCATCGCCAACATAGAAACTGGGACGTACATTATCCGATTTCCAAAACATTATTAATGAACTGCCTAATGATTCCACTACCATGCCTCCACTGCTTGTGTTGAAAAATAAACAACCACCAGATAGGATAAAACAATTAGTAGCCTTCCCTGCACAGCGACGTTTAAGACACCATGAAGTGGTAAGTATAGCATTACAGAACATCAAGAAAGCTGCAGATGGAAGATAGAAGCTGCATAATCCACGAGTCTACGTCAAGAATTTACAGGTAGGTCAAAAAGTATTGCTTAGATCACACCGACTATCTCATAAGGGAAAATATTTGAGTAGGAAGTTTTTCTTGGTGTATGAAGGGCCCTTAATTGCACACACAAACGCTGTGGAACCTGAAACGATACGAACACATAAATCTCGAGGTCTTCATCACTTATCACACATTAAAATTTTCAAGGAATAAGGCCCTAGGGGGTTTACTGATCTTTAGTAAATATATGTTTGGTGAGCATAGGTGCCACAGCCGTTACAGTATATTTTTCCGATTTTAATTTTCAGTACTGTTTCATAATCTTTGACTAACCTGTTTATCTATTAATCTTTTACTATCAATTTATCCTGCATGAAAGACCAAGAATGAGTGATTATGAATGATTTGTATTGTTTGAGAGAATGAGAACTTTGCAAAGGGACATTTCTGACGAGAGGATTATACCAGCTGTTGACATCTTGCGATTGTTCACTGAAACAATGAAATTTTGGTGACTTATTTGAAGGAAAATGCAAGAAATAACTATGTACGTTTTTTAGGGAGAAATAACGTGAAGTAACAAAAACTATTGGCATTATCTTCAGTTAAAATATAGTGTGTAAGTGGCTCTGAATTGAGAAGGTATATTTGATGGGCAATACTATAATTAGGAAACCTTCGAACTGACACTTGTTATGATTTATGAGATAGTTTGAAGAGTGGTGATTTATGTGGATTTTTAGTATTTATTAGTTCGCCAGGTAAGGCGTATTTGGATTTGTGGACCACTCATGAATAGTGTGACACAATGAGGAAGCACTTTGCAGACATTTATAGAATAAGAGAAGGTAAGAAAGGTACACTTCTAAACGAAGAAACCCACAACGGTATTCTATGAAGGAAGATACAGCTTATGCATATTTACGTAAAATTTAAGTCAGTAATGTTAGGGTAGAGTACACACTCTAAGTCACAGTAAAGTTAAGACATAGCTATGAGTCACGAAAGGAGTTCTGATACAAATACACAGCAAAGTGTTGAATTATGTGATGAATGAGTGCCAAGAATATTTTTTGCTCTGTGGAATTGTGGAAAGGTAAGAATGATATTGTTGTTTCTCTTATTATTGTTGTTAAGGTTGACTTCACCGCATTTCTTACAGGAAATATGATAGCAACGGAAGTTTTCTCCATTGCAAACACGAAAGCACTTAACGTGACGTAATTTTGTGTAGTAGACGATATTTTCAGATCGGAGCGTAGCACGCTTACCGTTAAGGGTCGGGAGAAGAAAGACGTTCCAGAAACAGTCGGCTGTGACAAAAAAAAAAAAAAATAAATAAATAAATAAAAAACACAACTGAGCTATGACCTAGATAATTATGTCGTGCATTAAACGATTTCTTTTCTCTTTCCAGAGTGAAATGACTTTTACGCCAAGAGGCGAGAGTATCTGCCATATTTTATGAATGTGTAAATAGTAGTGTAAAATAAGTCAATTTAATATTTATCTTGTGTTTTTCTATTTCATGATTGTCATTTAGTGATGCAGTGCCGATTCCAGCACGAGGTTAATTGGAAGGTGATGATTTTTCTCTTGTCATGTCATAAATTTATTTCTTGTCACCTTGATGAATAAACCATTTCTTGCAGTTTCTACTGGACAGATGGAGGGGTTTTGTGTGTTGTATTTTGTGAATAATCTATTTTTTGAAACTTCCTGGCAGATTAAAACTGTGTGCCCGACCGAGACTCGAACTCGGGACCTTTGCCTTTCGCGGGCAAGTGCTCTACCATCTGAGCTACCGAAGCACGACTCACGCCGGGTACCCACAGCTTTACTTCTGCCAGTATCTCGCCTCCTACCTTCCAAACTTTACAGAAGCTCTCCTGCGGACCTTGCAGAACTAGCACTCCTGAAAGAAAGGATACTGCGGAGATATGGCTTAGCCACAGCCTAGGGGATGTTTCCAGAATGAGATTTTCACTCTGCAGCGGAGTGTGCGCTGATATGAAACTTCCTGGCAGATTAAAACTGTGTGCCCGACCGAGACTCGAACTCGGGACCTTTGCCTTTTGCGGGCAAGTCCTCTACCATCTGAGCTACCGAAGCACGACTTACGCCCGGTACTCACAGCTTTAATATGTGCTGATTTGTAGGTTGTTTCTTTTCTTGTTTTTTGTGACCATCTAAGGTATGGCCACAGAGATTCATACAAAGACTAGGGAGGCCTCCAAACAGAGACAATGAGGACTCCATACAAAAACGATTGAGACACTATACCACAGACATTGACGTTTGACATCAGAAATATTGACAGTCATTGCAGACTGATAATTATAAATTTGGGGTAACTTAGTAATTAGAGTATAAAAATTCTGATGCAAAGTCACGTAATTATTAACTAAATTTTGTACATATTCATGAATTGATTTGGCAAGCCGTTGGCTAGAGTTTTTCTAAATGATTCTGTAACTTTTATTAGATATAATAGCATCACTATGGAATTACTTTTCTATGTGTAGGACTATTTAAATGTTTTATAACCAAAATGTACATAACAATTATTGTAACAAATATTGTAACATTCTTTTTCAGCATCACTAGTAATGTAAAAATAGTAGGTAATTAGAATTCAACGGCACAGGATTTATGCCTCGAAATTAAAATAATATTTTTTGTGTGGTGCCACATTTGCAATGATTCGTGGTCACAATCAAAACTTTGCCACTGTTATTGGCCAAACTAATCATAAGAAAATTAACTTGCCACAGTGGTGAGCCTCATATTATGACTGAATTGAAAAATACATGCCACAAATCGGTGATTGCTGCGGCGAGAAATTTAGAGAAAATTGACTTTGCCACCGTGTGGTGAGCCTCACATTATTCATGACTTGAGATATATGCCACAAATCTGTAATTGCTTTGGCCATAGAGTTAAAGAAAACATTTAAATGAGCTCAGAGCTCACATGCCTGTTTATATGATATAATATTATTCCTTGCTTAATTTCTGTAATTAGGTTAAAGATATCGTATTTTAAAGGGAGAATATATTTTCTATAAAATATGACGTTTCCAGTATACAGAAGCACTTGACCGACACTTGTACTACATAAGTTTGAGGAGGTACTTATGGAATAATGCAGTGACGTGTGGTTGTCAGTGGACACGAGGTCCCTGATTCTGCCAACACTGCCAAACTGTGTCATCCTGGGAGAATGGATGTTACGTATGGTTGTCAGTGGACACAAGGTCCCTGAGTCTGCCTACGTTGTCAAACTGTCTCACCAGAGGAAAATTTGACTTCAGGGGTGGTTGTCAGTGGGTATGAAGTCCCTGAGTCTGCCTATACCTTAAATTAACTGATGATGGAAAACAGGTGTGGTTGTCAGTGGATACGAAGTCCCTGTCTGCTTACACTGTAAATTAACTGATGTTGGAATATTAGTGTGGTTGTCAGTGGATATGAAGTCCCTGAGTCTGCTGAACTTTAAACACGTAGACCCGGTTTCTTTTGATCTGAGGGAACTGCGAGCATAAAAAACATAAAATATCATGTAGTCAGGTCACTACTGATTAACGTCATGGAAACGTATGTGCCCAAATGCACAAAATAAAATATTATTTTTTTACTGGTTATTAGGTTACGTTAGCTTATTGAAGACTTTTGAATGCTTAAGTAGTTATTGTTACACATCTGTTAAAACTTACATGATCTTATTTACTACTTATGTAAGGAACTTGTTATATTACCTTTGGTGTTTTCTTATTACATACATACTAGGCTTGCAACATTTTCATATTATTTTTGTAAAAGGAGCCATGTTTTCTCCTTTCCAATCAATTAGGCAAGCAACATTTCTGCCATTTTGTATTATATTTTAACATTTTTCTCTTGCCTATATGCCATGCGAGAAAATTTTCGTCGTTTTGTAGAAAAAATTTTACTTAGATGATAAGCAAGAAATACTTTTGGTCATTGGATATAAATTGTAACATTTTTCTCTTCGCCTATTTTTTTCGTCGTTTTGTAAAAAAAAAATACTGTTTATTCCTTGCCAATATGTTAGGCAAGAATCACCTCACCAAAGTTTCAAAAATGAGGTTGGGGGCTATGAGAGTTGGCAATACTCTCTTAGGATTTAAAGGTTGGCTACAGCGCGCGTACACAAGCTCTGGAATCATATTGTTGTCGCGCTTCGCAGCGCACGGATTAATTAGTGGCAGTTTGGAAGCCAGTGTAGGAGCCCGCCTGCTGTGGTGCGCACGTGTGTTGGGCGAGGGGGTCGTCGCCGAGCTGCCGTGCTGCCGTACTGCCGTGACCGCCAGCAGCGACACAGGATTCGGTATTTAGTTGACTTTTTTTATAATTTGCAGCGCACTTATTAATTTAAAGAAAAGGGTTTGTGTATGTGCGTAGTAGCAGATGGTAATTTTGATAATGATAGGAGTTGAATTCCTAAGGGAAACCATTGTTAGGCGAATAGATTAAGTATTGATTTTTGTCATTGATTTCTTTTATAATTGTCAGGGAATTGTTTCACTATGTATTTAACTGAGAAGTATTTCAGTCTGTCTCAAGAGTTTGATTAATTTGTAATATTGCTTTAATGCCACTGGAGGCAGATTTACATACGAAGTGATTGTCCAAAGAGCTCCTAGCGTTTTGTTAATTGAATGAGAAAGAATCGCTTTCAGAATATAGTTTTTGAAAAAAGGAATTACTTGTTTGGGTTATCATTTATCGAGTTTAGATTTGACCAAACCCTTTCTCTTGAATTATATGTAGTTGTAGTAAGCAGCAGCAGCTGCAGCAACAGCAGGAGCCGTCATACAGAACATGTATTGCACTCAGCATGAATAATTGGTTTTTTAATGTTTTTGTTAAATAATGGATTGCAGCATATCAAGCAGTGGCAGCAGAAAGACGAAGTAAGTTATTTATTGCGCACAGGACCAATTTTTAAAAAAGTAAAGTTTAGGCTATCTCTGTTATAGTAAAGCTAACAAGAGTACAAGCACGAGATTTTCAGTAGAAAACACGAGATAAGAAGATAGAGCTCGCGACTTTCAACCTCGTGTAGAACACTCTTGTGCAACCCATTCTTAAGTTCTGCTCGAGTTTATGGCATCCCCACCAGTTCAGATTCAAGGAAATAATCGAAGATATTCAGGGGTGTGCTGCTAGATTTGTTACCGGTATGTTCGATCAATACATGGCTATTATGTAGACGCTCTGCAAGATCATATGGGAATTCCTGGAGGGAAGATGACGTTCTTTTCGCAAAATACTATTGAGAATGTTTAGAGAACCCTCATTTGCAGCTGACTACAGAAAGGTTCTACTGCCACCAAAGTATGTTCCACATAAGGATCGCGAAGACAAGGTCAGTGAAATAAGGAGTCATAGGGTGGTATGCCCGCCCCTGGTAGCTGAGTGGTCAGCGCGACAGAATGTCAGTCCTAAGGGCCCGGGTTCGATTCCCGGCTGGGTCGGAGATTTTCTCCGCTCAGGGACTGGGTGTTGTCTTATACTAGCCATCCTCATTTCATTCTCATCGACGCGCAAGTCGCCGAAGTGGCGTCAAATCGAAAGACTTGCACCCGGCGAACGGTCTACCCGACGAGAAGCCCTAGTCACACGACATTTACATTTATATGTTGGTATAGATACAGACGTTTTTCCGTCGCTCCGTTTGCGAGTGGAATAGGAAACGAAATAACTGGTAGTGGTACAAGGTACCCTCTGTCATGTGCCATACAGTGGCTTGCGGTGTGTAAATGAGAGGCAGTCAAATGAAAACCCAACACCCACCACAACAGGACTATGAAATGGTTCCATTCAAAAGTAATCACCACACGCACTGACATTTATCCTATTGAGAGACCGGACGGTCAGTTCTTCTTTCTTGGAACGCTTCAACCTCTCACGGATCCACAAGCGCACCCCCTCTTGCACCTCCTAGTCTGAATTACAGTGTTTTCCAACAAAATCGCTGAAGCATAGCCTTCGTCCGATTGGCATTGTGGGGATGGGTGTTATGTGTTCGTCGAGTTCCTCGAGCATGGAACCTAGATCAATGCGCCACGCTATAAAGACGCTTACCAGAAACTGCGACGCGTCATAAAGTAAAACGCTCAGGAACGCTGTCGGATTGAATCATCCTGTTGCATGACAACGCCAGTCTCCATACTGCCAATTGGGTGAAGGCAACGCTTCAGCCATTTATTCGGAAAACACTGCAACGTCCTCCGTGCAGCCCGAATCCTTCACTGTGCAATTTTCACACCTTTGGTGATAAAAAACTACATGCGTGGACGTCGGTTTCTGTCGGGCGAGGAGATGCAAGAGTAGATGCGGTTGTAGATCCGTCAGATCCGTCAGCGACCGACCGCGTTCTACGAAACGGGAACTGATCGTCTCGTCTCCCAGTGAGATAAATGCCTTAAGGGGAAACAGAAGGCAAGTGGGCTTCAAAAATTCGATTTTTAGATTTTTCCATATTTGAAATACGTGGTCTTTCCTGCATGAAACAGTTTTCGTTTTAAATAAATTCAATTTTTTCGTGAGATATGATGGTTTTGCTGACGCTCTGTGCAATCTGGGGACGGTGACAGCAAGGCTTATGACCGGGTATGTGCAGAACAACCCTATGATCCTAATGTCACAATTTCTAAATTAGAGTTCTTTGGGCATGCCCAGGAGAGAATGGGGTCCAGGTTGAGAAGATTATTGATAGAAAAGTCGACAATAGTATTGGAAAATGGTAAGAAGATAGGTGGTAAAGGTCGTCTGACAAATGTTGAAACAGATAGATTACAGAATTATTATGGCTTAGCCATAAGAAGAAATGTACGGAATTTAGAAAACATGAAAAAAGCTGCATGGGCTATCTTTTTCCATAAGCGTTCCACAAATGAAAATCCAGTGGTCAAATGATCCTGACACTTGGTGCAAGTACAGGAGAAGTGCCAGATATGACCACAAATATTATTTACCTGCATCAGTAATGAATGAAATTAAACCCATATTTAGAGACCTTTGTAAAGATACCTTGCTGAAGAAATGTCTTCATGGGAAAACCCAAAATTTAAATGAATGTGTGAATTCTGTCATTTGGAACCAGTTACCGAAAACTGTATTTTTTCAGCTTACAACCCTCAAATTTGGAGTTTATGATGCTATTTTATGCTTCAATGATGGTGTAATTAGAAAACTGTATGTTTTGGAATTATTGGGCATAAAATATAGTGGAAATACTGCAAAATCCTTGGTGCAAATAGATAAAGAGAGAATCCGCAAAGAAGATATTGCCAATTTAAAATGCAGGAAAGAAGCCAGACAAAAGAAGAGAGACCAAGGGAAGGAAAGATCAGTATGATTCAGATGATGCTCAGTATGATGTAGGAAAATAAGTGGTAAGTAATTCTCATCAATAACTATGCTAGAATTGCAATATTAAACTTTAAATGGATTTTTCTCAAAAATACTTTTTTTTCTTGCTTTCAGGTATCATGGGGTTAGAAACATGAAATTTGGTCGATTTGTACTGCAGATGGTAATAAGTTATTACAAGTAGATTGAGAACCACCAAACAATCAGAAACTGTTTTATAATAATTAGTGTACAAAAAAGGTTAAATTTTACTAGTGAAAGAATAAATTTTTCTTCTTCAAAACCATAAGAGGAATTATGTTAATTTTACTTGGAAATTGAGGTATATATGTCATATATGTGCAGTAAAAATTTCATTATTTTATAACTTATAGTTCGTTTGCAAAGTGTACCTATTCAAAGGGTAAAATAGCACTGACAGAATAGGGATAAAAATTGCCTTCCGTCTCCCCTTCGCGTGTGGTGATCACGTTTGAATGGAACCATTCCGCAGTCTCTTTGTGGCAACTGTTCGGTTTTCATTTGAGTGCCCGGTGCATGTGGGTGTAGATAAAGATAACTTTATTTTGTACCGTAACGGTTCTCGACCCCGCGATCATTCAAACGGCGGAGATCAATTACCATCTCAATGTCACACCTACGTGACGTTGAATTGGAATTGCTTCTGATCAAGATTCTTGTAACGAAACGCATATGCTGACGAGATATCAGCCATGTGGAAGTTTTGAGTTATAGATCTGAAGTGTTGATTCAGCTGCAGCGTCCGTGGTTTTCACGACCAGCCACGTGGCCACCGAAATGCGAGCGTCCGACGGGAGCTATTCGGTGGTTTTTTCCAGGAAGTAGGAGTGCGGGGAAGCGATTGGCTAGCGGCAACCCTGGTCTGCTGTGTGAGTGAACTGTAAGATGGCGGCGTTTGCAACATGATGGAATACAGTTTCATTGAAACAC
Source organism: Schistocerca serialis cubense (assembly GCF_023864345.2). NCBI lineage: Eukaryota > Metazoa > Arthropoda > Insecta > Orthoptera > Acrididae > Schistocerca > Schistocerca serialis. The sequence goes on from NC_064644.1 coordinate 324,226,340, forward strand.
TTTACGAATCGGTAGTAATTCGATGTTTTACCGTAGCGCAAATCCAATCAAATCAACATTAGCACAACATTGAGATGCATTTATTAAGATATTAATGTTGCAGTTATCACAGAAACTACAACAGTTAGGTGATCACAGTAAATGAATGCTCTTGCAAAAATTTATTGAAAATTATTAAGTACTTAACAACTTATGCAACCGTGACAAACAAGGAGTTGGATGATAGCCTAGCACTGCAGCTGTCATCACTGAAAACCACACATTTAATCTACATCTACATCTAGACTCTGCAAGCAGTCTTGCAATGTATGGTAGAAGGCACTTTCTGTATGTTACTCCCCCCCCCCCCCCCCCCCACACCCCGCTAGTTTTCTGTTCCAGACTTGAACACATGGCGGGAAGAACTATTGCCGGTAATCCTTCATGCGGATTCGAATCTCTCTAAGTTTTCTTCATAGTGTATTAATGAGAAATACTTAAGAGTATGCAAAAATGGAAATGAGCATACGGCATTGTGGGCCGGGAGTCCCCCATTCAGGGATGTTCGGCCTCCAAGGGCAAGAACGTATTGCATTCGACGCCACATTGGGCGACTTGCGCGTCGGAGATGGGAGTGAAATGATGATTAGGACAACACAACACCCAGTCTATGAGCGGAGAAAATCTCCTGCCCCAGCCTGGAATCGAACCCAGTCTATGAGCGGAGAAAATCTCCTGCCCCAGCCTGGAATCGAACCCGGGCCCCTTGGCGTACCAGTCTGCCGCGCTGACCACCCAGCGGATTAAGAGGAAGCAAATATTTGTTGACTCTTCTAGGAATGTACGCTCTTGGAACTTACACAGTAATCCACAACGTGATAGAAAAATACTCTCTTTCAGGGTCTGTCTCTGGAGTATGTTGATGATTTCTGCCAGGCTTTCGTCCCTACTATATGAAACTGTAATTGGAACTTTATTTATTGCATTAATGCAATCGTAAGAGGAAGAGATTTTATTTTAGTCGTATTATTCAAATAGTGACGATGAGGACAACATAACACCCAGTCCCTGAGCGGAGAAAATCTCCTGCCCCAGCCGGGAATCGAACCCGGGCCCCTTGGCGTAATAATTAGTTCATTTTCGTGGGGACGCGACATCCCCTGGCGCGAGTGGACAGTAGCTTGGACATCCTGGGTCGGTGAGTCTTCTTCTGAAGAGGATTCGGTAGCCAGCAATAGTGCGGCGTAATCTTCAGGTAATGTGTCAGGGAGCTTAAAGTGCGGCTTGAGATTGGTGAAGTATTGGTTTCTGGCCAGCAAGCGGCCATAAAAATACTTGAAAATGCGGTTACACTTGGATAAATGCTGACCCAAGTGGTACTTTGATTCTGGCTGTTAGTGGGAACTTCAAATGAGTTTGTGAACGTCGTAGACTGAGCGTTATAGAACCTTATTCACTTGCTGTTCTTTAATTTATACTGAATACATTACTTCAATCTGCTCATAATTTTGCAAACTTTAATATTTTGATCGCCATAATGGACTATATACAATTATGAGTTGATTATTGTTTTGTTCCTAGTTCGAAAGTATTCAACTTTATTCTTTTCGCAGACCAGTGATGCTTTAAAGGAATCTGGGGAATCCGCCAGCCTTCTAGTGATGTATTCGCACAAGCTTAACTTCAATTGAATATTTTTGTTATTATTTTATATTATTATTTCTAGAAGAAGATTATTTTATTTTTTGTCAGAGTGAATTATTGTAGAACCAAGATTTCCACGTTTTTCTTTGAAATGAATAAGTTATCAGTTTGTTCAACCAATATTTTGTAGGATGGTGTGCATCAGTTTATCAATAAATGGAACACTTTCTTTTAATTTTTTATAATTATATGTTACACTGACACATGTTATGATTTAAAATTTTCATATTTTTTCAATGTTTGGACTATTTGACCTTGCAATCACAGAAAATAACTATTTCTTCAGCTAAGTTGTCTAATGGCGATGAATGCAAACGTTTACTGCTCGACCCTTTGACTGTATTCAGCCACAGCTCCAAACAGAACCGTGCATCGCCCGACACCATATGTCCAGATACAGCTGCAGTTGGTTGATATCGCCAGGGATTAACCAGTGATAAGGGCAGATGAAGTCGCAGTCTCCTTATCTTTAGTAGCTTTTACGGTCACTTTGCCAAATCCCATTTGATTTTTTTTCCTGGTGCTATTATATCACAGATTTTCGACCATGCCTCCAAATGCACATGATCTGTAACAGCTTGAAACAGTTACTTTAACTTTTAGAGTCTCGTGGGATGGTGGGGTTGGTGTTAAGATTCAATTAAATGTTAATGAACTACACAATATAGGAAAGTTATTTGTTAAAAGATTTCTTTCGCACATAATACATGTTGTACCCTCGTGCTCGCAACATAGATCACACAGAGTCGAAAATTGTATCAAGTAACTGCAGAAAAAAAGGCTCCACGAGAGAAAGTCATGTAAGTAAATACGTAGTGCAAGAACTGGGTTAGCCCTATTCCCGACTACTAACAATGTGACTGATCATCACTACGAACGAACGAAATGCACTGAATAAATTTGCAGCAAAGGAAGGCAAAATATTTAAATATAGAAAACAGAAGATTATATGCCCAGACGCGAGAAGTATAATAGACAAATTCTGTGTCTTATTGTGTTGTGGGTCGTCCATGGCTAACAATGGGAAGTCCCATGAAGAAAAGAGCAAAAAAATCTTTAAAAGAAGTTCGCTGTCACGTCAATAGACTTCATTCAAAGTATTTATAGTAAGTAAATTTAGTACCTGAAGCACGATTCTACAAGGTTTGCAAAATATCAATGTGTGTTTGTTGTAACGGCTTCGCTGAGCTGAAAAAATTTCTCCAACCACAAATTTCTTGAGATCGAAAAATAAGCGGAAGTCAGAGAGTACCAAAACTGGTGAACGAGTGTCTACATACGTATATTTTTCTCTAACTCGACCAGAAGACTTGAATATTTTGTGTTTTGCGTTTTACAGGTTAATCAATAAGAATCGTCCCTTATGTATCTGAGAAAACACTATCATCGACCTTCTCTGGAAGATGAAATCTTTCATATTTGTAGTTCTGCTGTTACGCTTCTGGAGAGAAGTGCTAGATTCAGAAGTGTCAGCCTTACCGATGAAACGGCATACAAATCAGTTGACCCTTTTTATAATAAACTGCTGAAATAAAGTTTTATGGGAGATAATTGACTTTTGTATTACTTTGATCGCAGGAAATCGTAATGTACAGTCACTAGTGTAATAGTGGTAAACGCATTCCTTGTACAAAGTGGTAGAGCATACTGTATCTGAAGTCGTAAACGGATCGCTGAGGCTTGTGTACACTTTTCTCTTTGTCAAGATGGCTGTTACGATCAGTTAGTTACATGCTCCGTAGATCATTTGAACGATTTTTTTTATCAAAATGATGTGGAACGAGCCAGTTTATAGTACATGCAGACATGAGTAGTATGAGCAGTGTCAGCATTAATGAACATATAATTTTCAGTTATAGTCATGCAGCTACATTTAGAAAAGATACCACTGATGCTTAGAAATCAGTGCTCGAAAATGTCGCACTAAGTCCCAACGTCTGTTTCAAAGGACATTATTATTTTGATCCTATAATTAAATAAACATGTAGTACTACCAAAAGTTATTACACACCAAAGCCATATAAGCAACACTTGTCAATATTGTCTACAATGGAGGCATATTTTCATGAAATGTCTCGAAAAATTCACAATAATGAAAAACTACTCACCTGTTATGGTAGCACGTCATCTACAAAGCCGCTACTTGACGCGGATTTATCTAAGTGATTGTTTCTCCCTCCAGAAGACTGCGCCAAACTGTCCATTAAAGGCCCACAGTTATTATGACGGAAAATGCACAATCTTTTTATAGCAATAGTGGAAACGCTATAATAATTATAATGTCAGGAAAATATAAATATGACTGATGGCCTTGGTTAATCTATATTCTAGTGACATTAAATTAATTAACTACCGAAATGATATCAATAGGAATTCGATTACTACACATTTGTTTCGCAAAGATCTGCATGCATGGGTAAAACTAAACATGGAGAACTTCTTCGTCAGTTACAAGTAATATAGATATGGTGGGTCCGCAAGGTACTGGGAAACATAGTATAAAAGGGGCATCACTTCGAGAGATCGCGACTGAATTCGTTATAAGTGATGTGGCAGAAATAACTGTGTTACCCAAGGTGTTAAGGAATGGTTAGAGATGCACCAGAATCAATACATATGGAAGTTATCGAGCAAGTCATTCTAGCTCCAGCTTCGCTGTAATAAACAATTGAGTGCCAGATCACGAAAGAATTTAAATGTACACGAATTCAGATTCATGGCTACGCCTGCGAAACGACACCAATTTGATAGCAATGTTCCTAAGCTTCGCACGATCCCGTCTCAGCAAACTCACCACTCTGTCTGCCGCCTCTGATCTCTCACGAACACCAACTGCTCTCCAGAAAATTGCTGCTCTCCACTGATCCCCGACACTGAAAGTTCCCTCTACCGCTTTCTGAAACCGCATGCTCTCTGTACCAATTCCTGAAACCGAATGCCGGGTGTACTTTCCGTTTCTCTGACCCTGGCGTCGCACCAAAAATAATTTCGCCAAAGACCCTCATCAGCCAACCAGGGCTGATACTTCTTTCTTGACCTATCGGAAAAGAGAAAATTTTGTACATGACTCCTCTCCTCTCGTCTTTTGGACCTCAGAAAGATCCAAGCCACATATTTGTGGTCAAGGTCAGTTGTTGTCTCGGTATTAGCATACGAGACATGAGCAAATGCTCGCATGTTCCCCTACCATTCGGACTATTTTCAAAAGCATCTTAAAAACACAAAAATTCTCATGGTTGTTGTGAACACCCTTGGCGTTTCCGAGTTTGGCAAGGGAATAAATTCCTGCTTAATCAGTAGGCTGCGAACTCTTGAGTGGCATCAGACTTTCGCTTGGGGGCATAAACTGTGTCTTCACTGTTAGAAGGTTGTCTGCCACAACACGTTTCATTAGAATCCTGGCGTGATGGACCGCTGAAGAGTTTGAAAAGCGAGTGCCCAAGGCAGAGCCTTCTCTGAATACGTTACGTGAAGGTTCTGCCAAGTCTGAGGGGAACAAAGAGAGCCGCCACGCCCTATACGGCACACGACTGGAGTGAGAACTCGGTTAGGTGAAAACATTGCTGCAGACGAAAAGTACTGTTATTTCAATAAAATATGACTTAAGATAATTCTTATTTATTGTACTGTCTCAATTGCACATTTTTAGTTAGATTACAATCACAATTTAGTTAGATTTCAATTACTCTGAATCATCTTCAAATTTAAGTAGTTGCGTCAGCAACCCTGCCTGTCTACTCAGAGTCACGTATCAGAATACAGTACACTGATATGTGATTCTGAGTAAAGAGGGCGGGTTGCTGACACAACTACTTAGATCTGAAAATGATCCAAAGTGATCGAAACACATAATATAGCTAAAAATGTGCAACTGGGACAGTTGCCGAATCTCTCAAGACGATTATGTAGACTACAGTGAAAATCTGGCTGGCTGATTTCTTGCCCAGCTAAGAGGCATATCGAATTATCTATGAAGATTCAACTAAAAGGAGGTAATTATAAAAGTGACTGCATTTACTTCTGCTCTCCTTACGCTCACACTGAAATTACTGGTGGAAACCAATCTTAGCCGACTTTTAATCACAGCAGGTGGATGTCTCAGTCAAAGCGCAAATAGTGAGACACACGCCAGCACCTTCCCATATTCCTTTTATTAATCTAGCTCTTAGACATCTGTTGTAGGATTGGGTTTTCATATTAGCTCGACTAAAAATGGAGTGAGGAGTACGGCCACAGAACGTAATTTATCAACCGTGCAAAGCTAAAGAACACAATCGCACACTAATTTTCTGGTGGCTGGTTATATTCACAAACATCTACGAAGTGGTAAAACCAATGAACATTTTGGAAAAGTAATAAGATATGAGAGGAATCTGACAACTCTCTCTCAACTGCATCCCAGTGTTGTGTCCAAAGCAATTGGCATCTGATGCCAACAACTGCTCAGCCTTGTGGTCGGCATATAACAAAAGACGCACCAGCAGTGTTTTAGTAACTGTGAGAACATATATTGTAGATGATTAATTTCTCTCTTATGTTTTTCTGTCATATTCAATAAGTCAACGAGCAGCGTTATAAAAATATCAACTGTTCTGCAAACAGACAAGGTGGAGGCTAGACATCTTACTTTCGACTTCACCAAGGAATAACTTGAAAACTTCAAACATTGGTAAGGAATTTAGAGAAATGAGGTTGATGAAATAAATTAAACATTTCGTGACCAAACGCAATCAATTGATTCTGTAAGTATTCGCGTTTGAAATCACCTCTACATGGCAAACAAACTCCAAATACTTGTCTTTGAAGATCTCTTCGAGTCATTGTGCCCTATTTATGTTGATCCTCAACCTTTCATTTAGGCAAAGCCTGGTGAGCAAGTGTAGCAGAAGTTGTGTTCAGGGTCTATCTTGAAAGCGTTATTAAGCCTTTCCTATAGTCTTCAGCTGAAATGAAATTGCAATTAGGGAAGTCCACCGTGTCTGATTTGGCCGCAAGTACCGTAGCATGTAATGTAGCACTCTGTTCTGGTAATTACACTTCGATAATTCTCATGAATATGTTGATGGCCTATAGGTGTCATGAGAGTGATACAGCTGGAAAATTAACTATGAGCTGCATCTACACCTACATTGTTACTCTGCATTTCACACTTAAGTGCCTGGCTGAGGCTTCATCGAACCATTTTCATACTACTTAATACCATTCCATTCTCGAATGGAGAGTGGGAAAAAGGAACATCTAAATCTTTCCGTTCGAGCTCTGATTTCTCTTATTTTATTATTATGAACATTTCTCTCTACGTAGGTGGGTGTCAACAAAATATTTACGCATTTGGAAGAGAAAGTTGGTGATTGAAATTCCGTAAATAGATCTCGCCGCAAAGAAAACCGCCTTTGTTTCAGTGACTGCCACCCCAACTCGTGTATCATATCAGTGACACTCTCACCCCTATTGCGCAATAACACGAAACGAGCTGCCCTTCTGTGCACTTTTTCGATGTCCTCCGTCAATCCTACCTGGTAAGGATCCCACACCGCGCAGCAATATTCCAGCAAAGGACAGACAAGTGTAATGTAGGCTGTCTCTTTAGTGGGTTTGTCGCATCTTCTAAGCGTTCTGCCAACAAAGAGCAGTCTTTGTTTCGCCTTCCCCACAATATTATCTATGTGGTCTTTCCAATTTAAGTTGCCCGTAATTGTAATTCCTAGGTATTTAGTCGAATTGAGAGCCCTTAGATTTGTGCGATTTATCGTATACCCAAAATTTATCGGATTTCTTTTAGTACCCATGTGGATGACGTCGGACTTTTCTTTGTTTAGCTGTAATTACTACTTTTCGCACCATACAGAAATTCTCTCTAGATCGTTTTGTAATTGGAATTGATCGTCTGATGATTTTACTAGACGGTAAATTACAGCATCCTCTGCAAACAATCTAAGGGGGCTGTTCAGATTATCACCTAGATCATTAATATAAATCAGGAACAGCAGAGGGCCTGCGGAAGGCCAGATATCACTTCTGTTCTACACGACGATTTACCGTCTATCACTACGAACTGTGACCTCTCTGAGAGGAAATCACGAATCCAGTAACACAACTGAGACGATAGTCCATATGCACGCAATTTGATTAATAGTCGCTTGTGAGCAACGGTATCAAAACCCTTCTGGAAATGTAGGAATATGGAATCGATCTGAAATCCCTTGTCGATACCACTCGTTACGTCATGGGAATAAAGAGCTTGTTGTGTTGCACAAGAACCATACGTTCTGAATCCGTCTTGGTTATGTATGAATAAGTCATTTTCTTCAAGTTGATTCATAATGGTCTAGTACAGTATATGCTTCAAAATCCTACTGCAAATTGAGGTCAGTGATATGGGTCTGTAATTCAGTGGGTTACATCTATTTCCTTTCTTGAATGTTGGTGTGACCTGTGCTACTTCCTAGTCTTTAGTAACAGACCTTTCGTCAAGTGAGCGATTGTATATGATTGCTAAGAAAGGCGCTATTCTGCATGCATACTCTGACAGGAGCCTGATTGGTATACCTACTAGACTAGAAGACTTTCCTTTCTTAAGTGATTTGAGTTGTTTTGCAACACCTAAGATATCTACTTTTATGTCACTAATACTAACATCTGTTCTAGTTTCGAATTCTGGAATATTTACTTCGTCTTCTTTCGTGAAGGAATTACGGAGAACTGTATTTAGTAACTCCGCTTTAGTGACACCATCATCGGTAACATTTCCATCACTATCGCGCAGTGACGGTATTGACTGGTTTTTGCCACTGGTGTACTTTACATGCGACCAGCTAATGCGTCAGCTGCGAGGAGTGGCATATAAATTCAGCCATACACTCACCTAGGCTAACCTACTCAGGTTTCTCTCTGTCTTAAGTTGCCTGAAAATTGAAAACCTCATTCATTAAGCGCTCTTGGCTTTTAGGGAGAAAGCACACCGCTACGAGTCAATGCTACTCTTCTTCCCTTTTGTTTCTATGGATTGAATGATAGTTTACATAAAGGATATCGTATTTGAGACGTTACTGTCAGTGTTTTATATACTTTGTTCCATTTTCTGGTGACAACTGCTTCACCTTTCATACTATCAGTAGCTGGAATCGAAATTGCACTGTACTGATTCGCTTATTTGATTTTCTTCACATCTTTTGAGTCCTATTTTTTGGTAACTGCGAAAGGTTTCCTTTCGCAGTTTGCTTTTCTTATTTGAAACTGTACATGAGGGCCGGCCACTGCGTGCCAAACTGCAGACGAGCAGTATCTGCGGGCCGCTCGGCTTTGCTCGATCCTTCTGGAAAGTACGTTTGATTTAGCATTGTGGTGCGGCATTTTTCGGTCGGCACCAGTCTCTGACTTCGGCAGAATCGTGGTGCCCGCGCTGTTTACTCTTCACTATTTGTTTGTGGTGTGAAGAACGTTCACGATTCCGGTGGCTGTTTGCACAAAAAGGGGCAATCTAGCGGTCTATCGAATCCTTTAAAGTGAATGGGAATGACAGAAGAGAGAGAGACGAGAATTTTCAGTTTGCGTAATCGAGGGGAACTGCGTATTTCCTATGAAACAACATTACAGCACCATGCGGAAGGAATCTAAAGAATTAGCTGACAATGAAAAAGCAGAAAATTGTGATTCACTGATGGGATTCATAGTTCGGTACACCAAGAAACATTTTGTGCTAAATTTACATGCATGGAACAAGTTAAGAAATGAGTGGTACAAAGATTAAAATTTCTGAATTCCCTAGCATTATTCCATTGTCAGTTGCAACAGTTTTCAGTGGGACTGAACGAAGAGTTTGGAGACTTCATGTATTACTGCAAAGAAGACTGGTTAAGTGAAGGGTGATGCCTGGATCGATATTTCGATTAAAAACTCGCTATTGTTGAGTTTGTGAAGGAAAAACGGAGTGCACGAACGAAAATTAGAACATCCGGAATGGATTGCAGACTTCGCGTTTTAAGTGGACTTGACTGCACACTGCCCACAAAAAGACATTGAAAGGTAATTTCTTTTTGATTTGATGGGGATGCATTTAAAAAGAAAATCGCGTTGTAGAAGGGACATATTCTGACATTCCCTAAGCTCTCTAGCGTTATAGAAAACGCGAGGTTTGAAGAATTCATTATGGCCTTGAAAGAGTTACACGGCTAGTTTTATAAAGGTTTTGAGGACGCTGACAATCGTACATCTGTTTTTGAGACCGTTTGCCGTTTGCAGTTCATGTGCATGCACATGCGCATGCGCAGAGGCAATTGATTGACCTGGAAGGGAATTACAATTATAATGGCAAATATTTTTACATTAAAACTGTGTAGGACGTCTACATTCCGGTCATCAGGTAGAGTTTCCAAGTTTCCATGCTGAGGTTACTAAAGTGCTACAATATGTCGATCGACATATTTGCGTGGAAGACCTTTTTTCGATTATGGAACTAAATAAGTCACGATTATGTGAATTTGTCTGTATCTGCCCATATACCGACAGTTTGTACCACATAAATATTATATTGTGTCTTCAGCGCCCCTAAAATAAATAATACTGAAAATTGTTTTTTTGTGATCTATGTTGTTGACAAATGCGAAATATAAAACCAAGTCATACGCAGTGCGGCTCTATTGCCACTTAAATGTAGCAAATATGCAGTTTTCTCTTCTTCCCTTTCCTCCAGCTCAGACAGCGTAGTGTGGCGGTGGGGGAAATGTGCAGCAAGACTGAGTGCTTTGGCACTCGTGCCCAGGCTGGGCAAGCAAGGTGAAAGCTTGGCAACCCTGCTAATCATTATTGGAAACTTTACAGAATTTGTTGGTGCGTGTTCACATTTTGACATCGATGTTATGTTGTCTTTTCATTTGGGTTATGCCAGCACGCTAGCTCAGCGTGTTCGGTCAGAGAGGCGCTGGCTCTCTGTAATAAACTGAATAAAGGACTCAACGATCAACTTGAATGGATGTCTTATGACGCCCGCCCAGACCAAAACGCAACGAAAATTACCATTTCGAAAAAAAAATAGGAAAAAAACACGCGTAAGGTCCACTTAAATAAAGTGGTCAACGTGACGGATTGTCAATCCTTTGGACCCGGGCTCGATTCCCGACTGGGTCGGGGAACTTTCCCCGCCCAGGGACTCGGTGTTGTGCTGTCCTCATCATCATCCTATCACCCTCATCGACTGCAGGTTGCCGAAGTGGCGTCAAATTGAAGGACCGGCACCCGGCGAACGGTCTGCCCGACGGGGGACCCTAGCCATACGATTAAATAAATTTGGGTTATAAAGTGTTAGAGGTAATGTTAACGACAGCATCTGAAAAGAAAATTTGTTTTCAAGTGTGTAATGTTAGAAAAGAATGTTATTTACTCATAATATTAATAGCGTCTGGTGATCTTAAAAAAGCGAATCGCTTCCAGTGAATGAGCTTTTTTTTGTTTGCAGTTAGCTTTGCTCAAATAATTTCCCCTGCTCTTTATTTATGACGTTCGAGTTGCAGATGGTGCATCTGGATATCATTTATAGCTGCACTTTACACCCACATCATACTTATAGAATTACAAATAAAACTTATTGGTCCATACTTTAGGGGTTTTGGTTCTCAGCAGCTAGGATCACTGTGCCTCCGAATTGCAAGCTTCCCCAGTGCAAGCCAGTCAAGAATCACACTGGCTGAGTAAATGTATTCTTCCTGTTGCTAGTCAAATAAAGAACTAACAACACTGTAGAATATATTTGGCAGCTGTCTGGCCGTGATCTACTTTCTTGAGTTCAGAATTAACTTATCAGAGTCACTCGATATTTCGTTTAAATATTCTGAACGGTTCTCACTTAAGGGAAGACATCGACGTAGCAAATTTATGTTTCTGAGCTCAGAAAGCTCGTTCCAACAGTAAATGCAACTAATTTCTCCATTTACATTGTGAATCATCCGTCTTTGCTGTCATTAGGACAACAAGGGAGCCCAATGTGCTGCAGTTGAATGCTAGCGTAATGATAAAGTCTTTGTCCAAAAAGAGGAAGACGCAGTTAGTTTTCGTTTCCAATCTCATTGGTGACAAAATTTTTGCCTCTTCTGTTGAAGAGTTGCTAGCTGGCAGATCGACAGTCAGTGAGTAAATCTTAAGAAAACTTGTCTCCTATAAGCATTTTCGCTGCCTTGATTCTGTAACCTGTAGATCTGAAGGACAAACACTTGCAGGATTGCATTTTTAATGCCTGTTTTTTCTGCTTGTGTCAATTGTGTTGAATTAATTGTTGAACTGAATGATTTGTGAACTGGATTCGTATGTACCTATCACTACTGCACACTTTTTCGTAGTTTCGCAGCAGTCCTGTAATGCTGTTTGAGTATGACTGTGAGATGAACGTAGGTACAGACTATTTCAAGGCTCAAAATGTGTAATATCTTCTGAATTCGTGACGATTCGGAGTGCTCTATTTTATTATAAAAGGCTTGTTTCATACCGTTGTCACGATGAGTTGTAAGTGATTTGTATTACTACAACGCATACTAAATATCGTTTTTCGTTATTTCATTAAACATAATAGATAAACATTGGAGATAATTTAATCAGTAGCATTGTACTCTCTCACATGATCGAAAGCAGTCTGACAAAGCTTGGGTAGTTTATGGACTTCACACCTGTAGAAAGGATGTTGGTAGCAATCCGTCTCTGTGCATCATATGCTGTACAGGAGACGGTAATGCTATGCAGTGCACAGCGAAAAGGTGAGATGTCTCGCGAATTCTGTCACCGACTGTACAGCAATGGTGACTTGGAAGGGCAGATTCGTGCATATAATGGAAAGACGAGAATGGGTTGCTACTAAGCAAGGGTGCTTAAACTTATAACTGGACTGGCCATCTCGACTTTTGGATTATAATCACCATGAGACGTCCTGCCCGACCAAATACTGCGCAACAAAGGGTTCATGAAACTATGCGAACAAGCAGAGGTCTTCATTGTCATTCCATGAGATTATGTAACTCGTACATGGAGCAAGCTTGTGATAGTCTTAAGTATGACAAGAATTTATTTCATCAGGTTACCTTCCATTCAGAAGGCTGTTGCACGCAGCGACTGTTATATTGACTTGTAAATAATAATAATAGTATTCAATGAACTGTGGATGAAGCTCAACCAACAGGCATTACATGCATTGATCAAAAACGGTAGTACATTGAGAATGGCTAGTTTCTAGCTGAAATCTAGATCTGCCAATAAAATTTAGAAAGGACGACTGATAGCTGAAATCTATTATTTACAAAAAAACTTATTTTGTATTTAGTTTTAAATACATCCCTCTAATAAGCATTATAAAGTAGTCACACTAGAGACGAATCATACTTCAATACGTACAGGAACATTTTAAAAAACGTAACAGCATTCAACTTCGTTTGTGTATCATCGAATTAAATGAGTTAATTCAAGTTTTACATACAAATTCATACATTAAGTCTTAGTTCAAATCATCTGCTGCACGACTACAATCATTATTTGAATACTTTATCTGAGTACAGCGTTCAGAGATAACTGAGAATCATATCCATACTCACTCAAGGCTCAGGTCTAAGTGACCTATAACGATCACAGAGTAAGCATTTCTCTTGGTGCTGATATTTTCATTGAACTGCTCAATGAGTGTTCGTCTACTCACACACTACTTTTGGAATACCTTATTCTTTGACCTATTGGCTGTTGGCTTCTGTCTCTGGTTCTTCTTTCACATCTGCCATGATCAATGTTTATTTTAGAATTCTGTTGGTTTATATAGCTCTCCTTTTTAGATGAAGATTAGTTTGATATCTTACTCATACATAATTGCACACAGATGTTTCGAAATGCTCTTGACATAACAAACGAATTTCAACGCTTACCATTATTGCTCCAAGGCCAGAGTGATTTAGTGTGTAGAGCACTGTACTCCAGTCCTCGAGGTTCCTTGTTGCAGGAGCAGCGATTTTTCATCGTTGCAGTCCATCAACGACGGCGCCAGCTCAATTCAGTATCGAGAATCTTTCCCAGGGGTAAAAAGTGGGCAGAACAATGGACCTGCTACCCTCCCCCTCCTAATGCCTCGGAGAAGAAAGGCTGTACCCTACTTGCAGTCAAGTCAATATCTCGGTCTAGGCTTGTGCTACAGATTTTATTGCTCCAAACATCAGTGCCCACTTCAGATTTCAATATTTGACGAAGAACGCCAGACTGTTGAACACCATTTAGGAATGGCATTTCTGGAATGCCAATCCCAAATAATCATTTATAGCTTTCTTTATGGGCGGCTGGTAGGTATTCACTGTATTCACATAGGTTTCTAGTTGTAACGGTGTCGGTATTGCTTTGCAGTGTCGACCCTAAAACTACACTAAAGTCCGCCCAAACAGGCCACGAAGGCCCAACAGTACCAACCAGCCGCTGTGCCATTCTCAACCAACCAGCGTCATTGGATGCGGACATGGAGGAGCATGCATTCAGCACGCCACTGTGCCGGCCGCATGTCAGTTTGCGAGACCGAGTGTCGACCCTGCTGGAGAGTGAAGTAGCTTGCCAGGGTGGCTGTTATGATCGCTTTACTCTGTGCATACAGGATCACTGGTGGTGAGCAGCAGCAAATTCAGCAGTGCATGTCACAACCAAATTCGTATATAGATGTTGTACAGTGTACAACAGTGCCCCAGGCCGAAGTCTAGGGAGCAAGGTGAATGTCGAATCCATGGTCCTTGACTGCAGTACATTCTTAGGATCCTTGCCGCAGCCATGAACATCATAATATAGTTAAGGAACGGCGAGCTCTTGCTAGTCAGGCAGACGACTAATCAGTGCTGCTGACGCAACTGTACTTCTCGGCCACACGGCGAATTGTGCTGACAGTATCCAACAGAGGTTTGCAGCAAAGACGATGACACCTGAGGATCGACCTTAGAGCTCCGGCGCCTGTCTGGCGGCTTCTGGCAACGGCAGTCCCTAATCAGATCAGTTGTTTGTATGGTCTCAGTTCGATCCTCAGGCCCATTAACCCTTGATGCAGGCTGTATGGCAAGCAGTGTCATTGAACGATTCTAATTGGTGTTGATGGTTACACCAGCACACAGTGATTGAGCGACGATGCTTCTTCTGATCATGCAGCAGTAGCCCATTCTCCAGCGAATTCAGTAAAACAATATGTGGTACATACATAAAAATTTCCAGAAATCATAGCTTTAAAAGTAAAGCATAATTTTGACTTGCTTTAAACTTCTGATCACCTGTGAATCAATTTCATTGTGTACAACAAGATGACTGAGAACACATTACTATACCGAGCGAGGTGACTCAGTGTTTAGCACACTGGACTCCCGTTCGGGAGGACAATGGTTCAAACCTGCGTCTGGCCATTCTGATTTAGGCTTTCCGTGATTTCCCTAAATCGCTTCAGGCAAATACAAGTCCTTTGAAAGGACGTGGCCGACTTCCATCCCCAGCCTTTCCTAATCCGATGGGACCGACGACCTCGCTGTTTGATCTCCTTCCTCAAATCGACCAATCGGTCGACCATATTATTCTCTGCCTCCTCACACTTCTCTACGTACGCTCTGATTGTGTCAAGAGCCGCTTTGGCTTGCCTGGCCGTCATTGGCGGTGCTTCTTTGACCTCCCACTTCCCCTCTTCCCTTCGTCTCTGTTGCCACCTTTTCCGTTCGCTGTCTTCAATGAGTCAACAATCTCGACTTCTGTTAGTGATCCTGCTACTACTGAAAGGTACAGTAGCAAAATGGTTCAAATGGCTCTGAGCACTATGGGACTTAACTGCTGTGGTCATCAGTCCCCTAGAACTTACAACTACTTAAACCTAGCTAACCTAAAGACATCACACACATCCATGCCCGCGGCAGGATTCGAACCTGCGACCGTAGCGGTCCCGCGGTTCCAGACTGTAGCGCCTAGAACCGCTTGGCCACCCCGGCCGGCGGTACAGTAGCGCCCGACATTGAAAATAGGTACAACATTCTTCGTTATTCTTGTCATAACAACATATTTTTTACTGATAATAACTCAATTTCAGTTAATACAGCGAAGCCGGATACTAGTGTAGGAAAGAATGACAATTTATTTATTTAATTGATTACATGTGCACTCCCACAAAATAAATCCCTACATCCAATTTGGTGAGATCTGTGAAATGAATGAATGTATGGGCGTCTGCTAACCGCAGATAGTGAATGTGAATATATGATCATCTTTGAGACGGTCCTTTGGTCACCTTTGGCGGAACCAAAGAGATGAAATTTACCTGAGCTTTGAGCGCCTGAAATGTGGCTGACCAATGGGTAGCATGGTCTTCCCCCCCTCGACGGAGGTGCGAGCTGACCTGAAGAACGGCCATGTTTCAGCACTCTGCTGCTGGATCTAGTGTTAGTAAGACATGTCTTAGGTGTGCTCCGTAAAGACAAAAGAGTGGAGACATGGTATGCATGTGAAATACTTAAGAGTAGTTTGGAATAATAATTTGTCTATTTCAGGAACTTTTGTGGGGAGAATTAAATGTCAGGCGGGTAATATTAAGGGGATCGTAGTAATCTTCAGAAGTGACCAACGGTCACAATAAAACCACGTGTAGCAATAAGTTGAAATACTTTCGAGTGCTTAAGTTATGCTGAATTACTAGCGTGTGTACTATAAGTTGGAAATATTTAAGAAATGGCGTGTGCAGGACTTGAAATTAGGGACGAGTACTTCCACGTGGTGAGTACTGTGTGAGTCTCAATCTGTGTGTGAGACAAAGGATAAAGAGAAGTACTCATCCATGGTATCAGTTGAGGACTCGCGTATGTGATGAATATGTTCTTAATATTACTTTGCGTGTTATGTTTCCGTATGACGCTTGATTCAAACTATAATACTCTGAGAGAGAAGCAAGGTGAGTCAGCCGTCTATCCAGCAACGCCACTTGGCTTGCATTGCAGAGGAAGACGTGCATATATCCTCCAGAGTTCGTAGTAGGAAAGGAAAGTTACGAAGTGGGACAGTGACGTGTGAAACTGGGATGAACATTAATTGAAGTGGGAAAGCTGAAAGTGATGTGATTATAACGTTGTGACTATTCTTGGTGTTGTATTGCATGTTGCCAGTGTGTTGTATTTCATGTAATTTAAGTATGTGTGGTTTGCATGGGACAGTAGCAAGATAGTTTCAGAGGTAGTGGGTTATGCATGTTCCTTTTGTACCGCTCGGTCTGGAGGAAATTTTCGTGATGATGGGTGTGAGAGTCGAAGTGCGAGATATAGCAAAAGATCCACCATCCTATCCAGAAAGTGCACTGTAGTGTTAGATAATTACGAGATCATAAGGTAGAGAATCACCAATGTAAGGCCATGCCCACTGGGCGGAGTTTCTCATGTGCATTTGTTGTAGAAAATGTAATGGTGTGTTTAGGTTATAGAATTTATCGGAGTAAAAAAGATAGTGAAAAGAAAAAGATTGGTGGCCTTTTCCTTCGAATTATATGTTGTCATGATATCCAGAATTTATAATGTGTGCGCTATTCGTATCAAGTGCGATGGCCACGTGTTGATCAAAGCCGTTAAATAAGAAACAAAATGTGGTATTGCCAGTGCGTAGTGAACAGTCAGAGTTGTGTAAATTGCTAATAGTCAGATGTACATTTCCGTTTCCGTTGCGTAATATTCAAACAGGAGAATAACTTGTAACTTAATTGTGAGTACTAGAGTTCATGTTACTCGATAAATAAGAATGAGTCCACTCTCTTGGCAGACCACTCATCTTGCAGGCCTGACTGCTTGATGCCACAGTATGAGCAAGGCATGTGGGTGCCTCTCACTATGACATCGTTGTTCGCACCCATGAAATCTTCAAAACGTACGTGAGCAGTGTTAAAGTGAGTCATCACTTTTGTCCTTCCGGACTCAAGGATACTGACAGGGGGTGTATCCTGTAAGTACTGTATAAAATAAAAAGTACTGTACAAATCAAAATTCCCATAAACCAGTGTTACAATCAAACTAAGATTTCACATGCTTAAGTATTAAACCCACCAGCTGCTTATTGTCATCTGTCATTGAAAATCCACAGGGTCAGAAACAATTGACGATCGTTTGCGTATTGCATCTAAAATGTTGATAGTTGTAAGGTTGTCATCGTCAATATTGCAGACTGTCAATCAGACCACTTGATACCTGTGTTTTCTTTGGCGTTCTTTATTATTCCTTGATCTAAGGGCTACAATTTCGACGTAGTGTTAGGTGGTAAAAATTGTACTGTCACGGATATTAACGGATGGATAGCATTGTGTACACTGCAGTTGTCCACAAACAACACAACTTTTCGATTTTCACGAGTCATTTTCGTATCAAAATCCTTTAAATAGTTGGAAAATACTTCTGAAGTCATCCATGCTTTCTTGTTCACAGTGTACTCCACAGGGAACGACTTACATCTGGAAAAGCATCGCAATTTCTTAGGTTTTCCAGTCATAAGTGGCTTGAGTTTCTTTATGTCTGTCATATTTGCTGCTAACAGAAACGTAACACGATCTTCGCTTAGCTTGCCCCTGTGACATTTTTCTTCTCGGAAAGTCAAGGTTTTGTCTGAAGGACATTTGCAAAAAAGTCTAAGTTCATCTGCGTTACAAAAATCATCCGGTTTGTAATCTTGAAGGCGCCACTGCATTTCTGTTATCTACAATGGCACTTTCTCCACTTACTTTTCGGAAAAAAATACTGCATCTTTCCTGAAATTTTTTAGCCATTTTTTACTAGCACGAAAGGTATCGTATCCCAACACTGCTGCAAAATAATTTGCCTTGTCCTTCAAAATAAACCCTCCAACGTTCACATTATTGTTCGTCCGTTGTCGGACCCGTTGCACTTAACACTCTTCTCAATCTGGAAACTCAACCTTTCGTTGTCGTTTCGGATCTGCCCCTTCATCTGTGGTAATGACGCGTTTTTCATTCTTGAGTGCTGTCGACAGCATGCATGCCGGATTCCCAAACTCTGCAGCTACGTCTTTCTTTTTCTTCACTGCTGCTTTCAGTGTAGCAATTAACTTTTGCTTTTTAGGGATTGTCAGACATTTCCGCTTAGAGCCCATGGCTGATGCTTAAGAACTCGCACTCAATCAAACCATACACTGCCTAAAATCGCACCTGTACGGAGGGCGTGGGAACTGCAATGCGACGCAGATCTCACTGACGCATCGACGCAGTGAGTGCAGGGTCTGGGATTCCTCTGTTTGCGAGCACTTCGATATACAGAGGTACCACATGAAAGACTTCGATATATTGAGGTGACTCCAATATAAAGAGTTTTTGTCCAGCGAACTTCGATATATAGTGGTTAAACCTGCCCGTCACGATCCTTTTAATTCTTCAAAATGTCAGGTTTTTGGGCTTCCAAGGGAAGGGACTGAAGAAAAAATTCGATACAGCAGGTCTTCTATACATCGAGGTTTAACTGTAATATTTTGTCAACAGAAATACTTGTTAGTACAGATTCAGTATTTGTGGGAAACTAAAAACTGCTTAATGGACTTAAAGTCGTTATTCCGGGGAACACCTCAGTTATTAAGTCTACATATTGTAAATAAACTTATTAGTGTGTTACCTCTTTGTATACGTCTGATTGTCTTTGTTGGTTGCCTCAGCCACCGACACATCAAGCAGAGTGAATTGACAGTTAATTTAATTTACAGTGCGATAGGTACCAACACAAAAAAGAAAAAAATTCGTTGATATCAATGGCATCGTCGAGCAAGGCTGAAAAGCGTTTTTCTTTGCCAATTCATCTGCCAATTTTAAGACTTGGCTTAGATATTTTGTACAAAAATATATAAACAGAAATAAAAATCGGTCCCAGTATGCACAACTGAGTATCCTGAAATCACTTCATGTCATGTTATAATGGTTTAGCAGCACCGGACAGGAACCATGACACTGGCCGTTGGCAAGTGCTGTTCTTCGAATTAGGTCGTCAGAACATGTGTTAAGATACAATCTGGCACTTAGTCTTCCCTTCTAGTCTAAGATTCCTTTCGATTGCACTGCTGACTCTGCAGACCAGCGACTGTTAGACAAATGTTCCGACAAATGCATTAGCTTTGTCACAGTCGCAGCGCTGTTACTGGTTAACGTGCGGTGGGAACATCAGGCCACAAGAGATGCGTCCATTTTGCATGTATGACTCTTAGTCCCCTGTCACGTTTCAAATTGTCATGCACACCCAACGTTGCGAATACTGACTGTACTATGTGTAAAAATTCCATTGCAGATGTAAGTCTGAAACCGACTAAATTCTTTCTCTTTCTATACCCTACACATCATACGCATTAATTATCTAAGGTTGATAAGAATACATCAGATTGTAATGCTGTAGCATCAGGAACCAGTATGTGGGAAAAGCGTTCAGATATTTGCAAAGGAGCTGTAAACAGTATGTAAGTAGATCAATAGAATAAACAGTAGCAACTACATGTACACTCATGCTCATAAATTAAGGATAATTGCAGAATGAGGTGCCACACAACGTGGCACTACACAAAACTGGCGCTAATAGCATAGGCACATGGGGAACACACACGACACAGATCTGTAAGTCCACAGTATTGGTGATAAGTTGAGAAAACCGTCCCGAAACACATGTGCTACAAAACGCCACTATTTCCTGCGCATGTACCCTGATATCAATATGAGATATGATCACCATCCACACGTACACAGGCCGCACAACGGGTTGGCATACTCTGGATCAGGTGGTCGAGCAGCTGCTAGGGTATAGCCTCCCATTCTTGCACCAGTGCCTGTCGCAGCTCCTGAAGTGTCATAGGGGTTTGAAGACGTGCAGCGATACGTCGACCGAGAGAGACGTGCTCGATGGGGTTTAGGTCTTCTGTTTCAAGGTACTCCTCCACGACGGAAGCTCGGTGGGGCCGTGCGTTATCATCCATCAGCAGCAAGGTGGTACTCACTGCACCCCTGAAAAGGCGGACATACTGGTGCAAAACGACGTCCCGATACACCTGACATGTTACAGTTCCTTTGTCAAAGACATGCAGGGATGTACGTGCACCAATCATAATCCCACCCCACACCATCAAACCACAACCTCCATACAGGTCCCTTTCAAGGACATTAAGGGGTTGTTATCTGGTTCCTGGTTCACGCCAGATGAAAACCCGGTGAGAATCACTGTTCAGACTATACCTGAACTCGTCCGTGAACATAATCTGGGACCACTGCTCCAATGACCATGTACTGTGTTCTTGACACCAGGCTTTATGGCTCTCCTGTGATCAGAGGTCAGTGGAATGCACCTTGCTGGTCTCTGGGTGAATAAACCATGTCTGTTTAGTCGTCTGTAGAGTGTATGTCTGGAGACAATTGTTCCAATGGCTGCGGTAAGGTACCGAACAAGGGTACCTGCAGTACTCCGTAGACGTCTGCGGGCACTGATGGTGATATATCGGTCTTTCTTCTCGTGGTGTTGTACACTGTGGACGTCCGGTACTGTAGCGCCTGGATACGTTTCCTGTCTTCTGGAATGCCACAATCTTGAGATCACACTTTGTTGCACACAGAGGGCCCGTGCTACGACCTGCTGTGTTTGACCAGCCTCCAGTCGCCCTAGTATTCTACCCCTCAGAGCGTCATCAATATGTGTTCTTTGAGCCATTCTCAACACCCAGTCACCATTAGCTCATCTGAAAACGTCTGCTTACTTACTCGCTGCACCGTACTCGACATGCACCAACACACACACCTCTGCGTATGTGGACTGCTGCCAGCGCCACCGTGCGACGACCGCAGGTCAGATGCACCGCATGGTCATACCCCGAGGTGATTTAAACACGCAAACCACCCGCCAGAGCGTTGTTTCACCATGTATCAGCATTATCCTTAATTTATGAGCATTAGTGTAGTTCACAAAAAATTCACGGGGTAAAGGAGACCGCTGACATCAAGAGGACACTGCTTTTAGAATATGTTTGTGAAGAGTTGGTAGCGTAAGACAAATTTCATAGTTTAAACTGGACATTTAATTAAGAAAAAACGCCATCCCACATGAACAGAAAATTCCCGAAAAGGGAGAAGAAACAATTGAAAACGAGACATATTGATAACGCAACAAAATTAACTCTCCCAGCACGTATATTGCAGAAAAGAAAAATCTAACACATGACCAGGTAAAATTAAGAAAGAATCGTTGCCAAAATTGGTTGAGATATTACTAGCAAAGTGAATAGGCGGACAGCCATTATGTCAATCATCTTTCCACCAATCTCCGCTACTCTCCTATTTCTCATCAGGGTCCACTCCCTCCCTATATCACTTCCCATAACCCTCTCCGACCGCACCCACTGCTCCCTCTTCCATCCTCTTGCGTTACACAAAGTGAAATGCGCATTTGTGTGAACGCAGTGCTGTTATGCACTGCAAGAATGTATGTATGAATGTCTAAGAAAGAAGAAAGTGATTTGGACTAGTCGAAACGTAAGAGTTTGCAGAAAGATCAAATAACTATCAATAACTGTCAAAAAGGAAAAAAATCAATATGATATTTTCTTGGTCAGGTGTAAGAGAGGGCCTTAAAGGCCCAGTCTGGTCAGGTTAAATAAGCTATAAATAAATAACGCACAATTACGAATGTTCTTTCAGGCGAGTAAGGGATTCCTTCATAAATACAAACCGACGTGGGTATTGTATAAATAAACGTCGCATATCTCAGTTGCACTACAGTCTAATACGTAAGGACGTTTCTAAAAACAGTCGAACTACGCAGGAGCCGTCTAATAGCTATGGCCTAACCATTCACTGAAACGAGAATGAAGATAATTCTACAATACACTTATGAGCTAAAACATGGTGTCCACCTGTTTTATAGCATATTGGTCACCTTTGAAATGCAATACTGCATCTTGGCATGGATTCGACAAGACTTTGATTTGTTTTCGGAGATGTACGGCACCAGATGCCTACGCACGCATCAGGCGATCCCTCTAAATTACGGGCCACTAGTTTGCGAGCGCGGAGCTAGTGCCCGATAGTGTCTCATATGTATTCGTCAGGTGAATTTGATGGTCAAGACATCAGCAGGAGTTCATTAACATGCTCCTCAAACCACTGTACCTCAATTCCACCCTTGCGAGACAGAGAGGTGTCCTGATGGAAGATGCCATCGCCGTCGGGAATGACATCAAGCAGGAATGGTCCACTGTAATGTTCATGTGCTCCACAATTCTAATATGGTTTCATTTACTACTACAGGTCCCATTGTGATCCAGGTGAATGTCCATCAGTATTATACTGTCCCCACCGGTTAGCGCATACTTCGAGCAGTGTTTCGCCTTTGTGATGGCGTATCTGGACTCGACCATCTACCTGGCCTAACAAGAAACGTCTTTCATCCGAGAAGGTGATACATTTCCATTGATCCACAGCACTATATCGATGATCGTGTGCCCAGTGCAATCTTAACTGACGATGTTGTTGGATGAAGATGGGGGACACGTAGGGATTGTCTGCTGCGCAGCCCCATGTTCCACAATGTGCGTCGACGGTGTGCTCCGAAACACTTCGTTGAACCAGCATTGTACTCTGTCGTGAGATCTGCCAGAGATCGCCACCTATCCTGCTATACAGAGCCTTCACGTCCTGTGATGAGGCGTGGACGTCCAACACCAGATCGTTTACTCTTCGTTTCATCGTCTTTCAATCATGTTTCGTAGATGCTCGCAAGAGCAGTACACGAATAACCGATCAGCTTCGCCGTTTTCGAGGTGCTCGTTCCCACATATTGCATGCCCTTGGGACCCGCTACGACTTTTAACCTTCTGACGCTTGTCGTACTGCAGGCAGCGGGAATAATTTATCGAAATGTCACAACCACAACTATCTGCGCTCGTCGAAGTCGCTTATATAAACAGGGTGTCCATAAAGTCCCTATACGGCTTCAAAATTTTATTACAACGGCAGTTGTTTAAATATTTTAACAATTCTTTTATTGTAATCAGTGTTTATAAAAGTTTTTTGACAGTGTTTAATAGACCTCTGTATGGGCGCCTTTAGTTGCACGAAGCACATCAAGATAGTACTCGATTTCTTGCCATGTTCGCTGTAGCATAGTGTCATCAATGGTTGCAATGGCATTACGAATCCTTTGCTTCAAGTCAGCAATGTCCATCATCTGTGTTCGATACACGATATCTTTTACATACCCCAATAAAAAAAGTCCAAGGGAGTGATATCTGGCGAACGCGGTGGCCAAGGAATTGGCCCATCCCTGCCAATCCATCTGCCTGGAAATGTTTCGTTGAGGAACCGACGAACATGCAGTCCCCAATGGGTTGTGCACCATCTTGCTGGAAAATGATAGTTGGTTGTAAGTCAATCAATTGTGGAGTTACATATTCGGTCAGAAGGTCGAGGTAAACATCTGTAGTAATTGTTGACTCGTTGGAGAAAAATGGTCCAATTATTCGGTTGCACATGCTTCCACACCGCACATTCACTTTTGGACTATCCCGGTGAAGCTCCCTAGTCACATGGGGGTGTTCGGACCCCAGGTTCTCACACTGTGTCTGTTTAATGTCCCAGAAACAAAGAAAAGTTGCCTCGTCACTGAAACAAACTCGCTTGAGAAATGCTTCATCCTCCGAAAGGCGTTCCAACATGTTGAATGCAAACTGTCCGTTTTGGCTTGTCATTTGGCTCATGTGTCTGTAACAGTTGCACTTTGTAAGCGTACAACCGTAAGTTCTTGTGGATGACCTTATGCACAGTGGAACGTGGTAGTTGCAACTGTCCGGCAGCTGTGCGGATGGACTTCGTAGGTGAACGAGTGAAGACGTTTAAAACACGATCGATGTTTTCCTCCCTTTATCCAACACTGTCCCTGTCTCCATAATTTTTTTGTGCCATGCACGGGTTGAAGGGCGCGATGGTGGATCTCTTCCATACTTCTTTCTGAAGTTTCGTTGAGCCTGAACATCCGATTTGGTCTCAGTAGACCAGGACACACATTGTGCCTTCTCTTGAGGAGTTGCCATTTTATAGAGGTTCAGTTCCTTCCATCAACAGAGTATCTGAAACACAAAATTTTAGTATATATAAAACCTTTAGTAAACAGTGATTACAATTTTGTTAAAATATTTCACCAACTGACGTGCTAATACAATTTTGAAGTTAAAGGGACTTTATGGACACCCTGTATATGTACGATTAATGTCCGACAGAACAGACACTACTCGCATACAGTGATGTGACACAAGTCATAGCATAGCGATATCCACGTGTGCAGATCGCGTATACAAGTTATAAAAGGCTAATGCATTGGTGGAGCTGTCATTTGCACTCAGGTTATTTATATGAAAAGCTTTTCGACTTTATTATGGCCACACGGCGGGAATTATAGACTTCGAACCCGGAATGGTAACTGGAGCTAGACACATAGGACATTCCATTTCGGTTATCGTTAGGGAATTCAATATTCCAAGATCAACAGTGTCAAGAGTTGCCGAGAATAGCGCATTTCATGCATTACCTCTCACCACGGACAACGTTGTTGCCAAAGGCCTTCACTTAGCGACCGAGAACAGCAACGCCTGTGTAGAGTAGTCAGTGCAAGTGACAAGCAACACTGCATGAAATAACCGCAGAAATCGAGGTGGGACCTGTCCGTTAGGACAGTGCGGCGAAATTTGCCGTTAATGGGCTGTGGCAGCAGACGATCAACGCGAGTACCTTTGCTGACACCACGACATCACTTGTAGTGCCTCTCCTGAGTTCGTGACCACATCGGTTGGATGCTAGACAATTAGAAAACCTTAGCCTGATCATATGAGTCCGGATTTGAGTTGGTAAGACTTGATGGTGGGGCTCGAGTGTGGCGCAGACCCCATCAAGCCATGGATCCAAGTTGTCGACAAGGCACTATACAAAGTGTGCGTGTTGGTGTGTGCTGCGTTTACGTGGAATGGACTGAGTCCTCTGGTGCAAGTGAACCGATCATTGAGTAGAAAGGGTTAGGTTCGGCTACTCGTAAACCATTTGTAGCCATTCGTGGACGTCATTTTCCCAAACAACGATTGAATTTTTATGTCTGATAATGTGCCATGTCACCAGGCCACAACTGTTCGCAATTGGTTTGGAGAACATTCTGGGCAATTCGAGCTAATGGTTTTACCAGCCACATCGCCTGACATGAATCGTATCGAACATTTGTGGGACATGATTGAGAGATCAATTTGTGCACAAAATCCTGCATCGGCAACAGTTCCGCAACTACTCACGGCCGTTGAGGCAACATGGTTCAGTATTTCTGCAGGAGACTTCCACCGACTTGTTGAACCTATGCCATATATATATATATATATATATATATATATATATATATATATATATATATATATATATGTATATATATATATATATATGTATATAGGGTGGTCCATTGATCGTGACCAGGCCAAATATCTCACAAAATAAGCGTCAAACGAAACGAAAAAACTACAAAGAACGAAACTTGTCTAGCTTGAAGGGGGAAACCAGATGGCGTTATGGTTGGCCCGCTAGATGATGCTGCCATAGGTCAAACGGATATCAACTGCGTTTTTTAAATAGGAACCCCTACTTTTATTACATATTCGTGTAGTACGCAAAGAAATATGAATGTTTTAGTTGGACCGCTTTTTTCGCTTTGTGATAGATGGCGATGTAATAGTCACAAACGTATGGATCACAATTTTAGAAGAACAATTGGTAACAGATAGGTTTCTTAAATTAAAATACAGAACTTAGGTGCATTTGAACATTTTATTTCGGTTATTCCAATGTGATACATGCACCTTTGTGAACTTACCATTTCTGAGAACGCATGCTGTTACAGCGTGATTACCTGTAAATACCACATTAATGCAGTAAATGCTCAAAATGATGTCCGTCAACCTCAATGCATTTGGCAATACGTGTAACGACATTCCTCTGAACAGTGAGTAATTCGCCTTCTGTAATGTTCGCACATGCATTGAGAATGCGCTGACGCATGTTGTCAGGCGTTGACGGTGGATCACGATAGCAAATATCCTTCAACTTTCCCCACAGAAAAAAATCCTGGGACGTCAGATCCGGTGAACGTGCGGGCCATGGTGCTTCGACGACCAATCCACCTGTCGTGAAATATGCTATTCAGTACCGCTTCAACCGCACGCGAGCTATGTGCCGGACATCCATCATGTTGGAAGTACATCGTCATTCTGTAATGTAGTGAAACATCTTGTTGTAACATCGGTGGAAGATTAGGTAGGAAATCAGCATACATTGCACCATTTAGATTGCCATCGATAAAATGGGGGCCAATTATCCTTCCTCCCATAATATCGCACCATACATTAACCCGTCAAGGTCGCTGATGTTCCACTTGTCGCAGCCATCGTGGATTTTCCGTTGCCCAATAGTGCATATTATCCCGGTTTACTTTACCGCTGTTGCTGAAGGACGCTTCGTCGCTAAATAGAACGCGTGGAAAAAATCTGTCATCGTCCCGTAATTTCTCTTGTGCCCAGTGGCAGAACTGTACACGACGTTCAAAGTCGTCGCTATGCAATTCCCGGTGCATAGAAATATGATACGGGTGCAATCGATGTTGATGTAGCATTCTCAACACCGACGTTTTTGAGATTCCCGATTCTCGCGCAATTTGTCTGCTACTGATGTGCGGATTAGCCGCGACAGCAGCTAAAACACCTACTTGGGCATCATCGTTTGTTGCAGGTCGTAGTTGACGTTTCACATGTGGCTGAACACTTCCTGTTTCCTTAAATACCGTAACTACCCAGCGATCGGTCCGGTCACTTGGATGATGTCGTCCGGGATACCGAGCAACATACATAGCACACGCCCGTTGGGCATTTTGATCACAATAGCCATCTATCAACCGCAATTGGTAAACGGTCCATTTTAACAGGGGTAATGTATCACGAAGCAAATACCGTCCGCACTGGCGGAATGTTACGTGATACCACGTACTTATACGTTTGTGACCATTACAGCGCCATCTATCACAAAGCGAAAAAAGTGGTCGAACTAAAACACTCATATTTCTTTACGTACTACACGAATATGTAATAAAAGTAGGGGTTCCTATTTAAAAAACGCAGTTGATATCCGTTTGACCTATGGCAGCGCCATCTAGCGGGCCAACCATGGCGCCATCTGTTTCCTCCTTCAAGCTAGACGTGTTTCGTTCTTTGTAGCTTTTTCGTTATATATATATATATATATATATATATATATATATATATATATATATATGAATGATAGCGTGACGGTTCCATGACATTTGATTCAGTACGGATGGACTAATATAGTCCAAAATCCTACGGGAATCAATAATTTGCTAGCAGGACATTAATGGACGAGGGACGCTGCATTGCAACTAGCGATGAGTTGAAAATTTGTGTTGGTCAGGGACCGTTTCCGGATGGCCGAAGCGGTTAAGGCAACCGTTCATGAGAAGCGATAAATCCGGGTGCTATTTCCTGTCCATCAGAAATTTTCAGTTTTCGCATTGCCCTGTGCGGATGGGAATCACTAGTGCCCCATCCGCCCTTTCCTTTCCATTCCATTGTTTAATATACAAAGTCGTTTATGTTAGCATCTTTCCATCATTTGCGGCCTGTCTCGTCGCTAGACTGATTCGCCCTTCGTCTCTGCACTGCTTATTACTTGCCTTACCTCATCGTTTGCCCTCAGCTCCACCAGGGGGCATTCAATTTAGAGGTGGGAAACAGTCAATGTTTTGGCTCACCAGTGTATCTCGCCCTCAAAAGTCTTTTTCGTGGTTAACAGTACGTATTTCTTCAAAGTGAAGTTACAGATTTGGTGAAATAAGTGGAATTTGTCGTTATTGCCGTAAGTAATGTATGGAAAGTCGATAATTAATCTATTTTCTGCTGTAAGCATCAAAGAGAATCGGCAGCTTAGTTCCACAGAAGTCAAGCATGTGAATAAAGAGGGGAACGCATCCCCCAAACATTTCCATTTGGCATGAATCATGAAGTCCTGTACAGCCTGAAGCGGAGGCAAAGATAAATTGAGCTTTTGCCGCATCCCTAAAAACACAAGGTTCCGCTTCAATTAGCCAACAGCTTACGTATTTCTGCTGTGTATTCTGACAGTAGTACCCTGCACAGTACATGATCACGTCATGTCACATGCCCTTAGGCTGTGCAGCGACACGCAACCTTCTGCGCGGTTTTGCTACGGGCAGCGGTAACAATATTTTATCGAAATGTCACGACCCGAGAATAACTCACGCATATGGATACTCATTCTTAAAACACGAACATATTCACGCCACAGTAAATGCTGCCACGAAGCTGTGCAAGTGTCAAGTATGAAATATCTACAAGAGAAATCGTGATATGCTTTGTTGTAAATAGAAAATTTTCATCAGCACATAAATTCCAAGGTACAGGACAAAAAACTAAATAACACAGAATGAGCTTGTCGCCTAACATGACTCCTGCTAAAACAGGTTCTAACTGCCCTCGGGTTTCGCAAAACGAAAAATAACAAGAGTTGCAGCTATTTGGAATGATAGAAGCGGAACATCTAAAACTTTGTTTTAGAAAAGTGAACTATGGAAGATACACAGCGCGTTAGGAACTTCAAGCTTATCGAATACCTTTAATATTGATCACAAGTACTGGCCACCAACAAAATAAAAAAGTGGGTATGTACTACACTACCAATTCAAAGGAGATCATCAACTTCCTTTTGAGGATTAGACAATTGCCTGTTTCGAACTCGCAAACAAAATCATTACCACGTTTTTCGACATCTTCCAATATCTATTTTTCCATTTTGCTTGTAGTTCAGAATCTCCAGAGGAATTATGTGACCTGGCATTCTCATGACGTGTTGTCTACAATCTTCAGGTTATTCTTGAATTTTTTCATTCTTGATGAAGGTATTTAATTCAGTTCTGATGTCTTCATTGTTAACCATGCCTGTTCTTGTGGAGCCCTTCACCTTTCTCATCTCTGCTGTCTGAATTTTATTTCCCCCCTCTCTCTCTTTTCTTTTTAGCCCAGCTTTCATTTCTATAAGATAACACAGGAACACACTCTATACAGGGTGGTTGTAACTGAAATGCAGCTATTCAGAGAGATCCTGTGTGGACTGTGGGTTGTGATTATCATATGGCAGCGAAACTCAGTAATATGCCAATGCGTTAATGCGGAAGCGATTTACGCTGCATAAAAATTAGTTCCGATTTCGGCCCCCATGTGCAAATCTGGCACTGTGAATGCAAGAGAGACAGAAATGTTTCTATATGTAATGGATTAGGAGCGGGACGTGGACCGAAAAGATCAAACAAGTGAGAAAGGAGTAACGTTGATTTTATTATAAACCGCCTCCGACCGGATTTGTTTAGTATGACCACCGGAGCCGTGGACATAAATGCTGCATACATAAAACGGCGTGATCAACTGTTACTCCCAGCAGTTACTGTAGTATCTGAGCAATTTAATCCTTTATACTGGCCTTCAGAGCAGGTAGAGACCGAACGTGTCCCTGGTAAACGCATTCTTTTAGTTATCGCCATACCAAAGTCACATGGATTCAGATCAAGTGATCTTGCAGGCCACGCATCTGGAAAACCTTTGGAGATAGCGCGTTCTTGGAAGGTTGCATCAAGCAGATCTTTCACTGGGCGAGCAACATGGGGTGTTGCCCCATCTTGCAAGAAAGCACTAATTTCCACTCAGTTGCACTTTTCCAAAGCATGAATCATCTTATGTACCTAGATAACGTGCAGACGCCACGGTACATCTGACAGGCCTTCCGGATGTAGTATCTACAGAGAAGAACGGACTGAGAGTAAAAGGTGCTTGTGAATCCACACTACGCAGTCACATACGACGACTGCAGTGGCTCTTTGTGCACAACAAACAATTTAACAGAACCACAAATTCGGCTGTTCTGTTTATTCACTACATCCTGTAGTGTAAAATATGCCACGTCATTCCAAAGAATATTGGTCAGCTACATGGCATCCACTTCGATCCGTGCCAGAAACCGAAGAGCAAATTCAGAACGTCACTCGAATCGTCATCCAATAGCATCGCATGGTTTCTTATTTTATATATTCACTTATTTCATTAGCATCACATACGGCTCTCCTCGTTATGTCATCCACAGATTCAACGAGCGAGGTCGACGTGTCAGTTCTGTGTCCACCAAGGAAGCGAGCAAAGAAGAAATCATTAAGTTCTTCTGAGCTCATGGTGCTTAATGTGTATAAAACGGAACTGTTACATCCAGAGCAGTCGATGAGTGATATTGTTTCGAAAACAGCTGCAGCTACAGGTGTTGGACGTTCTTCAGTGTATCGTGTGATAAGTGAGTACAAGGCCACACACTCTTTGAAGTCTCCCAAGAAAGGAAAATTACGACAGAAACTTTCTGAAAGTGTTGATGACTTCGATAAAAATGCGATACAAAGGAAAGTACCCGAATTTTTTTCTTCGTAACGAATTGCCAACAATTGACAAAGTGCTAACAGTCGTGAACGAAGATGCAGATCTGGGCAATTTTCGGAGAACTAAATTTTATAAGTTATTGGGAGAAATGAATTTCAAATTTGTCCAGCGTGGGCGCGATAGCATGCTAATAGACAGGGATGACATCATTTTATGGTGGCGGCGTTATCTTCGAACCATTAAACGGTTGAGAGGAAGGCAGACCCATTTACTATTTGGACGAGACGTGGGTGAACGTAGGACATACCCGCAGTTACGTCTGGGTAGATGACACTATAAATTCCTCAAAACAAGCGTTTCTTTTTCTGCCTGACTCATGTAGTACTATCACCGTCAGAGGGTGGTACGGGACTATTAAGTCCCACAGCCACACCTCCAAAGTGAATTGCAGTGACGCAGTCACTGCCCTGTGGAAATTTAGTGCCTCACCAACACAGTTAGACCGCAATAGACCGGTGATGCTGTATTGTAACATATCACCCCGGACTACAAGTCCTTTAAAAAACAAAAAAAAAAAAAAACATCAGGTTGCATTAGAACCCGCAGGTAGCACAGAACGTTGCATAACTTGTAGCCGGCCGGGGTGGCCGAGCGGTTCTAGGCGCTACAGTCTGGAACCACGCGACCGCTACGGTCGCAGGTTCGAATCCTGCCTCGGGCATGGATGTGTGTGATGTCCTTAGGTTAGTTAGGTTTAAGTAGTTCTAAGTTCTAGGGGATTGATGACCTTAGAATTTAAGACCCATAGTGCTCAGAGCCATTTGAACCATTTCAACCACAACTTGTACATATGTGATGAACGCTGTTGTTTCTTCCGTAAATTTTCTTGAAGTGGAACTGCAACCTTACGCCCATTCGGCGAAATCTGATCATGATCCGGGGCAGCAAAGGGTGTTTATGATTTTCAGCCTTCCTTTTCGGCGCCCTTCTGCGGCATGACCATCTCATCGTCATTCACATGAATGGTGTCGAAGTCTCTGTACAGGTACGTTTTTAAAGTGCGCAACAAAGGTGCGCAGGGGCACCGAAACTGTTACCGAATCGGGATGGGAGAGGGGGGCGGGTATCTTAGAGGGACCCTTTGCCGTGTTATTCACATATGTGTCATTGTAACAACCCCCTGTTATCACAGCACAGGAGGGAGCGAATAAGGAGGGCTGAAAAAGCATGGACACCATTTGCTGCTTTGGATCATGTTCAAATTTCAACGGATGCTTTGAATGTCCTTGTATACCAGAGCCAAAAGAGCAGTCGCATTATACTCCAAAGAGGTCACATCACTCTCAGTGGGGCTACTCCATCACGATATCCTCGCAGAAAAGTTGAATCGTCCGGCTGCTGTTAGTAGTGTCAAACGTTGTTGAGGAATTACGGTATATTGATAATTTTTACTTATGGACCATCTGACAGCAACTGAATAAAACACAGTTTTAGTGCCATACGCGTTTCGCCTTTATTTTCTGCAAGGCATCATCAGTTCAAAATGGTTCAAATGGCTCTGAGCACTATGGGACTCAACTTCTGAGGTCATAAGTCCCCTAGAACTTAGAACTACTTAAACCTAACTAACCTAAGGACATCACACACATCCATGCCCGAGGCAGGATTCGAACCTGCGACCGTAGCGGTCGCGCGGTTCCAGACTGTAGCGCCCAGAACCGCTCGGCCACTTCGGCCGGCCGCATCATCAGTGGCCTGGAATATGTACATATGTTTGCTATTTAATTTACATTTTTGTCACTGTACCTATAGGTTATAAATAGTTATGGTGGTTGGTATTCCCTATTAAGTAGTAATGTTTTGAACTGTACTTACAGGTTGCGTGGACAATTTCTTACATATTACGCTCGTGTTGCATTTTTGGTGTTGTTCTCCTTCTTATGAATGCCATTTTGCGGTTTTTCCCCACATTCCACAGCACTATGAACTGAACTCTTGTTTCAGTGCAATGTTTTGGTCAGTGTTGCCAACTCCAAAAAGCCCGAGTCACTAGATTCAATATCAAAAGTCGCTAGAAAGTCGCTAAAACTGATTTTACTAGGGGTGTACTAAAAATTTCATGCTGTGAATGGTGCAATAAGCCAGTGGAGGGGGGGGGGGCGGTAATAAAATATTAATAAAAATTGTCTCATGCGTAATTGCTATATTGTCTTAATTAAATGGCGCATCGCTGGCAACAACTGATGTAGAGGGTTGAATGTCGCTCAAAAGATGATATTGCAGTTCGACTGGTTTAGTCGCAAAAGAGTAACTTTTGTTCGTTCCAATAAGCTCCAATATGTCTGACGGTATGTCAAAAGATGCACAATCTTTATTTTGTTTCTTCAGCTGGCCTCTCAATATGATCAAAGCATAAATTGTCTTAAACGATAATCTGTTACGTTGTTTAGTTTTTATAATGTTCATAGAACTGCATATTCTGTCCACTTCTGCATTTGATTGGCATAGAACAATGATTGCTAGCTGTGAAATCAAAGGAAAAGGTTTCTCCCCTGCGGCATTTTCATACTGCAAAACTTCACTCCAAAATCGAACAGTGTTAGTAGTGTTATTCCACCTAATGAAGTTGATATTATGCCATTCTTGCAGCATACTGTCTATGAAATCGCCAATAAAACCCAATTCTTTGGCTACATCCGCTACAGCATTATCTTTATTCACTTTCAGTGTTCCTTCAACATTCAGCATTGACATTTTTTTCAGGATCGTAACGTTACTTGGCAGTCTTTGTTGGATTTCTTTTATGAGTTCAGACTAAACTGAATGCATCTCTTCTTCAAATAAACTTTATTTTCTTCAGACAAACTTGACTCAGACAATTTCTGTTCAAACATTAAGCCAAGGTTCGGATTTGCGTACATACATTCGTTTGGAACTGGTGTTGTCAACAAATCAACAGTTGGAAAAACTATGTTTTGTCTGAGTGACTGCATGATAAATACAAGTGTATCTAGTAATTTAGTGGGGTCATTGTCTTCTCCTTCAAAAGCTTTTATTGCTATTTGTACGTCTTTTAAAGCATGTTTAAGGTAAAACATGTAAAGATGATTTGAGTCGTCACAATACATCTTGTACAAAGATCGGCAGTGTCACAATTGTCTTGAACCATGGCAAGTGAAAAATGTAGCTTTAGTTCTTCCCACTGTTCCAGAATTCTTTGTATTGCTGGTTCAATTGAAAGCCAACGTGTTGCACAGTCCTTCAAAACTCTGAGTGTCTGTTTTCCACAATTTATTGTCTCATAAACCTTTTTATATTCCTCTTGTCTTTTGGGTGAAATGGAGAACCAATTGTAGGTTTCCCTTACAAGAAACTCTTAAGTTTCCAGATATGGCATTCACTGAGGCATGCGAAACTGCAAGCTGAAGAGAGTGACAAATGCAACGGATCAATACCAAATGCTTCAAACCATATTCTCTCTTGAGTTGTTCGAAAAGCCCATTGTCTATTCCAACCATTGCAGAGGCATTATCGGCGCCAATTCCTACCATATTAGCGATTGGAAGTTTGAGATCTTTCAAAGAATTCACAAGAACAGTAGCCAAATTTCTTGCATCTGCAGTTTCTAGTAAAGCAAGTTTGAGAAATGCTGATCTAATGGTTTGGTTGTTTACACTATAGTACCGTATAACGATACCTAGCATTTTAGATATTGATACATCTGTGGATTCATCTATTAGTGCACTGTATTTTTGGTTACCTATATCTTCAACCAATGATTGTGTACAATATGGAGCCAAAACTTCAGTTACAATGTCAGTGCACTTTGTACAATGTAATTGCATGTTTTAGCGCCCTCATCACCGGAAAACACCTTCTTGCACAGTATTCCTAAATGATCTACAGGTAAAATAGAACAATGTTCAGCAAGAAAGGGCGCCTTCCGCTCTGCTTCCTGTTCTAACTGTAGTTTTCAGAGTCATTTTCACAGGTAAGGTAGTTTGTGTTTTTTTTAAATCAATTTTTTGTTTATGATTAATAGTTTTCGAATGCTTTCTAATATCACACAATTTAGCATAAAACTCTGTTGCACATACTTGACATGTTGCCTTGGATAAGTCTGGTTTCAGCCACCCATTGAATTCAGGTTCTGCTTCCCACACACCCCAATATTTCTGAGCGTACTGCTTCTTCTTCTGCAGTAAATCTATTATGTAAACCACCACAACATAAGTTTCACCAATTTATAATCACTGAAAATACATTAAAACTCAGGTGAACTAGAGGTCTTGAAACAATCTACTCACTCGGTAACTCGATATCAGTCCTATTCTTCATTGTTTAAAACGTAACAATGTGTGAGATACCCCCACCGAATTGTCCTTGCGTTACCACTGTGCATGTGGTAATAATTTGACTGCGAGTTAACATTTCGAAAAATTAGAATTTGCTGGACAGAAATGTATTTTATTATACTTAATATTACGTAAGTTTTTTTGTCAATTCGAAAAATAAAGGGAGTTCAAAAGTTGAATAATTATAGATCGATACGCTATCGACGATAACAGGCTAGTGGGTAATGAATAATGAATTGTTCTATAGTCAAAGTTTTCTTACTCTGTAGGCAATTCCCACATTCAGGTTTACTAAATGCTGAACAATGCTACATGATCTGCTAAGAACTTAATTCAAATTAGTAAATCTACCATCCTATAGTTAAAATCTTAGTTTTGTTAATAAAAATACTGGCCAAAATAGTTTTGATTAGTGCTTCAAAAGTCGTCAGTACTCCAAAAGTCGCCAGATAAGTCACTAAATAATTTTTGTCGCTAAAACGTTTTTTTTTTTTTTTTTTGGTAGCTAAGACGAAGGCAAAAGTCGCCATTTCTAGCGACAAAGTCGCTAAATTGGCAACACTGGTTTTGGTTTCTGTTGCCAACTGTCAAATGCTTTTGCCAAAGATCGAATGTTATTGTCAAACTTTCGAGTGTAATTATTGAAGTACTGTGATCTGTTCGTGTGTGCATTTGTGTGTGTGTGTGTGTGTGTGTGTGTGTGTGTGTGTGTGTGTGTGTGTATGCGCATGGTCAGACGGTCCATAAGTAAAAATTATCAATATATGGTAATTCCTCAACAACGTTTGACACTACTAACACCCACTGGACGATCCAACTTTTCTGTAAGGATATCGTGATGGAGTCCCGCACACTCAAACACACACACACACACACACACACACACACACACACACACACACACACACACAAATGCATACATGAACAGATCACAGATACTTCAATAATTACACTCGAAAGTTTGGCAATAACATTAGATCTTTGGCAAAAACATTTGACAGTCGGCAACAGAAACCAAAACATTGCATTGGAACAAGCGTTCAGTTTATAATGCTGTGGAATGTGGGAAAAAACCGCAAACTGGCATTCATAAGAAGAAGAACAACACCAAAAATGTAACAGGAGCGTAATGTGTAAGAAATTGTCCACGCAACATGTAAGTACAGTTCAAAACATTACTGCTTAATAGGAAATACCAACCACCATAACTGTTTATAACCTATAGGTACAGTGACAAAAATGTAAATTAAATAGCAAACATATGTACATATTCCAGGCCACTGATGATGCCTTGCAGAAAATAAAGGCGAAACGTGTATGGCACTAAAATTGTTTTTTATTCAGTTGCTGTCAGGCGGTCCATAAGTAAAAATTATCAATATACCGTAATATTACACGCAACTGAGGAAGACAGGACTACAAGAGTTGAAGTTGTTGAGGAAATCGTCCTGTTACTCCCTGCACTGCGAACTGTCGTTTTCGACTGCGAAATGTACGGGTATTAACGGCCC
This sequence comes from Schistocerca serialis cubense, assembly GCF_023864345.2. Classification (NCBI taxonomy): domain Eukaryota; kingdom Metazoa; phylum Arthropoda; class Insecta; order Orthoptera; family Acrididae; genus Schistocerca; species Schistocerca serialis. Next base: position 324,263,379 of record NC_064644.1, read on the forward strand.
AAGGAGAGGGGTTCTTTCATTGAGGGCCCTTATGCCACCTCCTGAGACCAGTTCGTGTCGATTCTGAGCGGCACTGTGTCTGAAACGCTTTCTTCGGCCTACTATAAGAAAACCGAGTGATTTCAGTGCTGGGAATCGGGGTTCTGACCCCCATGGCAAAGACGTCAAAAGAAGAGGTGAAATGTCGGCTAGAAGGCGAGTGGTGACCTTCCCATCGTGTGGCACATTCGCGATCGCGTTGTTCAGAATTGCCGTGAAATTTGGTGCCAATGTGCAATCATTAAACCAGCTTAAACCTCACATGAACTTCTGAGCTCTAGCCTTTTTTTCACATGTGTTGACATCTTGTTGTCTGCAGCATCGCCGACACCAGGGGCGACGTCGTAGGCGCCACTATTTTGTACCAATACAGAGGAAGACTGAGCCAAATTTCAAATTAATGCGCAGAAACAGGGAACAATTATGGGGTTTTGAAAAAGAACAATTTAATTGTGTTGTGTAGCATATAGGTATTTAGTTTAGTCTACAATCTGAGCAGCTCCCTGAGATTGTTTGGAAATGAGGTTGTTATTTACTGAGTGGTAAACTCATTAAAAGATCAAAACGAATTACAAAATGATTTATACTAGATACCTGTGTGGAGCAAAAAGTGGCAGTTGATCCCGAACAAGAAGAAAGTGTGAGTAGCGCCACTTGAGTACTAGTACTATAAATACTCCATTAAATTTTGGTTATACAACAAATGGTACAAACTTAAAGGCTCTCTGTTCAACTATATATGTGGGGATCATAATTTTGAACTACTTAAATTGGAACGATTACATACAAAATTTTGGGAATGGTGAAGCAAAGACCATGTTTTACAGACAGAACACTTAGAAGATGCAACAAATCTACTAAAAAGGCTGTGTACACCATGTTTGCTCGTCCTCTACTAGAACACTGTTACACAGTATGGGACCCTTATCAGATGGGATTGATGGAGGACATCTTAAAAGTTTAAAGAAGGGCAGTGCATTTTATATTATCGCAACAAGCTGTTGTAGAAATCATTAATTCAAAAGCGTTTTTTGTTGTAGCAAGGTATTTTCACAAATTAGGGTCATCAACTTTCCTCTTTGAATGCCAACCGGCTGCTAGTGCCCAGTATTGTAATGATTCAAATGTAAACTAAATTGGACCTATTATATGATAAACGGTATATGTCACTGATGGGCTCTATGCAGCGGATTGTTGACTGTGCACCACTGCAGAGCCAAAGATATTGTTTCTGGTCTGAGATAGTAATGTTGAAGTCATAGAGGTAGAATAAGGGGAGATGGCGCTACATACTTAAACTCTACGTTGTTTTGAAGCCAGTGGGTGGGGCCTGCCGCCATCTTGGATCCCCTAAAACATTAGCAGACGAGTCGAGTGTTTACAGTTGCTTCTTATTCGTTATCTCTGTCGTATGCACACGATATTTGTTTTATATAGTAAATGTTACACTGTTTTGGTGAACAACACAGCATAAGGAACCCAGCTCCAAACTATTTCCTGGTCTTAAATGCGTATTCGATACAGTAATAGGGCACGAAAAAATGACTCTTCTGCCCTCAGTACCGTAATTCCTTTTTGCTTATACACTCTGAATAACCGATGAATATGTGCTATGAAAAGCGTGCTTTCGTATTCCATTTCTATTCACTTTCATTGTTTTTGTGTCGATAATTGATAAAGCCAGAACTCCAAAAGCAATGATTGATAGTTTAGAGGCACTGATTTGTATTCGTTACATTTTCAAGTCAAATGGAAATTTTAAATGTTCAAGTCTGCAAGAAATTTACCTTATTTCCTGTGGTGTCCCATAGATGTATGCAGGGATCATATAAACAAGCCAGCTGCCATGTCAACAAAGTGAAAGATTCGTTAAATTATGGAGGGAAAGAACTGAATTTAAGACTGTCAGGCCCATTGTAGTTTACACATCTGCTTTGTTTTTAAATTGTACCTACCAAATGACATTCAGTCTGACAAATAACAGCAATTTTCGGGGTAACACGACAACACAGTGATTACTGTAAGGATCTAAATAGTCAGGACTTAGATAGGGAACTTTGCTTTAACAAATATGCAACCCTTTAAGTACGTATAATTTAACCACTGTAACAGGTGTTCCACACATTTTACTGAAGATTTAATTAACTTCATGTAGTTATATTACCTTTATATTAAATAATTACATTTTAAAACATTAGTCTCCATTTCCAGGATATTTCTTACCAGGACTTTTCAGTTGCTTGGGAATAACCAAACAATGAAAACCAAGTGTATTTGCTTTAACAAATATGCAACCCTTTAAGTACGTATAATTTAACCACTGTAACAGGTGTTCCACACATTTTACTGAAGATTTAATTAACTTCATGTAGTTATATTACCTTTATATTAAATAATTGCATGTTAAAACATTAGTCTCCATTTCCAGGATATTTCTTACCAGGACTTTTCAGTTGCTTGGGAATAACCAAACAATGAAAACCAAGTGTATTGCTCACCTCCAGGGAGCTCTTCGTGTCGGAATGATAGGAAATCTAAAGTCAAATTACAGAAACAGAACCATACTGTAAAACTTTACAGTGCATCAGAATTTCAAATATATATAAGAAAATAGCTCTTAAATAATTCCACTTACGAATGAAATGTGATTTGTTTAAACTTCAGACTACAATCAGAACGATTAGTACACCCGTAAGCGACGCAAGGCGACATTTTTTTATCAAAACACTTCACGACTACACGGAATCAAACCACCAGAAGCGAATGTTTTGCGGTAGCTAACATGGCGGATCCTCACTTGGGTCGGCTTCAAGCTTGTGACGTCATGACAACTCCTCTTATTTTTACCTCCATGGTTGAAGTACGAGAGTGCTTGGCGCACATGATGGGTATCTGTCTGTGAGCGAAAGAGGATGGAGTAGGCAGTGTTTGTGATGTGCTCTGTAAAGCCATCAAGTGTTGGATCGTAATAGGGGAATTACGTGTTATTTACTGTGTGTTATTGGAAATACAGATGTGGAAGCAGAAGACTTCTTGCAAGCAAGGTAAAGATGTTAACTATTTGTGACTCTCGTTTTGCCAGCGCATTAGTGTAAGAGAATTTGCTGATAATTAGCAGTTGTTGAGTAATCCCAGAATATGTAAACAGATTTGATGTAATCGCTAGTTAGACTTTCCCCTTTTGTAATGTTCCTAAGATTTGTTAACACAGATGTAAGTAATTTCATGATTTGTCTTTATGCTTTTTTTAGTGAGGTTACATAATACTTGCTGTATAAATCTCATTGTTTGTGACTCAATTAGTACAAAAGGATGTAATTTTTCTGAGTAATGTAGTTTAAATTGTCAGATGTTTTTCAAAGTCAGACTTTGAATACCGGTCAGTGTTAGTAATTCACTCAAATCAGTACCTGTCAAGGTCATATGTTTTTCAAAGACATTGAATTTTTCTTAAATGTTCTCATTTATTAGCCAAAAGAATTTCATGTAAATTTCAAAGCAATTCAGCCAGCGTTGCACACCGCTGAGCCTCTAGGTAGTATATTTTATTCTTCTTCATGCGATACCATAATATATCGTGATAGCTCAACCTGTCACCACAACCAAGATTTCAGGAGGGGGAGGGACAATATGACACTGTAGCCAAATGTTTACACACTATATCTTCTTTCCGTTTCATGATCAACAACTAAATAACATCAAAAGCTAACTCCGAGATAAAATCTACAGATAGCTTATTATCCCCTTAGACACATTTCACGACAGCTTACCACAGCAGATTGTACTAAAAACCATGGTTCGTAGAGGTGCACTGATAGACTGTAGAGTTACAACTATAAGAGACGTATTTTACAGTGATGACTCACAAGTCCTTGCTTCTTTGTTCTCATCTAATAAAATTAACTTATTATGACATTTTGTATTCAACTTTTATAAATGTAGCATCACCTCTTTTGTAGGACAGCCTTGGCAGGTAATTACTTAGCCTTCTCACTGTAACTAACACAATGACATCCACAGTAGCCAAAAATGATGTTAATTCTTATAGTAAATAAAATACAACAATGTACACTGAAACTGCAGAAGCAATGAGCTGCACAGAGAAGTAAAATTTGAGTTTTCATACACTGGAGCTCCACCTGCATAATTGGCAGCAAGACTTATGGGAACCAGCAACACTGCTATTGAGAACATTTTTATAGATGTATCAAGATTGTAGAGTCAGTAATTCTCATAGTTAATAAACACTTAAACCATGCTGATCAGCTCCTGTTGTCTAATGTCAGGGGCTAAAAACTGTAAAAGGAATTCAAGAAAAATTTACAAGATACAAACTGGAACACTGTATGTAACATACCTCATTTTAAAAAAACATAATGATATAATAGTAATGGATACTCTTGTTAACTGTTTTCCTAGGAAATAGAACAGTGGTATCATTTTAAATACACCTAAGTCCTAGCTTACAAATGGAATCAGGATGCCAACTAAAACTAAGAGAAGCTACTTAACATCGAGGTTCTGGGTGAAACTGCTTCAGAAACTGTAAGTATAATTATAAGAAAAGTCATTAGAGCATCAAAATATGTGTACTTTTAAGAAAAAAGTAACAATATCAGAATTATTTGGAACATAGGAAAAGGTTAGACACAAAAAATGAATCATAAACTTGAAGAAATTGTTTTAAAGGTACATAATAACTGATAAAAATAGCCCAAAAACTGTGGACACTCTTAAAATCTTCTTTGTATCAGTAACAGATAATTTACGTTTGAACACTTTCTTATATGACTTTTTATAGTTTTAAGAAACGCAAGCCAGCCCAAGTTTGAAAAATTCAACTCCATCCTACAAGGAAGGTTTCAGTCTAACTAACTCATCGAGAAAAAAGTGTTTGATTGGTCATGATAAAATCTTTGTATTAAAATAATGAAATATTTCAGTTGAACTTAGTGTCTAATTGAGTTACTTAAGTAATAAATTTTTTCACATATGTACTTCGATTGAGAGGCTTACATGTGTTTCTGTCAATCCAGTTAATAAAAAGGAGACAAATATAAAAAATTCTGTTCCATATCATTACTACCAGAAATTTTCCAAATCATGTACAACAGACTTGTAAACATTTAGTATATAAAAACATACTCATTTGCAAGCAGGCTGAATTTCAAAAACTGTTGTCAATTGACAAGATATATTTACATCGCCAAATGGCATGCTAAAACCAGTAAATTTCAATTTACAACTATTGGGAATATTTTGTGACTTTATTAAAGCTTTTGATTGTATGGTTATGATAACCTCATGCAAAAGCTAAAATACTGTGGAATACTATACCCAGTCCAGTTCATGATTTTGATCTTATCTGAATGATGGAAAACAAAGTTTATCAGTTCCTTATGAATTACATAACAAAAAGCACTCATAATTTGGAGCAGTCATGCATGGTGTACCACAATGTCCTAATCTGGCTCATCTATTATTTCTAAAATACATAAATGTATTTCACCTGCAGTTTCAGAAGATACAATTTTCTTTTCTTTGTAGAAGATGTAAGTATAAGAATAAGAAGAAAAACCAGTTCCTTTAAGGAAAAGGTATGTAGCAAATTGTTCAAGAACATAAAGATATCCAGAATGAGATTTTCACTCTGCAGCGGAGTGTGCGCTGATATGAAACTTCCTGGCAGATTAAAACTGTGTGCCCGACCGAGACTCGAACTCGGGACCTTTGCCTTTCGCGGGCAAGTGCTCTACCAACTGAGCTACCGAAGCTGTGAGTACCGGGCGTGAGTCGTGCTTCGGTAGCTCAGTTGGTAGAGCACTTGCCCGCGAAAGGCAAAGGTCCCGAGTTCGAGTCTCGGTCGGGCACACAGTTTTAATCTGCCAGGAAGTTTCACATAAAGATATGCTTCAAGGCGAATGAACTATCATTGAAGTTTGACAAAACTCTGTATATATAGTTTAGTAATTCTGATAGAACTCAGCGAGCTATAAAAATATGTTTATGCAGCAGTGAAGTACACAAAGTAGAAAGTGTTTAGTTTTTGACACTGCAGATAGATAACAGTCAATTGAGAAAGGCTTGTCTAAATTTAATGAAGCACCTTACTTCAGCTTCGTTTGTGGTATATTTGATTACTGGTATAGGTGATGTAAAAATGAATGATCTCATTTATTCCGCATATCTCCATTCACTAATGAGTTATAGAATAAGTTTTTGGGAAATGTACAGGGAAAGTATGAGAATAGAGAAGTGTGTTATAAGAACTGTAGATGGTATTAATTCCAGAATATTCTACAGAGACCTCTTCAAAAAGCTTCATATTTTGAAAACTAATTCACAATATGTATATGCAGTTATGTCCTTTGTCACTACCAATAGTTTTTCTCGAAAATAATTAAAACCTTGAATACAAAACTATGATCGAAGACAGCATATAAAAAACTTCAAGGAATCAGTTAAATGAGTACATGTGCATTCAAGAATCTGCTACAGGATACAGAATTTCATGTAAATAATGATGTATAGTTCAAGGTTGAATTTAAAAACTTTCTGTTGGGCAACTTCTTCTTATCCATTGGAAAGTATTTCATGGAAGCTATAAAATTTAGTCTTTGAAGTTGTTGTATAATAATAATTAGCACTGTAATAGAACATTCTTTCACAGTGTTCAATCATTTCATTGAATTGCACTTAAGTTAAAATAGACACATTTGAGTTTTTTGTGAAGATTACATGAATGCTTGATGTCTCTTCTTTTGGACATGTCTGAAAGAACAAACATCACACAATCATACAGATGATTCCTCTTGATGGGCAATTAATCCACAATCGTCAGTGTGGATGCACAATATTGTTCGACCTCCACATGGGAATCAAGCATGGAGGTTATGGATGAGGACTGCAGACAGGTGGCACTAGATGGGGATAGAGTGGAGATAGTCCATGCATTTTCAGTAAACATGGTGTTTGAATGATGAAGTGGTTAACGCAACTGCCAAAGAAGCAGGACATCCCAGGTTCAAGTCCCAGTCCAGTACAAGTTTTCATACACCTCTACTGATTCCACACAAAGTACTGATATAGTTGACACCCGTTCCTTCCGTTCCTTTCCTTTCTCTCCTGTCCAACTACAATTCAAATAAAAATTTTTGCAAAAAGACAATTCTCTGTGGATCCTTAGATAAAGACAAGAATGTAAACATTATGCAGATGTTCATATAGGCCTAATATAAATAACCCTTTTAAATAGACAAGAAATGAATGAAAACCACTCATTGCCTCATTCTCATCAAAGTAAAAAGAAGCTATTAGAAAAATTACGAAAAATACCGAAATTAATCTGAAACAAAACAGAGAATTCCAAACAGTAACCATTGACTGCTTTAAAATACGAGAGCTATTTAGAAAATAAGGACCAATTGGATGCAAAATGGAAACTGCTGTGAAAATAAAAAATATCTTATTTGTAATAGTTAGATACAACTTCCACCTACTTCTCAACATAGTTGTCACTTCTTCTTAGGTATCTGTCATAGTGTTGTACCAACTTCCCAATAGCCTGATTACATAAGGCAGCCACCTGTACTTTTCACCAATTGTCTGTGCTGGTCTACATTTCTTTATCTGTGCCAAAATGTGGTCTTCATAACCAGCAGTTCATGTGGGCTGAGATGAAACTCAGGGGGTGCCAGTTATGGGTTGTATTGTGGATGATCAAATGCTTCTCATCGAAAATGCTGTTAGAGTATCTTAATTGCCATGCAGACTGAAGCCAAGATTTGTCATGAGGAAGGACCACTTGACAGTATGTTATGTGGGCTGCATGACATCAGATTGAATCTCTCACCAAACCCTCACATATAGAGGGAGACACCATTTGTCTAGGCATCTTTTTGAGCTCACTTCGCACTCAGAACTGAAAGAGTGACATGACGCAATTGGCAGACATACTAGAGACACTGCCCAACACATCTACACAAAGTTTCATCAGATCTTGGCATGGTTTTATTTTCATGCCCGATCAGACGTTACTTTCCGAATAGCCCTCATAACACAGAACATTCTTCACAGTATGCCTGATATTATCCTGAATGGTATAATTGAAGCTGCCACCGAAACTGTTACACGTACGCCTTACTATTACTACACGATCTTTTTTGTCATTTGAGCCCCACATGTGGCTTAAAAATATCATCTACAAGTTAATTATCACCCAAAGAGTCTGTAGCTGTTCTGACATTCTTCTTCCAAGACTATTGTCTACTGAAACAAACTTCTTGATTGTCTTAATCGTTTCCTTTCTAGCTTGCCTAGGACTGTATGCCCTGTACTGTTAGACATCTTCTGAATTTACTTGAGTTGCTTACATGGTTTGTGTCCAGTCCACAAAGCGCTGCAGCTATTGGAAGAGACCACGCTGCAGTTATCAGACTTGCTGCATCTTTACAATGATTTCAAAGATTTAACTGTAATCCAGTCTTCTAATCTAGCCATAGTATTACTATTACAAACCACAGCTCGCCATTGTGCTAACTCTTCTTGTGCCACTGGCAACTTATCTCCAAGTTTCAAGATTAGCTGCTCTTTTTCCATATAGTGAAAGTTACTATATACACAGAAATGACCACCAACGATCTCCCTTGTGTAGGTTGTAGGACATGAGACATAAAAATACCCTGACATTTCTTGCACAGGTCTCATTACTGACGATTCTTCGACAGTTTGCTAACTTATCTGTTTTCATCGTAAAGTTCTGAGTGAAGTGTTTGGTTAAACATATAGTTTAATAAAAGATTGTTTTCTACATCGTTTATTGTTATTTATTTTATATACAGTAATAACATTTTAAATAAAAAGCCACTAAGAAATGTCACCATATTTGCACTAAATGATAATATACTTGACATGATCATCAAAATCATTTTATTTCTTATTTCATGATAGGTCTCAGAAGAACTCCATCAGATCTGTGGCATAAAACAGACAATATAACATAATTTATTAAAAAGGAAACATTGTAACAACGCAGTGATGCTGAAAAAACATAAACAATAATACGAAATATTTTTCACTTCCTGCTCCATTCCTAATACCATCTGTGCTCAGTGGCCATAGATACTATAAAATTGTACAATATAAACGATTTCACAGCAGTCTTGAAGAGAAAGGTATTGAGGGAGATATGACTAATACACAAAAATGTGCACTGGACTAGCAACTCAATTTAGCCTTAAACCAAATTTTCATGGAACATGATGGGAGCTCATAAAACAGTGTTCCTTTTAGTAATTGCAGGTGCAATATGACATAACAAATGAGAAACTGATGCCTTCACTTTGAAAAGTATAAAATTCAGATTCCTCTTCCTCAAGCTCCCAGTATAACGTGTGAAATTCCCCTTCTACACCATGTAAAAAGATTTTTTCGGACCTATGCATTTTCTTTGTGGTGTCTTGCATTTATGTCTCCCTCCTATAATATACAAGCTATCGCTGCAAGCTGCAAGCCATTTGACTCCAATAAATGTCACTTTTGTACAAATGTGGACTCCAGCAACCATACATATAAGCTACCGTGTTGTGTATGTACACTGTATGCATAAAAACAGTTGAAAACATCCTGCAAAGATCGCAGTTCCCACAAAAAGATCAGTTGAGGACAGCAATGTGAGTTGACGTCACATGACTTCTATTGGCTTGACGAGCAGTGCTGTGACGAACAGTGTGAACATACCTTGATGTGAAGGCGCCACAACGTGATGGGACCATGAGGATAGTGTGAATTGGCCTTTATCATACAAAATCAAATATTTTTGTGCATTTTTAAGTAGTACACATAAACAAGCTGTAAGAGAACAGAATCTGACATTCAGAAACATTTAGTATCTCTGTAGCAAGTAAATGTTTACGTAAGACTAAATTCCAAGATTTAAACTTGCAAATAAATATTACACTCGACAGGTACTAAAAGAAAGATGGCGCCTAGTGTAGATCGGGAGTATGTTAGTTCCGTACAAAAGTCAAAAAATAACGAGGAAAAGTGTTCGATATGCAACAAATTCTGTGTGTATTATGACAGTACATGTATGCCATGTTATATTATCGCAAAAGTAGACGCCAAAAAAAACCTGGTAACAGGAAAATGTTATAATCAGGCATCTCATCCAGCAAGTACTTCGACTCATTCGTGGGAAATGGTGAACTCTGACACAACATGCCATTGCAAGAAACGTGTTGTAAAAGGTATAATGTGCTTAAATTGTAAAACGGTTTTTCATTATTCGTGTGTTAATGTCAGTCCTAAAAGGAAACTATGGTTCTGCAATAGCTGTTTCAAAGGCGACTTAGGTCAAAAACCTAATATGAGAAACACCAAAGACGAAGTTATCAGTGCTCTACTGGAAGAGTTTTCAGTTATAAAACATCACGAACACGAACAGTATGAAAAAGAAGCAAAGAGGCTTAGCGTTTTACCTCAAGATACTGTAACTTTTGTTAATAACAGTTCTGTTGTTTATGTTTGTAGAAAGTGCGGGAAAAACACAAACAGTGGTGTAACCTGTTGCGAGTGCGAACGAAAACATCAGTCTAAAACTCCCGTCCATGTTCCAAAACTTTACATTTTAGGCGATAGCCACAGCCGCGGTATTGTCTCACGCATAAATAAGGCTTCAAATGTGAAATCGATGAGCTTTGTAAAGCCTGGGGCGCCCCTCTCAGAAATAAGAAAACTAGTTTTTTCTGAAGAAATAAAAAAGCTGTCTTCGAAAGATTTTGTTGTCCTCTTTGGTGGATCTAATGACATTTATCAAAATGATACATCTAAAGCCTGTTGCGAATTAAACAAGTGTTTATCTGAACTAAGTCGTACAAACGTTATCCTCGTAAATATACCACAAAGGTACGACTTGATGTCCTGGTCGTGTGTAAACAAGGAAATTAGTGCCGCCAACGAACTTTTTTCCAGTATATGCAAACAATATAGAAATGTTTCTGTTGTTAATATTAATACCAATGGACGCAGATTCCACACTACTCACGGGCTGCACTTAAATGGCCTTGGAAAGCAACTTGTTACATTAAAGCTAATGGAAATTATTCAGAGACTGCAATACTTACTAACAACATCTTCAGTGGTACCTGTATCATCATCACAGAAAGTATCTCTAGGAGTGACTGATGCAGAATTAGATACAGTAACAGAAAATGCAGCAGAAGTACCTAAAGAAGCAATACTAACAGAAGTAGAATCAACAGCAGCGTCAGAAGAACCACGTTCAGTAACAGCAGAAGTAACTCCTCCAGCATTAGAACGAGCTCCTACAGCAGTAACACCATCTCCCTCACCAGCAGTAACAGCACAAACTACTTCACCAGAAATAGCAGAAGAAACACCATCAGCAACAGCAGAAGCAACTCCTCCAGCAGTAGAACTAGTTCCTATAGCAGCAGCACCATCTCCCACACCAGCAGTAGTAGAACCAACTCCTTTACCAGTAATAGCAGAAACAACTCCTCCACCAGCAGCAACTAAACCAACTTCACCAACAGCAGAAACAGTACAAGCTCCTCCTCCATCACCTTCAAGAGTAGCAGAAAAGAATAGACCAGTCACAGTAAGTAAAGTATCATCTTTGTCTCATGATGAAGTGATACCAAATGATTTGGGAAAACACGTTCCTATAAAACTTGTGGACAGTAAAGTGAAACAAACTTCCAACCGTGTTTCAAACAGACCCAAAAAATTACCTAAGAGAAATGAAGATTTTTTATGGTTTATCCCAAGGAAGTCCAACCGCCACCTAACGTAGATTCCAGGGCTGAAAAAACAATTAAATGTTCTCCATTGCCCCATAATACTGTACTCCTCCCCTCCTGTGACAGTAACTCTATCTTATTTCTGCACTTAAATGTCAGGTCTCTGAAAAATAAAGCTGATGAGCTTGGTATACTATTAAAAAGTAACAAAAGAATGATTTTATGTATAAACGAACATTGGTTAAAGGAAGAGGATATAAAATTGTATGTACCATCAGGTTTCAGATTAGCTACATACTTCTGCAGACCCAGTGAATCCTATGGGGGTTCATCCATATATATTAGCAATGATCTAGACCTAAAGTTTTCTGTTCTTGAAGTTAGTGACCTATGCACTAAAGGTGTTTTTGAAGCAGCTGCTTTTATTATACCTAGTATACAGCTCATAACTGTGTCTTTATATCACACTCCTGAAAGTAATGTAGAACAATTTATAGAACGTTTAGAAAAACTTGTGATCAGTATACAAAAATATACTAAATACAAAATTTTAATCTTTGGGGATCTAAACATAGACATTAGGAAAATGACAGCCAGAAATGTTAATTTAGTAAATATGTTAAGATCCTATAATCTCTTTTGTGCTAATGAAAGTCCTACAAGGCACTCCTCCTGTCTTGACAATCTAATAACAAATGTATACAAATGTGATTTTGAGCTAGGCTTACTTAATGTCGATTACCTGTCAGACCATAGAGGTATATGGGTGAAACTAATTACTAAAAAACCAAAAGAAGGCGAAGAACAAACTCAGTGTGTCAGACTATCTACAGATACAAATATTAGCAAGTATAGAGAAGAACTTAAGTCTATAGATTGGAATACTGTTATACATTCCTCCAGAAATGTTGATGAAGCCTTCAGCACATTCCTCAAAATCATTTCTGAAATCTTCCACACATGCTGTCCACTGGTTAAAAAACAAAAAAACAAAAATGTTAGGAAACCTAGCCACTCAACTTTACAGAAGTGGTTTTCACCCCAATTACAAAAACTGAGACTATTGGTAATTACTTGTCACGATAAGGTCAAAAAGGGAGCAGTAGATAAAGAAACTTACAAAAACCTGAAAAGAAAATATAGATCTGAAATTAAAATAGCCAAGTATAAGGCAAATGGTGATTTCATTAAAAAATCACACAATAAATGTAAGGCTGCATGGAAAGTAATAAAAGCAGAGCTAGGTATGGATATAAACTACAAAGACAACACAAATGCTGCTAACGTCACTGCTGATGATTTCAATCACTTTTTTGTCAACTCTGCCAATCTTAGCCTTCCAACCCATAGCAACCAGAATTCCAATTCAACACATACACCTATTTCTCACCCCATATCTGGCAGAAATTTTCAACAAAACATTACAAACATAGTGTCAGCTTGTAAATGGAGAGAAGTACAAGAAACTGATATAATTAAAGCAACCTCTAAATTAGGATACTCTAGATCTGAAGATGTGTATGGCCTGTCAAACTATGTAATTAAAAAAGTTGTAGATCTCATAACATACCCCCTTTGCATACTGATAAACTGGATGCTCTCGAGTGGACACTTTCCAGAATGTCTCAAAAAAACAGTTGTCATACCATTATACAAAAAGGGTGACAAGTCCTGTATCAATAATTATAGACCAATTTCACTTGTGCCTATTCTTTCAAAAATAATAGAACATTGCATAATGCAGCAAATATGCATACACCTATCAGACAATAATATATTAAATGATTCTCAGTATGGATTCAGGTCAAACTTATCAACAGTCAAAGCAGTTGAAAACCTTATCTCTTTTGTACTAAGTGCATTTGAGTCAGAATTATCTGCTGAAGCCATTCTAATTGACTTGAGTAAGGCTTTCGACTCAGTTAACCACAAATTATTATTAGATAAACTGTCTTGCTATGGAATCAAACACCTGGAACTCTCACTAATTGAATCATACCTCAGCAATAGAAAACAAATAGTAAAGCATAATGACCAACAGTCACAGACTTTAAGTATAAAACGAGGTGTTCCTCAGGGCTCAGTGCTTGGCCCTCTACTATTTATATTGTTTGTAAATGACTTTCCGAACAACTTACCCTGTAAATCTATCCTCTATGCTGATGACACAACATTAGCTAATTCTGGAAAGGATATAAACATATTGAAGGAGGAAAGTGAAGAGTGTCTCAAAATATCTAATATGTGGTTTAAAGCTAATGACTTATCTATGAACCATGAAAAGACTGTCAAGATAATCTTCAGTTTATCAAACAGTAACATGGAGTTATCATCTGTTAAACTACTAGGAATACACATTGACTCAAAATTAATTTGGGACACACATACAGATTATGTATGTCGAAAGCTATCACGAGTTATCTACCTACTAGCCAAACTACACACATGTGTTACACAAGATTTATTGCTTCAGTCATACTATGCCTTCTTTCATTGCCATCTACAATATGGCATTCTTTTATGGAGTAACTCTCCAGGAGCCAAAAAAATTTTCACTTGGCAGAAGAAAGCAATTAGACGTTTGTACGGAATCACAGACAACAAGACCTCATGTAGACCTTATTTTAGAGACTTAAAAATTCTCACAGTCCCATCTCTTTACGTATATTGTTGCCTATTAAACATAAAAGAAAACTTAAACAACTACACTATAAGGAAATCGGTTCATCAACACAATACTCGACAAACAAATATGATTGATATACCCACAACCAGGTTTAAGAAAACCCAATCTAGCTATGAATACATAGGCATAAAATTATTCAACACTTTACCCGTACAGGCTCAATTGGTTTCAATGGATATTTTCAAAACTAAAACCAAAGTGTGGATGAAGAAAAATACTTTCTACAGTGTAGAAGAATTTCAGAATAGTTGTAAAGATGATCTAATTTATTGATAAACTAAGGCTTACTATTATGTATAGTTATGGATGTAGAGGCAGCTAGCTATAAGCTAATAGGGTACAACACTATCTTTTTTTTCCATGTAATATTTTTGCTATATGAAACATAATGTACAAAAAGCTGTAATACTTCTGACAACATTGATTGCATGTTAATGCTGATAAATTATGGCTTACTGTTATGTATGGATCTAGGTGTAGAGGCTGTTGTAAGCTAATAGTTTACAACATTGCCATATTTTTACTATGTAATATTTTGGTATGTAAAACATAATGTACAAATAGCTGTAACTCTTCTGACGACATCGATTGCATGTAGGTGCTGAAAGATGGATAAAATAAATAAATAAAAGTCTTCGAAATTGAGATTCAGCCCTGGCATTTACATTTTTCTGTATCACTATTCAGAATACATTTGATATTAACTTACATATTAAGTAATTTATTGAAGAAACAACGATGTCCCCACTACAGATGTGCTGAAATTCTTCTGAATCACCGACATGTTTGCTAGCGGGACTGTGATCACTGGCTATTGTAAATTCGTCCATTTTAGTCTGTTTCTGGATCTGTATTATTGACATCTTCACTATCCACCAATTAACAATTTCATCAAACTTAGGACGGTTAAAACTGGCATGTTCCTGTGCATTTTCATCTTCTAGCGGCGTAATGAATAGTCCATTAAATTTCGGGCATGCAGCAACGAAAATCAAATTTCATACACATATTTCGGCCGCATATCGTCCAGCCATCCTCAGAGTGAGTCACAAGACTGACGACAAAATGCCAAGCGCTGCCTTATATGCTCCACTGTGGTGGTACTGCGCATGCGAGTCACGTATGCTGGTCAGTGGCAGACAAATACGTTTACACATGCGCTGCCTGTGACGAAGGCATATAGACATTCGATTCGCTTATCGATGTATGATCTGCGGCGGTGACACCATGACGACTTCTCTGCAGTTTAATTACCCCAAGAGCCAGATTCCATGCTTTGTCCAAATTAAAACTATTATCGCTATTTATTAAATTATTAGCTAATCTAATCTCTATAGCTTCCTTGAAGACAGATTCCCAAAAAGAAGAGGTGGATGTTAAAATCTTCACATCACTGTAATTCATGGAATACCCTGAACCAATACAATGTTCGGCCACAGCTGACTTGTATGGCTGTAATAAGCGTGTGTATCTTCAATTTTTATTTGCTGCAAGCCCGAAATTTAATGGACTATGTCATGTTCCTGTACACTCATTTTGTACTATAATGAAGAAACAGGTACATAATTCAAGGGGCGTGTTCTAGGAGACCACAGCATGAGTCAAGAAGGCATATGAACAACGAACAAAGAAGTGTATAACGCAACTGACAACAAAACATTATGGAGTTGGCAATATGCAGAAAGTAGGGGGAGTACAGAATCATTCTGCTAGAGCTGGCCTTCGACAACAAGTTCGAACGTTTCCACGCAGTCTGAGAGGCCACACCCCATGAGTTAAGGGTTACACGGACCCACTGTCACTTATACACTAACCGCAGGTTGTACTCATAGCATCAGGGTTGGCCATTATAGTTAACTACATAAAATTATCATTCATTGTAGTTACAAATATCTACCAAAGAGTCCATAGATTTAGCGCTTTAAGGTGCTGTAATTGAACACTGGAATATGGCACACATGGGGATATTCAATACACAAATTTGAAGCAACCTATTTAAAGACAATAGTACATGACAATCAAAATGTTCAAAATTTAAAATAACAGGAGTACATGACAGTAAAAATAATAAAAGATCAAAAATTCGTGAGGTGATAAATAAAATTATTTTGGCTATGGAGCAAGTATATTGTTACTTACTTCAAGTAAAATAGTCCATAAATGAGAGTTTTCCAGCGAGAATGGCATTAAATTATTTCTTCGAGAAATGAAGTTTATTTATGAGATAACTGAAATTATTTGTGAAATAAAACACTCACCGATCTGCAAGAGCAGTTTAGTTGATCTAAAGACTTTATTAAAGAAGATTACAAGGAACATGAAAAATGTTTGCTGGCACAGTAATGGGGGTTAGTTTATTTTCTAACCATTATTTATTTATTTATTTCGAGTTCTGTAAATCCATATGAGAATATATCTCTGGATATAGAACGTGTCAAATTTTTACAAATTATTGTTTAGTGCACAAGTACAATGTTCTTATCATATAAATAACAGGAACAGATAAGCTACCATATAACGTTACATGTAAGTTATCATACTTGACTTTTGAATGAATACACAGCTATACATACAGATATATACATACATTTCTGTTTTAAATTACACTGTAGATAGACAAAGGATGATGATTAGGCCATAAAGAACACAAAAATAGATTTAAGCATACTCAGTAGTTATTATGGATTTTGGCTTAGAAATTTTTCTGTACTATAACATTCATCTAGAAGGAACTGCATCAGCTTTGCTTTAAACTTCGGTATGTCTCCAACCAGTTCTTTTATTATTGGTGGGAGGGCATTAAAAATCTGGGTGACACTGTATAAAACCCCATCTGCACCATTATATTTGTTTTTATATCATAATGACTATCAATTTTTCTTCTGGTGTTATAATTATTGTACAAACTATTGGTTTTAAATACGGTGATACTTTTTTTAAACAAAGCACATCAGGGAAAAATATATTCAGCAGTTGTTGTAAAGATTTGAAGATCTCAAAACAAATTTCTGCATGAGTGCCTAGGATGGAACACTTTTCTTGTTATCAGTTGATTTCCTCAGAAAATTACCACATAGGCCATATGCTGACGGAAATAGCCAAAGTATGCTTTTTTATTGTGGTCATCTCCCTATTGTCTGATATGATTCTCAAGGCAAATGTTGCTGAGCTTAACCTTTTGCACAGATCTTGAATGTAGTAATGTCTCTTGGGTTTGCTGTCTATATGCAGACTAAAGAATTTGGAGGACTCGACCTTTAGAATCTATGGCAGACGATGAAGATACACGTACCGGTACCAGTATCGTAGTTTTGAGTGACAAAAGAATAGTAATCGCATAAATATTTCTGTCCACTAATACGTATTCACTGTTGAACTACTTCGATTGGACGTATTTTCTCAAGTCTATAGTTTCGAAGTACGGATGTAACTGTAGTACTGGCAGATGCGTTAAAATTAAACTTCTATAAATATGGCCCTGATATCAACCGCGTGTAAATGAATTATTTAGGTAATGTGAGCCATACTTACATAACTAGCATGTCAACAATCATTGCATTGGTTATTAGGTTTATTTATACCCGAAGGTGAAGATCTCTGACCACTGTCGATATGTTGTCAAAGTGGGCGTGCAGCGGGAAGTTTGTTTGGTCTTTGATGTATAGTGGCGCTATGTTTTGATTTCACCATGTTGCCGTTTTCTAGGTTATGTGTAGTGTATACTTTTACAGTTTATAGTCATCTGTTAAGATTGGATTCCTTGGCAGTGGGTGATGTGTTTTAAACAATAGCCACTCGCATGTTCAGTAATTTTATAGTCTTTTATGAACGTCTTTCTCTGTTGTTGAAGACGTTTACTGTCATCGGTGACATTTCATATACGCGATGACAGGTGACTTATTTCATCTCTCAGAAGTTTAGTTTCGTTATAGGGAATGCTTGATTCCAGTTTTATAAGGCGAACTAATTTTTCACAATTTCCGTAGCAGATAAGAAGCATCAAGATGACTTTGGAAGCCTCTTTGGAGGCATCACTTTCTTCGCCAGGAGCCATCCAGGCGAAATGTGTGGCAGTAATGGCCTGCCATTGACGCCGAATTCTATAACTATTTATGGAAGAGCACAGTTTCTGAAAACCATCAAACATCCGCATTTGTGTACATACGTGGACATAATAAGAGGAAAACATGGTTAGTTTAATGAGTAGTTTTGGTTCCATTAACTCTTGTTACTCACAATACCGTTTCGATGCCTGCATCTCGTGGAATTGGAGAGCAATATGTGTGTAACATCAGTTGTGTGTGCCTCCTTTTTAAACTTTCTAGCAGGCCATAAGTTCTGTGAATTATCTTCAACTTTTATAGTCCTGTCTTCCTCAGTTGCGTGTAATATTACGGCATATTAATAATTTTTACTTATTGACCGTCTGACAGCAACTGAATAACTGTTGTTGTTGTTGTTGTTGTTCTTCTTCTTATGCACGCCAATTTGCGGTTTTTTGGCTTTAAAACAAGCGTTCAGTGCATAGTGTTGTGGAATGGGAAAAAACCGCAAATTGACGTTCATAAGAAGAACAACAAAAACACCAAAAATGCAACAGGAGCGTAATATGTAGGAAATTGCCCACGCAACCTGCCACTGATGATGCCTCGCAGCAAATAAAGGCGAAACGCGTATGGCACTAAAATTGTGTTTTATTCAGTTGCTGTCAGACGGTCCATAAGTAAAAATTATTAATATACCGTAATCTGTGAATTATAATTAGCCATTCTCAATGGGTCTCAATGAATTCGCGTGTAACCATGTTTCTGGCATATTGTTTTCCGGTTCTAGGAATTTTATGAATTTGTAGATAGATCCTTGCCTTTCATATTGTTAGTTAGTACTTTAAAGACGAGTGTGGGTAGGAGTTGACATGCTGCCAGATGCTTCTGTGTGTTTGTTGTAAGACAGAACGTATTTTACAGGATGTGATATAATAATAGTAATAATAACAACAATAATAACATTCAACACAAACCAAAAGAAATTTTACCAGGCACTAGATAACACACACATTAAAATAGAGAATCCGCCAAACATAACAGACATGGAACACTTTTGGAGCAACATATGGTCAAACCCGGTACAACATAATAGACATGCACGGTGGATACAAGCAGAAACAGACACATACAAGATGATACCACAAATGCCTGAAGTGATAATTTTGCAGCATGAAGTCACACGAGCAATTAATTCTACGCACAATTGGAAAGCCCCTGGAAATGATAAAATAGCAAATTTCTGGCTAAATAAGTTCACCTCAACACATTCACATCTAACTAAATTATATAACAATTACATTGCAGACCCATACACTTTCCCTGATACACTTACACATGGAATAACTTATCTGAAACCTAAAGATCAAGCTGACACAGCAACCCCAGCAAAATATCGCCCCATAACATGCCTACCAACAATATACAAAATATTAACTTCAGTCATTACACAGAAATAAATGACACAACACAGAACAAAATTATAAATGCAGAACAAAAAGGCTGCTGCAAAGGAGCACGAGGATGTAAAGAGCAACTGATAATAGATACAGAGGTGACATATCACGCTAAAACTAAACAAAGGTCGCTGCACTACGCATACATTGATTACCAAAAAGCTTTTGATAGTGTACCCCACTCGTGGTTGTACACATATTAGAAATATACAAAGTAGATCCTAAATTGATACAGTTCCTAAACATAGTAATGAAAAATTGGAAAACCACACTTAATATCCAAACAAATTCAATTAATATCACATCACAGCCATACAGATCAAGCGTGGAATATGCCAAGGAGACTCATTAAGTCCTTTCTTGTTCTGTCTTGCTCTGAACCCACTATCCAACATGCTAAATAATACAAATTATGGATATAATATTACTGGAACATACCCACACAAAATCACACATTTGCTACATTTGGATGATCTAAACCTACTGGCAGCAACAAAACAACAACTCAACCAATTACTAAAGATAACAGAAGTATTCAGCAATGATATAAATATGGCTTTTGGAACAGACAAATGTAAGAAAAATAGCATAGTCAAGGGAAAACACACTAAACAAGAAGATTACATATTGGATAACCACAGCGGCTCCATAGAAGCGATGGAAAAAACAGATGCCTATAAATATCTAGGATACAGACAAAAAATAGGAATAGATAATACAAATATTAAAGAAGAACTATAAGAAAAATATAGACAAAGACTAACAAAAATACTGAAAACAGAATTGACAGCAAGAAACAAGACAAAAGCTATAAATACTTATACTATACCAGTATTGACCTCATTTGGAGTAGTGAAATGGAGTAACACAAACCTAGAAGCACTCAATACACTTACACGATCACAGTGCCACAAATATAGAATACATCACATACATTCAGCAACAGAAAGATTCACATTAAGCAGAAAGGAAGGAGGAAGGGGATTTATTGACATAAAAAACCTACATTATGGACAGGTAGACAATTTAAGAAAATTCTTTATAGAACGAGCAGAAACTAGCAAAATACACAAAGCAATCACTCATATAAATACATCGGCTACACCATTGCAATTTCATAACCACTTCTACAATTCTTTAGATCACATAACATCAACAGATACGAAGAAAGTAAATTGGAAAAAGAAAACACTACGTGGCAAGCACTTGTATCACCTAACACAGCCACACATCGATCAAGACGCATCCAACACATGGCTAAGGAAACACAATGTATACAGTGAGACGGAAGGATTCATGATTGCAATACAGGATAAAACAATAAACACCAGATATTACAGCAAGCATATTATTAAAGATTACACTACCCCAACAGATAAATGCAGGCTTTGTAAACAACAAATAGAAACAGCAGATCACATCACAAGCGGATGTACAATACTAACAAACACAGAATACCCCAGAAGACATGACAATGTAGCAAAAATAATACATCAACAACTTGCCATACAACATAAACTAATAAAACAACACGTTCCCACATACAAGTATGCACCACAAAATGTACTGGAGAATGATGAATACAAATTATACTGGAACAGAACCATTATAACAGATAAAACAACACCACATAACAAACCTGACATCATACTCACCAATAAAAAGAAGAAATTAACACAACTAATCGAAATATCCATACCCAATACAACAAATATACAGAAGAAAACAGGAGAAAAAAATTGAAAAATACATCCAACTGGCTGAGCAAGTCAAGGACATGTGGCATCAGGATAAAGTTGACATTATACCAATCATACTATCAACTACAGGAGTCATACCACACAATATCCACCAGTACATCAATGCAATACAGCTACATCCAAACGTATATATACACCTACAGAAATCTGTAATTATTGGTACATGTTCAATTACTCGAAAGTTCCTAAATGCAATGTAACATATACCGTACAGTTAAAAGGAAGTCACGCTTGGTCAAGGTCCACGTCACTTTCCATATTTTACCACACCTAAGGTCTGAGAAAGGAAAGAAGATAATAATAATAATAATAGCTTTATTCAACATCGAATGGTACACTGCACATGTACAAAGAAACAGTAATGATTAAAGTTATTTGTACAATGCACAAGACACATTCTTCTGAATATGTCATTAATTTACAACAAAATAGCATGTTTACTAATTTCACAAAGCATTTGTTGTTTTTCATATAAGTATGGTGCTGTTTTAATGTGTAGAAAGGGTGTTTTAGTAAAAATTTCTTAAGCTGATGTTTCACTTTAATTGTAAGAAGAGCCATGACTGCACTAGGCAGTGCATTAGCTAATTTTATACCTGTGTTCTGAGGCCCCTTTTCGTAAAGTGCTGTTCTGTGCCTGCCAATTTAAAATCTTTCTTTATTTCTGTATTGTACTGGTGGAAATCTGAATAAGTGTTTGGGTGCAATATTTTCACAAGCAATATGGCTTTTAGAATGTATGTGTTTATAACAGATAACACATCTGTTTTTGGAAACAAGTTGCGCAAGATTCCCTACATTTTACTCTACAGATTATTCTCCCACCCCCTTTTTTTTTCAGAATGATTAGCTTATCTAGATTAGCTTTGGTTGTTGCCCCCAAAATTTCAATACTGTAGTTCAAGTGAGAGGAGAAAAGAGCATGGTATGCAGTCTTTAGGACTACAGTGTCTTTACAGAACTTGCTAATTGTACTGATTCCAAATATATTTTTTGACAACTTAGTTACTAGGGAGTCAATATGTGTGTCCCATTTCATGTTGTTTTGGATTGTTACGCCAAGGAATTTTACACTATACTCTTTCTTTACCAATTCGTTGCCAATGTATAATTTAATTTCATTATTCAAACTACTTTTGTTAAACTCCATAAAACATGTTTTACTGGTGCTTACATTAAAGTGGCTTTCATTAAAAAACTGAACAATTTCTTTTGTCACATTATTACACTCGGCCTCTAGTTCATTGCATGATTCCTTTTTACACACAATGGACGTGTCATTGGCATACAGAACAATTTTGGAATTTATAGTACAGTATTTAATATCATTTACATAGATCAAGAACAGAAGGGGTCCCAACATCGGGCCCTGGGGCACGCCATATTTTATATTTGTATTTGTATTTCTTTATTGGTCCTGTAAATCGTGTTTAGGTACATTTTTTGCACAAACGATGTAGGACAAGTCAGGTTGGTACAGTATATACATCATCATACACATTGCTATTTTGAAAGGTTAAATAATTAAAAATTATTCAATACGTGTTGAATATTGATGACAAATTTAATATAATAAAATAAAATGATAGACTTATTAAGAATATTTGAGCAATTACACTATACTTTTCTGGTACTCTAAAAACTCGGAAACAGAATAGAAGCAGTGGTCAAGCAAGTACTCTTTCAGTTTCACTTTAAACTTTTGTAAATTTTGCATATGTTTCAAATAGTATGGCATGTGATTATACAGCATTATGCTAGTATGATACACTCCTCTCTTACAAATGTTTGTACTTACTGTATTGACAGGCAAGTAATGTTTCTGCCTAGTATCATGAGGGTGGTAATCACAGCTATACTTGAAGATATTTCCACCTTTTAAAATACTTCCTTTTTTTAAATTTAATATTTCATGCATATATAAGCAAGGAAGAGGCAGTATACTGAGATTTTTAAATATTGGTCTACAGGAATCTCTGTACTTAGCATGGTTTATTATTCTAACAATCTTTTTCTGTAGCCTAAATGTTTTGTTTGTACCTACGGAGTTCCCCCAAAAGATAATGCCGTACATCAGCAGTGACTGACTACTGCCATGGTACATTGTGATCACAGACGCATGGCTTGTATTTTGTGCGAGGATTCTTACTGCATACGTAAGTGTATTTAGCTTTTTATGTACATGGTTAAGATGTGTCTCCCATTTTTGGTTTTGCTGTATATGTATACCTAAAAATTTTGTGTTGCTCACAGATGAGACAGTTTTTCCATCAATTTTAAAAATTGGTCTTGCAGGATGTAGTTTCTGTGAATTGTGGAAATTGACTGTCACTGTTTTTTCATTATTTATTATTAGCTTGTTTGTCCTGAACCATTGTGTCAAATTTTGTATTATACCTGTAGCTGTTTTTTGTAGGCTTTCCTCATCACGTGATTTGATTAGGATATTTGTGTCATCTGCAAAAAGTACTGTTGTCCCTTTAGTTATTTTTTCTGACAAATCATTAACATAAAGAATGAAAAGAATTGACCCAAGGACTGACCCTTGAGGAACTCCATATGTAATGTTTTGTGCATTACTATAAAAATTACAAATTTTTTGTGTTTTTATGTCTTTGTATTTCATTTGAGTGATCTGTTGATGGTCATGAAGATAGGAATGTATCCACTTGTTTGGCAGGCCTCGTATTCCATAATTACCTAGCCTCTGCAACAGATTATTATGATCAATTACATCGAAGGCTTTACTAAGGTCAAGAAATATGCCAGACACATGTTGCTTATTATCCACTGCAGTTAGAATTTCATTTAAGAAGGTATAAAGAGCTGACTGTGTTGATCTGCCAGTTCTTAATCCGTCTTGTGCATCACTTATTATGTTTTCTTTATTTAGAAAGGCTGTCAGCCTTCTAAGAAATAGTTTTTCAAGAATTTTTACCAAAGCCTGACAATACTGATACAGGTCTATAGTATGCAGCTTCATGTTTGTCCCCATTTCTTGTACAGTGGTGTCACTTTTGCCATTTTCAGATTTTTCAGGAATATACCACTCACGAATGATGAATTGAAAATATCCGTTAGTGGTTCTATGATAGATGTTACACTTGCTTTGATGATAATATCTGGTATTTCATCAGTACCTGCTGAATACTTATTGGGTAACCTTTTTATAATGACAGATAATTCCTCAGGTGTTGTTGGAGACATGAATAGGGTTCTTGTAAGAATTTTTGTGTCTGACTGGAGTGTATTGCTCTGTGGTTGTGAGTTGTAATGTTTAGTAATCAGGTGGTGTGTAACATTAGAAAAGTAGTTGCTAAATTTATTAGCCACTACTGTGGGGTTGATTATTTTATTGTTGTTTTCATGAAGTTCTATATTTTTGTGGGCTAATGATGTAGTACCTGTTTCTCTTTTTATGATACTACAGGTTGCTTTAGTCTTATTCCTGGAATTTTTTGTTTGTTTGTCATTTTCCATTTTCTTTGCTTTTGTTATAACTTCTCTAAGTATTTGTTTATATTGTTTAAAGTAATTGATAAATACAGGATTTGTGGTTTGCTTTGAGTATTCATATAAGTTCCTTTTATTCTGGCATGATATTTTTATTCCTGTTGTGATCCATTTATTTGGTTTGTGCACAGAATTCGTAAGTGACGTTTGTTTAGGAAAGGCTATTTCAAAAAAATGTTTGTATGTAGCCACAAATTTATCAAACTTGTCATCTGTGCTGTTTGAACTGTTAACATCAGTCCAGATTTCTCTTCTCAAGAGAGAACAAAAGTAATGTATGTTTTCATTATTAAACTTCCTCACAATACTTCTAGTTTTCTGGGCTTTCGTTTATTTATGCAAGTGATCTCTGATTTGTAGACACCACTTTTTGTTTTAAGCAGAACAAATTGTTTTCTATTGCTCATATAATACTTTATTAGGTCATAAGCAGTGCCTCTAATGCCCATGCTTGTCTAATAAGATGTCAACATTCACACAATCAAAGGCTTTTTCCAGGACTAGGTATACACCTGTCACAAGTTCCTTGCTTTCGATACCCCTTAACACCTCTTCAATTAGTTGAGCAGCTGCAGTGCTGGTTGATTTACCTTTGAGGAATCCATTTTGTTTTTCAAACATCAGGTTGTGTTTGTTAAGGAAGTTTATAATCCTGTTGTATATAACTTTCTCAACTATTTTGGAAAAGACAGGAAGGATTGAGACTGGTCTGTAGTTTTCTATTTTGTTGTTGTCACCTTTCTTAAAAATGGGTGTTACCTGTGCTATTTTAGTCTGTGTGGAAAGGTGCCTGATTCTATTATATTGTTGACTGCTACAGACAGGGGTACAGGCTTTTAAAACATTAATATTTAGGCCATCATGCCCAGCTGAATTAGACGGTTTTAGAGAGCTAATGATGCCCATTATTTCTGCACAGTTTGTGGGTGCTAGATATATACTATGGTCATATGTGTTACCTTTAAAACTGTAGTGCATGTTTTTATGTTTGTCATTTATAGCTTTCCCTACAGAAGAAAAATATTCATTAAAAATATTTACAATTTCCAGTTGGTCTTTTATGTGCATGCCAGTGTCTTTCATACAGGATTTGTCATTGCAGGTTCTAAAACTGTTTATGACTGCCCAGATGCCAGCAGTTATGTTGTGTTAGTTTTGAAGCTTATTTGCAACATATACCTAATTTCTCTTCCAGTTGTCACACTGTTAAATATTTACACTTGAATCTATCAGAAGTAAAACAAACCAGGAAGTTATTAAATCTGAAAGAAGCACATATTACCCAATTGCAATACACGCACTGAACCAATCTTCTGATACTGAGTCATTGCGTGGGGGAGTAAGAGATGAACATGGACATAGACATAAGCATTTCTAGGAGTATTTCACCATTGATAAATGTAACAGAGGGTGAGGAAATACTAAATAGTGTGGAAACATGGAACATTTTAATATTCTGTCAAATGCAATGAAGTTTCTTAACAAAAAATCATAAGTAGAAAATATTTTTAATAATCATTTTTTAAGTGTTGTAGAGAAAATAGGATCCAACTATTCATTAGAAAATGCAAGGCTGTATATGGAAGAGGTAATGCCTGTGCAATTTGATAAAATTCAAATTCAAGTGACCTCTCCTACTAAAATTAGGAAAATAATAAATTCACTCAAAAGTAAAAGCTCACATGGAATTGATGGCATTTCCTACAGAGTACCAAAAGCTTTTTCCCAGCCACATATATTGTAGCTCACTGAAACAGGACTTTTTCAGGATGGACTGAGATATGCTATTGTTAAACCATTGCATAAATGAGGGGGGGATAGGTCTGATGCTAACAACTGCTGCCCTGTCTCACTTCTGACAGCTTTATTCAAAATTCTTAAAAAGCAATGTGTCAAGAGTAGCTTCGCATATTGTAAAAATTAAGTACTGAAAAAATCTCAGTTTGGTTTTCAGGAAGGCTTTTCAGCAGAAAATGCTCTCTGTCCTTTCATTGATCAAATATTACATGCTCTGAATAACCGAACACCACCCATTGGGATTTTTTTGTGATCCCTCCAAGACTTTTGATTGTTTGAATTGTGAAATTCTTCTAGATAAGTATAAGTTTTGTGATGTGAGTGAAAAGGCAAAAATTGTTTAATTTATATTACTGGGAGAGTGCAGAAGGTTCAAATTAGTAGTACAGATAGGCTGCAAAAATCAGCAGTGTCCTCTGAGGAGATATCAAGAACAGTGCCCCTAGGGTTCAGTGTTTGTTTTCATTCACCGTTTTCATATGGCATCATATTTTTGGGTAATTCATCATTAAGAGAAAGAGTATTCATTGCACAAAAGCTTGTAATCATAATAATGACTTGCCTCTGTACATTCGTGAAGATCCAGAGATATTCATGCAGATGATACAGGTCTAGTAATCACACTGAATAATCAAGAATTAGCTGAGGAAATTGTAAATAATATCTTTCACAATATGAGTATTATCTGCTTTTCTGCAAATGGGTTGACTTAATTTTGACAAAATGCAGTATTTACAATTTTGTACAGTAAATGGTGTAACACCGTTGATAAATATAAGCTTTGAACACAAGTCTGCTGCTAAGGTAGAGTATTCAAAATTTCTGGGTGTGTGCATTGATGAGAAATTGAATTGCAAGAAACACATGATCTGGTGAAACAGTTACACACACACACACACACACACACACACACACACACACAGGCACAGAAGGGGATGAATTATGCTGCCACAAAAATCTTTTGTCATTTGCCAAAGAGCATTAAAACTTAAAAGTCTCACAGATACCAACCATTATTTTAAAAAAATATGAAAAGAATTTCTACATGACAACTCCTACACAATAGCTGAATTTTTAGATATGAAGTAGTAATTCTTAAAAAAGTTATGGAAACTTATGTTAAACAGACAAGTTCCACATTACGAAATGTCGTATTCATGATCTATGGAACAAGTATTAATGTAATGTAATGATGAGAATGGGGAGAGACAGTCCAGTAATTAGACATATTTGCATTTTTTCAACAATGTCACATTAAATAATGCCCTGGTTGACTCATATTTAAGAAAGAAAGTGAGTAAATAGCTTATAAACCTTCTGTAAAAATAACACATGGTGCTCACCCACGAGCATTTTGTAGAAATCTTGTTGAGTTGGGCATTCTGGCTATTGCTGCACATAATATTTATGCCCTCATGAACTTTGTTGTAAATAATGCACTGTGGTTCAAAAGGAATGATACTGCGCATAATTACAATATCTGAAGGAAAATTGATAATCACTATTCGACATTACAGTTGTCTTTAGCCCAGAAAGGGGTCCACAATACTGCAACAGAAATTTTTATCAGTTAGCTAACGATATAAAATGACAAACAGCAAAGTCAAATAATCTGAAAAGAAACTGAAAAAGTTCCTCCATGACAAAACCTTCTATTCTGTAGAAGTGTAGTTACAATTGCAATGTGTAAAAAGTGGTTGCTAGAAATTACCAACTCAGCTCTGTATATTTTTTTAAAAAAATTACAAATTAATTTGCATTGTGAATGCTAAGTGACTTGTTTCACACCATTATAATTTGTCATGTAGAGTGATCCATGGAACAGGAAACTAACTTTGTGGTCTTATTAATGAGGAACAGTTCTTTTTTGTGAATAGCAGAGTACTAAATGTGTTGGTACTAAGGGTCGATATGTCCAAAAGACATGGAGTAACTGTGGGAAAGTCACCAGTAATAAGTAAAAATACCTAAAATAAGTGTAGAAAAATCAAACAGTTGAAAATACAGGGTGGAATAGTGACAGTATTATGAAAAGGGTAGCTGAGTCACAAACAGGCACAACAAAAAGACTCACACAATTAAAGTTTTCGGCCATTAAGGCCTTCATCAACAATAATCTATCTGCGACCCAGCATCTCCCTTATATCGTGAGTAGCAACTTTCCTTTTACAACATTGTTACATTCCACCCTGGATTTTCCATTGTTTGAAAAGAATGGTTGCTATTCACCATGTAGCAGAGATGCTGAGTCGCAGTGTGTGTGTGTGTGTGTGTGTGTGTGTGTGTGTGTGTGTATGTGTGTGTGTGTGGTTTTTTCTAATTCTGATGGGTGGCAAAAGCTTTGCTTGATAGTCATTTCGTGTGCCTGTCTGTGACTCAACATCTCTGCTATATGGTGAATGGCACCTGTTCTTCTCATAATATTGTTAAAATAAATGTGGTCAACACAAAGGGCAACAGCACCATAAATTTTTAATTTTTTGTTAAAATGCCATTTTCTCAAATCAGCACAGATAAATGAAACAACTAAAGGTATTTTCTTCTATATGTTGTTTGTAATGAAACTGTGTTGGAAGCAGGTGCTGACAGGTATGAATATTATTGAGAGTTCAGATTAATAAGTCATGGTTGCAAAATTCTGAAACAAATTATTCACTGAAGAATGGAAAAAAATGGTAGAGATTGATCTCTGGGGGAATGTGTGTGGGTTCTGGGAAAATGTAGGAACGTAAGAGAATACTCACCTTATGAATGACCTTAAAGATGCATTAAAAGAAAGAGATAGAGAGAGTGCAAAGACACATTTATGTCATATATAGAATTAGAAAAGCTTTTGAAAAAAAATGTCTGGAATAGGCTACACTCTTTCAGATTTTGGAGTTTACAGGTATAAAATACAGGGAGCAAAAGATCATGTGCAACTTGAACAGAAACAAGATTGCAATTATGAGAGTCAAAGGACATGAAAGGGAAACAGTGGTAGAGAAGACAGGGTTGTAGACTGTTGTCAGTGTTATTCAGTTTAAAGATTAAGCAAACTGTGTCTACATCTGCATCTGCATTTATACTCCGCAAGCCACCCAGCGGTGTGTGGCGGAGGGCACTTTACGTGCCACAGTCATTACCTCCCTTTTCTGTTCCAGTCGCGCATGGTTCGCGGGAAGAACGACTGTCTGAAAGCCTCCATACGCGCTCGACTCTCTCTAATTTTACATTCGTGATCTCCTCGGGAGGTATAAGTAGGGGGAAGCAATATATTCGATACCTCATCCAGAAACGCACCCTCTCGAAACCTGGCGAGCAAGCTACACCGCGATGCAGAGCGCCTCTCTTGCAGAGTCTGCCACTTGAGTTTGTTAAACATCTCTGTAACGCTATCACGGTTACCAAATAACCCTGTGACGAAACGCGCCGCTCTTCTTTGGATCTTCTCTATCTCCTCCGTCAACCCGATCTGGTACGGATCCCACACTGATGAGCAATACTCAAGTATAGGTTGAACGAGTGTTTTGTAAGCCACCTCCTTTGTTGATGGACTACATTTTCTAAGGACTCTCCCAATAAATCTCAACCTGGCACCCGCCTTACCAACAATTAATTTTATATGATCATTCCACTTCAAATCGTTCCGCACGCATGTGAAGCTTACCAAGGAGAAATTTAGAAAGTGAATTATGGTTCAGAGAGGAGAAATAAAATCTTTTAGGCTCATCGATAACATAATTCAGTGAGAGATGGGAAAGGACTGGGAAGTGTAATTGAATGGAATGGGTAGGGTCTTGAAAAGAGTTTATAAGTATGAACTAAAGTAAATCATGGGCAAGGGAGTGCAGTCAATGTAAATCAGGTGGTGGTGAGAGACTTGGATTAGAAAATGAGATACCAAAAGTAGGATGAGAATTTTTCTGTTTGGGGAGCAAAATAACTGGTGATGCATGAAGGAGGAGGATGTAAAACACAGAATGTCAATAATTAGAAAAGTATTCTGAAGAACTTTGTTTAATTCAAATTTAATTTTAGCATGAAGAAGTCCTTTATGAAGGTATTGGTGGAATGTAGTCTCATGTGGAAGTGAATTGAGGGGGGTAACCACTAGACAGGAAAAGAATAGAAGCTTTTGAAATACAGTAATACAGAAGAGTGCTGAAGATTAGATGGGTAGTAACTAATGAGAAGGTACTGAATTAAATTGGGGTGCAACCCGTTTAAAAGAAGGCACACACTGAAGTATCAAGGAAATTCAGTTTGGTAATGAAGGGAATATGGGGAGGGAGGGGGTGAAAATTGTTGAGGGAGACTTACACTTGAATACAGTGAGGGGGCTCAAATAGATGTAGGTTGCAGTAGTTATGCAGAGTTAGAGAGACTTGTGCAGGATTGATTAGCATAGAAAACTATGTCAAGCCACCCTTAAAGAACAAGGGACAGTAGATTTAATTAGACAATTGCTGTTGCTGTTCATTAATTGGGTCTGGGATGAAAGACTCCATATTACTTTCAACATGATAAATGCTGTGAATAGATTCATTTAGCGGTTCATATTTAATGCTCTTTAGATTTCATTACAAAGAAGGACCTTCCAAAATTTTGATTTAAAGTGTAAGTTAACAAGGATAAGTGCTTGTTAGAAACTATTGCTAGTGCAGGTTAACTGTCATTCATGTTCATTAGCACTAATTTCACTAACCTGTGCTAATATATTTTGTCATAGAATTAGTTAGGACTAATATAGGTTACAGTTAACTAAATAGCTCTCTCTTTGAAAGAGTCTAATGGTTTTTCATACCATTCATCTGCTAATGCTTGCTTAATATTTGCATGGGGACACTGCTTATTACAAGACAATCAGGTAGTCTAATACATTTCTAATTTTTTATTGGTAAAAATCTGTCATTGATATTTAAAGTAAGTTTAGTGGAGCTTAATGTGATTTCAGAGTAGAATCTCTGTCTTAAGGGATTCGTGATGTTGGCTAATCTTAGAAGCTCTGTTATTACATGAAGGTGCAATCACATTTTGTACTTTTAGCTGATCTATTGGGATTGCTCATCGGGTAAAGTGATTGCCTATTCAGGCAAGAGTCTCACCAAGCACAGTCCTTTACACTGTCAGGGAGTTTCAGAACAGTTGCTCACTTTGATAGGGAGTGGAAGATTCAGTCTTCAGACACCCAGTGAACCTTACCACAATACTTTAAATATGATGTTAATGCTGATACATGATCTTGCACCAACACAGTAGTTGCAATTAGAACACTTTTATGTTCTAATTATTTCAATGCAACTTCCAAATCACCCTGAAGATTTTACATTACCTGTTCTTTTACAATAGTTATGTTGTAATAGTAGCCTAAACACTGCCGCATTGCCGAAAGTGAGCTGTATCATGTCTCATTGAAACTGTAACACAACAGTGAAAAAGATACTGATATTTTAGTTAAGATTATTTATGTATACATTTGTTTACTGAAAGATAATGTTTATAAGGTTAGGTACTTTGGTTACTAAAAGTTATTCATGTTTCAGTTAGTGAGAGCTATTCACTTAATGTATTGTTAACTTTATTTGCAAGTGGGCTATGCATAAATTAACAGATTATAATTAATCTCATATGTCAAAGAATAATGTTTAATATATGATGAAAGTAAAATTGCTGCAACATTAAATTATGTTTCTAAGAAATTCTTTGTATAGTTACAATTATATTTTTCTAACATTGGCATTAATCAATACTTGTTGACAGAGAGGACGATGGTGGTGTGTCAGTATCATCCCAAACCTTTAAGTGGACAGTTTCTCCCACTCAACGCATTACAGAAATTTACTATGCAAATAGTTGATGCTTTAAATCACCTGAATACTTTGCGAATTGTCCATCGAAGTCTTTGTCCAGAAAACATATTAGTTGATGATAAAGGAGATGTGAAGCTCTTCAATTATGGACTTTATTACATGACTGGAGAAGGAACTGATGTTTCATTTCCCATAGGGTGAGTAGTGTTATAAAAATTTGAGTCATATGTTGTATAGAACAACAATTGTGTGGCTATTTTATGCCCAACAGTGGTATTTTCTTGGGAAACTGTCATATAGAGATTCCATGAGTTTGTAAAAGAACTCTGAGATTATTTTTTATCAGCAGGTTTTGTGTGTGTTTTATAGAGGCTGCTACCAATCACAGTTCTTTGTTATCATGCTAAAATTATTTTCATATTGCAGCATGTGTTGAGATATAACATCAGGCAGATTAGACCAGATAGATTGTGGGCATGGAGGCTGTGCTGTGAAAATTGAGTTCCCACCTGCAGTTTTTAGGATCAAATTCTAGTGCAGAGGATCCAAGCATAGGCATTGAAGCAGCTGTAGATTGGAGGGAAGTTGGAGCAGAATGAAAGAAGATCCACTGTCTGCTTTTACATAGCTGTGGTCAGTTGAATTATTGGTGAAGAAATGTTTCCAAAGAAGGGTTGCTTAAAAGAAAGCAGGTGTTCGACATGTCCAATAAGATAAGACTCAATATGGACTGAAAGTGAGGCCTTACAAAAGGACTGTCACTATCATATACAATTTTATGAGAGTACAGGTTTACAACCAGGTTAGGATTCTGGGGATGATGCTTGGGAATAGTGTGATTAATGCGATGAGAACTAGGTTGTAACTATTTCAGGAGGTGAAGTGGATTAGCTATGCAAGTTTTTTAGAGCTATGAGAGGTTAAGTGGGGGTAATGAATTCTTTGGTGGTTAATGGTATGCTCAAGTGAGAGTGGGATACGATGGTGCTGAGAATGTTGTTATAACTCCTCGAGAGCAAGTTTTGCCCACTTGCAGAATTGCTGTAATGCAAAATGAGCAAAACAAGAAAGGAAGGGTAGAGTTTAACACCCGCTGATTGTGGTTTTGCTAAGCAGCACATATACTTGGGTTATGAAAGGACAAATAGAAAATTGGCCATGCCTTTCTTAAAGAAATCATCCTGGCATTTACTGGAGCAATTTAGTTCAAAAATGGCTCTGAGCACTATGGGACTCAACTGCTGAGGTCATTAGTCCCCTAGAACTTAGAACTAGTTAAACCTAACTAACCTAAGGACATCACAAACATCCATGCCCGAGGCAGGATTCGAACCTGCGACCGTAGCGGTCTTGCGGTTCCAGACTGCAGCGCCTTTAACCGCACGGCCACTTCGGCCGGCCAGCAATTTAGTGAACTCACACAAAACCTAAATCAGGATGACCGAACAGAGATTTGATCTGTTGTTCTCTGACATGCAAGACAACTGTGCTAACCACTGTGCCACCTTGCTTGATCAAATTGAGCAGACACATATTAGTAGGTGACTATTAGTGTGCTAAGTAGAATTAACATTGGTCTATTGTGGTACCTGTCAGAAAAGAAACTGTAGTCAAACAGGGACTCAAAAATGAAAAAAGCAGCAGTCAAAAATAAATTTTGAAAATTTTGAGTGGTGTTTAGCAGAGAAGGGATTAAGGTAGTTCAGATAGTGAAGAGGGCTATATGCAGATAGTGGAAGAGGGCTATATGGAAGATGTACTATGCCAAGACCATCGTACTGATCATACGTGAAGATGAGCAGTCAAGAAGCTATATCCATGAATACTGTGGGGGATGTCTCATTATCTGTGTGTGCAGTATGTTATGTGAATATTCAGATACTTGATGGAGACTGCAAGTGTGATCTGACATTCATAAAATACTGTATTTTACTGAATGTTGCTCTTTATATGTAAAACCAAGTAGTAATTCTGTTCTGTTGAACATTATGTATATTTAACTGCAGATACAATTAGGTAACCATGTTGTGTGTGACGGTAAGCTAAAAGGTTGAAATATTAATTCAGAAAGCAACCAAACTCACTTTGTAATTGGGTTACTAATACACAGACTGGCATGAAAAATGCACCACATAATAAATAATGTGTAATTATCTATTCAGTCAAAGTGAAGTACTTTGTTCCATATTTTTATGTGTGGTATGTTATGTTTATTGCACCAGCCTCAATTGTTTTTCCCACAAAACCTTAAAAACAGATTTACTGAATATGAGGCAATGCTTCTGACTCTTACAGCATTTATTGTTCCACCTTGTATTGTTTCTCTTTCAGTTGTGTGTCTTTAGGATCCTTCTGTGAGTATTAGAATCAGATTTCTGGAGTGAGTTTTCTCTTAAGCCCTGAATAAACTACATGTGCTGTTGCTTTAGTGAAAGTTGATTGCAGCATGTGTTATGGTGGAGATGTGTTGAGAACTACACCTTCCACAATTTCCAGAACTGTAAGAGAACAAGGAAACTGGAAGCTATGCTAGGAAATCACTGTCAGAACTAAGACAAGCAGTATCGGCAAGAGATGGTCACTTCTTAGAACTTCAGTTTCTCTGCAACCATCACACCACTTCTGTTGAAACATGAAATCTGCTCCATCAAGTTTGAGGGATTCACCTGTGGGAGAACTATCCATAGACAACAAGAAGAAGCCATCTTCAATCCAGATGACATGCTACATGTCAAGAATCCACCATAAAGTGTTAATGCAGCTTGACTGTGTTTCACCAGGGAATATCGTGGCTGGAAAGCACAACAGTGGGAGCAAATGTTGTTCACCAGTGCATTGTGATTTATCCAATGATCACTTGATGGTAGTACAGAAATGGTCTGGATAAGGACTGGGAAAAAGTTTTCCCCTTTCATATTTTCACTGAGGATACCTTTTCAGGGTGATTCTCTCATGGTGTGGGCAGGAATCAGTATGACTGCAGGGACATATTTGGTCTCCATGGAGGACGGGCACCTTAAAGCACATCAGCATGTGGAGGAAATCTTTCACTCCATTTATTGATGGTTTTACAATAATACATGCTCATGTGTTGCAAGAATTGTGGGGTCAATGGAAGCATCCAATTCTACCCGTCTGCTTTGACCCATGACATAAGGGTGTTGTGGTGTGTGATATCATTAAGGCACGGAGTTTGAGTTGGCTGTGTTTGTAGATGTCTTGTCGTGTTTGATGGCACACTCTCATAGTTTTAGGTTTTGGTGTTTTTGTATCGATAGTTATGGTTGACCTATACAGGTCAAGGGAAATGACTGATTACAATTTTTGTAGTTTTATATGAAGGCATTGGTGTTTTGGTATTGTCAGCTGTGGTCAAGGGAAATGTCTGATTCCAATTTCCATAGGTTTTACTGCTTGCATTGGTGTTTTGGTATTGTCAGCTGTGGTTGACCTGTACAGGGTGTTACAAAATTTGATCACGTTGGAATGAAGCCTCATCCGTAAAGAGAACATTTGCACTGAAATGAGGATTGACACATTGTTGGATGAACCATTTGCATAAGTGTACCCGTGGAGGCCAATCAGCTGCTAATAGTGCCTGCACACGCTGTACATGGTACGGAAACAACTGGTTCTCCCGCAGCACTCTCCATACAGTGACGTGGTCAATGTTACCTTGTACAGCAGCAACTTCTCTGACGCTGACAGTAGGGTTATCGTCAACTGCACGAAGAATTGCCTCGTCCATTGCAGGTGTCCTCGTCGTTCAAGGTCTTCCCCAGTCGCGAGTCGTAGGCTGGAATGTTCCATGTTCCCTAAGATGCAGATCAGTTGTTTCGAACGTCTTCCTGTCGGGACACCTTCGTTCTGGAAATCTGTCTCGATACAAACATAACGCGCCACGGCTATTGCCCCGTGCTAATCCGTACATCAAATGGGCATCTGCCAACTCCGCATTTGTAAACATTGCACTGATTGCAAACAGTGTTCGTGATGAACACTAACCTGTTAATGCTACGTACTGATGTGCTTGATGCTAGTACTGTAGAGCAATGAGTTGCATGTCAACACAAGCACCGAAATCAACATTACCTTCCTTCAATTGGGCCAACTGGCGACGAATTAAGGAAGTACAGTACATACTGACGAAACTAAAATGAGCTCTAACATGGAAATTAAGTGTTTCTGGACACATGTCCACATAACATCTTTTCTTTATTTGTGTGAGAAATGTTTCCTGAAAGTTTGGCCGTACCTTTTTGTAATACGCTGTATACGTCAAGGGAAGTGTCAGATTCCTGTAGATTTTGTAATTATTTTGTTGTGTGTTTTGGGATCATGGTATGTTTTTTTACTGTTATATTTAGCTTGTCCCCTCCCTAAACCCCCAATTTCCCGCAGTTGTCCCATTAGTTTGATTGTATTTTTGGAGCGAGATGTTATTGCTTTATATATAAGTATTTTTGTGTATTTTGCTGTGTGTATGTAGTGACATCATGGACACCATATTGGAGACGCTTAGAATAGCCGTTTCCGCCATATTGATGACGTCTTGGGTCAAAGCATACGGATGGAATTGGACACTTCTGTAATCTCGAATTGTGCAAGAGTTGTTGGGTGAAGTGGAGATTTGTACTATGTCCTGTTGAACACGTATGGAAACAGGTGGATTTAAGGGCACATCAGCAGTATTTAGAGGCCCTACTGGACCTTTGGGAGACCCTCCTGGAATAATGAGGAGATTCATCTAGAGGATATTGTAGCATTAATCAGGAACATACGTGAAAGGTTGGATGCCATGATTGGTGCAAGAGGAGACAATATACATTTTCGAAGATGCAGGGAGATCTTCGAAGTGGTGCATTACCTTCATGAACGTCTCAAAATTTGCTTGAAGTGTGAAGCCATTTGTTTCACTTCCACACCTCTGGCTTAATTCATTTATAATCATCCTTTTTTATTGTTGGACACCCAGAAGGTATTATACATCAGTAATTTATTGTAAAAATAGATTAGTCTCATAAAAGTGACTGGAATTTAAAATAAGAAATTCAAAATAGAAATTCTGTAAGAAATGTGTGTTGTTTTTGTTTTTGAGCCAGTCGCTGTTTAGTGAATAACATATCTATTGTAGAATCTTTCCCTTCATTGTGCCACTAACACTGGAAATAATTTTAATTACCATTCCAGCCATCCAAAATACATGGCTCCAGAAGTGTTGCTTGGTGCACAGTCAGGACCAAAAGTGGATGTTTGGTCATTAGGTATGATACTACTTGAACAAGCTATGGGTAAAACACTTTGGGCTGGTTTACGCCTGGCTCAGTGGCTAAGAAAGGTTCTTAGTTTGCTGCATTGTCCTAGTGTTGTGGAGAAGATAGCAAGAGAGCATAACTGCTGGGAACAGTTACAACAGGTTAGAAAATGATGTTAATTGTATTTTTCCATTCATGCAGATGTACTGGTTTGAATACTGTAGTAGTCATTTATGTAACACATGAAGCCTTGTTACTAAGAAATGTTTATGGATGGTAAAAATGCATGTATAGTAATGTTGAACATAACTTAATAAAACAAAGTGCATGTCTGTGGATGAGGGCCACACCAAGTGCAGAGGTTATGAGGAAACTAGAGATAATTGTATACTTTAGCAAAATCTGAACTACAACAATAGTTACCAACTTTTAATATAGTTACCAACTTTAATTTGTATAGAATAACCAGAGAGTGATAAATACGAATGTCTGAGTAATTCAGCATGTCTGACTAATTCAGCAACACACTTCCCCGAGTCAGACGATAACACTATGATGTTCAATTTGATGGCAAAAATTAAATGTTTGATCTACATTATAACCGAAAATTTCACAGAAAAACTAATGAATTAAATTTGGATGAGTACTTAAGACTATTGGTAAAGAGAGATCCATTAGCATATAATGTCCTTTGAATTCAGTTAGCAGCATGCATCAGACAATACCTTGTAACAACATAAATTTCCAGGAGTACTTAATTCTTATTTATAGAGTCATCTTCCATGGTTATGATACAAAGAACATTTAAATAGTTTTTAGAACGTGTAAATAGTTTTAAGTGACAGCAAAGTTTATATACACTCCTGGAAATTGAAATAAGAACACCGTGAATTCATTGTCCCAGGAAGGGGAAACTTTATTGACACATTCCTGGGGTCAGATACATCACATGATCACACTGACAGAACCACAGGCACATAGACACAGGCAACAGAGCATGCACAATGTCGGCACTAGTACAGTGTATATCCACCTTTCGCAGCAATGCAGGCTGCTATTCTCCCATGGAGACGATCGTAGAGATGCTGGATGTAGTCCTGTGGAACGGCTTGCCATGCCATTTCCACCTGGCGCCTCAGTTGGACCAGCGTTCGTGCTGGATGTGCAGACCGCGTGAGACGACGCTTCATCCAGTCCCAAACATGCTCAATGGGGGACAGATCCGGAGATCTTGCTGGCCAGGGTAGTTGACTTACACCTTCTAGAGCACGTTGGGTGGCACGGGATACATGCGGACGTGCATTGTCCTGTTGGAACAGCAAGTTCCCTTGCCGGTCTAGGAATGGTAGAACGATGGGTTCGATGACGGTTTGGATGTACCGTGCACTATTCAGTGTCCCCTCGACGATCACCAGTGGTGTACGGCCAGTGTAGGAGATCGCTCCCCACACCATGATGCCGGGTGTTGGCCCTGTGTGCCACGGTCGTATGCAGTCCTGATTGTGGCGCTCACCTGCACGGCGCCAAACACGCATACGACCATCATTGGCACCAAGGCAGAAGCGACTCTCATCGCTGAAGACGACACGTCTCCATTCGTCCCTCCATTCACGCCTGTCGCGACACCACTGGAGGCGGGCTGCACGATGTTGGGGCGTCAGCGGAAGACGGCCTAACGGTGTGCGGGACCGTAGCCCAGCTTCATGGAGACGGTTGCGAATGGTCCTCGCCGATATCCCAGGAGCAACAGTGTCCCTAATTTGCTGGGAAGTAGCGGTGCGGTCCCCTACGGCACTGCGTAGGATCCTACGGTCTTGGCGTGCATCCGTGCGTCGCTGCGGTCCGGTCCCAGGTCGACGGGCACGTGCACCTTCCGCCGACCACTGGCGACAACATCGATGTACTGTGGAGACCTCACGCCCCACGTGTTGAGCAATTCGGCGGTACGTCCACCCGGCCTCCCGCATGCCCACTATACGCCCTCGCTCAAAGTCCGTCAACTGCACATATGGTTCACGTCCACGCTGTCGCGGCATGCTACCAGTGTTAAAGACTGCGATGG
Source organism: Schistocerca serialis cubense (assembly GCF_023864345.2). Taxonomy (NCBI): domain Eukaryota; kingdom Metazoa; phylum Arthropoda; class Insecta; order Orthoptera; family Acrididae; genus Schistocerca; species Schistocerca serialis. Next base: position 324,303,545 of record NC_064644.1, read on the forward strand.
AGCTCCGTATGCCACGGCAAACTGGCTGACACTGACGGCGGCGGTGCACAAATGCCGCGCAGCTAGCGCCATTCGACGGCCAACACCGCGGTTCCTGGTGTGTCCGCTGTGCCGTGCATGTGATCATTGCTTGTACAGCCCTCTCGCAGGGTCCGGAGCAAGTATGGTGGGTCTGACACACCGGTGTCAATGTGTTCTTTTTCCCATTTCCAGGAGTGTATAAGCAAACACTGTCTCTGCGATATTGAAAATACACCCTATAGACTGATGATCGCTGGAACTTGAATTCACATGTTATCTTAAACTGTTCTGACCATCACATCTTGCTGCAATTATCACCGCACATTCATTGTCAGTCATTTCATGACATGCTGCCATGTTCACTACATACCTCGCAGTAGCCGACTCCTTCAGTTATCATGTCTATACTTGGGCAACATGCTGTAAGAAACCACAACATTTTGGCATCATAAACAACTCATCTTCAAATGGGACACCCCTCCCATAACTTGGCCACTCAGTACATGTATAAATATTTGACAAGTGGCCGTCATGTCATCGCCATAGAGCCACAAGTGGTGATCAGCAGTCTACATCTCACTGCCAATTTGAATGTGGAGTGTCAGGGGTCAAATTTATAGGGCTGTACAGAGAAAAATGCATCCACAGACTTCAGCAACTGACACCAAAATCCTCTCTTTACTGACACAACATTTAAGAGCTCAACGACCGGCATGGGCCAGTTAACTTTGTCGGTAGACCAGGGAATGATGGGGGCATGTAGCATTGTTTGATGAATCCTAGTTTCAACTGTAGTGAACTGATGAGCTTGTAAGTATGGCATATGTCCCCTGAAGCTGCTTGTCAACAAGGTTGCATCCAGGCTAGCGGCTTGGGCTGCATTCACATGGTTCTAATTAGCCCTCACCGGCCGTCTGTACTGACGTTCGATAGGTTAACACTTTGTGGATTTTTTTACAGACTGTCTACATCCTTTTCTGACATGAGAGTATCCTGATGAAAAGGTCTGTTTTAATATGACACTGTTGCACATCACCCCTCTTCAGTTACATGCAGGTAGCTCAATGGAGACTCCCCTAGATCACAACCATGTTAACTTGATGAAGTGTTTTTTTTGGAAACTGTCAGTACCCTTTATATGATCACTAAATCTTGCACCAAAAGCACAAAAACAACTGTTACTAGCACTGTAAGACGTGTAGATCCTCGTAGAATCCGTGCCTTGATGTGCTTCTGCAGTTCTGACAGCTCACGGTGAAGCATCTTGCTATTAACACCTCATCTAGTGCCTACCCATGCCTGATTGCTAGTGAGTATACATTCCATGAAATTCTCACAGATTTGTGTAAACTATTTTATATTTCAAATGCGTTATATTTTTAACAATAATTTTAATCTTTTGTTACTATGAGTTGAAGAATCCCATATAAGTTGTTTAATATAAGGAATACTGAAAAACAGATACACAGTATTATGTGTAACTGTGTAGAAAATGCTTGTAGAAAATGCTCTCTCAAGCTATCTTAAATTAGAGGCTGATCATTAAATCAAACCCTAGCAAGTTTTGCACTACTACCAAGGATAAATATCTCGTAAATTTAGAAAAGTTTACAGCTATCAAAAGGATAGATTGCTGCTCACCATAAAGATGATATGTTGAGCTGCAGATTGGCTGGAACTAAAGCCGTGCGGATTGGCCACACAGTCTTTGGTGCTATGTCACAGATTATGTGGCTCCTCCTGCCGGAGGTTCGAGTCCTGTCTTGGGCATGGGTGTGTGTGTTGTTCTTAGCATAAGTTAGTTTAAGTAGTGTGCAAGTCTAGGGACCGATGACCTCAGTAGTTGAGTCCCATAGGAATTCACACAGTTTAAACACACAGGAACTAAAATACTGTTACAGACTGAGCTTTTGGACAAAACCTTCTTCAGAAAAGAAAGGAAAATGCGCGCGCATGTGCCCCCCCCCCCCCCCCCCACACACACACACACGTAAGTAGTCAATAAGTTAACTATTTCCCATAGATAATTGACAATTTCTGTTGAAATGATGTGGAATGAATCTGTTTACTGGCTGTAAACATAATATTTTTGTGGTTTTGCCTACATGCTGGTTATTTACATATTAACAAATAGAGCAGTTGCTGAAATTTAATAAAAATGGTCTTATTAGTAATGAATGGAGAACTTAGCTTTCATGGTCAATGCTCTTAAGATTCCTTAGCTGTGAATCTTGACCCACCCTCACTGTAAGACGTAAACAACAGCGTGGAAACAACGAACCAAAGCTTATTTCTCTTCCACATACAAGCAAACAGCAGTTGAGAGCCTAAACACACATATAGAAGCAATCCTGGTACTGATACAAGCAGTTGCTGGCATTAAGTATGAATACAATATGAGGACAACTGCCTGCTGTACAGCACTTATCAAAAGGAGGGCTCTGGTAGATGGCATGTCGGCTGCTGTGCCATATGCACAAGTCGCGTGGCCCACTGCAGGCAACCTCTGGTGGCTGGACCAGGCAGATGCCTTTGGTGGAATATTTGAAGGGTGGCATGCTGGTGGCCTAGTGTCTCGGTATGTATCCATGTGTCGTGTACAGGCTTATAGCACCCCTCCCCCTTGGCAAAAGGGCTCACCACCAGTGTGAGTGTTGCAGTGATTTCTGAAACATCCACTGTCTCTGCAGCAAATGTTGCAGTGATGGCAGCAGCAGAAGGAAATTTCAGGCTGGAACCATTGAGTAGGGTGGAAGTAGCATGGGCGTAGACATGCGCAAGAGCCGCTTCTCCGTGAGGTACCGTAAGAGAGGTCCATTGACAAGGAAGGTGGTCACATCTCAACATCTGGTTCCTCAAAGTGGTTGAATAGTGCTGCTGTTGAAGGTGTTCGCAACTCTGTTGGAGGCACTGCAGACACCAGTGTTGAAGTGTCTGAAGACACCTGCCAACCCAATGGCGAAGCCATCGTGGGAAGGCCCAGCACCAGGCACAGGATGCAGTGGGGGTCGGGGGTAGTTGCTGTGGACCCCAGGACCCCAGAAGAGAGCAGGAGATGCTGACATCAGCAAGGAGGACAGCCGAGATGCCCTGCAGACCCAGGACAGACGCTGAGGGCATGGGCAGCTGTGGACCTGCAGCCCTTACTGTGGCACGAGGATGCTGCTGGTCATGATGGTGTGCCACCAGCCCTTCAGTGGTGTGCACTGTATGAGGCAGCAGCAGCCTTTACAGTTGTTGTGGACAATGGCTAGAATCCACTCTGTTCAGCAGCCAAACCCCTAAACCCGGACCGTAGAGTCAGGAGCAAGCCATGATGACGGTGGCACCGATGGGTGTTGCAGGGTAGGTATGACCATATGCTGGAAGGCACATGGCTGGACCTTGGAGCACCTTGGCCAGACTCCAAACATCCACCAGTGTAAACCTGTAGGAATTTAAGGAGCATGTCGAGGCTTTGTCTGTAGAGCCGTGTTAAATGTACTTCTTCATTTGAAGATGGAATGTATGGACAAAACTTACTGTCTCATTGTTAGATTTGAGAGGGGGGGGGGGGGGTGTCAATGGAGGAGAAGTTGTGTGGTGAATGTTTTGGTAGGTGCAAAAAAATCACAGAAGGCTTGAGACAAAAACTGTGGACCATTACCTCTGACAAGTGTATAAGGCAATCCTTTAATAGAAAAAGTTTTGGAGAGGCCCTGAATCATAGCCCCAGCTGATGATGGAGGACAATGGATTGATAACATATGTAAATTTAGAGAAAGCATTGGTAACCAACAGCCAGGAAGAATTTAGGAAGGGTCCCATGAAATCAACGTGGATGCATTCCAATGGGCATTGTGGTCTGGGACACAGAGAAAGCATTGCCAACAGCACTGTCTGTTGGGTAGCACAGTGAGAGCAGGCCGTGACAAGATGTACAATGTCAGTGTTAATGCCAGGCCAAAACATAGGTCGATGGGCTGATAAGTCTCTGAAAAGGAACTTTCTTGTGAAGCAACTTGGGGAGAGGATGGGCCGATGTGGCCGCACCTAGAATAAATTAGTGGGAGTAATAATTTTACCAAAAAATGCTTGGAGTTGTTTGATATTGTTACAGAAAATTTTACTGAAAAATACTTGGAGTTCTTTGACATTTGTGCAGCAACAGTAAGCTGTGTCCGCAGTAACTTGGTGTAAATGCTTAACCCCATACCGAGGAATGTCAAATGCCAAATACACAGTAATGCCAGGAAGAGAGTGACTTGACCAAGTTGCATTTTAACCCAGCAGTATATAAGACCATGAAAAGGTGTGCAAGTTAATTAAATGCTATTCCGTGGATGCACCCTTCGTGATGTCATTGAGATACACTCCTGGAAATTGAAATAAGAACACCGTGAATTCATTGTCCCAGGAAGGGGAAACTTTATTGACACATTCCTGGGGTCAGATACATCACATGATCACACTGACAGAACCACAGGCACATAGACACAGGCAACAGAGCATGCACAATGTCGGCACTAGTACAGTGTATATCCACCTTTCGCAGCAATGCAGGCTGCTATTCTCCCATGGAGACGATCGTAGAGATGCTGGATGTAGTCCTGTGGAACGGCTTGCCATGCCATTTCCACCTGGCGCCTCAGTTGGACCAGCGTTCGTGCTGGATGTGCAGACTGCGTGAGACGACGCTTCATCCAGTCCCAAACATGCTCAATGGGGGACAGATCCGGAGATCTTGCTGGCCAGGGTAGTTGACTTACACCTTCTAGAGCACGTTGGGTGGCACGGGTACATGCGGACGTGCATTGTCCTGTTGGAACAGCAAGTTCCATTGCCGGTCTAGGAATGGTAGAACGATGGGTTCGATTACGGTTTGAATGTACCGTGCACTATTCAGTGTCCCCTCGACGATCACCAGTGGTGTACGGCCAGTGTAGGAGATCGCTCCCCACACCATGATGCCGGGTGTTGGCCCTGTGTGCCACGGTCGTATGCAGTCCTGATTGTGGCGCTCACCTGCACGGCGCCAAACACGCATACGACCATCATTGGCACCAAGGCAGAAGCGACTCTCATCGCTGAAGACGACACGTCTCCATTCGTCCCTCCATTCACGCCTGTCGCGACACCACTGGAGGCGGGCTGCACGATGTTGGGGCGTGAGCGGAAGACGGCCTAACGGTGTGCGGGACCGTAGCCCAGCTTCATGGAGACGGTTGCGAATGGTCCTCGCCGATACCCCAGGAGCAACAGTGTCCCTAATTTGCTGGGAAGTGGCGGTGCGGTCCCCTACGGCACTGCGTAGGATCCTACGGTCTTGGCGTGCATCCGTGCGTCGCTGCGGTCCGGTCCCAGGTCGACGGGCACGTGCACCTTCCGCCGACCACTGGCGACAACATCGATGTACTGTGGAGACCTCATGCCCCACGTGTTGAGCAATTCGGTGGTACGTCCACCCGGCCTCCCGCATGCCCACTATACACCCTCGCTCAAAGTCCGTCAACTGCACATATGGTTCACGTCCACGCTGTCGCGGCATGCTACCAGTGTTAAAGACTGCGATGGAGCTCCGTATGCCACGGCAAACTGGCTGACACTGACGGCGGCGGTGCACAAATGCTGCGCAGCTAGCGCCATTCGACGGCCAACACCGCGGTTCGTGGTGTGTCCGCTGTGCCGTGCGTGTGATCATTGCTTGTACAGCCCTCTCGCAGTGTCCGGAGCAAGTATGGTGGGTCTGACACACCGGTGTCAATGTGTTCTTTTTTCCATTTCCAGGAGTGTAGTTGGTGCATCCCAGAACCAACATCATCAGTTGTTCAAAAAAAGTACTGAAAAATTACCAGGGTGCTAGCGACACCAAACAAAAGGGAGTGATACTGGTACAAACTGAGGGGGCATGATAATTGCGTGGAGCTGGTTAGAATCCTTATCCAGTGGAACCTGTAAATAGCCTTCAGGTAAATCAGTTTTGGAGAAAAAGTGAGCATTGGTGAGTTTAGCCAATTACTCGCCTAGACAGGGCAAAGGGTAGTTGTCAGTGATAGATTCAGCATTAACTGAAACTTTCAAGTTGCTTCAGAGACAAGTCATTGTTTTAACAATCACGAGGGGGGTAGAAAATCACTCATTGTAATAGGCTGTAAGACCCCCCAAGGATGTCAACCTATCACATTGTGATTTCACTTGATCACACAAAGCATAGGAAAAAGATACTGCCACACCATAGGTCACAGGGTAATATGTGCTGCAAAATTAATAGCATAACCTAACCTATCTGAGAAAAGAGACAAGAACTCAGAGAATCTAACTGCTGATAATGACCTGGTTGCGAATGAGGTGCATCGTATATGAAATTGAAAAACTAAAAGCCTTGAAAGCATCCAGACCAAACAAATTTCTGGTACCAGATCATCCACTACCAAAAAAGTCGAGGAACGAACCACAGATTTATACATACTGGCAGCCGTAAATAGCCCAAAATTGGAATATGCTGCTTGTTGTAACTCACCAAATGCCAAATAACCTGAGACAAAGCTGCAGATGTAAGATGTACATAAGTTTATGAGTTCAGTACAGTCACTGCTGCACCCATGTTCACTTATAAGCTGAACACTTTGTCCATCACTCGCACTCTGGTAAACAGTTTGTTATGATTCGTAAGCACTGGAGACACAGAATTAAAACCCATGTCCATGCCCGTAGAAGGGGCCTGGGAATGACACACGGATACTATATGTCCTTTTCTCCTACAGTTGTTGCAAGTCACCCAGTGCTAGTTGTTGGGCACATTGCTGTCCAGTGTGGCATGCAAATGGCTGCCACATCATCCTACCCCCAGGAATTGACCGATGTGTGATGACCAAGAACAGAAGCAGCTGCAGCAGTATCACACCAAACCTCAATCTGATCACCAGCAGCATGAGATTGAGCAGTATTTAACACTTCTGCCAAAGATGGATTCTTGCACTGTATTGCACATTGACACACCCTTGTTAGGAGCCATCTGAATGATGGCATCACAGGCCATAGATTCAGCAAAGGAATCATGATGAAAATCTGTAACAAACTGGCATGTGGAACTGAGGCTGTGAAGTTCAGCCACCCAAGCATGGTAGTACTGGTGGAGCTGTTCATGACAATAACAGAGCTCTACTCATGCTGTGATGACACATGTGCATTTATGGTGATGATTTAGCAACAACCTGCACATCACATTGAACAAAAGTGACACGTGTTCTTGGACCAGTGCTAACTGACCCAACAGCTGTTAGATCCGAGGAGAAATCCAAGAAAGAAACAAAGCATTACACATGTTCGCATCAGTGACGCCAAAAGAAGGAAGTGTTGTCGTAGTCGCTGCTTATAAACCTCTCACTCTTCAGCTGCGTTGTGATAAGGGGGAGAATGCCGTGGTTATGCTAATGGCGTGGAAGCCTGCAGAATCAGTATGGCGGATAAGTTCATGAGAGCAACTTTAAAAGCCTACAGCTGCTTGAAGAGAGATTGAAGCACTGCCGTCTCCATGGACAGAAGAATCAAAGGAACAAGGAAATAGACTGTGCATGCAGAAGTGGACACCACACTCATCTTCAGTTGACATACTGTATGGCATGAACAACAGCATGGCCATGATGACATAAACTTCATTCTTCTTCCACATACAAGTGAAAAACAGTTGATAAAATAGGCACAAACGCAGAAACTACCCAGGTACTAATACTGATACTGATGATGGTCGAAGTAGAGAGGATATAAAATGTAGACTCGCAATGGGAAGGAAAGCGTTTCTGAAGAAGAGAAATTTGTTAACATCGAATATAGATTTAAGTGTCAGGAAGTCGTTTCTGAAAGTATTTGTATGGAGTGTAGCCATGTATGGAAGTGAAACATGGACGATAAATGGTTTGGACAAGAAGAGAATAGAAGCTTTCGAAATGTGGTGCTACAGAAGAATGCTGAAGATTAGATGGGTAGATCACATAACTAATGGGGAGGTGTTGAATAGGATTGGGGAGAAGAGAAGTTTGTGGCACAACTTGACTAGGAGAAGGGATCGGTTGGTAGGACATCTACTGAGGCATCAAGGGATTACCAGTTTAGTATTGGAGGGCATCGTGGAGGGTAAAAATCGTAGAGGGAGACCAAGAGATGAATACACTAAGCAGATTCAGAAGGATGTAGGTTGCAGTAGGTACTGTGAGATGAAGCAGCTTGCACAGGATAGAGTAGCATCAAACCAGTCTCAGGACTGAAGACCACAACAACAACTAATACATGTAGTTGCTGACAGTAAGTATGAACACAATATGAGGGCAAGTGCCTGCTGCACTGCACTTGTAAAGAGGAGGGCTATGGTAGATGGTGTGGCAGATGCTGTGCAATGTGCACAAGTCATGGCCCACAGCAGGTGGCCTCTGGTGGCTGTCCCACACAGCTGCCCTGCCAGCAGTCTGGTGCTGCGGCACATATCCAAGCAGTACATACAGTGTTATGGCAGCTTTATTTCTGCCAGTACCATTGTTCTACTTTCCAAACTTTGTGTAGCTCTCCGCGTACCTCAGTAGATTAAAACTGCTGGGAAAAAGAATGTTTTAAATAAATAGCTTAGTCATTGCATAGGGGATAGTTTCCAGAATGAATATTTCGCTCTACAGTGGAGTGTGTGCTGCTTTGAAACTTTGTGCCAATTTAAAACTGGGTGCCAAACAGAGGAGAGAGATATTGGCAGAAGTGAAGTTGTGAGGGTGGGCTGCGAGCCATGCCTGGATAGATAAGTCAGTATGAGCAATGCCTGTGAAAGGTCAGGTTACAGATTTGGTTGTTTCAGTTAAGCTGCAAAATTAAATTGTAAATGTCCCATTTAATTCCTCAGTCTAATTTCCTTCAATGAGCCAGAATTTGTTCATTTCCATTGATGACTAGGTCTCACAAGATGTGCACCTATGATTATAAGGGGGGGGGGGGGGGGGGGAGGAGGGAGGAAGTACTGTGTTGTCAGTAGAGACAGAGTAACAGCAGTCTGGGTCAGTTAGGAGAGCCCAGTGACTTAGAAAGTGCATGTCACCTGAGTAACAGGTCCATCAGGGAGATTTCGACCCTCTCAAAGCTGTTCACCTCTGTCCATTGCTAATGTGATAGTGAAGTAGAAACACATAGGAACAACCACAGCTAAAATACTGACTGACAAGTGGAGTATTACAGAAATAAGTGAAGGGATTTCAAGTGAATTCCATTTACCAGCAGTCCAGGTAGCACAATGACTGACATTTGTAAGGAGTTAAAAAGAATGGGTTACAGTGGTGAAGCAGCTCCTGATAAACCACAGATTTTTGTAGCAATTTCTAAGTGACGCTTAAGGTGGTGTAAAGTCACTGTCATCCACTGAACAGTGGATGACAGGAAATCAGTGATATGTAGTGATGAATCACACTATACTCTGTGGCGGTCTGATGGCTGTGACAAATGCCTTGAGAATGTTGTTTGGAACAGCAGCCAATTTTGATCGAGCTACTCACAGTGGAATTCTACAAACCAGTTGTAAATAGTATTTTTTTTTTTTTTTTTTTTTTTTTTTTTTTTAATTTGATTGATTTCCAAAAGTTGAAGGAAATGATTTGAGCCATTGTTACTGACAAAATAACAAATTACAAAAATTGTGAAAAATTGTTAAACAAAAAACTTTGTCAAGTTTCCATTATTTTCACAGTTGTGCTTATTTAAGCACTCACTGTGAACAAAGTGTGTGGTCAGTTTCTCAACTGTTATTGTTATAGGAATAACAAATGGCAAATATTAAAACAATACTTATGTCCCATATCAGTAATGCTGTGTAGTTGTTGTTCATAAAATTTTCAAAGGTGACACTGATACCACAGTACTTGTCACTACTGCTCAGTGCGTTATAGGGCAGCCCTTGGTCTCGCTGGAGGTCTCCCCACTGTCCTCGCAGATACCGATACCAGTGTTAACGGAGTGTGAAATTTTGTGAACTATCAGGCCTCATACCTAAACTGGTGGGGAAGGGTGGCAGACTTTAGTATGTTATAAACTGCTCTGCATGTGGTGACAGCCTTTGTCCCCACCCATGAGATTACATGTTGACTTTTCGTCAGGGCGCTGATGACCTTGATGTCGGGCGCCCCCTCAACCCAACTCATCATCATCAGTGCCTAATACTGCAAACTCTGCACAGACCAATACAAGTAGTTTCCTGATTTATGAGATTTATTGTTTATAATTTACATCAAGGTTGTTTAGTTTTTGATATTTTTTTTCTTTAGTCAAAACTTATACTGTAAAATAGTTCCCGTTGCTAATGATATGTTTTCGTAGTATAGAAGTGAACATAAATATTGAGATTAGGTACTGATGGATATGTGTAAACATATGCTCTTTATTCCAGACAGTGCCCGCTGATTTCCTAGACCTTCTGTCCAAATGCCTGAATATATACACAAGTCAACGGCCAATGCCTCGTCAACTGATGTGCCATCCGTACCTTAAAGATATTGAACAGAAATCTGTTATGGAATCTGTTCCACAATCTAGACCACACCCTCTGCTGGAAAGGCCCCTAAAAGAGCTGTACCATTTGTGGAGACTGGCAGGCGGTGACGTACAGGCAGAACTGCGAAAGCAGGGTCTTATACGTACAAAACCTCCAATTCTATCACTTCCAAGGTATTTCACATCCTATTTTTATTTTTTGGATAAGTAAACTTACGTAACTTTTTTACAAAGTGAAAACAGCGAGAATTCACCAGGTTTATGACATTGGAATTGCATCCAAATGGTAATCACTAAAGCAAGAATGACTGGAGCAATTACACAAGAATAAAATAAGTAGCTGAAATTTGTAACATCTCTTGCTTTTGGGATTTCTTCACAAGGAGAAAAAGAAACATAAAAGTCAGGAAAAAGCAATTTTAAGATGTACATGTTATGTTGGGGAGGAATAATAAGTCCAGATTTTAGTTGGTGAGAGATGATGTAATTCAGGAGTTTGAAAGTAACTTTCTTAACTTACTTTTGAATTCTTTAATATTTTCTGTGTTTCTCCCAAAGAGTTTCAGTACCATTCTTTAAGTACCATATACTTTGCCTTCACTTTTTCCTATCCCTGATTGTCATCTTGCTTCTTATGTAAGAATTTTTGATAAACTAGAAGACTTAATCAACTGCTTTTTTCTTTTTCTTTTCTTTTATAAATGTGTGTTGCGTCTCTTCTCCTTTGCTTCTGTTTGAGCTGTTAGTAAGTGGATGTCCTTCTGTGGTTCCAAGCACCCACATATAACTGCTCACTCTAGTCTTCTTTCAGAATTTCACTGAACTCTTGAGCACTCATTGATAGAAGTGTTGCAGAATTACAGGCCACCTTGTTACATGTATGACAGGTATAGGACAATGGACAGCATCTACTACGTTTTATCGTTGTTGGGCACTTCCTTTATTATTCCCTTCATGAACTGAACATGAGAAAGACACATGTGTGTATGTCTCTGTACTACCACAATGTGTGTTTGGCAGCACGCAGTGTCATCTAACATGTGGTGTCACTGCCAGACACCACACTTGCTAGGTGGTAGCTTTAAATCGGCCGCGGTCCATTAGTACATTGCGGACCCGCGTGTTGCCACTGTCATTGATCGCAGACCGAGCGCCACCACACGGCAGGTCTCGAGATACGGACTAGCACTCGCCCCAGTTGTACGGACGACTTTGCTAGCGACTACACTGACGAAGCCTCGCTCCTTTGCCGAGCAGATAGTTAGAATAGCCTTCAGCTAAGTCCATGGCTACGACCTAGCAAGTCGCCATTAGCCTTACATAGCAATTGATACTTATCGTATAAAGCATGTCTCATCAAGAACGATGTATACAACAAGGCTGGATTAAAGTTAAGTATTCCAAAAGCTACGTACTTTTCTTTATAGCATTCATTACGTATCCTGTTTCAGACCTCACGCCATCCTTCGTGTGTTTATAGCGTGCATTGCGATCCCCTCAAATCACACTGTGTCGGCACTTCTGCCGACACATCATAACACATCAACTTTTAGTTGTACACTCAAATTTGAAGCATGTGTGCATGGTAGGTTTGATGAGATACAAATACATCAATACAGCCATTACATCTATTTACTTTTCTTTTTTTATTATGTTGAACTAAAAGTTACTTTATTTGGGTTGTTTGACATAATTTAATAATTGAAATACACTGAAGAGAAAACAGGTCTAAAGTGACAATAATTCCTTTTCTGGTGATAGCAAACGTGTTTCAAAAATGTAAAAATTTGCATACAGATCCAGTAAATTCAAGCTCTTGCTCCCATTGGTGCCTGAACAAACATCGTAGTTCATTTTTCCTGCACACAATTAGAGTGGAACAATATTTAAATGGTGTGAAGGTGGTTCGACGAACCCTTTGCCAGGCACTTAAATGTGAATTGCAAAGTAGCCATGACGATGTAAATGTATGTTGAAATGTATGCATGGAAATTAATTTTTGCCTCATATTGTTTGTACATGCCAAGTATTTTGTGTAGTATTTGCTCGACATATGCTCACCTCTGGTTGCACAATAAATTGTGTGTGTGTTCTTGTCAAACATGCAGTAACACATTTAGCTAGTTTTAGACTTTCTTTGAATATTTTCTCCTGAATATATTTTGGTACAGAAGTAGTGAGAAGGAAACAGGTTGACTAAGATGGTAAAAAAATTTTTTTTTTGTTTGCAATTAGGAACACCAGGACACACATCTCAGTCCAGTTACTCTGAGTGAAATTGTGTGTAACACTCTAGGTCTCTCAGCTTTGCTCCTAGATTGTCTCTTTAATGCGGCAAATTCCATCTGTCATGCTTGTCAAAACACAGTGAATTTTACAACTATAATTGTTTCACTGTCAATTGCACAGGAACTGTAACATGAGAGAAGAAACAAAATATATTAAAATAGAAGTGAAATGTTCACTATTTCGTACCATGTACAAGTAAAAGTACAATGTTTAATTTATTTATTCATTTAAGTAATTGCATATTTATCTCTCTGGCAGTCTGGTGATACTGGAAGGCACGGTGTTTGGACAGATCAGAGACCGAACTTCAATGCTGGATTTACGTGTTGTTCCACTGCCTCTGGACACACTTGTTCAGAGACTGGCACATGTACCACCAACTTCATACTACCCTCTAATTGAAGTAAAGTGAGTATGCTTCCATGTTCGCCAGAGTCATTTGAAAAATAGATATTGCAAAAGAAAAAAAACTGCTGCACATTGTTTATGAAAGAAAAAGGCATCTCTCTCTCTCTCTCTCTCTCTCTCTCTCTCTCTCTCTCTCTTTCACACACACACATGCGCGCACACACACACACACACACACACACACACACACACACACACACATTCACACTCTCCTCCCTCCCTCCCTCCCTCCCCAATGCCCCTCCCACCTAAAAGTTAGCGACTTGTTACAGTGTCTTGTGAGTCTCGTGGAAGTTCACTTTCAGAAATCTTCATTAGCTAATCAATAGTAATTTAATGAAAGTAATAATTTAATATCACAACACAGTCAAATTCACTTCTTTCGTTGATTGCACTTGTAGTTGGTCAATAGGATAGCTGATACATCACACATCAGCTCTTCACTGTTACATCACTTATAGATGTGTATTTTTCAAGTGGCAACACAGATAACAAGCATAACAACTTCACAACATAACTAAAAGTCGCTGACTGACTGACCGATATTCACACATATATGTTCAGTTTTGACTAGCTGACACAGACTTGTCTGAAAAGCACATGGTGAAACACAGATTGTTTGCATAATGAGTGCAGCTCCTGACAGACAGACTGGATTTTGTGTGACACCTATTTATAGATGTACACATTACATGATTACAAATTTAGAATACTGAGCTCTTCAATTTTAGATATTAATGTAAAAGACAGAAAAATTGAAAGGGACAAAGATACAATAGGCAGTGAAGTAAGTTTATGTAGCCACCAGTTCTGTAATTGGGCAGTAGCAGAATTATTGGTACTGTTTTGTAGAAGAGCAATTTAATGTGAAATGGGATTTGCAAAGTTCACTGAAACATTCTAGAAAGTGAAATTTTCTGTTTAGAATAATTAAGTCTTCCTGTTCTGTTGTTTGCTCTGTATCACTTTGACCAATATTTAAAACTGTTTTAATTTTATTATCAGAGGTGTTAATCTCAGATGTAATGCATGTACTTCTGGACTTTTTAATAAGTTTTATTAATACAATGCAGTAGTTTTTATAATGATTGACTGTTTGTGGATCATTACTCCTACTAACAACAAGATACATTTCCCTTTAGTAAGCCACAGCTTTTTAGATGGTTGATTACAGTTTTGTTTCAATGTTTTCTTGGGGAAACTTTTTTTCATATTTTAAACATAGCTGCACAACAGCAACGGTTCCACGTAATAAAATTATAAACAGCCGACCAGTTGCAATGGATCAAGAATTCTTTACCTAGGTTTCAACAAATATAAATTTGTCTTCTTCAGAAGGTGGCCTAAGGACAATGAACATCATAGCTTACATTAGAAAAGTATGAAACTTAAGCCAAGAATAAATTTTAACACAAATTAGAGTCTTGCATTACAGAAATATGAGAACAACGACTGGTACTTACAATTTTACGTTAGTAAGGACTAATGTACCATCGCCGTTTTTACAAATGTCGGCATAGATCCATTTGTCAAAAATGAAATATAGCCGTAGAATTAGGTTTTGTCACATAAATATAAACTAGTACATGGATCTTGCAGAGCTCACAACCGACTGAGCATAATCAGCGAGCATAGTTACTCTGAGACCAAGGCAGGTGGCGCTCATGGCGGAAGATGTTGAAATTGAAGGAACTATTCTGTATAGAAATTGTCAAATCGAGGAAGTTAAATTCACCTTTCTCATTCTGAAGTTCTTTTGTGAAGGAAATCTTCTCATGTAAACCATTGCTGAACACCTCCTGATAGCCGGTCATACGCCTAAACATTTAGAAGACACTGTTATCCTACACAGAGAAGTCAAAGGGCATAGACTGGATCTGTGGGAAGAGTTACAAATTTTCAAACATCTAGAGCTCAAGAATGGTAATATACTGAACGACCAGTTGAGCCTTGCTTGTAGACAATTTTTCGAAGCTTTAAACCTGTACTGTTTATGGTATAACATTAATGCTGGTAACCTTAGTGGTCTATTTCCTCAGGAAGCTATGATGCACCTTCAATGCTTTAAGCTCACTACCCCTTATGTAATGTGGTTTTCTCACGATGTATGTTTGCCACTACATCGGCCCTTATGTGATTTTGTCTGGCTCTAAAACTTTGGTTCCCTGCGAATGTGTATTAACTGGATTGTGTACCAGTGTTCGTAATTCTGTCTTGACAAGAGCCATTATTGTCAATTTTAAACTTCTGACATATATACCGTTTGTGGGCTTCACTAATATAGTAATGTAATTTTTTATATTTTGGCTGTATACGCCACTGAGCGTAATTCTCTCGGCGTAAGTGCCACCTGCTTTTTTGATGTATAACTACATTATTTGTACCAATGCTCCCATACTGCTATAATGGGAGTGTTAAATGCCTTCCTTCTTTTTTATTGTTTCTTTATCTAAGGACATTATTAATACTGATAATTTACACGTTGCCTTTGTATGCCAATTGGCACATGGTTCTTGCCATGAGTGCCACCTGCTCTGGCCTCAGAGTAACGCCGATTACACTCAGTCGGTTGTGAGCTCTGCAAGATCCATGTACTAATTTATATTTACGTGACAAAACCTAATTCTAGGGCTATATTTCATTTTTGACAAATGGATCTATGCCGACATTTGCAAAAACGGCGACGGTACATTAGTCCTTACTAATGTAAAATTGTAAGTACCAGTCGTCATTCTCATATTTCTGTAATGCAAGAGCTCTCTAATTTGTGTTAAAATTTATTCTTGGCTTGAGTTTCATACTTTTCTAATGTAAGCAATGATGTTCATTGTCCTTAGGCCACCTTCTAAAGAAGACAAATTTATATTTGTCGAAACCTAGGTAAAGAATTCTTGATCCATTGCAACTGGTCAGCTGGTTATAATTTTATTTTTTTCATATACTCACAAAGGTATCATGAAACAGTTTAAATTTTTAATTTCCATCAGGTTCCCTGTACATCTCATCCCAGTCTAACTGATGTGGACTTTCCCTAAAATTTGTGGTTGTTAAATTGTTAACTGAACACACTAGTCTGGAGGACTATTTTGCATTACTTTATGAAGCTGTGTATTATGATCAGAAAGACCATTCTTAACAGGGAAGGTTTTCATTTGTTAAAATTTGTCTTGGTCTGTAGTAAAATTATCTATCTATGCATTGGTTTTCTGCTCTACCCAAATAGGATAAGCACTAACTGACTTCAAATTGAAAGAACCAAATAATACTTCAAAGTCATTGTTTCTGTCAGACTCTTTCAAAAAATCTACACCAAAATCCCCACAAACAATAATCTGCTTCCTTCTTTCTGACAGATAGCACTACGAAGAATCCAATTTTTTCAAAGAGCTGAAAAATTGCCAATGGGGACTTATACACAGCTGCAATTATAAAAGTACCATTATTTATCTGAAGCTCACAGGTGGATGCTTTTGTATGTTGCTCTATACAAAACTTTTTAGTTTCTAAATTTTTCAAACTACCGTATGATAGATTTTAACACAAATGGAAACTCTTCCTCTCTCTAAAGAGTATCTACTTCCATGTGCTGAAAACTTATATCCACCCACATTTACCTTTTCCATATCTGTAACTATATGATGTTGAGACAGGCATAGTACATTATTTCCACCCTCAGTTTCTAAAACTTTTAAACAAACAAGAAGCTCATAAACTCTGCTTTTTAATCCCGTGATATTCTTATGCAATATACCAATATTATTTTTCACTTTGCCTTTAGGAGAATCTTCTGATATACATTGTTTTTCACATACTTTTTTGAGAATCTTGGGATATTTGAACATCTCTAGTATTTCATTGAATCATGAGACACTGATATTAGCCTGAAACAGTGGTACCCATGAGTTTCAGTGCCCCCTCCCCATCCCTCTCACCCACTCAAAGATTTTGCCACCGTCCCAGCCAATTTACCCTTCCATTTCCTACTGAGATGTAGGCTATGCCTTGTGAAGTCCCACTTGCCAATAGTATCAACAGGATACTAACCGGTGTTGAACAGTGTAGCTGCCCAAAGCAGCTAATCTTCCTGAAAGGGCTGTTCAGTTGGGGCCGGTCATACAGCATAAAAGGAGGAACCAAGTGAACATTTGTATGGTTCGTTGCAGAAGCTTTTTTTACCAGATTGCACGGAATTGATGTTATGTGAAGAGTTAGTTATTGAGTAGCTGTCAGGAAAATTGTGTGTATTTGATCTTAGGCCTGCCACACTTTTTTTATATGGACATATCCATATCCACATCCACATCATTACTCTACAAGTAGCCATATAATGTAATGAAGGGTACAAAGTGTATAAAAATATTTTTTTCTCCTTCCTGTTCCATTCACAAATAATGCAGCATTGTTGATATCTTTTGTATATGCCTGAATTTCTCTAACTTCCTTTGTAATTATTGAGCATGTTTTAAGTGGGAGAAAGTAATATCTCTCTCATCTTGTGTGAGCTCTTGGAATAATGAGAGTAAAGTTTTACATGACATGTGTTGACTTTCCTGTAGTGTCTCCCATTGAAATTTGTTGAACATTTCTGTGGTGCTTTTGCACTGACCAAGCAAACTTACGACAATTCAAACAAACACCTTGAATATTCCGTCTCTCTTCCATTAATCCAATGCTTTGCAGAAACACAATATTCCAACTAATGACACTATTACTGTCACTGCAGATTTTAGCTTAATGTTACTGTGAACTTACATTTCACTGTAGAGTAAGTGTGTTGGAGTTTGGTGCATTCTAAGTATAGCTCCAGTTTATAGTAAACAAATGATGCTTGTTATGGGATACTGATACTTACTTTGCAGATTATAGCATTAATACGGAACACCAAATTAAGTGATTGCTGTGTAATTGTTCTGTGTTTATTAAAAAAAAAAAAAAAAAAAAAAAATTATGCATGGGTCAGGGAGCTATTACTTTCTAGACAACCAGGTTATCACTTTATTGCACAATAAAAATACTCTTCTACATGTTTTGTAGGTCTGACATTATTGGTGAAGATCCACAGCCAGATGCTGCCAATTTACCACTTGTTATCCGAGAACGAGACACAGAGTACCAGCTTCATCGGATACTTTTGTGTGATAGGTTACTTGAAGTGAGTGATATTTTTAGTGATTTAATAATGTATTTACCGCAGTATTTGTGTGGTTTTACATATTGTAGTACATAAAGTGTCACATGACAGGGGTACCCATATAAGAAAGCTGCGCTTATTAAGGAAGCTCGCAAAGATATTCCACCTTTGTTCCGTGGTGATATGTGGGCTGCTGTGTTGGAAGTCGTAGGTGATATTCAGGGCCGTTACACAGCAATTGATAAGGAAACGCCTACACATACAGACAGGCAGGTACGTTCATCATTAAAAATATGATGATAATCATTTTAGATTTTGTTTTCATATAGCACATTTTGGTTACTATACATTCCTCAGATTAAACTTAAAGTTTAATGTACATAGGTAGTTAGCTAATGAACAAGGTCTTGTATCAACTTCTCAAATCTCTGTCTTTTTGTGAATGTGTACACCTCATAACAGTGCAATATCTACCTGGTACACTCAATTTCACAGATTGAAGTGGATATTCCACGCTGCCACCAGTATGATGAACTTCTGTCCTCAACGGAGGGTCATAAGAAATTCAAGCGTATATTGAAAGCTTGGGTGGTAAGTCACCCACAGTATGTCTATTGGCAGGGATTGGATTCTCTTTGTGCACCTTTCTTGTATCTCAATTTTAATAATGAAGGTAATTTTAACTTTTTGATAGCTACATTGTGAGTCATAGATTTGTTTCAGTTAATGAACAAATATTAATTTATTTATAGAAAATTAGACTGTTTTAGACCATAAAATGTGTGATATAAGGTTGTGGCTGTGACTGTAAGCTTATATATAAGTGTCTTTTGATTGTACATTTCTGCACATTAATGTGTTGTCTTTACGGTAAGTAGCAATCTATTTTTTGTTACGTTATTGATATTCTAGCCTGGAGTTTTTCTTGATATTCTAGCCTGGAGTTTCCATTGTTTGATATAACATAGATATTTTTAACTTTTGCAGCTCAAGCTTATGCTTGTCTCTCAGCATTTATACCAAAATATCTGCACAATTTCTTTCTGAAAGATAATTCAGCAGTAATACAGGAATATCTTGCAAAATTTTCCCATCTAATAGCATTCCACGATCCTGAACTTGCAAATCATCTTGCTGGTATATCATTCATACCTGAATTATTTGCAATACCATGGTTTCTCACAATGTTTTCACGTAAGTGGCCTTAATCTGATGATAGTAATGAAAAAATAGTTTACGAAGTGATACAATGTTTTTGTTTGATTTCCTACAGATGTATTTCCATTGCACAAAATCCTTCACCTCTGGGACAAACTGCTGCTTGGAGATGCTTCTTTTCCACTTTTTGTGGGCTTAGCGATATTGAAGCAACTGAGAGATACATTACTAACTTCAGGCTTCAATGAATGTATTCTGTTGTTCTCTGACTTACCAGGTACAGAGTAAATATAAGAAAGCATGTAATTTTTTTGTGCATGACTTCTGTATACAGAAACATAATTTATCTTAATTCAGTAGGAAGTATACATCATTCTTGGTTTGTTATTTTTGATTCTTGCTCACCATATTTGTCAATTCTAAAAACATCCAATTGAGTGACTCATGACACTGATTACATATTTTCAGAAATAGACATGGAACGTTGTGTTAATGATTCAATTGAGATGTATTGCAACACGCCCCGTAGTGTTACCTACAGACAGCATGAGTTGCCAGTAAAAACTGAAACAAATGTGAACCCTGATCTGGTAAGAAAAACTGAGAATAATTTTACAATCTTTCTTATAACTTCTTTTACAGATGGCACATAAAGCTATTCTTTTGTAACATCACATATGATGCGCACTATAAGTGAAATTGATACTCTTAATAGTTTCTTATTGTTTGTATTAACTGCATCAAAATACATTCATTTTCATGTAGTACCAGAAAATAAGAGGTTATTCTGGAGGGAAGAGGTGTGAGAAAATGAGCATAATCAAAGTTGGCAACACTAGATAGCAGATCACTAGGTAGGTGTTTCGAAATTGTGACACAGAACTACGCATATATCTAGTCAATTGGATAGTAGGAAATATTTCTTAGCTATGAAGCACACATTCCTGGTAGCCTACATAGGGATTTCTATGTGATGAGCCACTCCATAATGCCCAGATTTAAGCTTTTCACTAAAAACGTAATCAGTCTCACAGCACCATCTTATTACCCAGAAATTTTAGTGTTACTGAAGCCTCTTACTTTCTGGATTCTTTAAAACTGCTATCCACAGACTTTCCAATTTACACTTTCCTTGTCACAAATATAGTTACATTCTCATATGCATGGATTTTCTGGCATCAGAAAGTTTTTCCATTACCTTTGACTACCAAGTCTTGAACTCATTCCCCCCCTGCGGGTTCGGGGGTTAGAATAGACCCGTGGTATTCCTGCCTGTCGTAAGAGGCGACTAAAAGGAGTCTCACATGTTTCGGCCTTATGTGATGGTCCCCTCTCGGGTTTGACCTCCATCTTTCTAAATTATTCCGAAGAGCGAGCCAATTGGGGAAGGGCGCCTTACATGGTGCACTGTATCCGTCGTGCAATTAGACCTTTAGCCGTCTTTCTCGTCATTGCAATGGTGTCCCGCTCGTTTTCGATCTCTTGGGCGATTACCACGCTGCACTCTGCAGTGTTTCTTTTAACTGCGACGACGACCTTGGCCATTTTTGCACCTAAGATCCAGCACGGTAGCCAGCCCGTTGTGGTGGGGCCGCCATGTACCCTCTTGGTTGTAGCCCCCGGACAACACAGGGATCGCTCTACTGATGCCTGCGCTGTTAACTCCCCACGTATGCCAAGGAGTAGATGCCCATCTCCTTGGGGCATCAGGACTCCCAGCAATGGCCGTCCTGCCAGGTGGCTATTGCTGCGGCTGGGTGGCGCCCGTGGGGAGGGCCCTTGGTCGGAGTAGGTGGCATCAGGGCGGATGACCCGCAATGAAGCGTGGTACATCATCTCTCGCTGGCGGCCAGCCGCCAGCAGTCTCTAAGCGTTCTCGGGCTCAATTTAATGCTGAGAAGTACAATCCGAAAACGTTCCCCTCTCTGGCCACGCCGTGGGAGGAACGTAAATCTCAGGATGGCAGTAGCAATTATTCGCCCCGTTCTCAGTTTGTACGAGAGCTGATGGGGAGTCTCTTCTCTCCACAAAGCCTCAGTTCTTCGTCGAGCATTTAGAGGACAAGTTTGGGGAGGTGGAGGGCTTGTCAAAAATGCGCTCTGGATCGGTCCTGATCCAAACAGCCTCCTCTGCCCAGTCACGACGGTTACTTGCTTGTGGCAAGTTGGGGGATGTTGCTGTTACGATCACACCGCATAAGAGTTTAAATATGGTCCAGGGAGTTATTTACCATAAGGACCTTCTTCTGCAGTCTGATGACGAGCTGCGCGCCAACTTAGAGCGCAGAGGTGTACATTTCGTCCGGCGCGTTCATCGGGGTCCGAAGGAAAATCAGATAGCTACCGGTGCCTTCATCTTGGCCTTCGAGGGTGATACGTTACCGGAAAAGGTCAAGGTGATGGTCTACCGATGTGACGTCAGGCCCTATATTCCTCCCCCGATGCGGTGCTTCAAGTGCTGGAAGTTTGGCCATATGTCTTCCCGCTGCACTTCCAGCCTCACATGTCGAGATTGCGGACGCCCGTCTCATCCCGATACTCCATGTGCCCCGCCTCCCATCTGTGTCAACTGCGGGGAGCACCATTCACCTTGCTCGCCAGACTGCAGAATCTTCCAGAAAGAACGCAAAATCATGGAATATAAGACCCTGGACCGACTGACTTATACTGAGGCCAAACGGAAATACGAACGATTACATCCCGTGCGAATGACGTCATCCTACGCCGCCGCTACAACACCTGTGCTCGCCCCATCAGTTTCACGACTTCCGGCCGGATCGCTGAGTGGTACAACTCCTCCTGCCCCCTTGCCAGTGGGGGGCTCTACCCACCGGGTTGCTCCTGCGCCACCTACCTCAGGGGCAACACCATCCCCCCCGTCAGGGACGTCCGTCCCTGCTTCTAAGCCGGAGAAGTGTCCAACTTCTTCGGCTTCTCACGCTCGCAAGGGGTCCCTCGGGTCCCTCCCTTCCCAGGTTTCCACCAGTGGGAAGGCTGACGACCGACAGTGGCGTAAGTGCCCGCAATCAGCTGGTCGACGGGCTTCACGATCCTCCTCAGTCCCGGAGACTGAATCGGTGAAGCCCTCCCAGCCAGTTAAACCCAAGAAGCAGCGTGAGAAATCAAAGAAGAAGAGCTCTAAGCCCAAGGAACTCGCGGTGGCAGCCACCCCACCGCCACCTTCCAGCTCTGCGTCTGAGGACGAGGTGGAGATCCTGGCGTCCGCTGAGGACCTAGATCCCGCCGGTCCCTCAGACGCCATGGATAGCACTAGCACGGGTGCTCAATCGGAGGCAGCAGGTGACCCAGCGGCGTAATCTGCCTTCCCCGTCCCGTCACACCTTTCTCCGCCATGGACAATACCATCCTCCAGTGGAACTGCAGCGATTTCTTCCACCATCTAGCTGAGCTCCGCCAGCTTATCAGCCTTCATCCTTTCCTTTGCATTGCTCTGCAGGAAACTTGGTTTCCGGCAATGCGAACCCCCGCCCTCCGTGGCTATCGGGGTTATTATAAGAACCGAGCAGCTTATGAAAGGGTGTCTGGTGGCGTCTGCATATATGTCCTTCACACTCTGCACAGCGAGTCTATCCCTCTCCAGACGCCTTTAGAGGCTGTCGCTGTACGCGTGTGGACGCCACAGGCTATTACCGTCTGCAGTATTTACCTTCCACCGGATGGTGATGTCTCACAGCATGTCCTGGCTGCACTGGTCGCCCAATTGCCGCCACCTTTCTTGCTATTGGGCGACTTCAACGCCCATAACCCTCTGTGGGGTGGGTCAGTGGCCACAGGTCGAGGCGCCATCGTTGAGCATTTATTGTCGCAGCTCGATCTCTCGCTGTTAAATGATGGTGCCTTCACACACTTCAGTGTGGCGCATGGCACCTACTCCGCCATTGACCTTTCCATCTGTAGCCATAGCCTCTTACCGTCTGTCCAATGGAGTGTGCATGACGACCTGTGTGGTAGTGACCACTTTCCGCTCTTTTTGTCACTACCACAGCGTCACTCTTCTGGGCGCCCTAGCAGATGTGCTATGAATAAGGCTGACTGGGATTTGTTCTCCTCCACTGCCGCTTTTGAGCCTCTCTCTACTGATGACATTGATGCGGTGGTTCAATCGGTCACCACCGGCATCGTTACTGCCGCCGCGTCTGACATTCCCCGTTCTTCTGGGTCCCCTCGGCGGAAGGCTGTGCCTTGGTGGTCCCCTGAGATCGCTGAAGTGATTAAAGATCGCCGGCGGGCGCTCCAGCGTCACAAGCGACATCCCTCCTTAGCCCACCTTATCGCCTTCAAACGGCTGCGTGCGCGGGCCCGCCTCCTCATCCGCCAAGGCAAGAAGGAGTGCTGGGAGCGGTATGTGTCCACCATTGGCCTCCATGTCACTCCCTCGCAGGTCTGGGCCAAGATTCGATGCGTCTACGGCTATCGGACCCCTGCCAGCGTCCCTGCGCTCTCACTGATTGGAGCCGTTTGTACTGACTCCGACGTCATTGCAGATCGCTTAGCAGAGCATTTTGCTATGAGTTCCGCTTCTGCGAATTACCCCCAGGCCTTCCGCTCCATTAAAGAGCGGATGGAACGTCGGAGCCTTTCGTTTCGCACCAACCACACGGAATCTTAACAATGCTCCATTCAGTGAGTGGGAATTTTGCAGTGCCCTACCTGCTTGCCCTGATACCGCTGCTGGGCCAGATGGCATCCGCTGTCAGATGCTGAAACACCTTTCAGTGGCCTGCCAGCGGCGCCTTCTCGATCTTTACAACCGTCTTTGGGTCGAGGGGGAGTTTCCGTCGCAATGGCGGGAAGGCATTGTCATCCCCGTTTTGAAACCTGGAAAGACCCCTCTGGAGGTGGACAGCTACCGTCCCATTAGCCTCACCAACGTTCTTTGCAAGTTGCTTGAACGGATGGTGAGCCGGCGCTTGCATTGGGTACTGGAGTCTTGGGACCTTCTGGCTCCGTCTCAGGGTGGGTTCCGTAGAGGCCGCTCCGCCACCGACAATCTGGTGAGCCTGGAGTCGGCCATCCGTACTGCTTTTGCCCGCCGTCAGCACCTGGTCGCTGTCTTTTTCGACATGCGGAAGGCGTACGATACGACATGGCGTCATCACATTCTTTCTACGCTTCATGGATGGGGCCTTCGAGGTCCTCTGCCGATTTTTATCCGCAATTTTCTGTCGTGTCGTACCTTCCGCGTGCAAGTCGCAGCCTCATATAGTTCCACCCACGTCCAGGAGAACGGTGTGCCACAGGGCTCTGTTTTAAGTGTCTGTTTTTAATAGCCATTAACGGGCTTGCTGCGGCCGTGGGAAATTCTGTCTCCGCTTCCCTGTATGCTGACGACTTCTGCCTTTATTACAGCTCTAGTGGCATTGCAGCTGTTGAATGTCAGCTACAGGGCGCTATCTGTAAGGTGCAGTCTTGGGCTGTAGCGCATGGGTTTCAGTTTTCGGCAGCCAAGACCCGTGTTATGCATTTCTGCCGGCGCCGAACAGTCCATCCTGAGCCGCGGCTTTATCTTGCCGACGAACTCCTTGCTGTGGTGGAGACCCACAGGTTTTTGGAGGTGGTTTTCGATGCCCGGTTGACTTGGCTGCCTCATATCTGGCAGCTTAAACAGACGTGTTGGCGGCATCTAAACGCTCTGAGATACTTGAGCCACACCCGCTGGGGCGCTGACCGCTCTACCCTGTTGCGGCTCTACCAGGCGTTAATCCAGTCCCGTCTGGATTATGGCAGCCTGGCTTACGGCTCAGCATCCCCATCTGCGTTACGGGTGCTGGACCCAATTCTCCACAGCGGGATACGCCTTGCCACTGGTGCTTTCCGCACCAGCCCTGTGGACAGCGTACTAGTGGAGGCAGGTGTACCTCCACTGCGGTTCCGACGCCAACGTTTGCTGGCCGCTTATGCTGCCCATGTTCTAAGCTCGCCCGGGCATCCAAACTATCGTCTCCTGTTCCCACGGTTGGTCGTCCGTATGCCAGAACGTTGGCCCTGGTCAGGTTGTACAATAGCGGTCCGCGTCAAAGAGCTTCTCTCTGGGCTTCAGGGTTTTACTGTTCCCCCTCCTTTCCGGGCTACTTTGCATACACCCCCATGGTGTGTTCGTCGCCCTTGCCTTCGGCTCGACTTGGCACAGGGCCCTAAGGACTCAGTCCCTCCAGAGGCCTTCCGCCGCCACTTTTATTCCATCCTGGCTACGTATCAGTGCTCTGGTGTTGTTTACACTGATGGTTCGATGGTTGCTGGTCGTGTCGGATATGCGCTCACTCTAGGGGACCATTCCGAACAACGTTCCTTGCCGGATGGCTGCAGCGTTTACACTGCTGAACTGGTCGCCATGTTTCGTGCCCTAGAGTATATCCGCTCCTGCTCAGGTGAGTCCTTCGTTATCTGTAGCGATTCCCTGAGCGGTTTACGAGCTCTCGACCAGTGTTTCCCTTGTTCTCGTCTGGTGATGGCTATCCAAGAGTCTCTACATACTCTTGCCCGTTGCGGCCGCTCTGTAGTCTTTGTGTGGACCCCCGGTCATGTCGGTATCCCGGGTAACAAATATGTTGACCGCCTGGCGAAAGAGGCCACCAGTAAGCCATCTCTGGACGTTGGCCTCCCAGAGACTGATTTGCGGGCAGTCTTCCGCCGCAAAATCTTGGCGCTATGGGACGATGAATGGCGCGAACTGACAATGCGCAATAAACTCCGTGCTGTCAAGGAGACGACGGCTGTGTGGCAGTCATCCCTGCGAGCCACTCGCAGGGACTCAGTAGTTCTTTGCCGGCTCCGCATTGGCCACTCCCGGCTGACACACAGTTATTTACTGCGCCGGGAGGACCCTCCTCTATGTCGCTGTGGGGCGGCTTTGACAGTGGCCCACATTTTGATGACCTGCCCCCTTTTAGCTGTGGTCAGGCAGACATTTGCGCTGCCTGCTACGCTCCCTGCCCTTTTAGCAGACGACTCCGCTATGGCTGACTTAGTTTTACGTTTTATTCGGGCAGGGGGATTTTATCATTTAATCTGAGTGTTTCTGTTTTCTCTTATTGTTTTGTGTTGATTCTGGCCTTTGGCCTATGATTTTAAACTGCTTTTTTAATGTGTTTCTAAGTGGTTGGCTTTTCCTTTTTTATTTCTATGGTCGGCCAACCACCGTCACACTCTGTGTGGTTTTAGTTCGTTCTGTCTTTTCTTTGTCTCAGTTTCTCTTGTTCTCTATTGTCTGTGATCTTTTCTGTTCCTCGTTTTTATTCTCTGTGGGTGTTCTTTGTATTTGGAAAAAGGGACCGATGACCGTAGCAGTCTGGTCCCTTTAATCCCCAAAACCAACCAACCTTGAACTCATTCTCGTGTAATGTTGAGCATACTAGAAAACTAGTGACAAAATCTGATGATCATGCCATAACAATGTTCTGTTTGGTGACACTACACATAATGGAAATTCACCCATCTTGCTTCATAGAATTGCCCAAATCAATGTCTCTTATTGTTACGCATGCTGAGCTGAAGATAGGAATACCAAACCTGTCAAGCATATTAAATCTGAATTAGAGTGAATTTCTTAGTTGCTCATGAAATGACTTCAGGCCCTGACATACTGTAAGGAATACTCATTGTAGTTCAGAGATACTAATAATTATGCACATAAACTTAGCATTTGTATTATTTTTATTAGTTAAGGAGTTGAACTGATAATACCATGGTACATCTGCTTGTGTGTTAGACATGTGAATATGCTGTTGTTGTATCTTCAATCGGAAGACTGGTTAGATTCAGCTCTCAATGCTATTTTATCCTGCGCAAACTGCTTCATCTCCTAATAATGAATCCAACCTACATCTATTTGAACCCAGCTACCACATTTGTCACTTGGTCTCCCTCTATAATTTTAACCCCCACACTTCACTCCAATACTAACTGATGGTTCCTTGATGTCTCAGTACATATCCTAACAAATCTCTTCGGTTAGTCAAGTATGCTGCAAATATCTCTTCTCCCCGTCTCCATTGAGTACTTCATCATTAGTTACATGATCTACCCATCTTACCTTCAGCATTTATTTGTAGCTTCACATTTCAAAAGCTTCTGTTCTCTTTTTGTCTGAATTGCTTGTTGTTTGTTTTCAGTTTCATATTCCAGACAAATACCTTCAGAAAGAATTCCTTACACTGAAATTTGATTTTGAAATTTCTCCCCTTCAGAAATACTTTTCTTGCCATTGCCACTTTACATTTTACATACTCCCTACTGTGACCATCATCAGCTACTTTGTATCCCAAACAGCAAAACTTTACTTTCAGTGTCTCATTTCCTAATCTAATTCCCTCAGCATCACCTCATTCAGTTCAATTTAATTCAACTGCATTGTTTCACCTTGTTGCACTTTTTTTATGTTCATCTTATATCCTTCTTTAGTGTCCCCACCAGCGGACATCACGATGGAGACAGAAGAGCTGGCTTCCCAGCACAGTGGGATAGTGCAGAAACCTGGCACGAAGGGCACACACAACACACAGTATGAGCAGACCTGCTGGTACAGGTGTTTACCCACAGGCAACAGTAGGCTGGGCAGACCAGTGCTAACTTGGATTTAGACAGGCCCGGTCCTCACCTAGCGTATTGTGTCATGTGTTGTGCTGAGGCTTAGCCATTGGTCCTCTGCACCAGCCTCACTCTGGGTTCTTCCCATGCTCGTGTCTACATGGTCTGACACTCTGCATCGCATAGATCACACTGAGTTCATTTCTCTCTTAAGGGATTGTGTTTGGATATTATCGAGTCACTGTCAACCCATGAAGTATCCACATTGTACGTGTAGTGAAGTGGCGTTGTCACGCCTTTGTAGATACTAAACCATCGTTCAAGACATTGTCCATTCCATTCACGTGTACTTCAAAGTCCTTTGCTCCTTCTGACAGATGTACAATGCCATCAGCAAACCATAAAGATTTTATTTCTTCTCCCCAAACTTTAATTCATTCTCCAAATTTTTCTTGTGTTTCCTTCACTGCATGCTCAATGAACAGATTGAATAGTGTAGGCAATAGACTACAAACTGTCACTCACTTGCTTCTCACCGAGCGAGGTAGCGCAGTGGTTAGCACACTGGACTCGCATTCGGGAGGACAACGGTTCAATCCCACGTCCGGCCATCCTGATTTAGGTTTTCCATGATTTCCCTAAATCGCTCCAGGCAAATGCTGGGATGGATCCTTTGAAAGGGTACGGCCGACTTCCTTCCCCGTCCGTCCCTAATCCGATGAGACCGATGACCTCGCTGTTTGGTCTCTTCCCCCAAACTACCCCAATCACTTGCTTCTCAATCACTGCTTTCCTTTGATGTCCTTCAATTCTTACAACTTCTGTTAGTTTTTTGTAAAAGTTGTTTGTAACCCTTTGCTCCCTGTATTTTACCTGTGTTACCTTCAAAATTTCAAAGAGAGTATTCCAATCAACATTGTTGAAAGTTATAGATGTTGTAAATACAGGTTTACCTTACTTCAATGTATCTTCTAAGATAAGTCATAACATTGTGTGTTCTTACATTTCTCCAGAACCCAGACTGATCTTTCCTGAGGCCAGCTTATACCAATATTTCTATTCTTCTGTAAATAATTTATGTCAATTGCTTGCAGCCATGACATTAGCCATGCACTATGCAAATATAAATAAAATAGAGTATATAGTCATAATCACTATAACTTTCATGTTGTAAATGATATTCCATGTAACTACTAAAGAGATAACTTACCGTCAGTTCCACACTGGGGAAAAAGCCTTAAGAAATCATGTAAATGGTCAGCACCCATGTTGCCATCCACATTTTCCACTGAGAAGATTTACTATATGTGTAAAACTGACTCATTCCATATCACTGCAAGCTATCACAATTGTGATCCATGGAACATACAAATGACTAACTAAATTAAACTGCTTAATTTGTTGCAGGAGATGAGCCCAATTCCATTATCTGAGCTGCAGAAAGAGTTCTGTCCTCGTATAAGTGCAGCCAATTTATTAGAGCTGATGGACATAAAGCAAAACAAATTTTCAAAATCAAAAGTTGTTGTTGTGGATGTGCGACCTCCAGATGAGTATCCTTTTGAATCATATACAGTGTCGGTTTATTCCTACACATCAGTAATACTTACATTAAAATGATTTAAAAATAAAAGTTATGGATAGAGAAGATATCGAGATATTAAACTTTGAACTATAAATTTCTCAGATGTTTCCTTAAAGATCACAATTTCTGATGAGAAAGAATTATGCCATCAGATTTATGGCAATTAGGAAAATATGACAGGGAAAATATGAGTTACAAGAATAATGTAACTATTGAAATGTTTTTGTAAGCTATTTCTACCCTCTTCTTCCAGTAGTCTCATGATACTGATTTTATCTATCTGCAGTTGAAGCCTTTTATTACTGTACATTACCAGTTAGATGTGACCAATCGAATTTTAAAAATGTCTTGAATATTAAATCAACAGGTAAACTAAGTTGTGTGGTGTTAGCTGAAAAGTCCTACCAGATAATCATGTGCCTAATCAAAAATATTCCAATGCTAATACAAACCTTGTCATTTTTTAATTGTGTTTTAAAGGGGGCGGTTGAAATACAGCTAGCCAACAGCCTGATCAGTAGAGACAGTGCCTTTACTCTTCAATAAAGAAACACCAAGCAACTGGATTTCACAGCCAGCATTCAGGATCGTGTCCTCCCACTACTCCACCTGACAAGGCATGTGACTAGGTAGTGAGAGAAGGGGTGGGGAGCAATAAGACTATAAAAGAGGCACAATGTAATAAAAACCGAGCGAGGTGGCGCAGTGGTTAGCACACTGGACTCGCATTCGGGAGGACGACGGTTCAATCCTGCGTCTGGCCATCCTGATTTAGGTTTTGCGTGATTTCCCTAAATCACTCCAGGCAAATGCCGGGATGGTTCCTTTGAAAGGGCACGGCCGACTTCCTTCCCCGTCCTTACCTAATCCGATGAGACCGATGACCTCGCTGTTTGGTCTCTTCTCGCAAACAACCCAACCCAATGTAATAAAGATGTTCATTCTGCAGTTACCACCTGAACACAAAGGCAAGATACACTGTTGAAATATGATGTAACAGCAATGGCTGGACCCAGATGGACACCTGAGAGCAATACAGATTTGTAGTGTTTGATTTTATTTTGCTCCTCATTGTGAACTTGATTGATGTTTTTTACATTTATTAATTACAAAAATAAACATACTTGAGTGCAGCATTTGCAGTTAACAGAACATGAAAGGATTAAATCCACCAACTAGAGGAACATCAATGGGGTACGTTATAATGATAATATTGTGACTGACCAGAGACAGGATGCTACATTAGGTGATGGTGCTAGGTTGTGCAGTCAGTAAACTGGCCGAATATTTCATATTTTGTACATTAGATGTGCACCCCTATGTCTGCAATAGACTGTCCATTGTTAGTGGAGCTAGAAGGATATCTGTGTTTACAGTGTTACTGTTACTTCTTTCCTGTTATCTTGTTTATCACAGCGGTCTCCTGTTGTATGTGCCTTATCACCTGATCTTGCACACCAGTAATCTGTGCAGAAGCCTTGTCAACTTGACCTACACTTGTGATGATATTTCTCTGAATCTCGCTCGGGCTTATCTTCATTCTGTTGAGATATGGTCACTTTCCTTTTGCTGGCTTTCCACACTTTGGTTACCTAATATGTGATATCCTGACATGCATTGTTTATTGCTTCTTACATTGGGTGATTCTATTGCACAAACATTTGTTTCTTCATGGATATTTTTCAAATCTTTGCAAAATCTTTTTCACTTCTCTGAAAACTGCAAATTCATTTGGTCCTAATTGCCTGTTAGCTTCTGCCCTAGTGTTCTATAGATCTGCATGTTCTCCTGATGTTACAGACAGCTGTATCATTGTGTAGTTTTCTGTTGGAATTCTGGGTTGACTTATGCATCTGTGACATGGTGCTGTGTGTGTTTGTTTACTCCCATGAACTTCCTGTCCAGCTTAATGCATCCTGACTTTCCATTGCTGAATTCATTTAGACTGTTAACTTGTATGGGGCCATGTTGATTTCTGCATCATGAAGTACTTTCTACCTTCACCACTGCAACTCTTTCTTGCCAAGTTAAGAACAAAAATTATTTCATATTTGTCTCTCAAATAAGATGACAGCATCAACACAATATTGGTATGCAGTGGTGAAATAAAACAAGTAACACAGAAAAATCATAACTGAAACAGTGTTTGAGATGATGTGCATAGCTAGGTAGATATACACTAATGAATTCTGTCTGTAGCATGTTTATGTTAACTGCTTGCCATGCCAACTTGTTTTCCTGTTAAGTGAGTTACTGTGTGCAAGGAATAAATGGATTTCAAACAGAGTTTAGTTAATGAAAATAATAAAAATGAATTAATTTTCAAAGCAACAATATGTAGCCACACAATAATACGTTGAGGAATGGACATTTAATTACATATCTGCCTAACATTATCAGATAATAACAAATTGATCCATATCCCATTAATTTTGTGGTCAATTCTTCTGATGCCACAAACTTAAAACCATTTATGTAGTGCTAATTGATATTGATTACATTTAACAGTTATGAAATACTTGCTTAAGTGTGGGGAATTTGCAAGTTATAACTAAAGAATGAGTAGGTGTTTCAGGTGCTGTGTGCCAAGTAATGCATAGGAACTCATACTGGTGAGGTACATTCCATTTGTTTCATATGCTCCATCCCCTTTTTTGGACACTGGCTGGTGGCATTTCTGTTTTGTCTCAGAACAAACTAGATTATTTTGGAACAGCTTTGGAAAGAAGTCAGAAAATCATTGTGCCATTTAGCTTCTAAGACTGCTGTGTCAGCAGGATCTTGTTTATAGAGTTTTACATAAATTCAAAGTAATAGTTGTGCATCAGCAGTTCAATTCAGGCATTGTAACATCAGTGTCACAAATAGATGTTGCAGTCTGTGCTCGACAGTAAAATATTCCTTCTTTTTAATGAGAAATTCCTCCTTCATTGTGGTACATGAACTTGAAGGACAATTGATGTTGGTGTTACAAAAATCTTTATCAGTTGCATCAAGCAGCTTTGCAGTGTGAAAAACAGAAGTATAGTTTCCAATTACAGCATCATGAATTATTGGACTGACCTTTTTCTGCCATAACAAAACTTCCGATAGGTAGGTGAACAAAATGAAATTAAGCTCAATGAAAACCTCAGGCAGGCAGGTTCTAGAGATACTAAAATATCACACGATTGTCGTAAAAATATAGTGAAAAATAATGTTGTTATATTGCATAAGACTATCAAAGGATTAAGAAACAGAGTAGATGAACTACTTGTTCATTTAGAAACTTCAGAAACTGAGGGTGGAAAGATGTAGTATGCCTGTTTGAACGTCATATAGTCACAGATATAGAAAACGTAAACATGGGAGGATAAAAGTTTTCACCCCATGTAAGTAGACACTCTTTAGAGAGAGGAGGAGTTTCCATATATGTTGAAATTTATCGTAGTTTGAAAAATTTAAAAACTGAAAAGTTTTGTGTAGAGCAAACATATAGAAGCATGTTCCTGTGAGCTTCAGCTAAATAATGGTACTTCTATAAGTGAAGCTGTCAATAGGTCGTCATTGGCAAATTTTCAACTATTTGAAAAAATTGGATTCTTTGTAGCGCTCTCTGTCAGAAAGCAGGAAGCAGATTGTTTGTGGTGATTTTAATGTAGATTTTTTGAAAGAGTCTGACAGAAGGAATGACCTTGAAGTATTACTTGGTTCTTTCAGTTTGATGTCCTTTACTGTTTATCGTACTTGGGTAGTGCGGGGAACCGATGTGCTGATAGATAATGTTGTTACAGTCCAAGATAAATTTAACCAAATAAAAACTTTTCCTGTTAAGAATAGTGTTTCTGATCTTGATGCACAGCTACATACAGTAATGCAAAATAGACCTCCGAAATAGTGCGTTCAGGTAACGACTTAACAACCACAAATTTTAGGAAAGGCCCTCAACAGTTAGACTGGGATGAGGTGTACAGGGAACCTGCTGTTAATGTAAAATTTAACCTATTGCATGATATCTTTGTGAGTGTATTTGAAAATAGTTTCCCTAAGAAAACAGTGAAACAAAATTGTAATAAACCATCAAAAAAGTCATAGCTTACTAGAGGGAAATGTATCTTGTTGCTTGGAGGAGTAATGATCCAGAAACAGTCAAACATTATAAAAACTACTGCATTCTGTTAATAAAACTTATTAAAAAGCCCAGAAGTAGGTGCATTATGTCAGAGATTAGCACCTCTGATGATAAAACAATTTTGAATATTGTTCAAAGTGATACGGAGCAAACAACAGCACAGGAAGACTGTATTTCTATCAAACTCAATGTAAAGTTTATTATCAGAAAGTCAGAGGTAGAAAATATTTTTAAATAATCACTTTTTAAGTGTAACGGATAAAATAGGATCCAGCTTTTCATTAGAAAATGCACGGCTGTATATGGAAGAGGCAATGCCTAAACAATTTGATAAAATTAAAATTGAACCCATCTCTTCAACTGAAATTAGGAAAATAATAAATTCACTCAAAAGTATAAGCTCACAAGGAATTGGTGGTATTTCCTGCAGGGTACTGAAAGCTTGTTCCCAAGAGATAAGCTGGATTCTCCACTACACAAGTAGTAGCTCACTGAGAGTATTTTCCCAGACGGACTGAAATATGCTATTCTTATACCATTGCATAAACAGGAGGTAGGTCTGATGCTAACAACTACTGCCCAAATCACTTCTGACAGTTTTACCCAAAATTCTTGAAAAAGTAATGTGTTCAAGAGTGGCTTCACATATTTATAAAAATGAAATACTAATAATATGCATGTGGCTTTCAGAAAGGCTTTTCAACAGAAAATGCTATGTATATCTCACTGATCAAATACAGG
The DNA here is from genome assembly GCF_023864345.2 of Schistocerca serialis cubense. Lineage (NCBI taxonomy): Eukaryota > Metazoa > Arthropoda > Insecta > Orthoptera > Acrididae > Schistocerca > Schistocerca serialis. Next base: position 324,338,032 of record NC_064644.1, read on the forward strand.
GTGAACATAAAGTCCGGGAACACTTTTAATTATTTATTGCACAAGAACTAAACATTGTACAGATGTCATACATATGGCATTCTGAGGGAACAGCACTGTCACACGTGGTGACAAATATGTGCCCTTCAAAAATAAATGCATATGTACATCTTCAGTATCCCAAAAATTTACAACACATTCAACATCCTCAACAGCCTCTTGAACATCCTTTGCAGCATCTACAACAAAATCATTGTCTCCACTTATTCGCTGCAAGACACGAAAATCATTGGCATGTATTCTTCTCCATCATCATCATCTATGTACATACTCCAGAAGCCACAATATGGTGCATGTTCCACTCACAAATAAAGTGAGACAAAAGTGACTGGCTATGTGCCTACATAATTTCTCTTATCTTGGTGGTACTTACGCAAAATGTACATTGGTGGCAGTATAATCATCGGCAGTCAGCTTCTAATGCCAGTTCTCTAAATTTTCTCAATAGTGTTTCGCGAAAAGGTGGCCATCTTTCTCCGTATATTCCTATTTGAGGTTATGGAGCATCTCCATAACACACTGGTAACAAATTTAGCAGCACACCTATGAGTTTCTGCAAGCAGTACTCAAGACTGGGTTGTGCTAGTGTTCTGTATATAGTCTCCTTAAGAGATAAGCCATACTTTCCTAAAATTTTCTCAGTTAAATAAAGTTGACAATTTGCCTTCTCTGTACTATCCTTAAACAGTGTTCCATTTCCACGTACAGAGAATATAATCAGTCGTATCAAATCCCTGGCATAGCTGGGGACATAATTTGTATCCTTGGCCCTCGTGAAATCTGCAGAGGGGCACCATGTCAGATGCTTTTCAGAAATGTGGGTATATGGAATCTCCATGGTTCATAAGATATTATGTGAGAAAAGTGGATTTTGCATCACCTGATTGGTCAATAAGTGACTAGTTAGATGCTTTCAATCCGCTACATGACTTTACTTATTACCAGAATTTTCTCGGCTTCTCGATAAGATCTCTTGTGAAGGTGTGACAGCAGGAGTTTGCTGCATGATTCACACGACCTCTTTTATTATGCAAAAAGGTGGCACATACCCATCAATTAAAATTCTTCTTTAAAATCAATCCTGCATTATCTTGAATGACATTTAGTTTTCCTAGTATCTGCAAGCCCTGTGTCCTGTTGAGTTATCAGTTTATCAAGTCCCTATCACAAACACCTTTATTTTGCAAATATCACCTTGACCTGGAGGCAATAATGTGATTAGGGTCTCCATGTCCTTCGAGACTCTACAATAACACTTAGGGCAGTTCTTCTGTGATGACTTTCTCAGTATCTCTGTATGTAGCTCCAGGGTGCTTGAGTTCTTGAGCTTGCTCTATTTCAGCAGACAGTGAGACAAATCAAATGAAAGTACATGGTTTGATAGACCTTTTCAAGTCCCAAACATCTATGATGATGCATATATGCAGACTGAAGCAATGAATAAAAATTTGTACCAAGACCAGGATTGATACCCGGGTCTCCTGTTCACTAAGCAGATGTGCTAAGCGCCACACCACACTGGCACAGTGGCTTTGCACTACAGCACAGATTACCCTAGCATGCCTCCTTCCTCAGTTCTTAGTCCTATTCAGGCTTCAGTGTACTTAGTATTCCTCCTAAGTTCAAATAGCATTGCAGATGCTCTCCAACTATACTGAATCATGTTTCATTTGATACTGAGGTGCTATTCCAATGCAATTGAGGAGTTTCTGCAATGCTGTTTGAGTTTAGCGGGATTACCAAGTGGGCTCAGCTGTGAAGGGGAATTTGGATTGAGGAGGGAGGCATGCTAGGATCATCTACCCAGATGTGCAAATCCACGTGCAAGGGTGGCGTAGTGGTTAGCACATCTGCATAGGGAGCGGGAGACCTGAATGTGAATCTTGTCCTTGGTGCAAATTTTTACTTATCACTTCAGTCTGTATATGTAGATCAGTGAGACAACTTTGGTAGAAATAAGAAGATTCTGTGAAATATTGACCTGTTTTCCAAAATACTAGAGATTGAGCAAGGCACACTATAAAACACTGGACTCGTACTTTACTAGAGGTTATTGGTTCAAATCACTGTCTGGCCATCGAGATTTATTTTTTCTATTTTTTTCCCTAAATTATGTAAGGCAATTGCTGGAATGGTTTCTTTGGAAGTATGTGGTTGATTAACTTCCCCATCATTCTCCAATTCAAGATTTACTTAGTTCCTTTTGCCCCCATCATCAATAGGATTTTAAACAATAATCTTGTTTCCTTTTTAAAACTATAGGTAGCAGATATCCACAGTGGCTAAGTCAGTTGGATACAGTGCCTGAACAGTCAGTGTAACAGCAGTCGTGGATCTGAGAGGATGTGCCTGTAGATGTAGCAGTCTGTATAACACATAGTAATCTAATTTAGTCTCTTGTTTTTCACATGCTTCTGTGAAGAAGTAAATTCCACATGTGTATTTTACTGTGTGGATTAGTAGACTAGTGTTTACCACTTTAAGTTTTTTAATTTTTTTTTTTTAATTTTTTGCTCCTAATTTTCGATGCATATCTCTGTATGAGGCTTCTTCATTGGGTAGCACTGACTGACTAGATAGGCCAGCAGCAGAACATAGAATGCAACCATCAACTTTTGGGTTAGTGTTATATTACTTGTGATACGGACAAACACTTGGTATAAGAGGGTGTGCTGCAAAGCAAAGCTTACGAATTTTGTATGTGAAAACTTTTAAAGCTTCTACATCTTTATTTTTCATGTCTACATGTTTATTTCTCCAACATAGTCACCAAGGTGATGAAAAAATTTCTTCCAGTAAGAGAAAAGTTTGTTGACATTGCCATTGAAGAATGTTTGACTTTTTTGATGGAGCCACAACCTCACTTCTGCTTGCACCACTTCACCACCATCAAATTGAAGTCCTCAAAGGTATTCTTTATGTTTTAGAAACAGTTGAAAATAAGATGGAGCAAAGTTGGCACTGTATGGAGGATGCCAACAACAGTGAACCCAAGGCATTGGATTGCTGCAGATGTCACAGCACTCATGTGCAGTCTGGCATTGTCATGCTGAAGGAGATAGTATTCCATATATGGATAAACTCTTTGAATTTGAAATGGCTTCTCACTCACAAACATAGTTAGGTTACACGGTGCCATGTCATACACTGCAAAAATCAGAACCCTTAGTGGCAGGTGGCTGCAAATATGTGGACGTGAAGAATAAAGATGTTTTTATTTAAAGTATGTTAATAGTTTTCACATAAAATATTCAGAGACATTACTTTTCAGCACACCCTCGTAGATGGTTAGGGACTGCAAATGATGTGTGTGAATGCAAGGGGGAATTGGCCACAGTCCTTAAACAGCTGGAAGCTGTGTTGGCCATGGTTGACAAGCTTTATGGTACTGCCCTGAGCGGCAGTGACATTGGGGCATCTGAAGTGAATGATATTGACACCTCTGGAGCCTATAGTCACACTTGTCTGTTGATGATTTGCAGATGGTGATAGAATTGCGAATCTCGGGGCAGAAGGCAAAAATTGATATCAGCTGCATGGATGAGGTATTGCCCTCTGCTGAAAGTATGTACAAGCCAGCATGGGATACCTTACCTGTTGGGACCGTGGTCAATCTTCCTGAGAAATGCAGGCAAGTGCAGAGGGTGGGATTGCCTGTCATTAGGAGGTCCAGTGTTAGGCATGTGATGGAGACCCTAAGAGAAATACTGTGCATGTTGGAAAAGAACAGCAGTATCCACTGTGTTTGCTTCACAGGACATCTTGTCTAAGATATGGAGGAGGCTTTGCTGGCAGCTGTTGAGCTTACTTGGTGCACCTGGCTGCAAATCACGGCTCATGTTGGCAGGAATGACACCTAGTGAAGACAGCTATCCTCACTTACGGGGTGGAAACAGAGCTATTGTTTTGTAGATCATTCCCAGAACCAATCACAGCCCTCTGGTATGGACCCGAGTGGAAGGCCTAAATTAGAGGCTTGGACAGTTCTGTGATGATGTGCAATGTGGATTTCTGACCTTCACTACAGGGTGAAGAAATGTAGGACTACCCTTAATAGGTCAGGCATGCACTACACTCAGGAAGCAGCTACCAGGGTAGGGGTTCTGTAGGATAGAGAAATTCCTCTAAAGGCCCAAAAAGACATGTTCATAGTCTAGACAGGGTAGTATTCGCGATAAGAGATTGGAGAAAAAATGTTGATATGTAGCACTTCACTGCAGGAACATATATAGAGGTCCAGGAACTAGTCTCACTTATAAATGGTAACACTTCCCAGAAAGCTGCTTGATACCAAATTTCAATAGCAATGAAATTCCAAACTCCTAAAGGAGTGTCTCCCAAAGATAGGTTAAATCCCAATGATGGAGGTGTGTTTATCGCAATAAAAAGAATGATAATATCAAGTGACATTAGCAAAGATACAGAATGTGAAATAATTTGGGTGAAGAAAAGTGTTACAGGTCATCTGGTGCATTTATAGACCCCCTTGCCTTACCAGCAGTAGTGGTGGAACATCTGAGTGGAAATTTGAAGAATATTTCGTGTACATTTCCCTGTCTTGTTGCAGATTTAGGTGGAGATTTTAAATTGTCAGCTATAGACTGGGAGACTCAAGTGATGGGGAAAGGTAGTAGGGACAAAGATTTGAATGATATTGTTCTAGTGATCATAAGGCCATTATAGCATCACTGAATACAGCTATAAAAGGTACAAAGAAAGGTAGGAAGATCAACAGTTGACAAATATCAGATTACCTGACAGGTCAACACAAAAATTTTGTCTTTTGCACTGGCAATGCTAAGCATCAATGGACAAAAGTTCAAGAATATCATACAATATGCTTCATCCAGGTATGTGTCTGGCAAAATTGCAAGTGATGGAAAAGACCCACTGTGAAACTTCCTGGCAGATTAAAACTGTGTGCCCGACCGAGACTCGAACTCGGGACCTTTGTCTTTCGCGGGCAAGTGCTCTACCATCTGAGCTACCGAAGCACGACTCACGTCCGGTACTCACAGCTTTACTTCTGCCAGTACCTCGTCTCCTACCTTCCAAACTTTACAGAAGCTCTCCTGCGAACCTTGCAGAACCAGCACTCCTGAAAGAAAGGATATTGCGGAGACATGGCTTAGCCACAGCCTGGGGGATGTTTCCAGAATGAGATTTTCACTCTGCAGCGGAGTGTGCGCTGATATGAAACTTCCTGGCAGATTAAATCTGCCAGGAAGTTTCATATCAGCACACACTCCACTGCAGAGTGAAAATCTCATTCTGAAGACCCACTGTGGTGTGACAACCATGTTAGAATGCTGCTGCAAAAGCAAAGAGAGTGCCATTGCAAATTTAAGTGTAGCCAAAGCCTCACAGACAAACGAAAACTAAATGAACCCAAAGTTAATGTAATTAGGGCTAAACATCAAGTGTTCAATGAATTCAAAAGTAAAATTCTATCTACTGGCTTGGCAGAAAATACAAAGAAATTGTTGTCTTACGTTAAATTGGTAAACAGATTGAAGTTATTTGTCCAAACACTCTGTGACGGTAATGGCATTGAAATGGAGGATGATACAGAAAGGCCAAAATGCTAAACGTCTTTGTCCAAAAATGTTTCACAGAGAAAAATTGTACTGTAGTTCCTCCTTTAAATTGTCACATAAAGAACAAAATGACAGGTCTCAAAATAAGTGCCCAATGGATAGAAAAGCAGCTGGAATTGCTCAACAGAAGGAATGCCCCGAACCTGATGGGATACCATTTCGATTCTTCACAGAGTATGGGAAAGAATCTGCCTTTCTGCTAACGGCAGTGTACCACAGGTCTTTGAAGTTGTGAAACGTTCCTGATGATTTTAAAAAGCACAGGTCATCATTCTTTTTAAGAAGGATCATTGAACAGATGCACAAAACTGTAGGTCTACATCTCTGATACAGGTCTTTTTTTAGGATTTTTGAACATGTTTTATGTTCACACATTGACATTTTTCGAGACCAAAAATCTCCTCTCTAGGAATAACCATGGGTTCTGGAAACAACAATCGTGCGAAACCCAGCTCTCTTTGTCCATGAGACCCAGAATACAGGCAAGCAAGTAGATGCCATGATCCTTGACTCTAGAAGGTGTTTGATACAATTCCGCACTGCCACTTAATGAACAAAATATGAGCATATGAAAAATCAGATGAACTGTGGATTGGGTTGAAAAGTTTCTGGAAAACAGAATACTTCATATTATTCTGAACAGATTGAAGTCTTTAGCCATAAAATTGACTTCTGGTGTGCCCTAGGGAACAGTTATAGGACTTCTACTTTTCACAATAGATAGGGTGTTTTGAAAAGTGTAACTTGATACTACAAACACGAGGTAAATTGCTAAATACTCAAAAAAATCTTTAAGTTTTAGCTTTGGTATTACAAATGCTTTGTGTGTCCACCAGCAGCAGCATGAACAACATCTAGACTATAGCTAAATTTGTCATAAACTTTATGCAGTGTATGTGCTTTTACAGAAGTTATGACAGCTGTTACTCTGTTCTTCGCCTATTCTGTGTCACGAGGCTAAAGGGGAGATAAACACTCCTTCCTTGACATACGCACCAAAATAAATAAATAAATAATTGCACGAGATCATGTCTGGTGATCTTGGAGGCCAAGAATGCAGGGCAGTCTCTTAGGATCCCATATGCCCTGTCCAGTATTGAGGCAGTGTGTCATTGAAAAACTGATGTATGTTGTTGTGCCAGTGTGGTTGAGCTCCATCCTGTTGGAAAATGAAGTCATCAGAGTTCTCCTGCAGTTGTGGATAAAAGCCAATTCTGCAGCATTTGAAGATACAGTTTTATATATGTAGTCTGAAGTGGAAAGTGAAAATTTGTACAAAGTCCTGGGATTGAACCCCCGGTCTCCTTCTTACTGGGCAGGTGCATTATCCCTAAGCCATCTTGGCATAGCAGTTCACTCAACTGCATGGATTACCCTGGCATGCCTCCCTCCTTGATCCAAATTCTCACTGCCACCTCAGTCTGCTTTAAATTCCCCCTGCATTCTAGTTGCTGTGTTTTCCTCAAAAAAGGATTGCACACTTTTCCATCTTTAGATGAGTGTCTTTCGTTCTTAGTTATGTCAGGAGGGTTCTGGAGTCCACATTACGTCAGTTTACTTTACTACTAATGTGAAATGTTGCTTCATCACTGGAAATTAACTATGGTATCATCTTAAATGTTCTCTAGCAGAGCATTGCTGAAGTCAACCTGTTTCCTTTTATTAACACTAACCCGAAGAACTTACACTAATTTTAGCCTGTATGGTTTATAGATCAAACGATGCCTTAACACTTGCCAGACAGTTGTATGAGGCATTGCCAGTACTCTACTTGTGTGATGAGTAGACTTCTGTGGACTTCGCTCAAATGTTTGCCGAATTCTTTCCAGCATATCATCTGAAGTGTGAGGTTGTCCTTGACTTTTACCTTTGTGCAAACATCCTCTCTCTTCAAATTGGCAATACCAATGATGAATGTTTTTGTGTGCAGGCAGATCAATGCCAGAATGCTGATGGCAAACACACTGGATCAAAATCATTGACTAACTCTTTGTAAAATGCAGCATACAATATGCCTTTTGTTGAGCGGATGCCATCGTTCTTCTGACTGATTGTAAACTGAGAAGACACATTGATTGACATCCAATGGCGATTTTCTGAAACTCCAGGCCACACCTATTCAAACAACACTTTTGCTCACCAACATGCCCTAAGTTTTGTAATTATTACTGTCCAAAATTGGGTCATTCTTTTAGAAAAACACTATATGTAAATGACCTAGTGGACCACGTGAGAAGATTCCATAAGGCTTTTCATGGATTGTGCTGTTGCATACAGAGAAGTCACAACTGTAGCAAAATAGTAGTGAAAAGCAGGAAGAACTGCAGAGCACTGACGCTTGGTGCAGTGTGTGGCAGTTGACCCTCAATATAGGAAAATATAACGTACTGCGAATACGTAGATAGCCCCTTCATTGTATGATTACATGACTGCAGAACAATCACTAGAAGTAGTTACTTCCATAAAATATGGAGGAGCAGGTGCGAGGAGCAATTTAAAGTGTAACAACAACATAAAATTAATCGCAGCTAAGGCAAATGCTAGACAAAGTTTTGTATGTAGAATCCTCAGGAAATGTCCATCATCAAAGGAAGTAGCCTGCAAAACACTCCTTCAGCCAATGCTTGAGTATTGTTCCTCAGTCTGAGTTAGATAGGACTGATAGAGAATATCTAAAGAAGAGTTGCGTGTTTAGGTAAAGGATCATCTAGTGAGAGTGAAAGTATCACAGAGACGCTCAGTCAGCTCCAGTGGCAGATGCTGCTAGAAAGGCATTCTACATCACAGTATGCTCTACTGTTAAAACACCAAGAATGTACATTCATAGAAGGATCAACCAGTATATTGCTTCCTCCTACATACCTTGCAAAGAGACCAAGGAGATAGAATTAGAGAGATCTGAACACACGCAGAACCTTATCAGCATCATTCTTCCCGCTAACCAAATGTGACTGGAGCAAGAAAAGGAGGATGTGACTGTGATATGCAAAGTGCCCTCTGCTAGACACTGGCTTGCATGGTATAGATGTAGATTTTTTTAATGTGATCATTAGCCTATATACCATTATTCTACCATGGTTTTAAGACACTTTTACAACATTGGTTATGTTCACAGTAGTTTCAATTTGAGTGACTGTAGATACAAAATTTAGTGTAGTTTTCTATGCTTAATTTCTGTAAACAATACCCATCATTCACCTGGAGGTGAGGGTTTATTTTACTAGATATGTTGTTTGTTTAGTTTAATTTTGAGCAGTCATTGTATTTCATAGTAATTGATTTGTTTCACCTATGATGCAATGTATTTCATTCCTAATATAGCCTATATATAACGTGGCTGAAGCTTATCCGTTATCGATGTTCTAGAACCCATGGATGTGTGTTGAATATTTGTTAATTCCCATAAACTAGTTTTCCAGTCTTTCCAGGTTCAGCTTCAGATGGGGCACATGGAAATTACATCTTTGTTTCTGTAGCGTGATGTTGGGGTCTGGATCTCTGAGAAGATGATACATAAGAAAACTTGAATCCATCACCATGAGTTGTGTCAAAAAATGAATTCCTCTGCTTATAATGTCAGTATGGTACCATTATTTAGTGTGTGGTGTGTGGGCAATCAAAATGGAAGTTGCCAGGACGATACAAACTACAATGCTACCCTTAGTGTTGCAGTAAGTAAAAGAATTTGTTTTTCAACACAACTCACCTTCTTACTGTGAAACATTAGAGTTTTTTTATCTGTCTGCTTGTCACAGATCCAGGGGGGGGGGGGGGGGGAGTTTAGTTTCCGTCATATGTAATTTTGAATTCTTGGCTTTTATTGTGACAGGTGTGGCGACAAGTGTGGCTAAGTGGTTAGGTGTGAGACTACATCTCCAAGGTTTCTACATTCAACCTTCATTCACTGCTAGGATTTTTCTATCATTTTCTGCTTCTTTCACCTCTGGGAATGATTTGCGTATGTGAAAAGTGTCATGTTTCACCATAGTTTGGATACTATATTAAAGTATGGGCACCTCGATAACTGATATTTTGTTGAAAATAAACATTGTGAGATAATGACTGTGTAACGATAAAAGTTTATTAATTATAGAAAAGGAAAACAAGTAACTAACCATTGTTAATGGGATTTATTGAAAAATATTGCATTTATCCAGTTCACACTGAGAGATTCATCATATGACAGCAATTTACATCTTTTTTTTCCCCTCCCCCCTTCTTATTTAAATCCTGCATATTGCAAGGAACATACTTTCTCCAGTTGTGGCAGAAGTTTCATGGAGAGTTAGTGCTGTCAAAAATCACACATAAATTTTGTGCCATGTTTAACTGTTCAAGTGTTTCCTATGCTGCAGAGTAATACACAAGACTGAAGTCTTTTAAAAACTTCGAGACAGTTCATGGTCTTACTGTGCAATACATTGATCTGACTATGATCATTCGACATGATCAAAACTGTTTATCAGAAAATATCAATATAACAGTGTGTGAAAATAAAAAAAAACTAATAAAATTGAATCATTCCTTGCAAGCAGCCATGAGTTGCCACAAGCTATAGTAACAAGGAGATCGAAGGTGGCGGGACAGCAGCTGAGATGATAAAATGGGAAGGTGATTGACAAAATAATAAAGCTTATTAAACAGATATAAAGGATAAAGACATTGCTCAAAAATGGAAGAATGCTGTCTTAATATCAATATGCAGGAAAAACATAGATGAGAGGTGCAGAAAGCTGCAGAGGGATATCACTTCTAGATTTGGGCTACAAAGTTGTCAAAATTCCTGCTGAAGAGGGGAACATCATCTGGAAAGTAGGGTGAAAGTAGAATGGATCATAATGATAGGACAACTGGTACAACACCCATCTTCAAAAAGCAAGAAGACCATAATAAGCTTTGTAGACTTAAAGACAGTGCATGAATCAATTGATAGGCTGTGATTTGTGAGGATACAGTAGAACAGAGGTTGAGACGACATTGCAAGAAAGCTTATAATTTGTATACTGGCTGATACTAAGGCAAGGGTGAGATTCAGGGTAGCATCGTCAGATTATTTAGGTTCCAGATTAGGGATAAAACACACATGGAGGACAAGGTGGACAACAGGGCAAAGATGAAATTCTATGCTTCTGCAGACAGAATTGTAATAATCAGACAAAATAAGAGACGAAGAACTTGCCAACCTGAGCAACATAGCTGGAATAGTGAGTGAGAATAAGAATCCCATGAAACAACAAAAACTGGCTCTTCATATGTTTCAACTTCTTTACTCAACTAGTTCACATGAGTGACAGTGCAGAGAAATTCATCTACATAGTTCACACACACACACACACACACACACACACACACACACACACACACACACACACACACACATTTTTATCTATGTCTACCTTTCTTTCTTTATGTTTGTTGTGCAAAACTAAACTTGAATATTATCACACTAAAAGAGCTAAATACTACATAATTTGAGGGACTAATGTAGATAAGCATTTAAGATCTCATATCTCTCATTTATGATGAGAGATGTGAATTGCATAATGAAATTGCATATTATGCTCTTTGTAACAAATATTTCATTTATGAGCAAGTCTTAAGAATTGATTCTTCAATTTCAACTGGCATATTGTTTGATTGCACAGTGTACAGGTGTACTGCTGGTCCATAGTGTCCAATGGGCACAGTATTTTGGCAATCAGACATGCCAGCATCATCAGGTGTGCTGGCGATCTGAACTCCTGAGGGCATGCAGCTGACTTATATCCTCTCCCATTACAAGATTTTCCCTCTGTGGTCATTGCTCGAGAATGCATGTCGGCAGTTGTGAAGATGCTTACGTTGGCATGTGTGGTGGTGTTGATATAGCTGGTCTGTCTACCCTGGTCGCCCCATCATTGTGTTTGCTGCGCATCTTATTAATTAGACTCAGTGTGGGTTCCCAAGCCTTGCTGAGATTATAGCCACAATCCTGATTTATAAGATTGTCCATTGTGAGAATTTCAGTGGCTTCTGTATTGATACTGTTTCAGTATTTTGAAGTCCACACTAAAATTGTGGTACATTCATAATCCATAGCATGATTCTCGGACAAACAATGCCTTGTGACTGCCGGCTTGTTGGAATACATTGGTCGAGCATGCTGCTGGTGTTCTTGGCATCGATTTTCAATGATGTGCACAGTTTGCCCAGTATATGTTTTGCTACATGCACAGAATCTGATATACCCTAGCCTTTCACAAGCTACGTCATCTTTGATATCCCAATAATGCACGTGTTTTATTGGGGAGGCAAAAGGCCATTGTTATGCGGTGCTTTTTCAATGTACACCTGATTTTGCCTGATAGCATGCCGGTAAATAGCATAAAGGCTTTTCTCTTCCATAAGGACCACACCAAGAATATGTAGGGCCTTGTAAATGATGATGCCTACAGGAAGATCAACCTGGCCCCATCAAGAAGGGTGAGACGAAGACCCGGGTGCTTCTCAAGAAATCAGAGTTACTAGAGGGTGTCATTAAAAACTAGCAGCACAAGGACCAGTATTGCCAAGGCTTCACAGACTCCCCAAGGTTCACAAAGATTGGAGGTCACTGTATCCCATTGTCGCCAACGTCAGAGCTCCTACATATTTGCTGGCAGATAGAGATACTAAGTCCCTATGTGAGTAAATGCCCACATCATATCCACAATTCTGTTGGTTTTGTAAAATGCTTCAATAACTTCAGGCTGAAGAACTCCGATGTCAGAGCAAGTTTTGATGTTGGTTTGTTATTTACTAGGTTGTCTCAACATGGATCACTAGAATTTATCAATCAGAAATTTGATGAGAAGACCTGCAACCTTTTCAGGCATGTCCTGACATCCATGTATTTTCTGTTTAATGGAGCAAATGGAGGGAGTTGCAATGGGCAGTTGACTCTTGCCAGTGGTTGCGAATCTGTGTGTAGAGCACTTTGAGGAAGAGACCCTGACATTATCCAACTGGAAACCCACCTGCTTTGTGTGTTATGTGGATGACACTTCTGTCAGCTGGCCCAATAAAATGGACAAACTCCTTGACTTCCTTGTACATCTGAACTCTCTGCAGCCGATCCTCAAATTCACTATGGAGACCGAAGGAGAAGGAAGACTACAATTCCTGGAAGTTATGATCAAGAGAAGAGATGATGGCACACTGGCTTAAGGTGTGTATCAGAAGAAAACACACACTGATATGTGTTTGCACAGAGATAGTTGCCACCAACATGCACAAAGGAATGGGGTACTAAAAACACTAGTACATGGGGCACAGACCATCTCAGACGTAGAATGTCTGCCCCAGGAACTGTGACACATCAGAACTGTAAACGTAGGCTTCCATGGCCATTGTCACATTCAATAAAAATTTTTCCGAGTTTGTGACCACATTGTCAATATATATAAAACTACCATTGTTTCGGTCCATGTTGCAAGTGATTTTCTTCAGGGTGTTTTTGTTTACTGCTGAATGAGAAAACTTTGCTTCTGCTATACCTACAGACAAGGCTGTTATCTAATTCTGATAGGCTGTTTAGGATGAAGCGGAGGGATGTTAGAAGTCTCTGTTGGTGTTTTTATTATTTGATTTCATTGGTGGAAACCCGACGTTTCAATTGATGTTTGCATTACTGCTTGTAATTGGTGAAAAGCGGCGAATGGAAAACCAAGCAGCAGCTGTGACATGGCATTGTTTTCCTGCTTTCTAGCATCTACGTATCTGTGACCACTGCAGTCTCCTGTGTGGCTGTATGTGTTGCTTCAAATGAACTATCGTTCCTTAGTGCTGTTATTGCTAGCAGCCAAGATGTCGGAAGTTGGTAGCCATCTTCTCTGTTCATGTGGGCCGGTTGCTTGGCTATTTCTATTGCCTCTGTAATTTTTCTCCTGAAAGTAAGAGGCTGTTTCGCCAGTATGCGAGCTTCACCAAAATCAATCTGTTTGCCGCACTCATGCCGGTGTTCTGCCACTGCTGACTTGGTGTTCTGTCTTAGTAGGATATATCTTTTGTTTTCAGATATCCATGTGGTGATTGGTCACCCTGTCTCGCCTACATATGCTAATGCACATTCATATCTGATTTTGTAAACCCCAGCAGCATGTATTTTGTCAATTGTATCTTTTGTTTTGTGAAGAACATCTTTTATTCTGTTGCTGCTTCAAAAAATCGGTTGATGCCCGATCGGCAGAGAATTTTTTCCACCCATTCAGTGACACTGTGAACATAAGGTAACAGTGATGTTTTGTGTTTCTTTTGCTCTCCTCTATTGCCCTTATTCATTGCCACCGTAGCTTTATCTATTCTTTTCATTCCATAACCATTGGCACAAAAAGTGGACTTGAGGTTTGCTAGTTCACCCTTTAGGTGTTCATCGCTGATCCTGTGAGCCCTCTTGGTTAAAGTATGCAGGGTGGATTTCTTCTGCATAGGGAGATGATGTGAGGAGGCATGCAGGTTCCTGTCAGTACTGGTTGGCTTCCCATACACACTACGGCCCATCAGGCTTTCTGTAAACTTCCATGTCGAGGAAAACAACACCGCGTCACAGATGCCGCCTGGTTTTCCATTCGCCGGTTTTCAGCAATTACAAGCAGTAATGCAAACACCAATCAAAACCTCAGGTTTCCACCAATGAAAAAAAAAATAAAAAATAAAAACACCAAAAAAGACTTCTAACATCCCTCCCCTTCATCCTAAACAGCCCATCAGAATTAGATAACAGCCATGTCTGCAGATATATAAGAAGCAAAGTTTTCTCATTCTGAAAAAGGTCGCTTGCAACAGGGACTGAAATATCGGTAGTTTTATATATATTGACAATGAAGTCACAAACCCAGAAAAATTTTATTGAACATCAGAATGCCAGATTAAACACGGTCTTTGCCCCACCACTACAGTACAACCTGTGGAGTCAGAGGAAATGACAGAAGAGGAGGTAACCATAGTTTTTATACCTTACACTGGCTTACTACTGCGAAAAATCAGATGCATACTGAAAAAGCACCACATAAGAACTGTCTTTTGCCCCCCCCCCCCCCCCCCCCCCACCTCCCAAAAATAAAACACTGGCATCATTTGGGAATGTCAAAGTTGACCTCGGTTCATGGAAGGCCAGGGTATATCAGATTCTGTGCCAGTGGGTCATATATGAGGGTCATTCCTTGAGTCATGACAATTATGGTATATCTTGCAATAATGCAACAACACAGGAATTTCAGGATGTGCATTTAACCGGTAAGGCTGTGTGTATCTGAATGCCATCATAAAATAGGCTTCCATTACAGGGGGTAATGGCAAAGTTTGAAATGAAACACACACATTGGAACTCTCTAAATTTGTTGTGCATGAGTACAAATGGAACAAAATGAGTGCAGAATCAACTACTGTCCTTCAAAATAGTCTTCCAGTGCATCCACCAGCATTGCCAACGAAGAGGATGGTGATGAATGCCATTGGCACTGCCATCAATATGTGCCACTTGTCACTGAAATGCAGTGAGGATATCCACCCTGTTTGCAAAGCATCTCCCATACATTGGATTCTTCAGTTGAGTAATGAGGTCAAAGCCACATGAATTGAGGTCTGCTGAATTGGGTGGGTGGGGGAGGATTTCCCACCCCACTGCTATACAAAATTGCTGATGATGCCTGCAGTGTGGACTGTAGCATTAATGTGGAGTATTATTGCATTATCAGGCAGTGCCTTATGTTTTCAACAAAGTGTACAGCAAAAAGTTGCGGTAGTATTGGAGATTGAGAGTGTGGCCATCCCTAACAATGACAGTCATGTATTGGACAAACAATGCATACCATTGAAGATCAATGCCAAGAACACCAGCAGCACCCCAACAAGTTGGAGGTCATGGAGCACTGTGTCAGAGAATGATGCTATTGATTAAGAATGTACCAGGGTTTTATTACAGACTTCCAAATATTGGGACAGTATCATTAAAGAAGCCGTCAAAATTTGTACCAGGGATAATCTTATCGATCAGGAGTGCAACTATAATCTCAGCATGTCTTGGGAGCCAGCAGCGTGTCTATTTAAATAGACACTCAGCAAACACAACCTGATGATGAGGGCAGACGGAACACCTACATCAGCACTACCAGAGACACAAGTATCTCCACAACTGCTGATGCACACACTTGGGCGTGGACCATGGAGGGAACGGCTTGCAGTGGAAGGGGATGTAAGTCAGCCAAACACCCTCAGGAGTTCAGTTCATGAGGGCACCTCATGATGGTGACACGTCTGATCACAGTAGTATTGCGCCCGTTGGACACTATGGATCGGCAGTACACCTGTGGACTGTTTAATCCAGACCTTAGAAGGTAATTCAGTTTTACTTTTAGTAACTGAAACGAGAATGCAAACAAAATTTCTTTGCTTTACATCGCAGTAACATTTTAATTCTCGGCTTATAGTCAGTTATTTTTGTTGTCTCTCCTTAATTTGCATTTAGATACAACCGAGGTGCAATTCCATCAAGTATCAATATTCCATTTTCAACTGTAAATTTATCAGAAAATCAGTTACCTCCAGGGCCTGAGAACAGTATTCTTCATAGTCACAAAGGCAAGGTTATTACAGTGGTTGGATCACGTGGACCAAATGCTTCTCAGGTATAAGTTTCTATAGAACATAAGTTGCTGAGCAACTATTACTACTACTACTGCTACTACTACTACTACTACTACTACTACTGCCACTAATAATAATAATAATAATAATAATAATAAAGTAATAATAATAACAATAATAAAGTAAATTAGATTTTTGAAATGAAATTTTTCAAAAATAAAATGTAACAGGTTGAAAGTCACACTTGAAATTATCAGAAAAAGAATAAAGATAGTTAAGAACTGTGCATCCCTTAGCAGTGACCAGCCTGCATGCAGGAATGGCTGAACTTCGCAACAATATACCGTAGACATGAAAAATTAGTGAATGGCTAACAACGGGAAAGCATACTGAACAGGAGGATGGAGCAAAAGGAAAAAGGAACAGTGATTTACAGGCCAATAACACAATATGTTCAAGTTCCAGAGATGCTTATAAAATTCATGATTACTCAAAGGAAAATGATATCATATCAGTGCGGCAACAATGACAATTAATGAAGTAACTGTTCTGTGTAAGACCAGCTTCAGATTGAAGTTTGTGTATGGAGACCATAAAGAGATGGAAAGCTAATCAGTGTTTGATGTGGATCAACTACAGAAAAGGGTCCTGACTTCAATCATGAAATGCCTGGAACCCATTATAATCAGTGACAAATAATGAATTTCACAGAAAATGTGGTGCAGTATTGAAAGGTAGAACTTTCTGTTGGGAACGAGAAGTGTAAATTTATCAACACTGAGTGAGAAATCTTGCAATGTGACTCTCCCCCACAGCCCCCCTCTCCCCGCACCCCCCCCCCCCTCTCCCCGCACCCCCCCCCTCTCCCCGCACCCCCACACTCTCCCCGCACCCCCCCCCCCTCTCCCCGCACCCCCCCCTCTCCCCGCACCCCCCCCTCTCCCCGCACCCCCCCTCTCCCCGCACCCCCCCCCTCTCCCCGCACCCCCCCCCCTCTCCCCGCACCCCCCCCTCTCCCCGCACCCCCCCCTCTCCCCGCACCCCCCCTCTCCCCGCACCCCCCCTCTCCCCGCACCCCCCCTCTCACCGCACCCCCCCTCTCCCCGCACCCCCCCTCTCCCCACACCCCCCCTCTCCCCGCACACCCCCTCTCCCCGCACCCCCCCTCTCCCCGCACCCCCCCTCTCCCCGCACCCCCCCTCTCCCCGCACCCCCCCTCTCCCCGCACCCCCCCTCTCCCCGCACCCCCCCTCTCCCCGCACCCCCCCTCTCCCCGCACCCCCCCTCTCGCCACACACCCCCTCTCGCCACACACCCCCTCTCGCCACACACCCCCTCTCCCCGCACCCCCCCTCTCCCCGCACCCTGCCCCCTCTCCCCACACCCCCCTCTCCCCGCAACCCCTCCTCTCCCCGCACCCCCCCCCCCTCTCTCTCCCTCCCTCTCTCTCTCTCTCTCTCCCCCCCCCCCTCCCGTTTTGTCGAACTTCGTTCGAAGTTCATTAATATGACCTTCATTTATACAGATGGCTCTAAGACCAATGACGGGGTCGGGTGTTCTTTTATTGTCGGGGCACAAAGTTTCAAGTACCGGCTCCATGGCCATTGTTCGGTCTTCACAGCTGAGCTCTTTGCCCTCTACCAGGCTGTTCTTTACATCTGCCGCCACCGACATTCTGCTTATGTCATCTGCTCCGATTCCCTGAGCACCATCCAGAGCCTCAGTGATCCGTATCTGGTTCACCCTTTCGCGCACCGGATCCAATGCTCTCTTCAGCAGCTGGTGGACGACGGTTCTCCGGTTAGCTTTATATGGGTTCCTGGCCATGTCGGTATCCCTGGGAATGAAGCTGCAGATGCTGCGGCCAAGGCTGCGGTCCTCCAGCCTCGGACAGCTTCTTGTTGTGTCCCTTCATCAGATTGTAGCAGGGTCATTTGTCGGCGCATTTTATCGCTGTGGCATGCCGATAGGGCTGCACTTACGGACAACAAGCTTCGGGCCTTGAAACCTCTTCCTGCGGCTTGGACGTCCTCCTCATGCCCTTCTTGGCGGGAGGAGGTCGTTTTGGCCCAGTTACAAATTGGACACTGCCGGTTCAGCCATCGTCATCTGCTGACGGCTGTGCCAGCGCCGTTCTGCCCATGTGGGCAATTGCTGACGGTCCGCCACATTTTAACATCCTGTCCTGATTTTAATACACTGCGTATTGATCTTGGCCTGCCATGTACTCTAGATGCCATTTTAGCGGATGACCCAGGCGCAGCTGCTCACGTTCTTCGTTTTATCAACTTGACAAACCTGTCTAAGGACATTTGACTATGCCGTTTTTTTAATCCTGTGCCTGTCAATCTGTCTTTTATCCTGTTTTCCCTTTTAGTTGCTGTTTTAAACTTGTGCCTCGCGATGCATTCCTAACGTAGTCTGGGCGCTAACGACCATTGAAGTTGTGCGCCCTAAAACCACAAAAAAAAAAAACCTTTCCCCCGCACCCTCCCTCTCCCCCGCACTCTCCCTCTCCCCCGCACCCCCCCCATCTCCCCCGCACCGCCCCCCATCTCACCTGCACCCCCACATCTCCCCCCCACCTCTCTACCGCACCCCCCCTCTCCCCCGCACCCCCCCCCCCCCTCTCCCCCGCACCCCCCCCCTCTCCCCCGCACACCCCCCCTCTCCCCCGCACACCCCCCCTCTCCCCCGCACCCCACCTCTCCCCCGCACCGCCACTCTCCCCCGCACCCCACCTCTCCCCCGCACCCCCCTCTCCCCCGCACTCACGCCCCCCCTCTCCCCCGCACTCTCCCCTGCACCCCCCACTCTCCCCCGCACCCCCCACTCTCCCCCGCACCCCCCACTCTCCCCCGCAACCCCCACTCTCCCCCGCACCCCCCACTCTCCCCCGCACCCCCCACTCTCCCCCGCACCCCCCACTCTCCCCCGCACCCCCCACTCTCCCCCGCACCCCCCACTCTCCCCCGCACCCCCCACTCTCCCCCGCACCCCCCCACTCTCCCCCCACCCCCCACTCTCCCCCGCACCCCCCACTCTCCCCCGCACCCCCCACTCTCCCCCGCACCCCCCACTCTCCCCCGCACCCCCCACTCTCCCCCGCACCCCCCACTCTCCCCCGCACCCCCCACTCTCCCCCGCACCCCCCACTCTCCCCCGCACCCCCCACTCTCCCCCGCACCCCCCACTCTCCCCCGCACCCCCCACTCTCCCCCCCCCCCCCCCCCCCCCCCCCCCCCCCCGCACCCCCACTCCCCCCAACTCTGCCCCCCCCTCGCCACTCGTCTTGCCCTATTTATTAAATCCTCTGGGTAATGTGTACAGATTGTATTTACCCTAAAAATCAAGTGGCAAAGGACTTCTGCATTTTAGGCAGACAGTGGGAGAAGAAAATCATGCACTAGTAGCCTATGTGACAGAAAGTGAGGAAATTGATCTGATGGCAGTCAACACCTTGGAGTTTCTGCAAGTGTAATAAATGAAGATTTGGTACTGCAAACTCACATTGACAGCTGGTGGACAGTACCATTTTTATAGATCCAGGCAAAACAAAGCAGACAATAAAAAGACTTGGTCTGGCCTAACCAATGTACCCTTGAAATACAAAACAAAACCAAATATGGCTGTCAGTAGCAAGCCATCAAAATGAGTGGTACAAAAGCCAGAATTGAGAAATCAGTAGTAGACCCAAGTGCAAACTTTGTAAGGAAGCTTGTGAAACTAGCTGTGCAATATATCACACACATGAATTAAAACCAAAGGCATGATGTGGTGCAAATTATACACCATAACTTATGCCAGAAATACCATCTGCCAATGGTGAAAACTGGTTGGTGCGATCATAAATTGGAAAAAAGTGGTTGGTTAAGGACAAGCCAAGCTACTATGTGACTTCACACTGATCAAACATGAACACAGCGCACGTCATCATAATTATGTAGAAAAGAAAAGTGTGTATCATTGACAATGCTGTTTCAGGTGACAATAAAATCAGTGAAAATCGATTGGAAAGCTTAAAAAATATGAAACATTTAAAATGGATTTCAGCAACTCTAGCATAAACAAGTAAATGAAGTACCAGTGGTTTTATACACTGCGTGTGCAGTTCCAAAAGATTCGTTGTTGTGATCTGCACGCATTTCAGCTTACACATCATGCAGTACTAGGCACTTGGGAAGTATTTGACTAGTGATAAAAAACATGGCGTATGATATTTGCTGTGTTAAATGTTGTGTATAATTAATGAATAATAAAGGTGATGTAACTCAGTTTACATGGTGTAACTATGAACTTCATTTCCTTTTGTGATTTTAAAATTATGTTCTTGATCATTGTATTTTTAATTGACATTTCTAGTAACACTGCTGAAAATTACATGGCAGTAGCTGTTACTTTGAAATCCTGAAAGATATTTCTACTGTAAATCAGGCAGTTAAATTGTAGTTTACTCATTGTTTCTTTACATTGTGTACCATTTACATCAAATGTAACTGATAAAGGTTTTCTCTGCAGTTTGGACACATGTTGGTTCAGTGTGGGTTTCCACGGGTCTGCGTCCTGCACGGAGGAGTACAGGTGTTGCGTTCTTCCAACATTTTGCTGGTTCCAGGAGCCATGTGACGGCACAACATGGCACTTGCAAAGTGCGATAGTTGCTGAATTCATGTGATACATTATTGGAGAAAGTAATCTGGCCCGTGGTATACTTGATATGTGCAGAAGAAAACTACACAATGTAATGTTCAAGGTCACAATGGTGTAACAGTTGTGAATCAAGGGATTATATGGTTCTCACTGAAATTACCAATTTAATACATGATTATTGTGAACAACAAAATACTTTGTGTTTTGAGATGGTCACAGTTATTCCTTATTTTTCCATTCCATTTGTAAGCTATAAAAGAGTCTTCTAAGAGAAGCAGAGTATTCTTAATGACTGAGGTGAAAACTAGTATATGTTTATAATTGTATATTTATTAATAGTTTCAGTTGTTGTTGAAATAAGATTTGTATGTAGAGAGTCTTGAAAGCAAAGAAAACTGTCATATTTTTTTGGAAATTCAAAGTGTAAATGTTATATAAACTGCGGAAATTTGCATATATGCTTCAGCAAATGTTTCTGCTGATGAATTATTTATTCCCTGTTTGAAAAATGCAAGTCAGGGATATACTCGTAAATCTATTGTACATACTTTAATTATTCTTCAGTGATTAAAAACTAGGTCAGTGGTTTAAATATACTGATGGCTGTGCTTACTATGGCAGATATATTGAAGAAAAAATTAGAGTAGTTGTTAATTTCCTCTTGAAATTATTTACTTGTTATTAACATACATATGTCATTAAATATGTTTGAAAACAGATTTGTCTTTGTGTATCACAGTAGTTCTTTCTGTTGTATGTCATTTTCCTTACAGTACTAACATACCAGTTTTCCCCATGTTTAAATGATATGTATAGAAATGTATGAGGTATTATGATTCAAGAGGAATGTGATAGTGGTTTTGATGAAGGCTGAAAATATGGTAAACAATAAAAATTCTTGGGATTTGGTTCATTTTATGTAACTAAATGAAAGGCTGTTCATATGGTGCCAAATGCATTTTGCTCTTTTTATTTGTAAAGTGTCTTGAGTTGCCTGCAATACATGATGATTTGTTTCTGTGTATAACTGCAAATTTGTTATTACATTACAGATTTTTTTTTTAATTTTCTGTCTTTTACATTAGAAACAACTTACTGTAGCAAAAATTACATGAAGTTAAACTAGTACTCATTTCTACTTATGATCTGTGATCTTGTTGGTGGTGGTCCCAAGAATATAGAAGCATCTAAGGAATGATAGAAAACATTAAAAAAAGGAAATTATTGTTATGATTATAGTTTTAGGGATAAGTTAAAATCAGGACCCTCTCACTGCCGTTTTTTATGTCTCTCTCCCCTTTTTCCGCCATTGATTTCCAGTATATCTCACTGCTCCTATCTCCTCTCTTGCTTACACTGTCTTCTCTTGCCTACACTGTCTTCTCTTGCCTTTCTTTCCTGCTGCTACTGTCTCTACTATACCTTGGCAGCTCAAATATTCTGATGAGCCCAGTTGATGTTTCCCTTATTCCCATAAGCCTAAAATTTCGATTCAAAATTCATCCTCCCCTATACCTACATATTAAAGTTCACCGGTCTGGCAGGGTCCAGACTCCCCAAGCCTATGTATGGCCTCAACCCATTTGCATGTTTCATTTCTCTCTCTCTCTCTCTCTCTCTCTCTCTCTCTCTCTCTCTCTCTCTCTCTCTCTTTCTCTCTGGCACTGCCTCTTTCAGCATAAAAAAGTGTAAATATCTTTGCATACAAAAATTTTTGTTCAGGAAAGCAGAATGAGAATTGAGGCAGCTGGTTCCTCACTGTTCTGTCTCCACACAAAACGTGCCCTACCCATTGTGTTATAACAACTGCTACAGCCATTTCATGTGTCTTTAATACAGTACTGTATTGTACAGTTTCCTGATGGTACATGTAGTTGCTGGTCCATGATATACTTCTCGTGAATGACCGTCAAGACGAGTACACCCAAAATTGAATTCAGCTACTCATTTCGTAATTGCTGACGGTGGAAGTGGAGACCTTTTAACACTGTTGGTTAATTTCAGTGTTCAAAAACAGAAGGTTTAAATACCTCCACTTACTATAATCCCACTCGTAACACAAATGGTAACATTTTTCGCCTCAGCTCTGTACCATACGCTATACCTGTACTGGAAGTATATGAAATGAAATCTCCAAATTCAGAACCAAGCTATGTTTTTCAAAACCTCATTATGTGGTGTATAACTCACAAGCTGCTGATAATAACAGTATAAATAGTTTATTGACAAATATTTTATTTGAAAACATATTTAAAATTTATTGTTCACTTGTTGTCTTGTAGTCCTAATTTTTATGTTCTCAAAAATGTATAACATTCCTAGAAAAACATGTTAGTTTCTGAAATATTTCAATTTTCTTGACAGTATTTTGGAAAACCATCCTCCTCATAAAATAGAATCATAATGTCTTTGCCTAATGTGTATCTATATTCTATGCTTTTCCAGTCTTTTATGATCCGTCTATATAAATAAAAATGTAAATGTTCATTAGTTCAAAGTCGTTAATCTCTGAAAGTTTTTTACTGATTGCTTCAAAATTTTGGCACAATGCTACATTGGAATACACATGTTTATTCTTAAAGACATGTAATATATAAATAAATGTGTAATATGTAAAGGGGTTACCAAAAATATGAAAACGTACATGACAAATTTACTTTGTTATTAGCTAACAGGCCAGGTGAATTTATGGCTTGTGATTAGAATACTATTAGAAAATCTGAATGTGCAATAATAAACAATAAACAAAACAAGGTTCATAGTCAGAGAGGGTGAGGAGGAGATAGGTAGAGGTGTGGGAGTAAATGGACATAGAAAGCAGAAAGAAGGAGATGGACAGAGAGATGGGACAGGAGGAGATGGAGAGAGGGGGAGGAGGTGATTGGCAAAGAGAAAGAGGGAGGAGGAACAGGACAGAAAAAGGGGGCAGAAGGAGATTAGAACATGTATACAGTCTCCATGCATACTAGGAACGTACCTTCCCTCTCGTTTCCATTTAACCACACTAAGCCAGAGCAACACACAGCCAGGAAGAGCTACTCTAAAATATATCGTCTTTGAATTTTAACTCTGCACTCCTTTAAATAAGAATTGTGCACAAAGTCACAGTCACTCAACATCTAGCAGCCATCAGGTACAGATACCATTGTATAAAAGACCATAGCATGCAACATTTATCATGTAATGTTTTGTGTCAGTCAGCAATTTTTTGATGACATGCTAAGTAATCAACAAATTACATAAATTGTCATTTTTGTGGAACTATTATCATGTGTTGATAAAATGTTATTTCCACTTGTATGCGAGTTTATTGGTCTGCAAGGTGAATCATATGAAAATTGTTATACGGCTGACCATCATCATGACAGCCAATGGTAATATACATATAGTGTTCCAAAACTAAAAATTCAGTTTCGTGAAACACATGATATAGAGAACACATATCTATACATGTGAGGCATTAGAAATCATTAAAGATCAATGTGGCCACTGTCCATGTCAACACACATACCACCTTTCCACAGTGGAACACATTCTGTACTTGATCAGGAGTGATGCTGTAAACTGCCTCCACAGTCCGGTAACACAGCTAATGCAGGGCACTGATTTTAACGCTGTACATAAGGCCCAAAAGACACAAGCCTCCACTTGGGGCTTCAAGCTGAGAGGAGTGCCACAGGTGACGAAGTGCAAGTTTTGTGTGAAGGTGGTATCACAATTGTAGCAAAAACTGTCACAGGTGAAATTGTGTGAGGGAGGAGGGAGATGGGGGAGAAAATGATAAGTTGCTTGGGTGGAGAAATGTTCTCAAACCGGCTGTGCCTTTATGCAAGGGACTTGATGTAAGCACATGCAAAGAAGTCTAAGGGTTGTGGTCAGGTGACATTGCAGCCCATGTACATGATGATTCTACTGATCCATCATCCAGGAAACACAAGCTCGAGGAAATCTGAAGCAGTGAATGCAAAATGAGTACGCAATGGAATTCAGAATACACCACCCCATTTGCCGTTCCAGGGAAAGCTGAAGCATATCAAGGTAACTGGTACATGTTATTGTATTCTCTAGTAAAGACTGGATGATAAATCTTAGTCTTGGTAATCCCTAGCCATGTGCTCAGTTTAGAGTTGTTTGTCTCCAGTTCTAGCACTCATGAAGGTTTTTCCAGCCCCAATCTGGCACTTGTGACAATTCACAAACCATTTGTGTAAAATGTGGTCTGTCTGATTGGAGATTATGTGACAGGTTTTCATTTTCCATGGCCTCCAAAAGGTCAGCACACATTTCTATATTGGTATCATAATCTTTCTCCTCAGGATGGTGCATTACCTGGATGCAGTATGCCAGACAGTGGGTTGTGAACTCTTCAACTCATAGTTCATCTAAAAAATAGAATTGTGTGGGCTCCTTTCAGTGGCCTCCTCAATGCTCTGGACTGTGTTGTCAGATGATGATTGGTGTCCAGGACTTTCTTTGTTAAGCACATTTCCCCTGTGTCTGTATTTGTTGACAAGAAGGCTGATATTGATCCTTATTGGTGGCTCTTTTCTGATATGTTTGATGTACAGCACACAGACCTCCGTGAATATTTTACCACCAAATTTCTTCTAGAGAGAGTACCTCAAAAATCTGTGAAAAGAGAATTTATTACATTAATGCTTTAATGAAAATGAATTGTTACTTTTGGGGCATTCTGTATATCATTCCCCCTCATCAAAATTTGCACAGTGCCACATGTGCATAGGTCACGACTGCCTGACAACCCTCTATTCATGAAACTTCCTGGCAGATTAAAACTGTGTGCCCCACCGAGACTCGAACTCGGGACCTTTGCCTTTCGCGGGCAAGTGCTCTACCAACTGAGCTACCGAAGCACGACTCACGCCCGGTACTCACAGCTTTACTTCTGCCAGTACCTCGTCTCCTACCTTCCAAACTTTACAGAAGCTCTCCTGCGAACCAGGAGAGCTTCTGTAAAGTTTGGAAGGTAGGAGACGAGGTACTGGCAGAAGTAAAGCTGTGAGTACCGGGCGTGAGTCGTGCTTCGGTAGCTCAGTTGGTAGAGCACTTGCCCGCGAAAGGCAAAGGTCCTGAGTTCGAGTCTCGGTCGGGCACACAGTTTTAATCTGCCAGGAAGTTTCATATCAGCGCACACTCCGCTGCAGAGTGAAAATCTCATTCTGAACCCTCTATTCAGTTTATATACATCCATCTTCGGATGGGTACTGGAACAGCAGCTGTTATGTTATGTGAAAATGATAATACCGACAGCTGTATGTGTTAGTTTTTATTTTATTTACAACTGATTCTGGCGGTACATTTCACTACCCTCAGGTCCCGTGATAATGTTAGTGATTGTATTTTGAATGAGAAAATAATGTTATCCTTCTAGTAAATCCCAGAATCTGAGGTGTGCAGGCACATACATAAGTGTGATGTTGCAAGCATGTCATGTGGTGGATTGGGAGATTTAAAATTTAGTCATCAAAGTAATAAAGTTAATAGTTAGTAGATATGGCATTAAGCATAAAATTGTCTTTGTTTTGATAACTAAAGAAATCCCTAGGTCCTCATACTTTGTCAAGTTAAAAGCTGCCATCACAGTTTATAATATCTTCTATCAAATATGTTTCAATTGATTCCCTAATAATTGAATCCCAGATTAATTAGCATGGTAAAATAATCCACAGAATATCTGAAGAAGATAAAATTGTAGCTACGAGCTGACTTACTGGGCTGCAAAAGATGAGAGTGGCAATCTTGTTCCATTCACCTTTCAAGTACTGTGTGTGTGGTCTGACCAATTCACAGGTTTCCACTTTCGCATAATGTTCTGTAGACTTCAGCTATCTGCAGTTGCACATTGTCCTTTTCTGAGCTGAGAACAACACAGTTCTTTGTAGGTAGGTGTAAGGTTAATTTAACATAATGTTTCTCTAGGATTCCACCAAATGTAGGGGAAATATTGGCCACACTTGGAAGGAACACCTTAAACCTGAACAACTTTTCTTCTTTATCTTGAGTGGTCACATTTAATCCTAAGGAAATCTGTGCTAGTCTTACCTGAAGAATATCAATTGTTTTTGAATACAAGTTGTTGGTATTCCACCTTATTTGCAAGGCTGTCTCTATCAGACATGTACCTGCTGCACCAGCATTTGTAGGATGCCCATGGTCTGAGAACAATGGTGGCAGTGAAGATGACTGTGAACATAGTTTTGAATATGTGGACTTAATCTTAGACTGAATCCCATGATGGTCCATCAATCTTCTGACTGACCAAGAGATCTAGGAACAATAGAGAGCCACCTTTACCCATTTCCTTCATAAATTGGATATTCTTGTGGATAGAATTTAGAGGATGTAAAAATCATGACAGCTCTTCTTTATTTTGGGGCTGCACTACAAAAGTATCCTTTACATATTGCCCCAAGACTAATGGTTGAAGTTACAGTGGTTTAAGTTCCCTCTCCTCAAAGCCTTCCACAGAAATTTTGCCACCATAGGGGAGAAGGGACTACCCCGGCATCATCATCAATCCATTCAAAGTATTCGTTGTTGTTAAAAAGTGTGTTGAGAAAAGGATTCATGGAATGACAATGTTATATACACCAACTTTTGATATAAATATTGTGATGTAAAATAATTTGCCTGAAAATGGCGGCCTGCTTGTCAGTCGAAATATCATTGCAAGATGATGTCATCTGGCTGCTATTTTGAAATCTTACAGTATGAGAATAGAGGAATTTATAAAATCAGTCTGCTGCGGCAAATTGTTGTCATTTAGAAAATTTATATTGGCTGATCTTGTAATGTACCACATGTACTGATTGATCATTTGATACAATTAGGCGGACATCTAGTAAGGTTGCTAGGTGCTGCCTGTGCCAGCTCACATAGATAAGTTACAGTGGCAGATTCAAGAACTACCACAAAGCATCTTGGCTTCACTGGTCTCAGCTTGATGATGTGTATTACATGTTCCCTGGTGGACTTAAATGAAATGGCCCTGCAATACTTGACTATTTCTGCACATTGGTTTGGATTTAGCTATCCGTGGCTGTTGATATCTGCCTAGCACATGGACGTGGCTATTGTTCTAATGATGTATGGTCTCCATTTTCCATTCGATTGCATGTAGCGTGCACTGAAGTGTGTGTGTGCGCGCGCGTTTTTATGTGTGCGCATTGAGAGAGTTTCATATTAGAGTGCTACCCAGCCAGAAGAAGTTGCAATGTTCTTCAGCACTAACATTTGAGTTATTCGGCAACTCTCCCAGTAATTTTCTTGCCGAGAGGTATCCATCTCTATAGGTCTTTGTTTTTCTTTGCTTCAGGTAGAATTGGGATCTATTATATTCTGTGCTTTGTTTGTACTTAGTATTCAGTAAAACCTGTGCTGTTGAAAAAGCAGACATACAACAGCTGAGGATCCACAAGTACCAATACTGATATAGTGAAGCTGTTGCCAGCTAGCTAAGTGAACCTTTCATGGGGACACACATTCTAGTTTGCATATTTTTAACTTCATTTGTGAAGTAGACCTCTGTGTTCTTGATGCCAAGATTTCATTCATTATTTCAGAGCATTAGTGAGCCTTGATGTTTACTGTGAAGCCTTATACATTTTGCAAGAAGCCTCTAACACTAATATGATTTCTGAATATACCATAACATTTGACTTAACGTTGAATTGCCTGTGTGCCTGAATGTGCAGAATGTTCACATTGGCTGTTGTTTGGTTAGATAGCATTGTAATGTTTTCAGTTTTATAATGATAATAGTTGTCAAGCAATAGTCTGTGTTTAATAGTTCTAACAGATTATACAGAGTGCCCTCACAACCCCCAGAGCTCTGTCTCCAGAAAAAGCAGCAGATGTGACACATTAAAAGACTCCTAAATTGTTATATGAGACAAGTCAGATTGTGGTAACACCAAATAAAAGAAATTTCAAGACTATTACTTTTTACTTTTGACCTTCATACATAACCACAAAAAACATTAAAGGGCTGTTCAAATGTGTAATGAACACTAATGGCTCAAACATACTTCTCAAGCAACCAAACTCAACCATTCCTGCAAAAGAGAGTACCTTGTTTTCGTGGTTGTATCCCTACCTAATACAAGATGGTATGAGCTATGATTGGTATGTAGACAGGAAGAAAAGTTCAAAAAGACCCTGAGATATCTCCTTCAAAAGGTACACTCATATCTGGATAAGGCATGTTCAATTTGTCTTAACAAGAGACTCGGGGTAATTTTAAAAGGTGGTACTTGATAAACCCTGAGGAACCAATATGATCACAGTGGGTTAAAATTGTGGTTTTGTTTGAAACTTAACTTCAATAATTATTGATACTGTAACTGTCAAGTGATAATCAATGCCACTAGGATACATCACTCAGATTTTTTAAATTATTTTATTGATTTATGCCAAGTGCTATGTGTTCTCATATTAACCACTATCATCAAAACTTTATTACAACAACTGAATTCTCTTAGTAACAGCATATAAATTATAGTTTTAATTTGAATGATGCCTGATCTGACTCTGGAAAATAATAAGTTTTAATGTGCCAGTAGCTCCAGAGCATTATCTTTGCTTAGGAGATGCTACAGCATAAGTGTTGTACAAGTAGGAACAATGTTTATTATTTCACTTCCAAGTATATATAACTTTTTAATCAAATCACATCTTATTGATCTTAATTACTGATGTCACTTGACCATACAGAAAATAAATGGTTACAAATACAACTTTCTCATCTGAGCTTACGTTACTTTTCTTTAATTGATCCATTGTTCATATTATTATTCAAAATTAATACACTTGTTGTCACGGTGTTGAGTTGAAGCACACCACCTTAAAATTCACTAATTCTCTAGACACTTCCAACTTAACCATGTAACCTAACAAGAATAAAACAAAAATCAGAGCAAATCCTAAATGTCCCTCCTTCCACTACATCACCCCATTGTAAGACGCAAGACTAGACCCCTCATATATCACTGTGCGTCATGTATTGGCTCAGGCTAAACTGAGACAAATAATCTCACATGGTCATGACAACTACAAAGGAGCAATGCTTTAGATCTTTACCTTAGTTTTTACAATGGTGGCTATCAATTTTAGTGGCCAGCTCAAATTTTATTTTTTCTGTTTCACTGTCACATGATAACATTCGCATCCAGCAGTATCTGTGGTCAGGATGAGTCTGTGGTCTGATTTTTTTTTAAATTACTTTTTCTTTATTTTCTTGATATTTTTGTGATTTTGTAATTGGCCACTGTGAGGCCTCAAACTGCAATAAATGTGTTAATTATGGAAATGTAAACTTCTGGAACTCATTTTTTTTTGGATCCATTTCTTACTTTCATCACTGAAGTTCAAGTAAGTCTTTATGACAGAAGCTGTGCCAGTAACATTTAAAAGATATACTTTTTATCTCTCACCAACCACAGCCAAGGGAGAACTATTACAATTCAATGTGAATCAAATAACAGTCAAGTCATTTGTAACTGATGTCAGTTTCAGATGTTAATAGCAAAAAATGAAACCCTGTTTGTAGTTTCTTAATATACAGGGTGTCCCATTTATCTTGACCACCCTAAATAACTGTTTGTCCAAATGCAAATTACAAAATGTTTCAAGCAAATGTTCTTTAGCCGTCAGGGGGACGTCAGTCAACAAGATTTCTTTCCTTGAAGCTTTGTTTTTTACAAAGAAATGAACAGCGGTATGACTTTTTAAATGGCACTCTGTATTTTTTATTTGGTAATTCACTTCATCTCATAAAGACCTATTCAAAAATGTATCACAGTATACGATTCACTGAAAAACAATGTTCTTAATTACATAACACAACACTGACTTTGAGACTGGGATCACAAACTCATCCACTTGCTGGAGTTGTCAGAAAAAAAAGAAAATCAAGTAAAAAAAAAAAAAATAAATAAATAAATAAACTGGCTTTGACTCTCCTGTACAATCGGTACACTGGTGCACTTGTTAAATGAAAGAATTATCTACTGCTTCCAGTGTTGCCCTCTGAAGAGAATTACAACCAAGTATGATACGTTCGTGTATATCCTCTGGAATTGTTGGAATATTGTGAGAGACACTGTCTTTAATGCATCCCCAAAGAAAAAACTCCAGAGGATTTAAATCAGGAGACCTAGCAGGCGAAGTAACTGTTCCGCCTTGACCAGTCCATCTGGCAGGATACCTTCGTTTCAGTAAATGACATGCATGCAAGGCATTATGCGCTGGACATCCATCATGTTGGTACCAAATAAGCATCCTGGTTGTTAGCGGCACTTCATCCAGAAGAGGAGGAAGAATTCGTCAGAGGAAGCTGGCATATGCTGTGCTGTTTAGACTACAATTTATGGAATAAGGGCCAATAATTGTAGTACCAAGCATCCCACACCAGACGTTAACTCTCCACTGAGGCTGATGTTCCACCTGTGTAAGCCATTGTGGGTTGTCGCTGGACCAATAATGCATGTTCCTTGTATTTACCTGTCCTCTGTTTGAGAAGGAACATCGATTGCTAAATAGAACATTGGAGAAGAAGTTCGGGTTGGTGAGGATTTGCTGCTGTGCCCACTGACAGAACTGTTCATGATTCTGGAAATCATTCCAATGCAATTCTTGAAGTAGGTGTACATGGTAAGGATGGAACCGGTGAAGTGTAGGAATAAGATGTGCACTGGTTTTAGGAATGCCAATCTCGTGTTCAAGCTGTCGTGTGCTCACATGTGGATTCATAGCAATGGAAGCGAGATCAGTAACTTCGGCAGCTTTGTATGTGCGAGTGCTATGATGATTGCATTGTCATGTGTTGAAACTTCTTGTTTCCTGAAGCATCGCAACAAGATGAGAAAACATCCATCAGGAAGGTGGGTTCTTGTCAGGATATCACTCTCTGTACAGTTCCGCCGTCTGCTTAGCATTTCACTTACCTTCAACAACAACAATAAAAGAAACGTTATGTCGATGCAATTTGTAGGACGAACAGCCTTCACTGTATGCCTACTCTACACAACAGTATTTAAAAGGACTAAACAACTGTAGTAAATGTACCCATACATAAGAAAACAGTATTGCAATTACTGTTCTGCTGACTACATTCCCCACAGGTAAGTAGCATTTCTACCTTCTCTTCATTGGTGTACACTCTACTCACACAACTCTTCAACTGACAATGGTTGAGGGAATGATGGGTGTGCATTCTACTTATGTTTACATTTGTCCTCTGTCAACGTCAGCATGCGGATGTGTTCCGTTACCCCGAGTACCTGCACTAAGCGCTGGGAACGTCAACGTCAATGGTGTGTTATGTAATTAATAACATCGTGTTTCAGTGAATGGTACACTGTTATTCATTTTTGAATAGATCTTTAGGAGAGGAAATTAATTACTGAATAAAAAATGCAGGGTGCCATTTAAAAAAGTCATACCGCTGTTCATATCTTTGTAAAAAAACAAAGCTACAATGATGGCAGTCATGCTGATTGATGTCCCCCTGTTGGCTAAAGAACATTTGCTTGAAACATTTTGTAATCTGCATCTGGACAAACAGTTATTTAGGGTGGTCAAGATAAATGGGACACCCTGTATACACAGGTTAAATTTAAAATGTAATCAACACACTGATCAACTGACCACAGTCTCTTTTTATAAATCACTTAAGCATGAGGCAAGATAAGTTATTAGGAAGTTGTAGAATTATTCTCCTGTCAGAACATAAACCACTACCTTCAAAAATGTATTACATTACATCTAACATACTTGACTGTGTTATCACACTGGAGAAGATGAGCAAGTATCATTGGGCTGTGAAACAGCTTGCTTCATTCAAACACATTTTGCAAATAGCAGATGCATAGTAAAAGGTAAATTATGTCTTACTAGATTTACGAAATATATAGCACATCATCAACTACTAAAGAAATGATCATATGGAATATCTTCAGGTACCTGATTGCCTTGATATATATTTGACTAATAGAGTCCAGTATGTTATATTGGCCGACAAGTGTTCGCAGTACATGTAAATGATTTATCAGATAGGATGGATAGCACAGTGATATTATTTGTTGTTGATGCTTTTGTCATTGTTAGGCAAACATAAGGAAATCCAAAAGACTTTTACAAAGTTACCACATTTTTTAATTAACAGTAGCTCTCTTTAGACATGGATACATACAAGCTACTGCTTAAAACAAAGAGAAAGAAGCAACAATACCCAATAAAGATTAATGTGTCCACCGTGAGCATGTCTTCTTGTATAAGTACTTAGGATTAATACTATGAAATGATAAGGTGTAGGGTGGTTATGTGAAATCAGTGTTAGGGAAGACAAGTGGGACTGTTAGACTAGGTGGAAGGGCACTGAGAAAACACAGAGTATATGATGATGAACTCACATACAAGATACAAGTGTGACCAATTCTAGAGGGTTGTTCCAGCATTTGTAGACCTTACCAAAAAGACACGAGAAAAGATACTGAACAGTTCTGATGTGCTGCTAGCATTGTAACACGACAGTGTAGTGAAGTGTAACACAAATGTTCGGGGAACTTACTGCATCTTCAGAAGAAGAAAGACAATGTAGTTCTTGTGGAAGATTCTAGTGAAGGAATATTATGCAGCTATCTTGCTGCCAAGATTGTGTATCTAACATGTGGCTTAACTCAGTACACAAATGGAATTGGATAAAGAATTGCTTTTATTAGTGCAATGTACTCTGCATTGTGCATAGTTCAGTAGCTCACAGAATGTTTAATGTATGTATATGTAGTTGTGAAGTCTGATTAACATCACTTTTACTTTCATCTCAGTGACTGAAAAAAGGTTCTCCACAGTGACTGTATCAACTGGAACTGATGATTCTCCATTTTCATTACCTTATTACGCCACACACACATGAACTTCCCGCCCAACAGTGAGGCAATAGTATCTAGTGTAATGCCAATTTGCTCCAAGGCTAACATGTGTCTCCTTCGCTGCCATAACTGCTGCATAATGTCCCACTATGCCAACATGATGTAGCGTTCAGCTAATTAACACCCTCTTTCCTTGAATATGGAAGTTTTAGGAGGCATCTTGGATATTCTGTAATGTCCTTTCTGATAGTTATATTTCCTGTGTTGGTTGTAGGTCATTAACAAATGGACCACATCTAGTATTCATCAATGATTTCATCCAAATTTATGGTGTATGCAGGACTAGGCAAGAAATGACATGGTGCCACACTGTTGACTGTTAACAAAGGTACAAGCATATAGGATATGTAAGTGACTTAAAAAATTAGTAAGTAATAGAAAAAAGTACGTTGTCCTTGACGGCAAGTGTTCATCAGAAGAAGGCTATTGTCAGGAGTGCCTCAGGGAAGTGTAAAAGGACAGCTGTTATTTTCTATATACATAAATGATTTGGTGGACAGGGTAAGTGGCAATCTTTGGCTGTTTGCTGATGATGCCATAGTGTACGGGAAGGTGTTGTCGTTGAGTGACTATAGGAGAATATAAGATATCTCGACAGAATTTGTAATTGATAAGATGAATGGCAATAGCACTAAATGTAGAAAAATGTTAGTCAATGCAGATGAGTAGGAAAAACAAATTCATAATGTCAGAATACAACATTAATAATGTGCTGCTTGACACAGTCATGTCGATTAAATATCTAGGTATAACATTGCAAAGCAATATTAAATAGAATGAGCATGTAAGGATTGTAGTGTGGAAGGCAAATGGTTGACTTTTGGTTTATTGGTAAAATTTTAAGAAAGTATGGTTCATATGTAAAGGAGACCACATATAAGACACTAGTGCAACCCATTGTTGAGTACCGTTTAAGTATTTGGTATCCATATCAGTTTGCGTTAAAGGAAGACGTCAAAACAATTCAGAGGCAGATTACTAGATTTGTTGCTGGTGGGTTCGAACATCGTGGAAGTATTACGGAGAAACTTTGATAACTCAAATGGGAATCGTTGGAGAGAAGGCAATGTTCTCTTCTACAAGAACTACTCAGAAAAAATTAGAGAACCAGCATTTGAGGCTGATTGCAGAATGATTCTGCTGTTACTCATGTACATTTTGCACAAAGACTGCAAAGATAAGACTAGGCAGATTAGGGTTTCTACAGATGTGTATAGATGGTCATTTACCCCTTGCTCTATTTGCAAGTGGAACAGGAAAGGAAATGACTAGAAATGGTACAGGTTACCCTCTGCCATGCACCAACCGATGCCTTATGAAGTGTGTATGTAGGTTTGGGTGTAGAAATGAAAGTGACTGAAGTAGGTTGGCTAAGTATTTTTGCATTTTTAGGTTAGTGTAGGTTCCAGGCATAGCAGAAAGAGGCAGAATGGTAATCTGAGGTCATATTGTCAAGTCCCGATGCAGAAACTTCTTTTATCATGTTAACTTACACAGCATATACACTGAAGTAATGTTCAGTATATTGTACTTATGAATGATTTCATAAAAGAGTGAAAAGCAGTGGAAAAGGAAAATTTGGGATTGCAAATGAATTTCCAAGGAAGTACTATACTTCCAGCATTCGCGAGGACTGTGCAAATAATGTTCCAGAAAGGATTGTATTTAAAGTGTACAGAACTTTTAATTCAGTTGTTTTCTATGTGAGCTTCTAGAACCCCCACCAGCTAATGCAATCCTATGATGTTTGTTTTTATTATTGGGTAAAGAATTTGATCAAAAGGAGTCATAACTGCTCATACCTCATTGAGAGATAAAAAGAATCCCATCGTGAGAAGACTGAATCAAAACACGTTCCATTATACATCACCAGCTATCCCCACCAGTATTTGGTGAAATTATGTATTACTTGTGGTGTGCTGCCAAACCATGCAATGAGAGAGAACCTTTTGTGAATGGAAACCAAGTTTGTTTTTCTATAGAAACGTTAAAGTAATCTTACAGTTGTAAAAATGTGACATTAATAATGAATGTAAGATCGCAAGAAGATTACTACTTTCCCTGTTCTTACAATGAATGTCAGCCCAACTGGTGTAAATCATCAACTGTACAATAATAAAAGTATCAAATTTTACATACAAAGTTCTTGTGTTTGCCTTATGACTCCTCCTTAGAAATTCATTTACAATCCCAAACTTTCCTTTGCTTTTATTTTTCATGCCTTTTATGAAAATATTAATAAATGCAACATACTGAGCATTAATTTCAGTTTTTTGCAGGGCAGGTAAGTAACATATAAATTGAAAATAAAAATGTTTACACATAGGAAGTCAACCTGACAACCTCTGGATTACAGTTTTGCAGCCTTTTAAGTGCACCAATTGATGCCTGAAAACTGTACTAACATAAATGGCTCATATCTTGGCTGACCCCTGCCAAAGATTGACCCCTTACAAAATGCTATTTTTCCAGAAGGCTTGACTCTCTGAAGCTCCTACTTCTGTCACTTTCACTTCTGGGTAAATCCTGCATATACCATAAATTTGGATGAAATCAATGATGGCAAGTAGGCGCAGTGCCATTGTAAGAGAATTGGAGGATATAAGGGACTTGGACATTCAATAACTTCTAAACTGCTCCAGAGCTACTATTGATGGCATGTAACTATACATAACATACACTGCACATATCTAGTACAAGAACTGTACCATCTTTCCTTGTTTAGTTTTCCCCCTTTCAGTTCCAGTAAGACATAAAAAATTTACAATTTAATTTGACAAAAAGAGATAAAAAACTTTACACCAGTCTGTGCAAGCTATTTTACCAGTCTGTTGATTGATTTCGATAGTTGATGATTACTGAAGGAAGACTAGAGAGTAGGTTCTATATAGAAAAAATGGCACAGATATATAGCTCTTGATTGTGATCCTCAACGTAAGCTGTAAACAGTGACTGCAAGTGAACTAACACTGAAATGAAATGTCCTGTGGCAAGGGCCTCCAAGTGGGTATACCCAATTGCCTGGTGCAAGCCTTTTGAGGTGTCACCACTTAGGCGACTTGTGCATCAATGAGGATGAAATGATGATGACGAAGACAACACAGACACCCCATCCCAGAGTGAAGAAAATCTCCAACCCAGCCGGGAACTGAACCTGGGCCCCCGGAATGACAAGCCAGTGTGCTGTCTATTCAGCTACAGTGGTGGACAACTAACACTTAAGATACACTTGAGACTTGTTATTCAGTTGGAGTAATTGGTCAAGTTGAAAATTTGTGCTAGTAGACACATGTTTTCATCTGATTCCCGATGTTTCCTTCCCCCCCTCTCCTGTGTTCCTGCCAGTGTCACCCCCACCACACCTCCCCCCTCCTGTTAGTGAGATCATAAAGCTTTGTGAAAAACAAAACACAGTATCCCATCTAGAGCAAAAAAACTGCAAACTGAGTAAAGTAATAATGTAAGTGAATGCTGAACATGATCAACCATATACTTTCTGTTTCATAACATTTAGAAGATTCATGATTTTATGTTGTGGTTGTCCCTTTGATTATTAAACTTGATGTGTAAAATTACACTGAACAACTGTGGCAGCACTACAGTGCAACAAATTAGTACTGATACATTTAACTGAACATACACTAATGAAGTGAATGTGCCTGTCTGCAGCTTGACGTGTATTCTTTACGGTAAGTAGCAATCTGTCTTTTCCTAAGTTGTTAAAAGTATAGTAAATTAGAATGTCAGTTGTGTTTGTTGCAGGATTCTGGTGTGAGCCGTTTACGAGATATCATTTGGAAAAACTTACACACCAACACTTGTTTCTGCCATTCAACCTGCATAGTCGCTAGGTATGTTGTTGCCATGCCTGATTACAGTGTGCTTGTGTGTTCCTTGAGTGCACTGCAACTTGCTAGTCAGTTAGTGTGTGACAGTCCAAGGAGTAGGTTATGATAAGACAATGGGATATACGAGTATCAGTGCAGAAAAAGCCAGCATGATCATGGCATATGGAGAGTGTAGGAAGAATGCAGTTTGTGCTTGTACAATGTATGCAGCAAGATAGCCCAATGGACATAACTATCTCAGAAATTATATATCATCCTCTTCAACCAGTTACATGGAAGTGGGAGTGTAATACCTAGAAAATGTGACAGAAGGAAACAAGTGGCAACAGAAGAGGAAGAAATTAATGGTTTTGCTACTCTTGCAGTTGATCTGCACGATAATTTCCACGCCATTGCACAAGGAACTGGCATGAGTCAGATGAGTGTCCTATGCATTCTCCACCGACACAGTTTCCATCCTTAACACATCTCTCCCACCAAGAGCCACATGGAAATGGTTATGAGACTTGCATTACCTTCTGTACGTGGGAATTCAGACAGGATACTCCAGATGTATTATATATCTTATTCAGTGATGAAGCTACATTTACCAATCATAGTCAGGTCAACTGCCGAAACATGCCCTTTTGGTATGTGACAATCCTCACTGGTGTCAGCATGTGTAACACCAGCGTTCGTGGAGTGTAAACACGAAGTATGGGATTGTGAACTGTCAGCTCATAGGCCCATTTTTCATAGGCAGAAATCTGAATGTACACAAATATTGTAGCCTCTTAACTGACCATCTTCCACAGATGCTAGATGTTCCCCTGCAGACTAGGTGGAACATGTGATACCAGCGTGATGGCTGTGCAGCTCGTAGTGCACGAAGACTACAGCATGTCTTTACGAATTGTTTCTGAATCATTGGACTGTACGCAGAGGACCTGTATCTTGGCTGACCCATTCCCTGGATCTGACACTTGTAGACTTTTTCCTGTAAGGAACACAGGCTGTCTATGAGGACATACCAACTACACCTGATCATATACAATGAATATAATAGAGGGAAACATTCCACGTGGGAAAAATATATCTAAAAACACAGATGATGTGACTTACTGAACGAAAGTGCTCGCAGGTCGATAGACACACAAACAAACACAAACATACACATGAAATTCAAGCTTTCGCAACAAACTGTTGCCTCATCAGGAAAGAGGGAAGGAGAGCTTGTGTCTGTGTATGTGCGGATGGATATGTGTGTGTGTGCGAGTGTATACACCTTTTTCCCCCTAAGGTAAGTATTTCCGCTCCCAGAATTGGAATGACTCCTTACCCTCTCCCTTAAAACCTACATCTTTTAGTCTTTCGCTCTCCTTCCCTCTTTCCTGATGAGGCAACAGTTTGTTGCGAAAGCTTGAATTTCATGTGTATGTTTGTGTTTGTTTGTGTGTCTATCTACCTGCCAGCACTTTCGTTCGGTAAGTCACATCATCTGTGTTTTTAGATATATGATCATATACAATAACGCATTACTGCAACCTGCTCGGATATCTCCACTGAAATGCTAGCATGTATGCAGCAGTCATTCCATACCAGACTGGCAACATGCTTGACTGTTGCCAGTGGACATTTTGAACCCGTGATAGTCAGTTGTCTTATTACTGGTCAGAATCCACATAACTAGTGTATGCACTTGCGTTGTTCTTTAGTTTGTGCTACCACAGGTATTGTACAAGTGTTGGTGTGGGAACATTTCAAAATACAATACCTCTATTGACAACATCAGAGTTCTATTACACTTCCTCTCAGATCACATTTTTCTGTGAAACACCTGCTGTCCAATACAACATACTGGGCTCTGTTGGTTAGATATTCACCAAACTAGTCATATTCCGTACTCAGCGGATGGACAAAAATATGAAAACACCATGAGAAATGCATGCTTGAATATAATTTCAGATGCTAGCCAAGCCTGCAGGTTGTGTTGTTGTATTTGTCACATGGACGGCACCCATACAATGCCCTTGATATGTTGCAAGTGTCACTTGTGGTCAGAACACTGTGCTGCATATTTGTGACAGCATTACATCGGAGCTAAGTGAATTCGTACATTGCCAAATTCCTGATGCCCAAATTGTGCTCGGGTGCTCTGTCACTGAGGTAGCCGAAGTGTGTGGGGTTGGAAGATCTACACCGCATGCAAGGAAAGCAGTAAACGATCATCTGCATCTACATCTACATCTACATTTATACTCCGCAAGCCACCCAACGGTGTGTGGCGGAGGGCACTTTATGTGCCACTGTCATTACCTCCCTTTCCTATTCCAGTCGCATATGGTTCGCGGGAAGAACGACTGTCTGAAAGCCTCCGTGCGCGCTCTAATCTCTCTAATTTTACATTTGTGATCTCCTCGGGAGGTGTAAGTAGGGGGAAGCAATATATTCGATACCTCATCCAGAAACGCACCCTCTCGAAACCTGGCGAGCAAGCTACACCGTGATGCAGAGCGCCTCTCTTGCAGAGTCTACCACTTGAGTTTATTAAACATCTCCGTAACGCTATCACGGTTACCAAATAACCCTGTGACGAAACGCGCCGCTCTTCTTTGGATCTTCTCTATCTCCTCCGTCAGACCGATCTGGTACGGATCCCACACTGATCAGCAATACTCAAGTATAGGTCGAACGAGTGTTTTGTAAGCCACCTCCTTTGTTGATGGACTACATTTTCTAAGCACTCTCCCAATGAATCTCAACCTGGTACCCGCCTTACCAACAATTAATTTTATATGATCATTCCACTTCAAATCGTTCCGCACGCATACTCCCAGATATTTTACAGAAGTACCTGCTGCCAGTGTTTGTTCCGCTATCATATAATCATACAATAAAGGATCCTTCTTTCTATGTATTCGCAATACATTACATTTGTCTATGTTAAGGGTCAGTTGCGACTCCCTGCACCAAGTGCCTATCCACTGCAGATCTTCCTGCATTTCGCTACAATTTTCTAATGCTGCAACTTCTCTGTATACTACAGCATCATCCACGAAAAGCTGCATGGAACTTCCATGTCCATCTGCTAAGTCACAGCACAGACGAAAAAGTGTTGCGTGTTCATGGCAGACAGTGACTGTAGAGGGTTGTGACCAAAATAATAAGATGACAGCAGCAAAAGTCACTGCACAACTGAATATCGCACTTGCGAACACAGTCAGTGCCAAATCAACAGAATGGTGCTACATAAGCAGTAACTTGCGGGGCGAATTGTAATTCCAAAACCACTCGTCACTGATGTAAACACCTGTAACAGGAAAATGTGCTGCTGAAGCCACAAAACGTGGACTATGGAGCAGTGGAAGAATGTGATTCAGTCCGATGAGTGTTGTTTTGCAATGTTTCTGGCTTCTGGCTGAGGTAACGTACCAAGAGCTAAATGTGTTGGGGAGTTTGGTATGATTTGGGCAGCCATACCATGGTATTCCGTGAGCTCCATGGTTACTCTGCAAAGTCGCATTGCTGCCAAGAATTACATGACCATTTTGACTGAACAGGTCCATGCCATGGTACAACATTTGTTTCTCAATGTGGATGATGTTTCCAAGACGACAGGACCCCTGGGCACATAGCTTTCATCGTTCAGGACTGGTTTCGAGAGCACAAGGGTGGATTATCACATCTTCCCTGGCCACCATTGTCACCAGACCTCGATATTATTGGACCTCTGGCGTCACTTTGGAGAGAACAGTGTGTAATCCATATCCATGTCCATCATCGTTACGCGGACTTGTTATTATTTTGCAGAAAGAATGTAATAAGATTCCCTTGAAAATCACGCATAAACTGTATTTATACTTTTCTAGTAGAAACCGTTAGCTGTTATAAATGTTATCATTTTTTACTTCCTAATTTTATACTTGGTAATGTGTTCATGTTTTCGTTGTTTCCATATATTTGTCTGCCCTGTACCCTCCTGTGTAGGGAGAAATGATCATCATAATAAAATAAGAGAAATCAGAGCTCGAATGGAAAGATATAGGTTTCCCTTTTTCCCATGCGCCATTTGAGAGTGGACTGGTAGAGAAGTAGTATGAAAATGGTTCAATGAACCCTCTGCCACTTAAATGTGAATTGCAGAGTAGACTTGTGAAGATTTTTCCATGTTTCTCACTGTTGTGGTGTGAGATTTTTGGGGACCATTTTTGCACAAATCATTCTCATACCAGATCTTCAGTTATTAGTAGACGAACCGTTTCTCGATTGCTATTCAGTTCTTCTGTAATCATTTTCATGGATAATCTTTGATCAGATCATACGAGTTCATGCACCCTGGCCAAGTTGACATCCATCCATGAGGTTGATGGTCATCCACTGTG
This sequence comes from Schistocerca serialis cubense, assembly GCF_023864345.2. Classification (NCBI taxonomy): domain Eukaryota; kingdom Metazoa; phylum Arthropoda; class Insecta; order Orthoptera; family Acrididae; genus Schistocerca; species Schistocerca serialis. The sequence goes on from NC_064644.1 coordinate 324,380,079, forward strand.
GTCTTCATTTTCAACATTTGTTCTGCCTTCACTAAACATTTTATGCCAATGAAAAACTTGAGCTCTTGACATAACCTCCTCTCCAAAAGCCTTCTGAAGCTTACTGTAAGTTGTCGTGGTGTTTTCACCCAATTTAACACAAAAAGAAATGGCATACCATTGCACAATATTATGTGGTTCTATTTCCCTGATGAGAGACACAAACACGTGTTAACTTATTACGGCACAACTCAATGACTGAGCAGTTGCATCGATGCACCGCTTGGACTAGAAGCAGCTTATAGACCAAGGTCAAAGATATTGCTCCTACGCAAGCCTGCAGGGTTGCCACATCTTGCAAAGAAAATCAGTCTCATTACTTTATTGTCGCACCTCATATTGAGTAGAACATTGTGTCGCACAGTTTTCAAATTTCGAGACGGCAGAGTTAGAAGGGGGCGTCTGCATTAAATTTTGCATGAAACTCAAGAAAACCGTTACAGAGACATGCAAGAAGCCTACGGTGATGAGTGCTTAAGCCATACTCGGTGTTACAAATGGTTCACCCAGTTTAAAAATTGCCGGACGGAAATTAAAGATGACCCTCGTTCAGGACGCCCTTCGACGTCAACCGACGATGCTCATGTCGGGAATGTCAAGGAAACTGTGCATGCCAATCAAAGACTGACTGTCCGAGTGGAGTCATGTTATAAAATCCTGACACAGCATCTTGGAATGCATCGTGTTGCCACCAAGTTCGTACCCTGGGTCATAGTCAAGATAAGGAAAAATGGTTCAAATGGCTCTAAGCACTATGGGACTTAACATTTGAGGTCACCAGTCCCCTAGACTTAGAACTACTTAAACCTAACTAACCTAGTAGTGAGCTGCAGTAGGAAAGTTAGTTCAGGGGTTTTGTGCAGCTGTTGTGGCAGCATGGGAATTGGGGAGGCAAACGAGACTCTTCCATCCTTTTGCAGGGTTTGCTCAAGAGATAGGATTATAGCTGAACAGGAGGAGAAAATTAGAGCCCTTCAGGCTGATTTGGACAGAGTGAGGGAGGAACTGAAGACGTTAAGGGGGGAGGAGGGTAAACAGTGGTGGGAAGTGGTAGCTGGGAACAGGGGCCACAGAAAGAGGACAGTGTCTGACAGTTTCCCAATTGGCACAACCAATAGCTTTTCCTTGCTACCACAGTTAAGTAAGGAAGAGGCTCTAGTAGAAGTAGATGTAATTAAGATGCAACAGAACCTCACTAGGAAACCAACTGTTTCAAAAAAAGTAGAAAGTAAGAGGAAAGTTTTGTTACTAGGTAGCAGCCATGGAAGAGATGTGGGCCAGATTTTGCAGGAAAAATTAGGTGACAGGTACCAGTTCACAAACTTTTTCAAGCCAAGTGCATGTCTTAGGCAGATGTTAGAGGATATAGGTTGCTTGTGCAAGGGTTTCACAAAGCAGGATCATGTGATGATAGTGGGTGGAGTGGGAAACAGTATTGATAGGGATCAGGGCTACAGTATTGAGTGTGACCTGGTGAAAATAGCCTCAGCAATGACCCATACCAATGTTGAGCTGGTGCCTGCTTTCGTGTGGCATGATCAGCCCCAGTTGAACCGCTCTGTCAGGAGGGTAAATATGGAGTTGGATCAGTTGCGCTAGGGCAGCCACTCTGTCAGACATTGGATTGGTTCCTGTTGATGCTGTTGATAGGAGGGATTTCACAAGACATGGCCTACACCTCAATAGGAAAGGAAAGGGTAAACTGGCAGGGTTGTTAGCAAAATCCATAAGGGGGCCCACTAGTACTCATGGATGTACCTCTTTTTTAGACTAATATCAGTGTTCAATGAGAAGTTCAGGCAGGCAGGTGCTAAAGAGATCCAAAACTCACAAAATTCTCACAACAGGAAAGTAAATAATGATGTTACCATATTTAACCAAAACATTGGTGGATTACAGAAAAAAGTAGTTTCTCGCAAAAGTAAAGTAAAAAATAATGTTACCATTTTGCACCAAAATATCCCAGCATTGAAGAATAAAGTGGATGAGCTCCTGGTTTGTTTAGATGACATTGAATCTTATAATGTAATAGATATATACTATGCCTGTCTGAGCATCACATTGTGTCTGATATGGAAAAGGTAAATATAAGTGATTATAAGATAACTGCACATACGAGTAGAGAGAATAAGGTGAGAGGAGGAGTTGCCATATATGCAAAAGTTATCACTGTGTCGAACGCTTAGATACAAAAAAGTTTTGTCTAGAGCAACATATAGAAGCATGTGCTTGTCAGCTTAAACTGAAGGAGGGCTCTTTTATAATTGTAACAGTATATAGGTCTCCTTCAGGAAACTTTCATTTATTCCTGGAAAACTTGAATGCCTTGTTGTGCTATCTGTCAGGTAGGGGAAAGCAAATTATTATTTGTGGGGACTTCAGTGTTGATTCATTGAAAGAGTGTAATAGGAAGAATGACCTGGAAGTCTTGCTCGGTTCTTTCAATTTGACATCTGTCATTAATTTTCCTATTTGGGTAGTAAAGGACAGCAGCACACTTTTATAGACCAAGATAGGTTTAAAAATATAAATTCTTGTCCCGTTGAGAATGGCCTTTCTGATCATGATGCACAGCTAGTCACAGTATATGACATAGCTCCATTCAGTAATTCAAAAGTACCCTCCAAAGTTGTGCATTCAATTAATGACTCAACAATTAGAAATTTCAAAGAAAATCTTCAGCAGTTAGACTGGGATGAGGTGTACAAGGAACCTGATGCTAATTTAAAATATAATTTATTTCATGATACACTTGTAAGAGAATTTGAAAACTGTTTCCCCAAGAAAGTAGTTAAATCTAATTATAAGAAACCATGCAAAAAACCTTGGCTCTATAAGGGAACTGTATCTAACAACAAGAAAGAGTAATGACCCAGAAACACCCAACTATTATAAAAACTACTGTGCTACATTAAGAAATGTTATTAAAAAGTCCAGAAGCATGTGCATCATGTCTGAGATTAATACATCTGATAACAAAATCAAAACAATTTGGAATATTATTACAGGGAAGACAGGGCAGCCAAGAGTACAGGATGACGGCATCACCACCAAAGCAAATGGAAACTTGATAAACAACAAGCCAGAAGTTGAAAACATTTTGAATAATCATTTTTTAAATGTTGTAGAGAAAATAGGATCTTAATGTTCATTAGAAGAAGCAAGGCAGTTATTGAAAAAGGCCTTACCCACACCATTTGACACAATTGAAATTCCGCCCACCTCTCCTTCTGAAATTAGGAAGATAATAAACTCTCTCAAGAATAAAAGCTCACATGGAATTGATGGCATTTCCAGCAGGACAATACACTACTGGCCATTAAAATTGCTACACCACGAAGATGACGTGTTACAGATGCGAAATTTAATGGACAGGAAGAAGATGCTGTGATTTGCAAATGATTAGCTTTTCAGAGCATTCACACAAGGTTGGCGCCAGTGGTGACACCTACAACATGCTGACGTGAGGAAAGTTTCCAACCGATTTCTCATACACAAAACAGCAGTTGACCGGTGTTGCCTGGTGAAATGTTGTTGTGATGCCTTGTGTAAGGAGGAGAAATGTGTACCATCATGTTTCCGACATTGATAAAGGTCGGATTGTGGCTTATCGGGATTGTGGTTTATCGTATCAAGACATTGCTGCCTGTGTTGGTCGAGATCCAATGACTGTTAGCAGAATATGGAATCGGTGGGGTCAGGAGGGCAATACGGAACACCATGCTATATCCCAACAGCCTCGTATCACTAGCAGTCGAAATGACAGGCATCTTGTCCGCACGGCTGTATCGGATCGTGCAGCCACGTCTCAATCCCTGAGTCAACAGATGGAGACGTTTGCAAGGCAACAAACATCTACACGAACAGTTCGATGATGCTTGCAGCAGCATGGACTATCAGATCGGAGACCATGGCTGCGGTTACCCTTGACGCTACATCACAGACAGGAGCGCCTGCGATGGTGTACTCAATGATGGACCTGGGAGCACGAATGGCAAAACGTCTTTTTTTCGGATGAATCCAGGTTCTGTTTACAGCATCATGATGGCCGCATCCGTGTTTGGCACATCGCTGTGAACGATACTGGCATCACCTGGCGGTATGATATGGGGTGCCATTAGTCACATGTCTCGGTCACCTCATGTTCGCATTGATTGAACTTTGAACAGTGGACGTTACATTTCAGATGTGTTACGACCTGTGGCTCTACCCTTCTTTCGATCCCTGCGAAACCCTACATTTCAGCAGGACAATGCATGACTGCATGTTGCAGGTCCTGTATGGGCCTTTCTGGATACAGAAAATGTTCAACTGTTGCCCTGGCCAGCACATTCTCCAGATCTCTCACCAACTGAAAGCGTCTGGTCAGTGGTGGCCGAGCAACTGGTTCATCACAATACGCCAGTCACTACTCTTGATGAACTGTGGTATCAAGTTGTAGCTGCATGGGCAGCTGTACCTGTACACGCCATCCAAGCTCTGTTTGACTCAATGCCCAGGCGTATCAAGGCCATTATTACGGCCAGAGTTGGTTGTTCTGGGTACTGATTTCTCAGGATCTATGCACCCAAATTTCGCGAAAATGTAATCACATGTCAGTTCTAGTATAATATATTTGTCCAATGAATACCCGTTTATCATCTGCATTTCTTCTTGGTGTAGCAATTTTAATGGCCAGTAGTGTAAAAGCTTGTTCCCAAGAAATAAATGGGATTCTAAGCCACATATGTAATAGCTCTCTGAAGCAGGGTATTTTCCCAGATAGACTGAACTATGCCACTGTTAAACCACTGCATAAAAAAGGGGATACGTCTGATGTCAACAACTACCGCCCAATCTCTCTTCTGACTACCTTATCCAAAATCCTTGAAAAAGTAATGTATTGTAGACTAGCTCCACACCTTTGTAAAAATAAAGTTATAACAAAATGTCACTTTGGTTTCCAGAAGGGATTTTCAACAGAAAATGCTATATATACTTTCACTAAAGAAATATTAAATGCTCTGAGTAACTGGAAGTCACCCGTTGGGATTTTTTGTGATCTATCAAAGGCTTTTGATTGTGTAAATCATGGAATACTTCTAGATAAGCTCAAGTACTGTGGTATGAATGGAGCAGTGTTCAAATGGTTTAAATCATACCTAACTGGAAGAGTGCTGAAAGCTGAAATACACAGTTCACATAATATGCAAAAAAAACTGGTGATTTCTCAAACTGGGGAACAATCAAGAATGGGGTGCCACAAGGTTCGGTCTTGGGTCCTCTGCTGTTCTTAATATATATTAATGAATTGCCATTCTACATTCACGAAGATGCAAAGCTGGTACTTTTTGCCAATGATACAAGTACAGCTATCACACCCAACAGACAAGAATTAACTGGTGAAATTGTAAAGGATGTTTTTCAGAAAATCATTGAGTGGTTCTCTGCAAATGGGCTCTCATTAAACTTTGACAAAACACAGTATATACAGTTCCACACAGTAAATGGAATGACACGATTAATAAATATAGACTTTGATCAGAAATCGGTAGCTAAGGTAGAATATTCAAAATTTCTAGGAAGTCGAACTGGAAGAAACACACTTAGGATCGGCTGAAACGTCTGAGTTCAGCTAGTTATGCTATTACAGTCATTGAAAATTTTGCCGATATACATCTCAGTAAATCAGCTTACCACGCCTATTTTCATTCTCTGCTTTCGTATGGCATCATATTCTGGGGTAACTCATCATCGAGTAAAAGAGTGTTCATTGCACAAAAGCGTGTAATCAGAATAATTGCTGGAGCTCATCCAAGATCATCCTGCAGACACTTATTTAAAGAGCTAGAGATCTTCACTGTAGCCTCACAACATGCATATTCATTTGTGAAATTTGTTATTAACAATCCGAACGAATTCAAAAGTAATAGCAGTGTACATGGCTACAACACTAGGAGAAAGGATGATCTTCCCTACTCAAGGGTAAACCTAACTTTGGCTCAGAAGGGCGTAAATTATGCTGCCACAAAAGTCTTTTGTCACTTACCTAATAGCAGCAAAAGTCTGACAGACAGCCTTATAGCATTTAAAAGGGAATTAAAAGAATTTCTGAATGGTAACTCCTTCTACACATTAGATGAATTTTGGGATATAGTAAGTGGGCAATTACCCCAGCCACACAAAAAAAAAAAAAAAAAAAAAAAAAAAAAATTAAATAAATAAATAAAAAAAAATAAAAAAAAATTAAAAAAAAATTAAGTGTCATGTAATATTTTGTGTAATGTAATATCTTGTATAGACACCTTTTATTAACCTGACACGTTCCACATCATTACGAAGTGTATTTGTGATCTATGGAACAAGTACTAATCTAATCTTATCTCTAAGGACATCACACACATCCATGCCCCAGGCAGGATTCGAACCTGCGACCGTAGCAGCAGCGCGGTTCCGGACTCAAACGCTTACAGCCGTTCGGTCACAGCAGCCGGCTCAAGACCAGGAAGACCTTCGCCTGCAGACTGTGAAGAGCTTTTGGATCGCTCGAACGAGAGTGAAATGTTCCTTAAAAGAATCATAAACTGTGTCGAGACGTGAATCAACGGTCATGATGTAGAGGCCAAGGTTCAATCTTCTCAATGAGTCGGGGAAGGTTGTCCAAGACCAAAACAAGTTCGTCAGGTCAGGTCGAATGTCATAGCTATGCTGATAGTTTTCTTTGACTTTGAAGGATTAGTTCATCATGAGTTCGTGCCACAGGGACAGACAGTTGAGCGATGGTACTACCGGAAGGAATCAGCCTGAAATGTGGCGAGACAATTCATGGCTCTTGCATGACGATAACGCACCCGCACATTCATCTACGTTGGTGCGTGACTGTTGCACAAAAATCGAAACCACTGTGCTGCGACATCCTGCGTACTATCCAGACTTGGCCCCTGCAGACTTTTTATTTTATTTCCAGAGTTGAAAACCCGTTAAAAGGACGAAGATTTGCAACGATGGGCGAGATAAAAGAAAATTCGCAGACGGCGCTTCTCGCGATCCAGCAAGAGATGCTCAAATGGCTCTGAGCACTATGGGACTTAACATCTATGGTCATCAGTCCCCTAGAACTTAGAACTACTTAAACCTAACTAACCTAAGGACAGCACACAACACCCAGCCATCACGAGGCAGAGAAAATCCCTGACCCCGCCGGGAATCGAACCCGGGAACCCGGGCGTGGGAAGCGAGAACGCTACCGCACGACCACGAGATGCGGGCAGCAAGAGATGTACCAAGACTGCTTCCGAAAGTGGAAACGCCGTCAGGAGCGGTGTATCGATTGTGGACGCGAGTATTTCGAAGGAGACTATGCGCAATAAGTAGAACATAAGCGAAGAAAAAAAAAATTTGTCGACAAAGATCAGCAGTTTTGTGGACAGACCTCGTACTTCGTGAAATCATACTTTTGTTAGCAGTCAGTGATATAAAACAGTGTACAAAGCCTTTCGGTTTTAACAGCTGCACTTGGGGACGTCGTTTAGAAATGCTTCGAAGATGAACTCTCCACCCCCTGCACTTGTCAAGTGACGCAAGCTGTGGAGACATGTCACACTAAACGTGTGGAATGTTGTCTGCAAACAATAGCTACATTCATAAAGCATGCAGAAAATCCCGGTAATTATAGCAGAGGATTGCGCACTTCGAGTACGGCTTGCCAAATGTTCTAATGCAGCGTTGTTTACTCGTGCCACAATTCCCGCATGTAACACTATTCACTCAGGACGACACGTTCACTCGAGATGGCATTTTAAACTCACACAACATTCATATTTGGACGGACGAAAATCCACGGGCGCAGGTAGTTACAGTAACAAACGCAGGTTAGGCGTGGACTTTTCAGCTGGGATAAGTTGTGATCGGATCACTGGGCCAACCAGACTTACAGGATCTCTCTCATTTATTTCTGAGAGTTATTCTTAATGGATTGAATGCGGTATCATTTCGTATTTATCAGTAATGTAGCTGCAAAGTGGTGGATCTCCCACTCTGATGCAACGACAAGTTGGCGTTAAGAATCTCCACATAGTTTACTGGTATATAATTAAAAGCTTATGCAAACAGAACATATTTTATGTTTTTCTTGGTCTTGAGGGTCTGGAAGACTTGCTTGTATGCTGGTCAATTTCGTGTGTACTTATTACCTCAGTTGACAAACTACAGAACGTTGCTAAATACTGTGGAGAGTGATTGCTGTTGCTGCTGAGTCACTGGTATGTTGCATAACACCTGAGTGTCCTCATCCAGTATTGGGTCAAGAGCTCGTTGCTACTGCTGTGGCTGTGCTGCTACACGGCTGAACGACACTAGTTCAGGAAGACATGCTCTGGAGAGTGGTTGCTGCTGTGGTCCAGGCGGGAAAATCTGGGTGTCCTAGTCCAACACTCTGGCCACCACCAGATTGCATGTTGCAACAATAACAAGATCTAAGAATAAACACAGGATTTCATGACATTATTACATTACTGGCCACTAAAATTGCTACACCACGAAGATGACGTGCTACAGACGCGAAATTTAACCGATAGGAAGAAGATACTGTGATATGCAAATGATTAACTTTTCAGAGCATTCACAAAAGGTTGGCGCCAGGGGCGACACCTACAACGTGCTGACATGAGGAAAGTACGGGCCTCTCTGGATACAGAAAATGTTCGACTGCTGCCCTGACCAGCACATTCTCCAGATCTCTCACCAATTGAAAACGTCTGGTCAATGGTGGCCGAGCAACTGGCTCGTCACAATACGCCAGTCACTACTCTTGATGAACTGTGGTATCGTGTTGAAGCTGCACGGGCAGCTGTACCTGTACACGCCATCCAAGCTCTGTTTGACTCAATGCCCAGGCATGTCAAGGCCGTTATTACGGCCAGAGGTGGTTGTTCTGGGTACTGATTTCTCGTTATCTATGCACCCAAATTGCGTGAAAACGTAATCACATGTCAGTTCTAGTATAATATATATTTTTTCAATGAATACCCTTTTACCATCTGCATTTCTTCTTGGTGTAGAAATTTTAATGGCCAGTAGGGTAGTTTGCTGTCATGACATTATTAGTTTATCTGTAAAAGAGAATTACATGAGTAATCACGCAATCCACCAGTATAACGTTCAACTGGTGAGTTTTGCTGTTAGCAATCATATTAAATCAAATACTTACCGAAAGTCTTCTTCTTCCCAGCCAATGACTGCTGCTGGCGAGCACAGATAAATGTACTGCTGCACCTGTAGACACGTGTAGAACAACACTTACTGTGGAGCTGCTGGTGATAATAGGCTTGCTATCGCTGGGACTAACCGTAAGAAAGAGAGGTGCACAATATTGACTCAAAACGAGCGAATATGGTAAGGTAAAGGAGATACTGGGCGCAAAGAGCCACACTGAATACGAAATAAGGCTATGTGCTGATGGAAAATGGCAAGAAGGAGAACTTATCAATTACTCCCTAACTTAAAGGATTAAACAGCTTGTCATACTGCCTTCCAACCAACGGAGATACACATTACCTGTTGGGACATGCTCCATACCCCAGCTATTTACTGAAAATACCACAATGAAGAACTGTGGCATACCCTGAATTCGCTGACAGCTAAAATGCCAGCTTACGAAGCGCAAGCCTACGTGGCTAAGAGTCAAGCAAGAAGAGACCAAGCATCATGCCAATGAGACGCACCACGGCAGAACATCCACGCCCTCTACATTAAATTGTAAAACATGTATTTCTATACGTCGTCGTTCCGATAGTAAAGACAGCAGATTTTTTCCCCAAAGGAAAATTCAGTCGTCAGTTGCGCAACTGGAATATTTGAATCGGAAACTTCTTAAGACTCTTCACAGATGATACGGTTGTTTATAAGAAAGTAGCAAAGACAGGAGACAGTATCAATTTGCAGAACGATCCGCAGAGGATTGAACATAAATAAATGTAACATATTGGGCACATACATGAAAAGAAACCCACAACTGTACAACTTACACTGTTGATGAAAAAATGTTGAAAATAGTATCTACCGTAGAATACCTAGGAGTAAACACATAGAACGACCTTTAGTGGAATGACTGCATAAAACAAATAGCACAGAAGCAGAGGCAAGGCTGAGATTCACAGGAAGAAGCTTAAGGAAATGTACGAGTGTCACTCCAAATTTTTTGTAAAAATACAGTTTTCATTCTACATGTCTGAAAGTTTTACAGTGTGTAGATGCATCCTTCCCTCTTGTTTTCAAACTTAGTTCAACCTGTTCCCGTGAGTGGCGCCGTCACAGCACGTCTTCAAGATGGCTGCTACACTTGACGTTCGTCAGAAGCAACATGCTGTCATAGAATTCCTGTGCTGTGAAAACGAGACAGTGGGAAACATCCACAAGAGGTTGAAAAAGGTGTATGGAGATGCTGCTGTCGATCGCAGTACTGTTAGTCGGTGGGCAAGCAGGTTACATTATTAAAGCGGGCAAGGCAATATTGAGGATTGTCCTCGCAACGGCAGGCTTCGTACTGCACACACTACAGACAATGTGCAGAGAGTTAACGAATTGGTGACTGCTGACAGATGCATCACAGTGAACGAATTGTCACGCTACGTTGGGATAGGGGAAGGAAGGGTTTGAAGAACGCTGAAAGTGTTGGCGCTAAAAAAGGTTTGTGCCAGGTGGGTTCCCTGAATGTTGACAGTGGCTCACAAAGAAACAAGAAAAACGGCATGCAGCGAACTTTTGGAACAGTACGAGAATGGTAGAGATTAATTTCTTGGAAGAATTGTGACAGGTGATGCAACATGGCTCCATCATTTTTCACCAGAGACGAAGAGGCAATCAATGGAGTGGCATCATGCAAATTCACCCAAGAAAAAAAATTCAAAACCACTCCTTCTGCAGGAAAAGTTATGGCTATGGTGTTTTTCGATTCCAAAGGACTCTTGCTTGTGGACATCATGCCAAGTGGAACCAACATAAATTCTGATGCATATGTGACGTCACTGAAGAAACTTCAAACTCGTCTGAGTCGTTCCCAGAATGAGATTTTCACTCTGCAGCGGAGTGTGCGCTGGTATGAAACTTCCTGGCAGATTAAAACTGTGTGCCGGACCGAGACTCGAACTCGGGACCTTTGCCTTTCGCGGGCAAGTGCTCTACCAACCGAGCTACCGAAGCACGACTCACTTACCCGTGAAAGGCAAAGGTCCTGAGTTCGAGTCTCTGTCGGGCACACAGTTTTAATCTGCCAGGAAGTTTCATATCAGCGCACTCTCCGCTGCAGAGTGAAAATCTCATTCTGGAAACATCCCCCAGGCTGTGGCTAAGCCATGTCTCCGCTGTATCCTTTCTTTCAGGAGTGCTAGTTCTGCATGGTTCGCAGGAGAGCTTCTGTAAAGTTTGGAAGGTAGGAGACGAGATACTGGCAGAAGTAAAGCTGTGAGTACCGGGCGTGAGTCGTGCTTCGGTAGCTCAGTTGGTAGAGCACTTGCCCGCGAAAGGCAAAGGTCCCGAGTTCGAGTCTCGGTCGGGCACACAGTTTTAATCTGCCAGGAAGTTTCATATCAGCGCACACTCCGCTGCAGAGTGAAAATCTCATTCTGGAAACATCCCCCAGGCTGTGGCTAAGCCATGTCTCCGCTGTATCCTTTCTTTCAGGAGTGCTAGTTCTGCATGGTTCGCAGGAGAGCTTTTGTAAAGTTTGGAAGGTAGGAGACGAGATACTGGCAGAAGTACAGCTGTGAGTACCGGGCGTGAGTCGTGCATCGGTAGCTCGGTTAGAGCACTTGCCCGCGAAAGGCAAAGGTCCCGAGTTCGAGTCTCGGTCGGGCACACAGTTTTAATCTGCCAGGAAGTTTCGTCTGAGTCATGTTCGACCACATTGGCAAAAGCAGGATGTTTTGCTGTTGCAGGACAATGCACGGCCACATGTCAGTCAAAAAACCGTGGAAGCGATCACAAAACTCGGATGGACAACACTGAAACACCCGCCTTACAGTCCTGACCTGGCTCCGTGTGACTACCATCTCTTTTGGGAAACGAAGAGGCAATAAGTGGAGTGGAACAAGGTTGGAAGATGATGACTCCATTGTGCACGCTGCCAAAAAGTGGCTCCAACAGGTTGGTCCAGAATTTTACCGTGCGAATATACAGGTGCTGGTTCCAAGACGGCGTAAGGCAGTTGAAAGGGATGGAAATTATGTGGAGAAATGAAAATATTATTCCTAAAGGATGTATCTACACACTGTAAAACTTTCAAACATGTAGAATAAAAGATCGATTTAAAAAAAAAATAGTGTGCATTTCTTTTGGAGTGACTCTCGTAACTCATCCACAAAGGAAATGGCATACAAGGTTCGACCGATTGTTGAGTATTGTTCACCTAACTAGGATCCTTGCCAGGTACGACTGACAAAAAGATAGAGAAGATCCAACGAAGAGTGGTGCGTTTCGTCACGGGATCGTTGAGTCGGCGCGGGAGCGTCATAGAGCTGCTGAACAAACACAAGTGGCAAACGCTACACGAGAGGCATAGTCCAACACGGATAGCTTTACTATTGAAATTTCGAGAGAGCACTTTCCGACAAGAGTCAAACAGCAAACCACTTCCTCTCACTTCGAAAAGACTCACTATATGCAATTCAGAACCTGTAAGACGTTTCCACCCAGCATATGCATAAAGTATGAAGAAGAGCAGATAGAAGAGGATGACAGTCTTAAATTACTGGGATTACAACTTGATAATAAATTCAATTGGGAGGAGCACACCACAGAACTGCGGAAGCGCCTTAACAAATCTGTATTTGCAATTCGAGTGTTAGCAGACATAGGCGACATAAAAATGAAAAAGCTTGCATACTTTGCCTACTTTCATTCCATAATGTCATATGGTATAATATTTTGGGGTAACTCTTCAAGTCAAACAAAAGTTTTCAGAGTCCAAAAGCTTGTAATACGTATTATTTGTGGAGAAAATTCACGGACGTCCTATAGAAACCTCTTCAAAGAACTGAGTATATTAACTACTGCCTCTGAGTATATTTACTGCTTAATGAAATTTGTTCTAAATAACATATCTCTTTTTCCAACAAACAGCTCAGTTCATACATACAATACCAGGAACAAAAATGGTCTGCACAAAGACTTAAAAGCACTTACTTTAGTTCAAAACGGGGTCCACTACTCAGGAACACCCATCTTCAATAATTTGCCAGCAAACATAAAAAATTTAGTTACAAATAAAGATCAGTTTAAAAGGAGCCTGAAAGACTTATTAGTGGCCAACTCCTTCTACTCCATTGACGATTTTTTGAATAGAAACAAATGATGTATTTTATATATTCATACTAGTAGTATTGTTATCTCAGCTTAAAAAAAAAGAAAAAAAATGACATGCTCCACATCCACGAGAATCTCCTCAGCACGGATCTATGGAACGAAAATCTAATCTAATCTTATCTAATCACATATATTTCGCGAAATGACCACGATGAAAAAATTCAAGAAGTTTGTGCTAATACAGAGGCTTACCGACAATCATTTCCCACGCCCCATTCGATTGGGGGCTCAGTTAGTGGTACTAAAAGTACCCTCCGCCACACACCGTTAGGTGGCCTGCGGATTATGATGTAGATATAGACGTAAATTTTATTAACTTAACCACTTTTGACAGATTAATCTGTGTTCTAAATTTTGTAGACTTTCGAAGATAATAGATTAATCCACCGCAAGTGGTTAAGCCAATGAATCATTCCAAGTGTGCAGTTGACGACTGAATTTTATTTTGAAAAAGTGTATATCATAGTTGCTGAAAAAATAACAGGTGAGGATGATACCACAAAAAAGACAGCAGTGTTCACGGCGGTGAAATGTGATTTTTGTACCAAACTGTGAACTGGAATCTTGTCACGTATTAATTCAGTGTTCCAGAACAGAGCGTAAAACATGCCACGTCGGCCACTACACTAAAGTCAAGTGCCAAAAAAGAAATTAATGTACCCACTCTTCTTTTTTTCCCCCCCGGACAGCTGTGAGCGTGTGACGCAGATGCGCACGTCTGCTAGCGACATGACAAACGGCGTGAGCTATTGCTCCTTTATTTAGCAGCCAATAGCGGGCTATATTTTCCAATGCGGCCTGAAGCAACAGGGCCGCTTGTCCTAATTATGTTTTCTAAAATAGCGGCGCGGCGCGGCTCGGCTCGGCTCGGCTCGGCGGCAGCAATGCAACGGAGGCGTGCGTGCTGTGCTGTGGCGACTGACGGCCGTAGCCCGCTTTGTCACGGCGTGCCGTTGGCAACAGGCGGGCCGCAGCCGCGGGCCGTGTCGCAACTCCGCTTCCAGAATTATTAGTCGCCCAGTCGCGGCTGCCGGCAGACGCCGCGAGACTGTGACGCACGGCCGCGGAGCTTCGGGCTCCCTAGAGGGAAGGTCGTCGCCGTCTTTCCTTCGAGGATTAGGCTAGTACCTGTTCCGAACCCACAAACGATATCATTCCCTCCTTTTCCGAGTTCCTCCAGTAACTCCCATTCGGCTTGTAGTTCACCATCTTCTGGTGAATTCTATAATGTGGAATTGGTTCAAATGGCTCTGAGCACTATGGGACTTAACCTTGGTCATCAGTCCCCTAGAACTTAGAACTACTTAAAGCTAACTAACCTAAGGACATCACACACATCCATGCCCGAGGCAGGATTCGAACCTGCGACCGGAGCGGTCACGCGGGTCCAGACTGAAGCGCCTAGACCGCACGGCCACACCGGCCGGCAATGTTGAATTCTCATGGGGTGTTGTCTCCAGTCTTCACGATACATTTGATGCTTATCTTTCAGTCATATTTTCTACTGGTCCCGCAGCTTGACATCTTCTCTATAATTTTGGCAAAATTATCTGCAAATTGTTTACGCGCCAGGGTAGCCGAGAGTGCTAACGCGCTGCTTCCTGGACTCGGGTAGGCGCGCCGGCCCCGGATCGAATTTGCCCGGCGGACAAACGGCGAGGGCCGGTGTGCCGGCCAGCCTGGATGCGGTTTTTAGGCGGTTTTCCACATCCCACTAGGTGAATACCGGGCTGGTCCCCTCGTTCAGCCGGCCGGTGTGGCCGAGCGGTTCTAAGCGTTTCAGCCTGGAGCCACGCGAATGCTACGTCGCGGGTTCGAATCCTGCCTCGGGCATGGATGTGTGTGATGTTCTTAGGTTAGTTAGCTTTAAGTAGTTGTAAGTTCTAGGGGGCTGATGACCTCAGGTGGTAAGTCCCATAGCGCTCAGAGCCATTTGAACTATTAGAACCCTCGTTCTGCCTCATTTACACAACTCGCAGACATCTGAAACACGTTCGCTCTATTCCATGGTTTACACTAGATACAGACAGTTGGGGTACACACATTCCGTCCTGGGGGGGGGGGGGGGGTATAGGTTGGTGATAGGAAGGGCATCCAGCCACCCGTTAAAATTAACACGCCAGCAGACCTCGCAAGTCAGGATAAATGCTTGGAAAGAGAGAGAGAGCTGCAAATTGTTTATTTCTTGTTGATTACGTAAAGTTCACAACAAGCTTCTTTCGGTATGTGTCCTGATATCAAGCGTTCTTGTTGACATTACCTTTACACATCATTTTAATATACGTCTATGTAACAGTAATATGGCAATTTAAAGGCAGCCGGGGCGGCCGAGCGGTTCTAGGCGCTACAGTCTGGAACCGCGCGACCGCTACGGTCGCAGGTTCGGATCCTGCCTCCGGCAGGGATATGTGTGATGTCCTTAGGTTAGCTAGGTTTAACTAGTTCTAACTTCTAGGGGACTGATGACCTCAGAAGTTAAGTCCCATAGTGCTCAGAGCCATTTGAACCAATTTTTGAGAATTTAAACATATGTCTAGATGGAGTGATGCCCATAAATCATCTTGGAAGATAAGTTCTTTTATGTAGTATGTTGTTAACATAGGTCACGTATTTACTTTCTGTACAAGAACAATACCGAAATTTCGTGTTATTTTTTGACCATTGCAGAATGATAGGTAGTTCCAGAGCCAGGGTAATAGTACTATGAGATTTTATCTTTATTATACTTACTCCTAGACAGAGTGGCTTTCATAAACCACCTTGGTACGTAAGTTCTTTTATGTACTAGTTTTAAACATAGGTCATGCATTTACTTTATATACAATAATAATAATGAAATTGCGTGTTAATCGTTGACAGTTGTAAAATGACAGATCGTTCGTGCTTTGTGTTTACAACTTCATTACATGTAACTGGTATAAACTTATTAAGGAATACGAAAATGCAACTAGCATTTCGCACTAACAATAACTTACAAACAAAGTTATGAACAAGAAAAAGTGACGTTCCTATCTTTTCTAATTCAGGTATAAGTAAAATTTCCGCCGCGACTGCAACAGTTTTTACAGCGGACAAATACGACGAAGTTTTAGTATCAGATTTAAAGAATACACGATAGGTTGTGAAGGCAACAACTCAAGTTTTTACCTACACTTAAAAAATAAAAATCATAGGCTGAACATAATCGAAAACCCATGAAAATTCTGCTTAGGATACCAAAACACCAAACCAATAACACTTTTGAAAAACTGGAAATCAGTGGACACAAAAACTGATATCCGAATGACATTCAAAGCGAACAGACAGACCTCAAACACAAAAATTATTTAGAAATTGTTACTGATATAATAGAAAAAGAAAAGAGATAAACAAAACAAAAATAAATAAAACAAAACAAAGCAATCGACAACATTAAAGACCGCAAACCTACATAATATACGATATCTCGCACGGAAAACAACTCTGACTACCTAAGATACAATTAACTTGTAAATATAAAAAATGATTGGCATAATTCATCATTTTACAACTGTCAAAAAGTAACGCGCGGTTAGAGGCGCCATGTCACTGAATGCGCGGCCCCTCCCACCAGAGGTTCGAGTCCTCCCTCGGGCATGGGTGTGTGTGTTGTTCTTAGCATAAGTTAGTTGAAGTAGTGTCTAAGTCTAGGGACCGATGACCTCAGCAGTTTAGTCCCATTGGAATTTACACACATTTGAACAATTAAGAGAAAATCTCGGAGTACTACTACATAGATAATAACACAAATGCCGAAAAAAGCTTGTCGTGAACCTATGTCATCAGCAAAAACAAACAAATTGCAAGTAATTTTGTCAAAAGTATGAAAAAGACGTCATACTTTTTATTCGTGTTAAGAATATTCTATTCTTATATTTTCATTACTAACCATGTCTCTTCTTGTGAACCCCTTCAACTTCCTCAGAAATCTCATTTCTGTGGTATAATTTGGTTTTAAATTTATTTATTCACTTATTTATTTTTTGTGGTAACCCAGCTTTCGCTTCTGTGCAGTTGGACAGGAGCCGCCATAGCTCTTTAGAATTTCATGGTGGATTCTTTCTGTTCTGCTGATGGTACTGCAGATAGCTTGAAAATTGTGAATTTCATTTTCAGTATCAGAGTGAAAACCATAGTTTTTCACAACCTAAGTAAGAGATTCGACAAATGGTTCAAATGGCTCTGCGCACTATATGACTTAACTTCTGAGCTTAGAACTACTTAAACCTAACTAACCTAAGGACATCACACACATCCATGCCCGAGGTAGGATTCGAACCTGCAACCGTAGCGGTCGCGCGGTTCCAGACTGTAGCGCCTAGAACCGCTCGGCCACCCCGGCCGGCGAGATTCGACATATTTGTTCTAAGAGTGAATTATATAAACTAGTTTTTGATCCGACTGGATATTTTCCTCGGAACGCCATTATTTTCTTGTTTTTACTAGAAATTTTGCTGCATATTTCGTCCAGTTGGTATATTGGTCTTTAGAGGTCGTTTTAATTCCTTTATTTACTTTCCATTTACGAAGAATGACGTTAATGTAAATACTAAAAACAGCGGGGACTGATGACCTCAGCCGCGCGGGATTAGCCGAGCGGTCTGAGCCGCTGCGGTCATGGACTGTGCGGCTTGTCCCGGCGGAGGTTCGTGTCCTCCCTCGGGCATGGGTGTGTGTGTTTGTTCGTCCTTAGGATAATTTAGGTTAAGTAGTGTGTAAGCTTAGGGACTGATGACCTTAGCAGTTAAGTTCCGTAAGATTTCACACATTTTCGAACTGATGACCTCAGATGTTAAGTCCCATAGTGCTCAGAGCCATTTGAACCATTTGAACTAAAAACAGTAAGGGACAGTCCACAGCCTTGTTTTACATCTTCGTTAATAATTATAACTTCTAACTGTTTCCTATCTATGTTTATTACAATGCTTGTATTTTTATACTTCACCGCGCAGGGTAGCTGCGCGGCCTGCGACGTCTTGCCACGGTTCGCGCGGCTCTCCCCCCGTCGGAGGTTCAAGTCCTCCCTCGGTCATGGGTGTGTGTGTTGTCCTTAACGTAAGCTAGTTTAAGTTAACTTAAGTAGAATGTAAGCTTAGGGACCGGTGACCTCAGCAGTTTGGTCCCATAAGATCTTACCACAAATTTCCAATTTTTTTTTCACTACGTCTATTAGGTGGTAAAGGTATACACATCCAGACATAATATTCCAAAGCCTGTCACGGATCACACAATCGAAATCCTTCACAAGGTCGATAAATGCCATGTAGGTTCCTAGATTAAAGTCTTTGTATCTTACGATAATGTTCTTAATTACAAACACATTAACAGTGCACGAGCGACCTGATCTAAATCGAATTTGTTCTTCAGAAATAACAGCTTCTACGATATTCTTCGTATGGTTGTAGGCTGTCTTTGAGCATAGTTTGTAGTCAGTGTTTAGAAGGCTGATTCCGCGATAGACTTTACAATCACTGCTTTTCCCGTTGTTGAACAGAAAGATTACCTCTGCTGTACACCAAGAGTCCTGGATCTTGCAGTTCACCATCATTCATCTATTAACTGTAAAAGTCTTTTACCTAGCGATAAGCTGCTATTACATTTGTTCCGATCGGTTTCCAGTTCTTCATACGATTCAAAACCTCTTAGAACTCCTCAATAGTGATTGGATCTACCTTTTTGTTGTACATAGCTTCCGTAATGTAATCTCCGGCCTTCTGTATACAGCGTGAGACCATTGTTCATTGCGTATAACGTTCAGTGACGATTGTCTTTTACAATTAATCATTAAATAAGTTTTAAGGTATTGGCTTGAGAAAGACACAGTTACATTGGTGCCCTTCGAAACTGCAGCACCAAGAAGGATATCAGATAATAAAATACGTACGAGGCCTTTCCATGATAATTTTGTTTGGATTAAATTTCGCGAGCTCTCTTCACGTGTGAGTGACGCAGATAGCAGCACCGCGTAGCACACGGAACTTTAGCAACTGTGGCCAGAGTGAGAAATGTTTTTGATACCAGATATGGTGACGTCTTCAACACCAGAACAATGAATAATTCTTTTTCTCAACTGCCTGGTGTTACCGCCATTGAAAGACATCGTCAGCTGAGTGAGGCGTGTGATGATTGTGTCATGAATGTGAAGAATTTGTGGTCGTGTGTGTCAAAGTTCGAAGAATACCAAACGTCAAGTGGCAACGAACCGAAACAATGTCGGGCTCGCACCAGATGGTCAGACAACACGGTCACGCGAGTGGAGACAATTGTTTTGGAAGATCGCCAGAGGGCACTACCGTGACAAGTGCGAGCTACCGCGATGTTTTGAAGAATATGCTCCTTCCCATTCTGCGAGAAAACGCATTGCTGGAAAATGTTGCACGTGTTCTCTTTCACCAAGGCAATTAAGCTCCGCATCGGGAGAATGAGATGCAGGAGTATCTTCGTGATAACAACTCTAAAGTGGGTTCTCGTGCTCCTTAATCAGCCGACCTGCCTCCTAGCGATGTTTGTCTTTTTTCAATGATGGAAGACACAATCCGTTGTTGAACATTCTCGATTCGTGCTGCTATTGCATCAGCGATTTCCGGCGGTCAAAAAGGGCTCCTAAAGACAAGTTCGCAGCTGCCATGGCATGGCGTCCATGTGTACACTTACTAGGAGATTACATAAGAAAATGGCATGAGCTTCTAACGTTTTGTGTGACTATTCTGTGAGAAAGAAAATCAGGGACCTTGGGAATTGAACCAACTACTCCCGTGTAACATACTTTGAAGGTATGTTTTTAACATCCTTCCTCTCATTTGTGGAGTTTTGAGACACTGTAAAGTAAACGACTTGTTGCGTTGGGTAGGAAACGAATAGCTCACACCATCCCGAATGATTGTACAGGCACTGACACTATACGATGTTGCATTCATGATGTGTTCAAAACATCTGTACTTTGACCCTGTGGACGCTGAAGAAGCATCTGAACTGAGGTTTGTACTCTAAAACTTGGCTGTGTCTTATTTGTAAGTTGCTTTCCTTACCAGCACACGATCATTTTGTGGCAAATATATCTTATCTCGCATTCATTTTTCCTTCTCGAACGCACCACAGCTCTAGTCACATAGGAAGACGCTGTGCCAGACCTATGGATACTGGTTTATTAGTTTATCAAACCTTTACGACGATAAATACGACCGAAGCGTGTAGAAACATGTAACTGAATGAAACATGAATCTGTGCTCAGTGTAAAACGTGCTCTGCGAATTCCCTCTTTCTAGTTACCGCAGATGTCACCTGGTTGTTCCCGTTTGTAATGGGAATGCGGAACGTATGTGGGACCAACATGTACTCTGCCACATCAAGGCAGAACACTGATATTCTGAAATTGTCCACCCAGCTGGCGTCTTCTGAAGATGTCATTGTCCCAGAATAGAAGTGGCACACAGCTCACAGATCTGTTATTCTTGAAGGGAGAGTGTAAGAAATTCTCTAGCTAACTGGCTAACGCTCACAAACTATTGATTCCCTTAGTGTATCAGTGGTTAGTGGGTACGGAAAATTTTCTCTGCAGACTGTAAGCCCTAACATGGTCAGGAAGTCAACTGCGTGAATTCGTTCTGCTGCTGTAGCACACGATAATATTAAAGTGTAAATGATCAGTTTGCTCGTCGATCCACTGCTGTCCATAATAACGGACACCTTTAACAATTCTTTAACCTCCTGTACCTTCCCATAAAACTGGAAGCAGAGACTCATAAAATCTTTACCAAAGAAGGAATCTGCCAAAGAACCCTCAGACTACAGACCCATTTGCATCCTACCAGCACTACCCAAGGATATAGAATATACAGTTCATGGACAGCTCACTAATTATTTATCATCACATAGCCTTTTAAATGAATACCAGTCTAGTTTCTGTCAAAGTGGCAGCACGACGGCTGCTCTTATAAATGTGACTGACAATTTAAAACAAGCCTTGAAGAAACAGCAGGCGACTATTAGGTGCTTTTCAGACATCAGCAAAGTATTCGACATTGTGGACTTTGATATTTTCCTAGCTAAACTCAAAAGCCTAAACTTTTCATCAAGTGCTGTAGAATGGTTCCACTTATACCTTATATCGCGTCATCAGTGTGTAATGATTGGAACAAAAGGGTCACAATGGATAAATGTAGTATCGGGCGTCCATTACGTATCAGTATTTGGCTCGCTACTGTTCTCGTTATGTGTTAATGACGTCTCAACTGTTCTCTCTCACTGCAAATGTTACTTACACTCTGATTATCTCCGGCTACATCTAAGTGCAAACCCAATAAACTTGTGCATGACCATCCAGCATATAAATGCTGGTTTACTTGATTTGTGAGACTGGGCTCAGAAATTATGTTTGAAACTTGCCATCTAAAACGCAAGCAATCTTAGTCGCCCATAAGAGTTTCATTACCCGTCAATACAGAGAATATCTTTTATCATTATTCCTAAACGGCACACAAATAATCTTTTCTTCTTGTAACGCCGGAAATGCATATCCTCCTATTTCCATCTATTGTACTATAATTTTTTTCCCTGTTTTGTTACCTCAAGATATGACAATTTCTGTGCCTTTATATATTGTCATTGTTTTACTATTTGTATATATATATATATATATATATATATATATTTGTAAATATTATTTGTATTTTTACGCTGGGTCTTGCCTAGGGAAAACTATGCTATCGAACGAATACATCGATAGGTCGTTAGGATCTTTGGTAGTGTGAACTGGGCCGCGTAGAGCGCGGGCAGAGCGGGGTCTGGCTGGAGTAGTGCAGTTGAGCAGGTGTGTGAGTTGCCGCGCTTTTGGGGTTTGGCAGCATGTAATTGCGCTCGACTTGCTATGATAGTTTCTGACACGGTGTGGCGGACGGGAAGCATTAGCTGGCGCACATCAAGAGCCCATTTCGCCCGGTGACCGCGTCGAGAAGAAGGCGCGCCAACATCCAGCTTCTGCAACAGCGACGGCCGACAATGAGTGACTGTCGCCACCTCCTCGATCGACGACTGCAAACCTTCAATCAACCAACATGGAAGACTGGAAGCACGTAAAGTTTTATAACTGTATGGCAGACCTCAGCTTTTCAAACTGTTAAATTTTTCTCACTAACTTACAGCAACGTAGCATGGACCTTTGTTGCTCATTGTCCCAATTGCATTACCAAGTAGAGTCCCTTCCTTTTCTGGAATGAACCCGAGTGTCGTTGAAATTCATACGCTAGCATTAAAGTAATATCATTCCATTTCACAGCTTTAATTTCAAAGTTCAGTTAAAGTATTCATAGCTGGCTACAATATTTAGATTACACAAGCACAAATTAAGAGTGCGAGTTTTGTTACCATATTTTAGCTTACCTGTGATGCAGCTCAGCTTGGTACGTACTAAATTTTACTACTGTTAACTGTTCAGAATCATTTAATTCAAGTTCAAAGTTAAATCTCTGGTTTCTAAATTGCGTAGATTCAAGTAGCTTTTGAAATGATTGTTGAGGTAGCCCAAGACTAACCTTATTTTATTGAATTTCGTAGTGCTTCAGAAACAAAGTTCACTATTAATTTCAGTCACTAAATTAACTTTAAATTCTCCGGTTTTATTAATTCTTTTGCTAAATTAAGTTAGAGTGTAGCGAAATTTATTACTTCTGACAAATATTCAGTTTTCACACAACATGTGACAACCTTCAGTTGCCACGCTTTTAGTGCTAATTATATGTGCAATAACATTTCTATTTCAGTTATTATAGTAGTTGTCCATAGGAATGGCGACCGTAATTTTCCCCAAATCTCAAATATCAAATTAACGCCAGTTAATTGTTAACGAAACGACCGCACATTTACTTTCTTTATTAATTTTACCCTTTTTTCAAATTAATTTTCACCAATTTCATTTGAATTTTTCCTTTCATTTAGATGTAACGCTTTCCTCCCTCTTTACCGACAGATTAACTTCGGTGACGATTGCTTTTCCCAAATTTCCATTAGGTACACGCGGTTTAATTTTTCACTGTCATTAAGGTCGATAAGTGAGGGGGAGGTTACACGTGGCGATCTGGTGACAGGACAATCTTCGTATTTGAGGTTGTTCTGGACACGAATTTTGTATTGTGCAAATCTCGTAACAAAGTACTGGTTATGAACAGGCCGTTACGTCAGCGAGAATAAGTAGTGGAAGTAATCCTAATTATATTTGAGATTTGGCATTTTTATTGAAAATTATTAAAATGAGTGAAGGCAACAATTACCTAAATTTGGTAGACTTGGATACGGAACAATCGTTCGAACAGTGGGAAACGTGCACCGCGGTACACATTGTTCAGGGGTAGGGCTAGCATGAAAGACGCGATCGCCGAAACGCTACAAAGAGCAGAAATGGAATTCCAAACTTTAGAAAATGTTTCGGAATCGGAAGTGATAATCAAATCTGAACCCCTTGATGTCGAATACGGAGGGACAATTAAAGAGGCACCCGCTACGGAAGTAAAACCGCTGGTTTCCGTGAATTTAGCTGATTTATTGAATGTTTTGATTAACGAAATCAAGGCTCAGTCTAGCAAGATAGAAACTCAATCGGCAGAAATTAAAAGCTCAGGCTGCCAAGCAAGAAGCTCAGTCTGCCAAGCAAGAAGCTCAGTCTGAAAAAATTGAACGGAAGCTAGACAATCAGAACAAAGCTATTAATGTTGTTAACAACAATGTTGGAGTTGTTAACGCAAAAGTTGATAAAATCAAAGAAGATATTGTTGTAATTAATACCGAAATCGGTAATCTTCAACAGGAAATGATAGGCGTTCAGGCGGAAATTGCGAGCACAAATACTCGTTTTGATTCCGAAATTAGCAGAATCGAGAAAAATGTAGGAGAAGCAGTTGCTCCGATCATCGAGAATAAGGTGACGGAACAAATTCAATTAGTGAAAAAAGAGGATCAACAGAAGGTGGAAACTTTAAAGGCTTTAGTATCCGAAGTGGATACCAAAGTGAGGAAGCAGACTAATACCTGCGAAGAGAAAAAGAGGGAAGTGGAAACGCTTGCGACAACCACTTGCCAAGTAATTACGAGAGTTTCGGAATTAGAAAAGAAACTTGACGAAAAACAGAGCTATGTGCCAATCTGTGCACATAGTTCGGAATTGTTGACGAAAGAGGAGCGGTTCGACCACTTGAAAAAAGGCGGTATACACGCGACGGATTTCATTAAAAATCGTGAAAGAGTTTTACCCAGATCATGGATTAATGAGAGAGAAATTAATGCGGTTATTGACGTGTTGGCTGGTGATGCCAAGCGTTGGGGCTTAAACCTCAACATCACGAACCTGACTTTTGACGAGTTTAAAAATTTGTTTCTGGCTGAATACTGGTCAGAGCAAAAACAAAAAAGTGTCTGGCGTGAATTTGTCGTATCGAGGCCTTTCGATGCGAATTCGCGCGGCTCGATGAAGGAGTTTTGTGAGGGCTGGATCCGCAAGTTGGGATATTTGCGTGATCGCCGCACGGAATCCGAAATAGTCTGGGAACTCTACAAGAAGCTTCCAGATGACACAAAACGCTACGTAGGAAGCAATTACAGGACAATCAATGATTTCCTGGAAAGAGTTGAGGACGAGGACAATTGGCGCAATAATCGCGACAATTGTAGAGGCCGTGGTAACAACAACGGGTACCACAACAACCACAAAAACGATAACCATGGGAATAATACATACCGCAACCATGGCAGCAATATCAATAATGGTTCGTACCGTAATAACAATCGGTACAATGCAAATAATAACAGGAATGACGGAAACCAGTATCATACTAACGTGATACGGGCTTCACAGATTAGTAATAACGCCAGAGGGTGTGTGATAAGCCGCCTCAGCAGCATCTGGGGAACAGATCTGCTGGGACGAGACCTGGAAACCATTAGCCGCGCCGGTGAGGGGCCGACCGGGCGTGGAGAAATTTTGGCGGCCCAATAACAGGAGAAAACCCAGGTGTCGTCGTTATGAAAATTCCGTATGGAATAATCAACGGCGGGAGAGTGTGCCAGTGTTAAGAGAAAGGAGTGCGCCAACAAGTAGTAGATTAGCTGTAGATACGGCAGTAGAAAATACATTCACTGTCAGTGAGAACAATTTAAGTAGAGTTCCGGAAATCGAACGTAAAGTGGCAGCTGTAACACCCACAGCGGAACTGGAGATTGAGTTTAAGAATGATTCGCAATTGTTGAGAGAAGATCAGATGTCGGATAACACGTCCGTCATCGAGCAAAGGGATGCAGAGAGGGATGAGGTCTGGTTAAGGCTGTTCGGTCGCTTATACGACGAACTAAGAGATTATAGAGGCCTGTACGGGAGAAGTGTTTATGGGGAGCGCGGGCAGGATTTCCCGCGTCTCGTCCCGCAGGAAGATAGTATTTGTGAAGCGATAGAAAGTTCTGGCCCTAACCGGCAGACTTTACCAGAAATAGTTGATGTTAATGGGGTGTACGAGCAAGATTCGTCGTGTTTCGTCCCGCAGGAGTTGGATGTTGAAGTAGTAACGGAAAGTTCTGGCCCTAACCGGCAGGCCTTACCGAAAGTTATAGTGGTAGAAGTAGCCGACCCATCCGACGCAAACCTCCAGTTTAAACATTGCAAGAGTATTAAGGAGAAAGATTACGAAAATTTTAGTGATAGCCGGACACGATTGGTAGAAAAGCTCGTAGATTGCAGCGTGTATGAGGTTAGAGCTGACGTTATACGGTCGGACGATAGCAGTGTGGGTTGCGCAGATCCAGAGGTAGTAATTGCAGATACTACTGGGCACATTCCTCCAGGTAGATTGGCAGATGAGACCAATCTGACCAAAGAGGAATCAACGAAGGTGACAATTAGTGAATTGATAGCAAAGCAACACTCACTAGTTGACGAGCTACAGGAAAAGGTTTCGGTATTGGAGGCGAAGCTACAGACTAAGCCTCAGGACAAACGTGTTGAAATTAAAACTGTATGTGAACAGAGGCTGAAAAAGCCGCCAGATAAGCCGGATTTACGATCAAAGCCGGATGTTTTTTTTTTGGAATGACCTGGATATAGACGGGGATTTACTGTGGGAAAATAAAGAAACAGCCGAGGACAAGTGTAGACAGATAGTAGTGTCTGTTAATATGCACGACCTACAACTAAACGTGTTGATTGACACCGGTGCAGAACTGAGTGCTGTATCTGGAAAAATATTTCAGTTACTGAAAGACAGACCTGGCATCGTAGTTATGCCAGTAACAGGAGCGAAAATAATCGGTGCTACTGGGAAGGCCAGTAAACCGGTCACAAAACAGATTTTTGTCCACTTCGAGATACGTGGGGCACGATTTGAACAAGAGTTTGTCGTCGTGCCGGACTTAACTACGGAAGTAATTATCGGGTTAGATTGGCTATTAAAATACCGTGCAGTGATTAATTGCGAAAGCAAAACTTTGACATGTACGTCACAAGATAAAACAATAGTAGTTAGTTTTGAAGAGGCAGGAGACGGTGTGCATAGGCAATACCAGCCTATACACATTGTTAACTGGCCGGATGCCATTGACGTAGGTATGAATTTGAACTACTGTAACGTGAGGAATCTCGGCATTGGCAATAGTGTGGAAAGTGAATTGGAAAGTATTGTTGACGGTGTGTCAAACGTAACACACGAACAAAGACGAGGCCCGTATGAAGTAATAATGAGGAATAAGAGTGTGTTTTCAGACAAACCGGGACTAATGGAAGAGATAATCAAATTCCCTCCACGGATTGACATTAGTATTGGTGTGAAAAAAGATCGTTTGCGAGAAGTAATGAAGCTAAAAGCCGATGCTCGCATACGTCGTCATGACGCTAAAGCGCGTTTTGCTAATTTTGCAATCGGAGACGTAGTACTTGTAAAAGCTCATGAGAAATCGAGCGAGATAGACAATGAAATCTCTAAATAAAGTCATTGGTATACTTCACACAAATGCTTATTGCTTGGAGTATCCAAGCTCTGGAAAACTATTACGTATACGGAACATTGTAGACTTGAAATTGTACCAACCTAGGATTGATTAATACCACAGAATGGGTAATTTGTATAGTATGTAAATATAGAGTGTAATATTTAACAATTTGCTAGATTGCCAAGCTTTTGCCTGACCAAGAGGACATTAAAGAAGTTGTAATTAATATGTAATTAATTTTGACTAAATGATTTAAGAGTAATTGATTATTAATCAATTGAAAAATCCAAGCTGCTAGTTTAAGTTTTCAGCTGAGTCACAGTAGAATAAGGAATGTAAATATGATTTTGTAACTAGCTGTAAGATTTCATAAATATGTGATTTACTAGTCATTGCCGATGTACTTAGACGCTGTTTTAAGTTTCAGGCTAGTACATGCTTGTGATTATGGACAGTGTTGAGTTACCCACTGTGATAGTGTTAATGGACTCCTTGAGATTACTCGGGAGTGAGTTTTTCCGAAAGAATTCAGTGAAACAGACGTTCTGGAAATGCCGTTACAAGGGCGAGTGAGATCAAGCGTGCTGCACAGGCGGGCGCAACAATACTGCCGAGGCGGAGCCGCTGTCGTCTCTTGTGCCGCTGTCGTCTCTTGTGCCGCTCTCGGCATTCTTTGTACTTGCGGGTACGGAAGGTGGAGTTGTTTTTCTTCCCGGACAGCTTATGTGAAAGAATCCTGTTGTCAATATGTATGTTTTTTTTTCGATCTACTGTATATTATTTTCTTGTTTAGCGTTAAGTGGACTCTCATAGCGAGAATATTAATTATGAGAAGGTTATATCAAAATGTTTATTCTATGTAATTAATTATAAATTTGCGTAATTTGATCTACCTGTTTTTATGACCATGCACTCTGATTAATTTTGTAAATAGCATACCATTTCTTGATATTGTTAGGAATTTTGATGGTTTTAGAATAGCTAAACCATTTTCTATGTTTTCTATGAATTTTAATATGTTGTCAACCTGTTTTCTTTTGTGTAAGATGACAGAGTGGAATAAGGTTAGGAGTATCTCCTCTCAATTACTATGGTCTAAAAATTGGTTTATGGTTAATTAGTCCAATGCTAAATTTTCTTGATATTTTGAGCATATGCATTTCCGTTGCTTTTTTACCTTTTTGGAACATTTTCTGAGTCTGTTTAGGTTACACGAACATCCTCAGACAATGTGGGGCATGTGTAACACCAGAAATGCATGTCCTCCTATTTCCATCTATTGTACTATAATTTTTTTCCCTTGTTTTGTTACCTCAAGATATGACACTTCTGTATCTTTATACTACTTATATATATATATATATATATATATATATATATATATGCATTTATGTCGATGTATAATTGGTTTGTTTTGTAAATATTATTTGTATTTTTATGCTGGATCTTGCCTAGGGAAAACTATGCTATCGAACGAATACATCGATAGGTCGTTAGGATCTTTGGTAGTGTGAACTGGGCCGCGTAGAGCGCGGGCAGAGCGGGGTCTGGCTGGAGTAGTGCAGTTGAGCAGGTGTGTGAGTTGCCGCGCTTTTGGGGTTTGGCAGCATGTAATTGCGCTCGACTTGCTATGATAGTTTCTGACACGGTGTGGCGGACGGGAAGCATTAGCTGGCGCACATCAAGAGCCCATTTCGCCCGGTGACCGTGTCGAGAAGAAGGCGCGCCAACATCCAGCTTCTGCAACAGCGACGGCCGACAATGAGTGACTGTCGCCACCTCCTCGATCGACGACTGCAAACCTTCAATCAACCAACATGGAAGACTGGAAGCACGTAAAGTTTTATAACTGTATGGCAGACCTCAGCTTTTCAAACTGTTAAATTTTTCTCACTAACTTACAGCAACGTAGCATGGACCTTTGTTGCTCATTGTCCCAATTGCATTACCAAGTAGAGTCCCTTCCTTTTCTGGAATGAACCCGAGTGTCGTTGAAATTCATACGCCAGCATTAAAGTAATATCATTCCATTTCACCGCTTTAATTTCAAAGTTCAGTTAAAGTATTCATAGCTGGCTACAATATTTAGATTACACAAGCACAAATTAAGAGTGCGAGTTTTGTTACCATATTTTAGCTTACCTGTGATGCAGCTCAGCTTGGTACGTACTAAATTTTACTACTGTTAACTGTTCAGAATCATTTAATTCAAGTTCAGAGTTAAATCTCTGGTTTCTAAATTGTGTAGATTCAAGTAGCTTTTGAAATGATTGTTGAGGTAGCCCAAGACTAACCTTATTTTATTGAATTTCGTAGTGCTTCAGAAACAAAGTTCACTATTAATTTCAGTCACTAAATTGACTTTAAATTCT
Organism: Schistocerca serialis cubense; assembly: GCF_023864345.2. NCBI lineage: Eukaryota > Metazoa > Arthropoda > Insecta > Orthoptera > Acrididae > Schistocerca > Schistocerca serialis. The sequence goes on from NC_064644.1 coordinate 324,409,808, forward strand.
CCGGTTTTATTAATTCTTTTGCTAAATTAAGTTAGAGTGTAGCGAAATTTATTACTTCTGAAAACACTCAGTTTTCACACAACATGTGTCAACCATCAGTTGCCACTCTTTTAGTGCTAATTATATGTGCAATAACCTTTCTTTTTCAGTTATTATAGTAGTTGTCCATAGGACTGGCGACCGTAATTTTCCCCAAATCTCAAATATCAAATTAACGCCAATTAATTGTTAATGTAACGACTGCACATTTACTTTCTTTATTAATTTTACCCTTTTTTTCAAAATTAATTTCCACCAATTTCATTTGAATTTTTCCTTTCATTTAGATGTAACCCTTTCCTCCCTCTTTACCGACAGATTAACTTTGCTTTTCCCAAATTTCCATTAGGTACACGCAGTTTAATTTTTCACTAACAAGGGGAGGCCGCCAATTGTGAAATTCAGATCCGATTCATACTGCGCATAATAAAAGCTCATGGCCAGAGGTGTAATGTGGCAAAGCACCAAGATGCACTTCTCAGCCGTTCTCGAGAAAATCGACAGTTAAAATAAACCGTTGCGGTGAAATACTCTCTACGATTAGTAATTTTCTACTGCGTGGTGGTGCAGCGGTAAGCGCTCAGGTTCGTAATCCGAAGGTCGCCGGATCGAATCTCGCTCCATGTAACTTTTTTTTTAGTATTTGTTTTTTGTAATTCATATATATATATATATATATATATATATATATATATATATATATATAAAAAATTCCTGGCAATCAGATGCAACAATTATGCATATAATAAGTTGTTGAAAGTCGTTTGTCATGGAAAAACTGGCGACTTCGAACATCATTATGTTTTCCGCAAACAAAGTTGTATTTCACAAATGTTATTAATTGTCTTCATAATGTTAACCATGTATAGTTAATGGAAGACATAGAAACGAATACGTATAGCGTAAGTCAAACGTTCGAATTAGAATAGAGACCCCACGAACACAAACTTGCTGTGGCAGGTATGAAATATAAACTCCGTTACTCGCTCGTTACACTTGAAGGACAGATGTTGAATGGGCCGAAACGAGCCGCCCCATAGCAGCGTAGTTGCCTGCTAACTTCGAAAGAAGGTAGATGCGGTCCCTAGCGCAACTTATAACATCGTCGAAAATCAGTGCGGACGGGACAGCTTTGGTACACCCTGTTAAACAAACGGAAAAATGGAGGCGGTACAATTGGAGAGCGATCCAACTTCACCAACATGCATAAGCAATTCATTAATAGTTTATATATATATATATATATATATATATATATATATATATATATATATACTTGAATTGCAAAAAACTAATAATAAAATAATATTGCATGGCGCGAGATTCGATCTGGCGACCTTCGGATTACGAACCCCAGCGCTTACCGCTGCGCTATGACGCTGTAGAAGATCATTAATCGTAGAGAGTATTTCATCACAACGGTTTCTTTTAACTGTCGATTTTCTCGACAACGGCTGAGGAGTGCATCTTGGTGCTTTGCCACATTACACCTCTGGCCATGAGCTTTTATTATGCGCAGTATGAATCGAATCTGAATTTCACAATTGGCGGCCTCCCCTTGTAAGGTCTATAAGTGAGGGGGAGGTTACATTCTTCTGCAAAGAACTTCGGAATAATTCTGGACCATCACCGAAACTGGACTGAACACACAATTGCAGTCTGTAAGAAGGTGCCACTCACTACAGAAATACAAAAAAGTGTTTCCTTTCGAGCTTAAATAGAAGCTTGTATGGTCACTTATACTCCCTGTACTCAACTATGGTAAAGCTCTTCTCCAAGGACTTTCGTACGAAAGCTCGCGCAGTCTGGATCTGGCGATGAATGCTTATGCACGATACATTCGTGAACTTTCGACCATATTACTGCTTCCTACACACAATTATCACGACTACGTGCCAATAAGCGTAGAGACTATCATACCCTATGCTTGCTCTATCGCCTTCTCAATCCCTGCTCTCCCTCTCATTCATCGTCAACTTTTGCACTGCTATATATACAGCACAGCAGAGACATCCGTTCTCAACACAGTGGAATCCTCCCTGTACCAGCACGTAACACTGCCATATTCTCTAAATCATTCTCCGTATCAGGAACCCGAATCTGGAACGATCTTCCACAAAATATCAGAGAAACTAAATCTCTTCCAAGATTCAAAAGATAGCTAATGGCCCACCTTCTATCACAACAGCCATTTATCCCATACTCAGATTTGCAGCTTAGTCTCGCCGATTCCCTGTAACCACAACTCACTCTCCCCCCCCTCCCCCTCCCCTCTTGTCAGCACAGTTCTCTATTTGTATCTTATTGTTTCCTAGCTGTCATTTCAATCTGCTCCTTCGTCCATATTCTTTTCACTCCTGATAACTCTAATCATAGACTACAATGTACAAAAATAATTGATATAATTCCTTATGCCATTCCCTATTATTATTATTATTATTATTATTATTACCATTGCCATTGTTATTATTGATACTGTCAACTAGTAGTATTATTACTATTATCATTTGTTAATATTATTGCGACTATTACTAGTGCGACCTTTTTAATGAAATCTTTGGTATGTCGTGTTCCTGGTCAGATGTAAGAGAGGACCTTAACGCCACAATCTGGTCAGGTTAAATAAGCAATAAATAGGTGAGGTACTAAATAAAGATTCAGGGTCAACTGGGATGCCAATGACTTTTTTATTAATGACAAATGAAATTGGCGAAAGACATAAATTGCGAACAAGTAACAAATGTGCGTCAACGAAGTCACAAGTCACACAATTAAAGTGCAGAACACTTATAATCATGATGCGTTAAATACATGAAATGAATTTACGGCTGCGAATATGGACAACTGTCAGCTGTATGATGAAATGATGACAATGAAAATTTGTGCAGGACTGGGACTTGAACCTGGATCTCCCACTTATCACGAGCGGTTACCTTAACTTTAGGCTATCCGAGCACGACTCATGTCCAGACTCAAACTTTCATATGTAGTCAACCATGTGTACAACCTATACCCGTACATCCGTTATGTAGATTCTCGTACTGGCAAGACATTTTACTTCAAGTCTCTTGTCCGGTGCCGGCGGTGTTGTATATGAAATTAGGATGTAAGCTAGAATCTAGCGTATCACTAAGGGCTTAGGAAAACTATTTCACATTTGTATATCCTCCCAGATTTACATGAACTGAAACAGAGAAATCAGCTGTTCATTCTTCAAAAATAAAGAGGTCTTATAGCTACAAAAAGCAACTACTGTATTAAACATCTAAATGTTAGAAGGAAGATTTAACTTATCTTTTCTTGTACGTTGCTTTGTGCTTCTTAGAGGTAAAACACATGCAGTCGGACAACTGTCTGTACCTACACTGCTCTAAATTACAGACCGCGCAGGGTAGCCTCGTGGTCTCAGAGCGCCTTGCCACGGTTCGCGCGGCTGCCCCCGTCGGAGGTTCGAGACCTTCCTCGGGCATGGGTGTGTTTGTGTGTGTGTGTGTGTGTGTGTGTTGTCCTTAGCGTAAGTTAGTTTAAGTTAGATTAAGTATTGTGTAAGCCAAGGGATCGATGACCTCAGCAGTTTCGTGCCATAGGAACTTAAAACAAATTTCCAAAAAATTCTAAATTTCGTCATATGGGGTACATTTGTTGCACTAAAAATTTTACTAAAATATTTTGGTTACCGCCTGTACACCACAAAACAAATATTGTTCTTAAAGAAACGTCGTTTCATGCTGAAAGTATAGAGGGTATTGACAGCGTTGCCAACTACGTGCAATACACGCTGTAGACCTATTTGACACAGCGATGCAACTTCGTACAGACTTAAATGAAATAAACAGTTTTCTAACAAAGATTTGGTAACCACCCAAATCACGTAATATAAATTATATTTTCCCAAAAAAATTGCTTTATACCTTACTTAAGCAAGTGTCGAAGTTGTTGATCATGGACTGAAAGGCACATTTGAAACCACCGTTCGAAAGAACGATGAACAAATGTAATTACAGTGGATTATATGGTAGAGCATGCGTTGGCGAACCGACGACACATTTCGTCTGGCATAGTTGGGTCTTCGTCGTAGACTGCATCTTTGAAATCTCCCCGAGGAAATCAAGAGGAGTCAAATCGGGGGACCTCACAGGCCATTTGACAACAGAATTTTTTCCTTTCCAGTGTCCAAGAAAGTTCTCATTCAGTATGTGTTGCAACACGGGACGGGGGCGTTGTGTCGCAGCCACATACACCGTCGAATATCCAATGGTACCTGTTTTAGAAGAATCAGCAGGATGTTCGTCAGAAACTGTGTGTACAAGTGTACGCCTGAGACGAAGTAAGGTCCCACAATGTAATTTCCTATGATGCCTCACCATACGTTTACGCTCCTACGGCTGTGAGTGTTGCACGTGACGAAGCTAGTGTGGATTTTCGGCTGCCTAGTAGTGCGTGTTATGCAAAATTAGATTAGCGTGGTTAGTAAATGTTGCTTAATCGATAAAGAAAACACGTTGGAAAAAAGTAGGATCATCTCTCATTTTCTGAAGGGCAAGCCGACAAAATGCTGTACGGCGTTCGAAATAACGGTCGTCGAGTGCCTGATGTAGTGATGGGGATGGAAATTTTGTCGATGCATAATGCGAATGATACTCGTCTGGCTGATTCCACATTCTTTGGCAATGTAACTCATACCTAGGGACAGGAAAAAATCGATGTTGTTTTATGGCCAAAATCGGTGTTATTTTTTGCAGTTTTCGGTGTTGTTTTTTGGCAAGCTTTTTCTATTATCAGTTATCTATTTTTGTCATATTTAACCATTTTTCAATGCTATGTTGAAAATAGAACTATTACCAAGATAGTGTAATATCTCTTTATATTCGATGAATTATTCTGATACAGAATGAGATTTTCACTCTGCAGCGGAGTGTGTGCTGATACAAAACTTCCTGGCAGATCAAAACTGTGTGCCGGACCGAGAGTCGAACTCGGGACCTTTGCCTTTCGCTGGCAAGTGCTGTACCAACTGAGCTACCCAAGCACGACCCACACCCCGTCCTCACTGCTTTACTTCTGCCAGTACCTCGTCTCCTACCTTCCAAACTTTGCAGAAGCTCTCCTGCGAACCTTGCAGGAGAGCTTCTGCAAAGTTTGGAAGGTAGGAGACGAGGTACTGGCAGAAGTAAAGCTGTGAGGACGGGGTGTGAGTCGTGCTTCGGTAGGTCAGTTGGTGGAGCTTCTGCAAAGTTTGGAAGGTAGGAGACGAGGTACTGGCAGAAGCAAAGCTGTGAGGACGGGGTGTGAGTCGTGCTTGGGTAGCGCAGGTGGTACAGCACTTGCCCGCGAAAGGCAAAGGTCCCGAGTTCGAGTCTCGGTCCGGCACACAGTTTTGACCTGCCAGGAAGTTTCTTATTGTGGTACAATTCTACCCTTGAATGACGTTTACTAATTTTCTATCTTCATACTCGCAGAATCCATGCGCAAAGTAGTTTCATACAATAGCTGTGCCATGAGCGCATAATTGTTCTTTATAGTACTCTCTCTGGTGGTTGTTAGAAAAAAAAGCTTCCGAGATTGTCTTCGTGCCGATTAGCCTGAGCATTGTTTGAAGAATTGTGATCTGAATATTGAGATTTATGACAAAAGATAACTGATACGAAATTGTACGATTAGAAGGGATATATATATATATATATTGCTCCTTCATACAAAAGGTATGTAACAATTTACATTATTTGACATTTGAGAGTTAGTGATATTCATCGATGTATTGCGTAGTTGTTAATCAGAAGGGAACTTCCGAAAGACTGGATACGAACCTTCATTTAATAATCCAAGAGCTCCATTACTTCTTCGGAAGGTTAAACTTCATCAAAGCCAAGTATCCGCTTGATCTGAGGTTTCCCGACTGATTATATGACGCTCCCAAAAATACGAGGCATTTTATTTGTACAGATTAGCAGACTGCCGCAAAGCACGAGCCTGCAGAGAAGAAGAATCATCGCCTGATTTCATTCTAACAAGTAAAATTTCTGAATCATTTTGAGTGATTGAGTTATGACTGTGTTTCCTATTATGAATGATTGATTGCTCGAACGAATTGAGAACTACATAACTACATAATTACATAGATAGGAGGAAAAATTACAATAGGATTGGCCAAATATGAGACAAGTGTAGAGAAAAATTATTTTAACAAAAAATTTTGACACAAATAATTATTTAAAAACAAACACCAAAGGTATTGAGCTGTGGAGACCACAGAAGCCGGTCTCCGCTGCTCAAGAATGATCTGAAGATGCGCTGGGAGCATGAACCGCGTCATCAATAAAGTGTCTGCAACAGATACTATTATTTCAATTTTTAATATTTGTGTACTGTTGCTGCTCTTGACCAGAATGGTGTGAAGTGATACATATGTTTTAAACAATGTGAAAAAAATTATTTATCAATGATGCATCCTGTTTGTGGAGTGTAATGTTGGCCTTCAAAAATGTTTCTGCAGTGTTTTGGGCCAGATATTCACAATCGCTCTTCTTTTTTGCAGCTTCAAAGCTGCTGCTAATTGTAGACTGCCGCTTTATTGACAAACTGGTCTACTTCAACTGGTTGCCCTTATGTTTTTCGGTCTGCACATGTTTCACTATAGAATCTCATGAAATTCTGATATTGCAGAATTTACAAAACGCTGTTAACTTATAGGGAGCATATAAACCATCGATTCCAAATTCTCACACGCTTTCCTCGACGGTTACTGTAGGCTTCGGCATTTTGGTGTGTTTGTGATAGACTTTCATTGGGTCATTGCTTTGAAACGGCATACTGCGCGGCATATACACTACAAAAGAAATAAATAATTGGACTGTACACAATGGTCGTTCGTACGCGCTCGCTATGAGTCATACCATTGAGCGGATTCAAAAAACTGGCTCCAAGCACTACGGGACTTGAAATTTGAGGTTATCAGTACCCTAGACTTAGAGCTACTTAAACCTAACTAACCTAAGGACATCACACGCATCCATACCCTAGGCAGGATTCGAACCTGTGACCGTAGCAGCAGCGCGATTCCGGACTGAAGCGCCTAGAACCGCTCGGCCACAGCGGCCGGCGAGCGGATTCATTAGCGTCATAGCCAGAACAGCTTCTCTGTCAGTTGCAGTCTTCAATCTCGTCCTATTTTTGATGTTCAAGCAGCCTGTCCGCACCTGCGTCTTGATAATTTGTGCAATTGTCTGGCGTGTCGGACATTGGCGATCCTGATAGAGACCTCTATACCGCTGTTCTGTTTTTACTACATTTCTTTCACATTCACCATATGAAACTAGTATATACAACTTCTCCTCATTGGTTTACATGTCTGCACTCTACGAATTTTGAAGCAGAAATGAGAGGCTTGCAGTGCAGACAAGTAAACAGGCAAATATGTCGACATTCTGAGACACCGTAGCACGAGAGATATGCTTGGCGGTGTTTGCACCGCTAAATGCCGATTCCGGCCTCCGTGCTCTCAAATTCTAGGGCATTTCTCCAATTTTTTACGACAGGTTTCAACGTCAACATTAACAAGCTCTATATCACTGTAACTGTCTTCTCAAGAGCTATCGAATATAGTTACAAAAAGTATACAGTTCCATTAAAAAAAAAAAGTACTTACTTCAATATCTCCGTTGACACCAAGGCTAAAAACATTCACCAAACAAAAAAATACCTGCCCCTCGACACTCTAACATTTGCCGAAAGCCGCGTTTCGATATGTGTAGCCGTTCACTGCGAAAGTATGGTATGCCACCTTGTTTTGTATTTCATATTGCTCAACAACATAGGTCACAAACAAAACGAATCTACATAAATAAAAATCAACATCAAATGAAACATCATCGCTGGAGAACGGTTCGACCGAATTGATTGATCTTTTTTCTTATTATTGCGAAATTAATTTTCAGTACAAAGTTCTTATGAAAGAAAAATTTTAGAAAATCCACCGGAAAAGTCAGAATTTAGGATGGTACTTTTTAAAAAAAATCTCAGTGAAAGAGATGTAGCAGGTGATTTGACAGTTCTACTGTCGCATGTATCGTTAACAACAACAAATTTCGAATTGAATGCCAGCCGCTGTGGTCGAGCGGTTCTAGGCGCTTCAGTACGGAACCGCGCGGCTGCTACGGTCGCAGGTTCGAATCCTGCCTCGGGCATGGATTTGTGTGATGTCCTTAGGTTAGTTAGGTTTAAGTAGTTCTAAGTTCTAGGGGACTGATGACCTCAGATGTTAAGTCCCATAGTGCTTAGAGCCATTTGAACCATTTGAACCGGATTGAATATTGATATTTTGTAAAAAGAATACAATTGAAAGCGATGTTTCAATGGAGATAGTATCTTTGCTGTGTTGCAAATACTGAACGGATGTCAGTTCGTGGTAATTTGGAATGTTGCAAACATTCAGTTGGGTTCAGTTCATAGTTTATTTCTTTGAAAAAAAGTGATACAAGTGAGCTATCGAAATATCGGTTGGCGTTCGCGGAACGTAAACCAACTACATGATCGTCGAGTCAATGCGACTGACGAGTAGCGCAGACAGTGTTTACAGGCAAACCGAATAACAATTTCTAAACTGCAATCCATTATGAATCCAGAGCAAGGGATAGAGTCGAGTTCGGCTAGCTCAGTTGGAGCTCACGCACAGAACAATTTGGAACGTCGCGAAACAGACACCCAAACGTGACAATTCGAAGTTCAGATATGATCCAGCAGTTGATTACGTAGCTGATGTACAGCTCGACTTCGGCACAATTAACAGTGTTTGTCAACAATGCAATGCTTTGAGGTTTCGGCTCGAACCGCCAGGATTATATTGTGCTATTGGAAAGATAAAGTTACCACAATTGACACCGCCACGGGAGCTACTGGCATTATCGTCTGGAACCGCGTGACCGCTACGGTCGCAGGTTCGAATCCTGCCTTGGGCATGGATGTGTGTGATGTCCTTAGGTTAGTTAGGTTTAAGTAGTTCTAAGTTCTAGGGGACTGATGACCACAGATGTTAAGTCCCATATCGCTCAGAGCCATTTGAACCATATTTTTTACTGGCATTATCACTTTCTGGCAAACAACCTCGATCGCTGCATTTCTTGCAGAATACACAAAGCAACAACAGTTCCTTCCAACTGGCATATTTGGAGCGAATGTTATCGAAGAACAAGATTTTAACCCAAATTTAACGTAAATTCTTTTCGACCGCATCACACAAACACATCATACAAACAAACATCAGCGATTCACAAATTATTGTCAAAACAATAGATTCTGATTTCTTGCAGATTATACAAAGCAACAACAGTTCCTTCCAACTGGCATATTTGGAGCGAATGTTATCGAAGAACAAGATTTTAACCCAAATTTAACGTAAATTCTTTTCGACCGCATCACACAAACACATCATACAAACAAACATCAGCGATTCACAAATTATTGTCAAAACAATAGATTCTGATTTCTTGCAGATTATACAAAGCAACAACAGTTCCTTCCAACTGGCATATTTGGAGCGAATGTTATCGAAGAACAAGATTTTAACCCAAATTTAACGTAAATTCTTTTCGACCGCATCACACAAACACATCATACAAACAAACATCAGCGATTCACAAATTATTGTCAAAACAATAGATTCTGATTTCTTGCAGATTATACAAAGCAACAACAGTTCCTTCCAACTGGCATATTTGGAGCGAATGTTATCGAAGAACAAGATTTTAACCCAAATTTAACGTAAATTCTTTTCGACCGCATCACACAAACACATCATACAAACAAACATCAGCGATTCACAAATTATTGTCAAAACAATAGATTCTGATTTCTTGCAGATTATACAAAGCAACAACAGTTCCTTCCAACTGGCATATTTGGAGCGAATGTTATCGAAGAACAAGATTTTAACCCAAATTTAACGTAAATTCTTTTCGACCGCATCACACAAACACATCATACAAACAAACATCAGCGATTCACAAATTATTGTCAAAACAATAGATTCTGATTTCTTGCAGATTATACAAAGCAACAACAGTTCCTTCCAACTGGCATATTTGGAGCGAATGTTATCGAAGAACAAGATTTTAACCCAAATTTAACGTAAATTCTTTTCGACCGCATCACACAAACACACCATACAAACAAACATCAGCGATTCACAAATTATTGTCAAAACAATAGATTCTGATTTACTTGATTTCGGTAAATTCAAGATCTTAGTGAAAGTTCAGACAGATTCGAGGGAAGATTCGGTTGAATGAACCCCTTCTCGACCGACTGACTGACTGACAGACAACACATAGCCTAAAACAACTGGAGATACAGACATGACATACAAAAAACAATTTCTGATAAACCGGCTGCGATAAAGAAGATGCTAAGTTGTGCTGCGAAAATGTGCGGTTTTGTTTATCTTTTTGCAGTCATTTTCAACAATAAACAGGAAAGTTGTGTTTGGAATCCTACAAAAAACCATGCGAAATTTTAGTAATAAAGCTACTATCCTTGCAGATTCGGCAGCTAGGAAGGTCTCTCTCCTGCCCCATGTACTAATGATTCCAGCCGATTTAGCCACTAATTGTAACTTTTATTCCCAATGAAGGTTCCACTGAAATAACAATAAATAAGGCCAGAGAGAGGAGGGGGGGGGGGGGGGTGTGGCGGAGACAGACAGAGTACGGAGGGAGGAAATGGATATAATTTATAAAAACTTATATATTGCATATGTTGAAAAATAGGTATATAAAAACACAGATGGATTACACTGCACTGTTGTAGAAAATGTTCAGAGCATTCGATCAAAAACTTTCGGAGATTTGTTTCTATAGAAGTATAAACGCAGACGTTCATTTCTTCAGAATCTCAAATCTCCGAAAGTTCTTCACGTATTGCTGTGAAATTCTGAAACAAAATTGCATTCGACTACTCACGTGTTTTTATATTCCTATTGGAATGCCATCTGGTATATATGTAATAAAACGGGAAACGTTATAAAATGTAAATGTTTAAAATCGCTAATCACCGAAAACTCCTGACCGTGTTCTTTCCAATTTTCACACAATGTTCCATTGGGAGACGTGCTTGTTTTTATGTAAATATTATTTAAATATAAGCAATAGGTACATTTGTATAAATTTAACATAAGAGAAACCTTATAAAATATACAATACTGAAACATTGTCAGCAAACAGACAAGTTGTATTTATGGCCCTTTTTGGATTATCATTAGAATACTACTACAGAGTCTGAATTTGCAATAACAACAGCCGGCCGCTGTGACAGAGCGGTTGTAGGTGCTTCAGTCCGGAACCGCGCTGCTGCCACGGTCGCAGATTCGAATCCTACCTTGGGCATGGATGTGTGTGATGTCCTTAGGTTAGTTAGGTTTAAGTAGTTCTAAATCTAGGGGACTGAAGACCTCAGATGTTAAGTCCCATAGTGTATAGAGCCATTTGAACCGTTTTTTTTTTTTTTGCAGTAACAATAAACAAGGCTCAAGGTCAGAGAGAGGGCGGGAAGAGGTGATGGACAGAGGAGTGGGAGGATATGGACATAGAAAATGGGAAGGAGAAGATGGACAGAGACCGGGAGGCAGGAGGTGATAGAGGAGGGGGTGGAGTAGACGGACGGAGAAAGTGGGGGAGAGGCGATAGTTTGAGGCAGGGGGGAGAGGGGAGCAGGAGGAGATCGAGAGAGAGAGAGACGAGGGGGAGAGGATAGACAGAGAGAGGGGGAAGGAGGGGGAAATGGACAAAGAAAAGGGGGAGGGGGAAGATGGACAGATATAGGGGAGAGAAGGAGATTAGGACGTATATCGAATTCCCATACATGTCAGAAACGTGCGCTTTCTCTTTTTCTTCTTTTCCATTAAGCAGACTGAGCCATAGCAGAGTAATTTATAAATATTTCCTACAAATTGGCTAAACTTTGATGGATTAAAGTTCAGTGCCAGTATGTGAGATGATTAATCTCAGTAACTACTGTGGATATTTAGATGTGGTTTTCGCTAACAGATACATCCACGCGGACGATTACCGCTACTGTAGAAAGTTCGTCCGGCTGCGGTCACAGTGGCGTGAACAAAGGTTGCCACTCGCCATCGTTTCGTCGGAGTGCGACCGATCTTCTGTGTCAGTATTTGGCGGGAATGAGGAGTTTAGAACCTATTCTATCAAGCAGGTCAGAATCTGTTCTAACCTCCTTGGGTGGGACGACGCCTCTGTGCTTGGAGATGACAGCTGCATCGCGGCTTTTGCTATTAAAACGACACCGGATGTGAATGTGTTGCATCTGTCTCGTAAGGAAAGTAGCGAGTATTGTACACTCTCTCCTCAGTCACTGGAATAACGAGACGAGTTTTATAAATACACGAGATGAAGAGAGAAATGATGCTACGTATTGACATTGAAAAACTAGATTACGAACACTCTGCGCAACGTCAAATAAATGCAACAAAACAGTACCTGCGTTGCAGTTGAGGCAGCATTCGTAGAAATACCTCAGCGTATCGCGAGATGTCTCTCCCTTGCAACAGCATTGGTGGTTTCATGTTAAAGACACTGGTACTTTAAAAAATTAATAAAATAGAAGTTTCAAACAGAAACAACTGGTACCCGAAGGGATAACCTTTGGTAACTCTCATTGAGCATAAGTGTGAAAGACAAACATCAATTTTAGGACAAAATAGTCTGAACACCTAACAAGGGAACCTCCCCATCGCACCCTCCTCAGATTTAGTTATAATTTGGCACAGTGGATAGGCCTTGAAAAACTGAACACAGATCAATCGAGAAAACAGGAAGAAGTGTGGAACTATGAAAAAATAAGCAAAATATACAAACTGAGTAGTCCATGAGCAACATAAGCAACATCACAGCACAGGAGCGCCGTGGTCCCGTGGTTAGCGGGAGCAGCTGCGGAGCGAGAGGTCCCTGGTTCAAGTCTTCCCTCGAGAGAGAAGTTTACTTACTTTATTTTTGCAAAGTTATGATCTGTCCGTTTGTTCATTGACATCTCTGTTCACTGTAATAAGTTTAGTGTCTGTGTTTTGCGACCGCACCGCAAAACCGTGCGATTAGTAGACGAAAGGACGTACCTCTCCAATGGGAACCGAAAACATTTGATCCAGGATAACACGTCTGATATATTCTATACGACACTGGTGACGGCATCTGCGTCACATGACAGGAATACGTTGTCGACCCACCTAACTTGCACACTTGGCGAATGGGTAAAAAGATTCTTCTACCTTGCCCGATTTAGATTTTCTTGTGAGTGTGATAATCACTCCCAAAAAAGTGATGAAAACATAAGAGTGTGTCACATAAACTGCAACAAATGAATGCAACAGTTTCACAGCCGCACAGTTTTCTCTGTGCTCTGTCAAAACATATGTTTTTAACGTTTTCAAATTTTTCCGTGTGTAGACCGTCAAATCCTGCATATGTCCAAGCAAATCTGAACATGTCCTGGAATTTTGGAGAGCGAAGTTGATTATGTGTGAGTGCCTGAACTCTGATAATTGTCTGAAAAGAAAAATTTAAACTTCTCACTCGAGTGAAGACTTGAACAATGGACCTCTCGTTCCGCAGCTGCTCACGCTAACCATGGGACCACGGCGCTGTTGAGCTCAGACTATCCTTGATGTAGCCTATGTTGCCCATGGACTACTCAGTTAGTATATTTTGCTTATTTTTTCATAGTTCCACACAACTTCTTCCTGTTTTCTCGATTGATCTGTGTTCAGTTTTTCAAGGCCTATCCACTGTGCCAACTTATAACTAAATCTGAGGGGGGTGCGATGGGGAGGTTCCCTTGTACGCACTGAAAAGCGGAAACACATACGATAGAATCTCTACTCAGCTGGCATAAAAACACCAGTAAGCGGCACTAATAATTTGTAGACCATTAACGACCACCTGTCGCAACCCAGAAAATATCCATTACAGTAATTTTAAGCATGAAAATTGACATAAGCTACCCTTCTCACTGAAACGTTTAATTTCCGATACAGATGCTGCCTGTATAGCAGATGACTTGCTGTATTAAGTACAGACATGAGGCTAGACAGCCACAGAACTTGCATAATGTAAAATAAGGTAACATTGAATTAATTGTTGTTAAATATTGAAATTGTTCGAAACTTATGAGTTCCCATAATGTACTGATTTCAGGTCATGGAGTCTCACACGTGTTCCTGTTGTCGTTTTCCTCTTCGTCAGGATGTCACATCTTTATTTCTTGTACCAAACTTAAAAATTTCGCACAATCCATGTTTTGCGTTTGCCAAAGTAGCCTGATTCGATCGAAGAAAACAAAGTGATTTTAATTCCGCCGACAGTCGTCCGCGGTATGTACGTTCGGGCGTTGAGATCGATCACACCGAGACCACCCAAGTATTGGCGTCCTGTTTTGAAAAGGTCGGCCGTCTTCGGCCGATGTTATGTATCTTTAGGACGTGATTGATTCTAATTATGATTCATTACTCGTGTAGTCAAAGGCTATTACATAATCTTATTTTACGAAGTGCATAATTTTGCGTTTACATGACGGCATCCGCAGTTGGTGTCGATCTTATAACGGGTGGTCAAAAAATCTCCGTTTGACCGCGTTGTTGCAGCGTACATGCAACGCGGCGTGACTTCGATGCGCGTATATAATGACCGACGTGTAGACAGGGTATTAGTGTGGCATTCGTACCATTCCGACGTGCGTGCGGTAAATGAGTCAACTTGAACTACAGCGATGTTATTACCAAATGTGTCCAAAGAGGATCGAAGTGCTGTTACTCATTTCTTAGATGCCGGAAAACAAAGTCCGGTAGGCATCCATAGGATAATGAAGAATGTGTATGGGCTGCATGTCTGTCGAAAACCACCGCTGTGAAAAACTGTAACAACGTGTGCTGCTGCTTCATGAAAACGCACGTCCCCAAGCTGAAAATGTCGTAACGCAGGAGTTAGCCAACTCAAGTCAGAGACCCTCTAGAAACTGCCATACAATCCTGATATCTCCCCGTGCGATTGTAGCGCCTTCGGTCTCTTAAAAGAGTCCTTAAAGGGTCGACGATTCCAGTCGGACTGGGATGTGCAGCAAGCCACTATGGATTTCTTCATGCAGCAGGACACCGTGTTTTACCGAATGAATATCTTCAACTTGGTTTGTCGGTGGGATGGTTACGTCAACACTCGCGGCGATTTTGCCATATTATCATATCGGTTTTGGATTGTGCGGCCTTCGTTATGTGTTTGCTGCTACCGCGTCACCTAGTAAAATACTTAAAATGCTAAAATACTGTGTTGCAGTGACCTACGCTCTGAAGAAGGCTGCTGCGACACGGCAGAAACGTCGGTTGTTTTAGTTTCTTAGCAGCTTAAGTATTTTATAAAATGCCACGGAGGTATACTTAGAAAGATTTTAATATGAATTTAATGATTCTCCGCGGTAAGTGCTAGTTGGCGGTATTTACGCCAGCGTCTTAGTTTTTGGGACTGTCAAGATATCACCATATGTTTACATTTCACACAATCTGCCATAAGTCTGAGATTGTTAGCCGGCCAGGGTGGCCGAGCGGTTCTAGGCGCTACAGTCTGGAACCGCGCGACCGCTACGGTCGCAGGTTCGAATCCTGCCTCGGGCATGGTTGTGTGAGATGTCCTTCGGTCAGTTAGGTTTAAGTAGTTCTAAGTTCTAGGGGAGTGATGACCTCAGAAGTTAAGTCCCATAGAGCTCAGAGCCATTTTTTTTTGTTGAGATTGTTAGTAATAATACCCGCTAAGTTGTATGAAGTTTACAGTAATGGTCCTATAACATGTTTTTGGACCACACCAGACACTGCTCTAAGGTATGTCTGTAGCTGACTTTCCGTCGAGGATAACGCCCATTGTTCTTCGCTGTGTGTAAGTTTCTTCGATCAGTCTCCGAGAGTTGTGGGGCTGTTGAGCGGTCATTGATCGGCGACCGGCACGCTCGCACACACACACACACACACACACACACACATATCAGACACTAGAGAGTCAACAGGAAAGAGGAAAGAGAAAAAGTTTTGGAAATGCAGTCGTGAGGAAGACAGTATAGGGTTGATCTGACGGAGGATGGTGTGAAAGTTTTCATTAATCTTGCATGATGTACATTAATCCACACCTACAGCAATACTGCACGATCAACAGTGAACTGCATGGCAGAAGTTACTTCCAGTTGTAGCACTTTTTAGGGCTTGTCCACATATCTTGGGCGTATGCAGCGCCGGAATAATAACTGCGTATATGCCTCTCATTGCGTTGTAGTCAACATCGCCGCAGCTGGAAAGACACTTGGGCGTTGGTGAAGAATACGGCAAGACCAGTGTAACAACAGAAATTTAAACTATTAAAAAGAGCGCGTCCAATTGACAACACAAGTTTAGCGATTATCTTCAGACAATTTGACACGCACTTCATCACAATAAGGGAAACGTAATGATGTGGTTGTGTTTAGATAAACTGGTATCCGAAAGCGAGAGCGATATTTAAATACAGATGACTGGAGGTCGTTGCCTTAGAGATGTACACGCCATACAATATTATTCGTGTGCACGTGTTTCTTCCTAAACAGACCGCATGATTGCGAACTATCTGTATCTCTGTGACCTAAATTACACTTCTTACTTCTTACAGGCAGTATCCATAACTCTGTAGCTATCGTTGAAAATCTAGCTCCAACAGACAGAGGGAAAGTTCTTCGAACCGTAGACTTACTTCTTGGAAAATTTGGTTCAAAATGTTCAAATGTGTGGGAGATCTTATGGGACTTAACTGCTAAGGTCATCAGTCCCTAAGCTTACACACTACTTAACCTAAATTATTCTAAGGAGGAACGCACACACCCATGCCCGAGGGAGGACTCGAACCTCCGCCGGGACCAGCCGCACAGTCCATGACTGCAACGCCCTAGACCATTCAGCTAATCACGCGCGGCGAAAATTTGGAACATATAGATTTCAACGGCAGATCTCTTTTATAGCTGCACTGCCTGATTGCCCGGTATTGCCTTTGTATGTATTTATTCCTATTTTCTATTACTTCGTCTTCTCCTTCTCGCTCTCTCTGTTCATTTCCTCCACCCCCTCTTTATGTTTATCTGTTTGTTCCACTCTCTCAGTCCATTTGCTCCTCCCCCTCTGTCCATCTGCTCCTTCCCGCTCTGTCAATTACCTCTTCCCCCTCTAATCCCATATCTGCCACCCTCTACCCTGTCCATCTCCTCCTCCCCTCTCTATCTCCTCTTTCCCCTCTCCCTGTCCATCTCCTCCTCTTTCCTTTCAATGTCCATCTTCTCCTCTGTCCATATCCTCCTCTCTCCACTCTCTCGCCATCTCCTCCTCTTCCTTTCCTCTGTCCATTTCCTTCTCTCCCTCTCTCTGTTCATGTCCTCCACCCTCTCTTTATATCTTTCTGTTTGTCCCTGTCTCTCTGTAAGTCGCTCCTCCCCCTCTGTCCCTCTACTCCTTCCCCCTCTGTCCATGTCCTCCTCCCCCTCTAATTCTATCTCCCCTCCCTCCATCTCTGTCCAGCCCCTCCTTCCCCTCTCTCAGCCTATCTATTTTTCCTCCTGTATCTATCTCCTCCTGTCTCCATTCACTACTCAATCTCCTCCTCGCCCTTTTCTCTGCCAATTTCCCCCTACCCCTTCTCTGTCCATCTCCTCCTCTACCTATTTGTACCCATCTCCTCCTTCCCCTGTCTAGATCCTCCTCCTCCTTCTCTCTCCACATTATCATCCTCACCCCGATAGGAGGCTGGTGGTTCTAGCCCCTAGCTCATAACTAATATATGTATCAAATTTGGTCAGCACACTGGACTCGCTTTCGGGAGGACGACGGTTCAATCCCGTGTCCGGCCATCCTGATTTAGGTTTTCCGTGATTTCCCTAAGTCGCTCCAGGCAAATGCCGGGATGGTTCCTTTGAAAGAGCACGGCCGACTTCCTTCCCCCATCCTTCCCTAATCCGATGAGACCGATGACCTCGCAATTTGATCTCTTCCCCCAAACAACCCAACCCAACCCCCAACCAAATTCCGTTGAAATCGTTCCAGAGCTTCAGAATGAGTTTTTCACGTGTGCCTTTGACCGCCTATGCACATGTGAAATACTCTTTACAAATATATAACATATTTCACACGTATTTGTACGTTTATTTCAGAAGTATCTCCTAGGGACTTTTACGCTGTAGTTCCATTTTTACGCAGATCAATGTTTATGACGTAGCATCTCCCGAACAATGTGTCATACAGTGATATAACTTTGCAGGTACATCCAGTAGTATATGCTGCCACTGTCTGCGAAATGTGTTGTGAATAGAATTGGTAGTAAAGAAGTAACAAATTGAAACGTCATGCACAAGGTGCAAGTTTTTCACTCATCTCATTATTTGATGCCATACCTCCAGAACTATGTGTTGTACAATGATATACTTTTGTAGATACATTCAGCGACATTTGCGGATAGTGTCTGTGAACTGTGTTGCGAATAAAGTTAGCAGCAGAGAATAATAAATTAAAACGTCATGCTTGATGCGGCAATTTTTCACGCGTTTTAGTGTTTATGATGTTATACCTCGGTAAGTGCGTGTTGTACAAGGATATATTTTTGTAGGTACATTCAACGGCATACGCGGATACTGTCTGCGTATATTTTTGCGCATAGAGTCAGTAGCAGAGAAGTAACAAATTTAAATGTCATGCATGATGCGGCAGTTTTTCACACATCCCAGTTTTTATGACGCCATATTTCCTGAATTATATGTCGTACAATTATATGATTTTGCAGGTATATTCAGTGATATATGTGAATAGTGTCTGCAAAATGTGTCGTCCATATAGTTAGTAGTAAAGAACTAATAAATTAAAACGTCTTGCCTGATGTGGCACTTTTACTGCAGGAACAGCGAAAAGGTAGCAAGCGATAAACTTTTGTCATTTCTTCATTTCGTTGGA
This sequence comes from Schistocerca serialis cubense, assembly GCF_023864345.2. Classification (NCBI taxonomy): domain Eukaryota; kingdom Metazoa; phylum Arthropoda; class Insecta; order Orthoptera; family Acrididae; genus Schistocerca; species Schistocerca serialis. Next base: position 324,428,844 of record NC_064644.1, read on the forward strand.
GTTGTCACCGAGAAAAATTTTCGTAAGGGTTTGAAATTATATGTAAAGTTTATTGGAAGTCACGTGGTTCTTACTCCATAGCGAGTCCCTCCGGACAGTAAGTGATACATGTACCGAGTTGGTAGGAATCAGAATGGTTTAGGAGGAGATGAGTAACGCAAATACACACATACATATGTACATCCATTTTTATAATATGTATGGATATTGATCACATTTATCTTGTTTTCTCAGAGTTAATTTAAAAATGAGGTGTCCTTTACGAATATAAACAGGCTACACAATACGTTTTCCTAAGATCACAGTACAAAATATTTGTTGCCACCTTAATAGCCCACTGGTCGCTTTGAAGTGTTGCAGACGGTGTATAATTGGCATCAGGGGATCACGTGACCCTCCGCAGCTGACTTCATCAACATCCAGCAGAAGGGGAGGAAGAAACGAAAAGAAACAACACTGGTTGAGAGGTTATGTGGCGTTACTTCAGTGGTTATAAGCCTAAGTCAGATTTACGAAGAACTTGGCCATGTGAGCCCTTTTTAGTCCCGCGGTACATCTGCGGCCTGGTCGCATGCACTGATTCGGTTTGCAAGGATGTCCTAAAGCTATTGTATCCTATCCTGAGGCAGGCTGGCGCATTAGCTTTTTAACTGGTCCTTGACGTACTGGATGCTGGCACTGGGACAGATTTGACGTCCGAGCTGGTCCCACACATGCTTTTTTGGGGACAGATCTGGGGATATCGCCGGCCACAGGAATACCTCAAAAACACGTGCACAGCTCATAGAGACACGTTCCCCATCTGGATGAGTGTTGTCCTGTTGAAAAATGGCACTACGATGCTGTCTGTCACACGAGTGGCAACAAATGAGGATGTACCATTGTGGCGTCAGAGTTCTCTCAGTCATTACCAGCTGTGACCTAAAATTACACCCTATGGCTCCCTGCACGAGTCAGGAATAACACAGCTGTGCCTCCTCAAAACATTGGAAGAATGGGTTCTCTCCCTAGGTAGCCGCCATACGCGTCGCCGGCCGAAGTGGCCGTGCGGTTAAAGGCGCTGCAGTCTGGAACCGCAAGACCGCTAAGGTCGCAGGTTCGAATCCTGCCTCTTGCATGGATGTTTGTGATGTCCTTAGGTTAGTTAGGTTTAACTAGTTCTAAGTTCTAGGGGACTAATGACCTCAGCAGTTGAGTCCCACAGTGCTCAGAGCCATTTGAACCATTTGAGCCATACGCGTCGGCGAATGTCATACGGGGTATTGTAGAATAGCGGTTCATCGCTGAACACAATGCTAAGCCGTTCATCAGCAATCCACGATTCGCGATCAGGGCACCATTTTGAATGCTGCCATTTTTGTAGTGGCATTACCAGCAGCCCACGCAAGGGATGTTGATTCTCTAACTGCTGTTAGCCTCCGACTAATGGTTCGGTATAACGCAGAAGGTTGAAGGAAGTTCTTTACTTCTTCCCAGATGGCAGGTGCGGATGCGAAGGGGTTACTACGTGCTTGGTGCTCAGTATGGCTATCCTCTCTGGTGGTGGTCAGATGTGGTCGAACGGAGTCTTGACGACAAGCAGATGTGGTCGAACGGAGTCTTGACGACAAGCATGCCTGCCGCCGGTATCCCACGCCGTCCGTCATCGGGATACTGTCATGTCCGAAAGGCCAACAAATCTGGATATCGCGTGGTTTGACCAGCAGACCAAATGGAGACTCACAATGAGGCCTTTTTCAGTCGGTGTCCGATAACGCTGTCTCGAAAACGTGCACGACATAACCGCGTTCCTTTTGGTGATCACTCAGCATCTGGCGTTGTTTACGGCCTTTATAAACGCTACGAGGGCTGGGAGCAATACTGAATATGAACAACTCTAAGGCGCTCTGATAGCCGTTCTTCGTGTCACTGAAACTCTTAATCTTTTACACACTCGACGATTATGTACACGTGCGCGAAGTCACATTTACAGCCGACCAAGTCTTCACGGTTCTTAAGTTTTTCTGGAGCAGTGTAGTAGTGAAGTGTGTATGAATCAGTCGGCTATATGTTGCATCTATAATCCGCCAGCCACCTTAGGATGTGAGGCGGAGGGTACTTTTGGGACCACTATCATGTTCCTGCTTCCTTGTTCCATTTACGAATGGTGGGTGGAAAAAATGAGTATCGATAAACTTTCTCTGATTTTCTCATCGTGGTCATTTTGCGAGGCATGTGTTGGAGGAAGTAATATGTTATCCGATTCTTTTTCGAATGCACATTTACAGATTTTCGATAGCATACCTCTCCGAGAGACACAACGCCTCTCTTGAAGTGATTGCCACAGGAGTTTGTTGAGCACGTCTTGCGCCTACTAAACTACTCCGTGACGGAATGTTCTGCTCTTTGTAGGATCTTCTCTATCTCTTCGTTAATGCTACTTGCTTGGGATTCCACACTGTTGGTCAGTGCTTCAGGATACTCTGCACCAATCATCGATCGGTATTCATGGATTTCACTACGGTCTGCTGGCTTCCCAACATTCCTGTAGACAACAGCATCGTCCACAAAAACCCTCATGGACCATCTGCCGTTGTACACTTTATCTCTCAGAGAATGAAAACTGCTCCAATCATAGGATAAAAAAGGCGAATTTTCCCGGGCAGAGTCAGGGATGCAGAAAAGCGGAAGAGCTTTTGGACTTAACTGGCAGCTTCAAAAAATCAAAAAGGCTGTTTTGCTTGTTACTATTAGTACCCATGTCTTGTAAAATAAGGCATCGTTCATGTAAAGTAACATGATACATGATGCCATCCTTCGAGGAACAAATTCACCACCAGGAATTTTATCCACCCAGAGAAACTTTTTTTAGCTATTACAGCCATATGATACTATATATAGTTTAATATGGCTGGCGAATCTTCCGGATTTTGGGCACAGGATCAGTGTCTTCAGCCTATGAACTGCAAGATACAGGTGTGCAACGCCTTGCAACTAAGAGAGCTTACTGCTCTGCCAAAGTAGGGTTAAATCGTAATAAAGCGCGAATGTGTCAAGATGTTTTTATTTAAATGTCTTTGAAGCTGTCAGATAAGTCGAAAAGCTAGTTCCCTTCTTTTAAATCCACAACTCTAGCCAGGACATATTCGTCTTTTTTGTGCTGTCGTAGGAGTATTTTTCATTCTGGTTCCCAACTTTTACTCTACCATTTTGATATTAGACCGCCATACCTTGGCAGCCGATGCAGATTTTTTAGTAACTCAGGCGACGACTGATCCGGTATAGGTTCTTTATTGTCTTCCGAAGCATGTTGCTTCTATCGTGGGGACGGATGAACCTCTTACAAAATAACAGACCGACCATTAATTACATATATTTGTCTACCTTCTTACAAAATCTGAAGCGATTTCGGAAAATGTAAGCGGTGCGCGTAAAAATAAAAAAGTGAAAAAAGGACATCTTTCTTGCACGTAAAACCCGAATGAAGCTAAGGTTTTGACAGAAAGATTCCAGTTTTATCGTAAGAATGCGTGTTTTATTTGTACGAATCACCGTTTCGCAGCATTCAGCTCATGTAAGAATGATTCCTGTGTGTTATATGTAGCTCGACTTGAAACCATCGTATCTCGACAACAGATAAAGATTATTGTAAAAAAAGAATTCATTATCACCTTATTCATTTACCTGCCCTAGTGCAAAGTTTGAACCGATTCGTAGAACTTTAAAGTATAGAAGTGACACGCTTCAAAAACTTCCCGGAAAAAAAGATTCTGTTGCATATATTTGCAAGTAAAATCCGAACGGTGACTTTAGACAAGCATTACTTTCAGCCCCGGTAACATCTTTTGCTAAAGGAATTAATCGATTTGCACTGTCTGCCTGGACGCCAGTTCTGGTTAGCCGTTCAAACCTTGCTTAATGTACTGTAAAACAGCTGCAGTAACACAGACGTTCGAGTGGCTTATCAAATGCCCACTGGCCCGAATTAAACCAAAAACTTTTTATTTCACGTTCCTTGCTCAGATAGGAATCGACTACCAAGACCCCCGCCCCTCTTCCTAAACCGCGATTCTGCTAACGGCCTTCTCAAACATTGTTACAGATCTTCCGCGCTGTAACGGTATACAGACTTAATCACAGGTACCTTTGTGATTTCTGAAAACGACTGCGCGAAAAGTACAAGACACACAGAAAAATGAGACATATTAATGGACAGAGCACCTCTCCAACTTTCAATTCGTAGCACGCCCCGCGCTGTAGATGCAGAGCGCGCAATTAGGAGGCAAGCGTGTTACAAGATGGCGTGTAATGGTACGATGCGTGGAGTTTTGTGTCCTTGAATTCGCTAAATGTGAGTCAGCTATGATGTTTCGGCGACGATATAGTATCGTGTATCAGGTAATATCGAACTGTCTCTACAAGGGGTGGGCAAACGCTCTAAAGCGGGCGCGATCGCCTTCGTGCTCCCTCACTGCTTGCCCGCGGGCATTGTCAGCCGGCATTTCCACCTCCAACAGTCTGCTAACACTGCTCTTTTCTTATATGACGAAGTTCGCGCACGCGGCAAGATGGGCTCTTTACTGTGTGAAGTCTCACTGGCCTTCGTGGTGTAACAAAAGCAGCGAGAAGAAAATTGCTGCGGAGGAGTTCAGACCCTCAAAACGAACACGTTTATCAGATCTTGCGTTTCTAACCGATTTTACAAAGCACCTGAAAGTCGCGAGTACAATTTTGGAGGGTAGTCACCAACTAATTGCCGCTGTTTTGGAGAGCGTTTTCGATTTTAAGAGAAAATTGCTGTTCTGAGTAAAGCAACTTTCACAAAGGTCAATTGCGCACTTTTCGAATGTTACACTAGTTAGAAATTAAATAAGCCTTGCAAGGGAGACATTGAGGGAACAGTTTCATGAATTTCTTACGGTGCTACACGATTTGTTGGAAATCTTTGATAAGAGATTTGCTTACTTAAATCAATCTGAAATTCATTTTCGTACTTTTGCAATTCCTTCTGCTGTGGGCCTTCGAAGTGTGCCTCCTGAAATTCAATTAGAGCTTATTGACTTTCATTGTAGCAATGTACTCACAGGGAGGGGTTTCGCACTGCAGAAAATTTTGACAGTTTTACAAGGACGTCCTTCGAGAACAGTTCCTGCAGTTCTTTTGAATAGCTGCTCAAACCTTGTAACCTCCCCACACGAAAATAATAATATTGAAATTATAATAATTATTATGGAGCCAAGCGTAACCTCCGCACACGAATATTTAAATGAATATGATGAACCATGAACCATGAACCTCCCCACAGAAATATTTGAATGAGAAACCGTTAACCAAGTGTAAACTCCCCACAGAAATATAATAAATGAATATGAAACCATGAACCATGAACCATGTGTAACCTCTTCACAAAAATAATAATTAAATGAATTTTTTAAAGCATTGTAACCTCTGAACAAAATTGGCTCCCATTTATAATCTGTGTGCAGAAATGCATTCACATTTAATGTTCCCACAAAATTCTTTTCTCATTTAATGTTAAGTTCGAAACAGAAAAATTCCTATACACCAAAATAATAAAAAAAATTTAGTAACCTGGTAAATTTTATGAGGACAGCAGCGCTGCCCTTCGGCCCTGTATTCTGAATAAAAAAAGCAAAAATTCTTACCTCAATAAAAACTGCAAATATATCTGCTCTTATGTAGAAATTCTTTTGACACAGCTTCGTGCAATGCTGGCGTATATTTTTTTTCTGATTCTTGGAAGGAATGATCATGCATTGGAAATATACTTTAAATTGAAATGAATGCTTTCTTTAAAAAAATTACTTTATATTATGAAAATTATTATTGCGGCATTTTTAAAAGAAGTTAATGACAGTTAATATACATTACTAGATATGCGCAAGGCTTCTTCTTTACCTTCTACAATAATACTCATCCTCCAGAGTCCCGACCAGAGCAGACTGCCGACACGCTCAGGCACGCGCCGACTACTGCATACTACAGCTTACTAGCACGGACTACTGCCGACAGACTACTACTGCCGACTCGCGACAAGCAACAATTAACTACATACTACTCTCTGGTCAGAGATTCTGCCATGCCTCGCCCATCGCTGGCAATGCATGCGTCTTACAACCTGCAGTATGTTTTGGGGTCATGTACTTGTGTGAAAGTGTCTTTTCATCGATGAAATTACGAAAACCGTATCGCCTGACTGGAGCAATGAATCTGATGATGAATAGCCTCACGCCAAACATCGAGGTGCTAGAAAACAGTCATTTAAAGACAAATGCAGAATGATGAAAACAGACGTTTGTTTCTCTTTCATAAGTTGTAGCGCAGCTGTGAACTTAACACTTCTGTGTAAGATTAAATGTATTAACTTAACAGAGTTTCATAAAAGAAGCACGCGTTCTTTGTTTACTACTTTGTGTCTGTTACTTGTGACCAGGGAAGTAAGTTTCCTTGATCCCTGTACGCCCCCCTCCCCTATTTCTCCGCTGAACTGGAGGGCAGAAACTGTAACGTTTTGTACAGCTTTTAACTGCTGTCAACCTGTGCAGTGTATTATTACTCTGCGTCGCTCCAGTACTCATTAGGGCACTAGGCAATGAAGAGATTGTTCTTTATTTGTTTGCTTGTGTCTGTGTTGTTCCTCTGCCGTTTTTCTATCGTCCGCAGGTGTCATCTGAATATTTGCACCTAACTGTCGTTTATTCGAATGAAACGGGATGCGGTACATTCACGCCCAGGGGAAGTCGAACATTAAGTACGAGCTGGTCAAACAAGGAAAAATATCAACAATAAAATTTCGCCCACTGACATAGGAAAACAGGACGACTGTCTTACAATCTAATAATTGACATGCAAAACCTTATGTCTAGAAATGGCGCATGCACGCTAACGTAAATTCGCTTGCGTTTCTTCTTGGTATAACCTGATTGTTATTACTTTTTCATTTGATGGCACTTTTGCTACACACAATACTATGCACATATTGTACTGCATCATAAGCATTCATTGCGCTGTCATTACGTAATAATTACGGCAATACAAAGAATATTTCTAACGTAACTACAAACTTGACCATCAGCTGTCGATCGTCATTTACCGTGCATGACGGCACGCGCTCTGACCTCTTGATACACTTATTAATGGCCGTCAAACCAACCTGTCTCGCGTTTCTCTAAAATCTGAATTTGCATACATGCAAATTAGTGTCATTTCACTGCTATATTACATTGTCATGCAAAATAGGAAATAGGATGCTGTGTACCGGCACGTGCATGATTGGGAGTAGGGTACATGCACATCGTAATTCTGTCCATTTCACGTTGGAGACGAGCGGTAATTTTTCGGCTGTGAGGAAGTCAACCGCTGACACAATAACAGCGAATGGTCTGAAGGCAGGAGGGGGGGGGGGGGGGGGGGGGGAGGGGTGCACATGTTGCACGTCCCAGTCGCTGTAAATTGCAGACGTGATTGCCACCTTCCTGTGGCTGGTGGCTTTCTGTCACCAGAGAGGTTACTGTGCAAAGTCCTGGAGGAGCCTTTGATAGGCTGTTCGAGTGTTACGTCAGCACACATTTGAAGTCGGTCGTCGGGAAATTGGCGGGAAGGAGTGGTATGGGGGGCCTAGGTTCGCGGGGTTACGATAGTGGGAGTCTAGGACGAATTTGTTGTTAGGTCATAATTGGCGAAAGACTTTGTTTATCAGCAAAGAGCTGCCCCTTAATTTGCATATCAGTTAAGGGTCTGACAATAGCAAACATGCAGCTAGTTTCCAGCCAGCAGTCTTCAGCCCTGTGTGAGGGTGAGAGAAACGTGCATCACACTGCTCTCTAGCAGCCTCGTGGGCAGCTGACCGTGCCCCAGCTCAGGAATAGACAAATGGCTCTGAGCACTATGGGACTTAACTTCTGAGGTCATCAGTCCCCTAGAACTTAGAACTACTTAAACCTAACTAACCCTAAGGACAGCACACACATCCATGCCCGAGGCAGGATTCGAACCTGCGACCGTATCGGTCGCACGGTTCCAGGCTGTAGCACCCAGAACCGCTTGGCCAGCCCAGCCGGCAGGAATAGACAATCCGTGGGTGACACGAAACATTCCAGACGACCTGCTGCTTATGTGGTACGAAGACAACTGGCCGTCCGGGACCGTCAGAAGAGAAGTTGGAGCATGTGTCGGTATCATCCGCCAGGAGCCCACAGAAATGGATGAGATGTGCCAGCAGAGAACTGCAGATACCACAGCCAACTGTGTGCCACATTGTACGCACACGTCTGCGCGTTAAGCCGCACAAGCTGTGGGTGGTACATGGCTGACTGCTCGGTACAATGATCTTCGTTCTGAGTTTTGCAATTATTTGCAGCGGCCACTTGAGGAAGATGCTCTCCCTGTGGTGAATATACATTTATAGGAATAAGAAGGATGTGTGGTGCCCCGTAAGATAAATCTGTAAATGAGAACTTCCAGTCGTTGCGTTGGCAAAAGAATCAGCAATGGTATACAGACATTATTTTTTCTTTTTTTCTGTTTCAGTTGACTGATAATTTGCCTGTTTGGTGACTAGTTTCGAACCTAATCATTTATCATCGGACCATTACCTAAGTAAAAATACATCATTAGTCAAAATATAATATATAAATATTAAAGTACGAGAACAGTTTACTAGTACCATTGAAAGTACGTCATTAGTCAAAACATAAAATATACAAATTAAACCAAATGGTTGTAACATACCTGAATGATTCTGAAATGACGAATTTTTGATTGTGAACTATTGACAACTGTTCATCTTAGAAAATCCTGTGTCCTTAATTTTTGCAGAATGTGGGGGGGACTATTTGACAGGCGCTATCTGCCTTTATTATGTGCTCTTTTCCACTGTTATCACACTACATCATTATTATTCTTCCACTAATTTTCAAAAGTACCCCTTTTTTTAGAGAAACATTCGATACTCGGCAGTAATATTTGTAGATATACACTTTAAGACAAAAAAAAGACGCACCTCGAAGAAATCATGTCCAATGGGACAAACATCGGTGGATGTGATACAAATGTACAGAAAAACAAGTGATTACTGTGGTGTCACCGCCAGACACCACACTTGCTAGGTGGTAGCTTAAACCGGCCGCGGTCCATTTAGTACATGTCGGACCCGCGTGTCGCCACTGTGTGATCGCAGACCTAGCGCCACCACAAGGCAGGTCTCGAGATACGATATAGCACTCGCCCAGTTGTACGGACGACATTGCTAGCGACAATACGGACGAAGCCTTCCTCTCATTTGCCGAGAGACAGTTAGAATAGCCTTCTGCTAAGTCCATGGCTACGACCTAGCAAGGCGCCATTAGCCTTACCTATTTTGAGAGTTATCGTAAAAATGTCTAACGAAGAACGTTGTAAACAAACCAAGATTAAAAGTTAAGTATAAAGCAGCTACGTACTTTTCTTGCTACCATTCAATACTATCCTGTTCCAGAATTCACGCCAGTCGGCGTGTGTGTACGCGTGCCTTTCTTTCGGCTCCCTTAACAGTGTGGCGTAGCAGGCTTGTTACGTCACAACAATTACAATTTTAGAGAAAGCTGTGTGATTTATTCAAGAGAAAGAGCTTCAGAAATTGAACACTATGGCAGTTATGCAAGCAATTATTCGTCTTGGCATTGATTGACAGAGTTGTAGGACGCCCTCCTGAGGGATGTCGTACCAAATGCTGTCCAACTGGCGAGTTAGATCGTCAAAATACCAAGGCGGTTGCAGCACCCTGCCCATAATGCTCCAAACGTTCTCAATTGGGGAGAGATCCTAGGGCCTTGCTGGCTAAGGTTACGGTTTGACAAGCACGGAGAAAAATAGTAGAAGCTTTCGTCTTGCTCTGGCATTATCTCGGCTTACCACGAAGGGCTACAAAACGGGGCGCAGAATATCTTCGACGTACAGTTCTGCCATAAGGGTGCCGCAGATGACAAATAAAAGGGAGAAATTACTCCAAAGATCATCACTCCTGGTTGTCAGGCAGTATGCGGACGATTGTCAGGTTGGTATCACACCACGGTCTGGGGCGCCTCTTCGGCCTGGAATCTCATTGACTGGAGTAGAATTATCTTCAGTGATGAGACCCGCTTCGAACAGAGCCCCAATGACCAGTGAAAACTTGTATGGAGATGTCCTGGACAGTGGTGGAATACCAGCCAGGACTGCCACTCGCCATACGGCCCGACATCCTGGATTGATGGTCTGGGGTGCCACTTATTTTCATAGCAGTCATTCGTGACAACCTTACATCTCTAGCAATCAATGCCAAGCCTAATAACTGCTTGCAATAGGGCCAGAGGCAGACCAGTATGTTACTGATTTGCTCAATTTGTGAAGTTATTTCGCTTGAATAAATCATCCAGCTGTTCTGAAACTGTAATTATTTGTTTGTCTGTACGCGTATATGACAGCTACCCACAACACTGTGCGAATGCGGTGAATTGCAGACAACCCGGCGTCTCTTCGAATGTAACTCATGCCAACCAGCTATAGCATGAAGGACTTAATGTCTGCAGCACCCAATACTATCAAAGTTGCCCAATTCTGAGTGAATACTGTATAGTTTTCTTTGTATGTATTGTATATGTGTTCATTTTAGTGTACCTCTGACACGAATAAAGAAAGATCACAGCTACCGATTTCGACCGCATTCGAATTATTCCTTAGTAGTGCGTCGCTTGCTTTTTGTTAGTGTGTATTAAGAGAGGGATATTTCATTCACGGTGTGGTCGTGGACGGATTCAGACCATTTCTAGCACACTGTCGTGTCTGTGTGTCGATCCATTTTACTGCTCTGGTTTCATTTAACCGACTGACACATACGCATCCGCAACTTTTAGCTGTTGAACCTACGAACTGTGCAACTTTCACAAATCTGCCCTTAGCGCCAGTATCCGATCTCCGCAACTAGGAAGAGACCTCTGATTTTCTCTTGGACACTGCCCCCAACATGTTAGTAAGCCGTAGTGTAGTAGTGTAGCAAAGTGGAGTTAAAGGTCATTATTTCCGCTACTGGCCATTAAAATTACTACACCATGAAGATGACGTGATACAGACGCGACATTTAACCGACAGGAAGAAGATGCTGTGATCTGCACATGATTAGCTTTTCAGAGCATTCACACTAGGTTGGCGCCGGTGGCGACACCTACAACGTGCTGACATAAGGAAAGTTTCTAACCGATTTCTCATACACAAACAGCAGTAGATCGGCGTTGCCTGGTGAAGCGTTGTTGTGATACCTCGTGTAAGAAGGGGAAATGCGTACCATCACGTTTCCGACTTTGATAAAGGTCGGATTGTAGCCTATCGCAATTGCGGTTTATCGTATCGCTACACTGCTGCTCGCGTTGGTCGAGATCCAATGACTGTTAGCAGAATATGGAATCGGTGGGTTCAGGAGGGTAATACGGAACGCCGTGCTTGATCCCAACGGCCTCGTATCACTAGCAGTCGAGATGACAGGCATCTTATCCGCATGGCTGTAACGGATCGTGCAGCCACGTCTCGATCCCTGAGTCAACGGATGGTGACGTTTGCATGACAACAACCATCTGCACTAACAGTTCGACGACGTTTGCAGCAGCATGGGCTATCAGCTCGGAGACTATGGCCGCGGTTACCTTTGACGCTGCATCACAAACAGGAGCGCCTGCGATGGTGTACTGAACGACGAACCTGCGTGCACGAATGGCAAAACGTCATTTTTTCGGATGAATCCAGGTTCTGTTTACAGCATCATAATGGTCGCATCCGTGTTTGGCGGCATAGCGCTGAACGCACATTGGAAGCGTGTATTTGTGATCGCCATACTGGCGTATCACCTGGCGTGATGGTACGGGGTGCCATTGGTTACTCGTCTCGGTCACCTCTTGTTCGCATTAACGGCACTTTGAACAGTGGACGTTACATTTCAAATGTGTTACGACCCGCGGCTCTACCCTTCATTCTCATCCCTGCGAAACACTACAGTTCAGCAGGATAATGCACGACCGCATGTTGCAGGTCCTGTACGGGCCTTTCTGGATACAGAAAATGTTCGACTGCTCCCCTGGCCAGCACATTCTCCAGATCTCTCACCAGTTGAAAACGTCTCATCAATGGTGGCCGAGCAACTGGCTCGTCACAATACGCCAGTCACTACTCTTGATGATCTGTGGTGTTGTGTTGAAGCTACATGGGCAGCTGCACCTGTACACGCCATCCAAGTTCTGTTTGAATCAATGCCCAGGCGTATCAAGGCCGTTATTACGGCCAGAGGGTGGTTGCTCTGGGTACTGATTTGTCAGGATCTATGCACCCAAATTGCGTGAAGATGTAATCACATGTCAGTTCTAGTATTTTATATTTGTCCAATGAATACCCGTTTATCATCTGCATTTCTTCTTGGTGTAGCAATTTTAATGGTCAGTAGTGTATATTATTATTATTATTTTAAAATTTAAATCTTTACCTTAATACCCTCACTGACAAAAGCATAAAGAAATGGTGTACTGTACAGGCATCAGAGGACCACTCCCTGACGCCAAATTTATAGGAGCCTGCCATATGCGGCCTCTTACGTGAGTGTAGGACAGCTAAGAGGAGATGGGGTGGTGGAGACGTGTGGAGCGCCGGGGCGCTAATATGACATCATTCAGTTAACATTTATTAGCAAGAGTTTCGCATTCACTTTGTCTTTTTCCCGGCAACCATGCTGAGCCAGCGTTGCGCGAAGGCGCGCAGAAGCACGTCTGGGCCCTGAGATGATTTCTCAGGCGCGGACACTGGCGTTGTCGGAGGTCAGTTTTGCAGCCCTGCCGTAGGAGGGCCTGGCTGCCAGGGCCTCACTACAGCCCGCCGTCGATGTGGACGTGTGTCTGAGCCTCACCACTCTCGTTGTGTGAAGCTGCGCTTGGGGTCGGTCGCAAAACTCTGCATGGCCCAGCTGTCGGTTGCCCAGATGGCATGTGGGTAGGTGACCCAACAGCGACATGAACGATAGCCCTAGAGACGATACCAGCATACAGTTGGTACGACGGTACCTGTACTATCCAGGAGTTGTGGCATAGGCGCCCTGTTCTGAAGCTGAACAGCTCACAGAGGGGCAGATCGGTTCTTCTTTCACGGAAGATTGGCGGGACCTTCATCTTCAGTCACTTACGGTTGTGACCGGCAGCAATGAAGCTCACAAGGTGGAGGTTTCTTCCACAGCCTGAAAGGAGTTTACTGGGGAACACTTGTAAGCGGCACCAGAACAGTCCACACCGCTCTCCCGGCCGTATGTCAGTTTACGAGACCGGAGCCTCTACTTCTCAATCAGTTCCTCAGTTTACCTCACAAGGGTCGAGTACACCCCGCTTGCCAACAGCGCTCGGCAGACCGGATGGTCACCCCCCCAATTGCTAATCGAGCCCGACAGCGCTTAACTTCGGTGATCTGACGGGAACCGATGTTACCACTGCGGCAAGGCCGTTGTCTTCATAATAGCTTCGTGGACATCAAAATAACCTTGCCTTGTTTCTCTCTCAATTTTGAATTGTGTATTATATACAATTAAAGGACGGCGGATCAGGTCTCTGTCCCGATTTTTTAGCTGAGTGGTCAAAGCGACCAAATGCTATTCAAAGGGGCCGGGTTCGATTCCAGACTTGGTCGGAGATTTTCTCCGTTCGGGGACTGGGTGTTGTGGTGTCTTTATCATCATATCATCCCATTGACGAGCAAGTCGCCGAAGTGGCGTCAGCTCAAAAGACTTGCACCAGGCGACCGGTCTGCTCGACGGGAGGCCCTAGCCACTCGACATTTCATTTCATAAAATAAGAAAATTAATAAATTAAAATGAAACTAGTATAAACGATGAATGTCTCTGATGGGCTCGATAATGCGGATCGCTGACTGTGCGTGACCGCAGAGCCAAAGATGCTGTACTGCTTCCTTGCAGTAAGAGAGCGCTTGGAGCACAGTTGTAGGTAGCTGCCTGTGAGGGAAAGACGATGGAGTAGGCAGTCCCTGTGGTGTGCTGTGTGAAGCCGCCAAGATTAATGTAGGTATGTCAATATTGTTGAACATGCAAGAAGAAGTCTTCGGGCAAATAAGGTAAAGGTTTAAATAACTATAATTTCTGTTTTTGCCAGCGCCAAATGAGTAACCCCAGAACGCACGTAGTTAAATATTTCATTTTTGTAATGCTTTTAAGATTTGTTAACAGAGTTATGTGTACTTTGATGATTTGCATTTATGTTGGATTAATGAAGTTACATAGCACTTGCTGTTTAAATCTCATAGTTTGCGAATCAATTGTGAGTAATGTAACTTCACTTGTCAGATATTTTTGAAAAGACAAACTTAACTTGCAATATAATTTTGCTCAAAATTTACTGAATTTTAGTAATTCACCATAATCAGTGCCGCCTCCCAGTCCAGATCATATATTTTTCAAAGAAGTTGAATTTTCTTAAATGTTCTCGTTTATCAACCAAATGAATTTCATGTGCGTTTCAAGAATTACGTCCAGCATTGCACACTGCTGTGCCTGTAGCTAGCATTTACAATTTTTTTTTAATGAGAGACCAGAATATATCGCGTTACTCCGTTGCTGCTCTAGAGGTAAGACAATTTAATTTGTTTGTTAGGTGCACAGGGACCAAATTTATCATTTTGAACAGGGACAGATGATTCACTGCCTTAGGAGCAGAATGTATTTTGCAGTGACTGTATTTCTTTATTAGTATTGGGAGCTGCATTGCCCAATCAATTCGCGTAAAGTTTTGCTAACAGTAACACAGAGTAAGCACACCACTTGCACTTACAACACGCAACACGACAATTCGAGTTCAGTATCCATTCCACAGATCACACATTCATTTAACGTAATAATAAAGTTATATATATATATATATATATATATATATATATATATATATATATATATATATTTGAAAGAACGTTACAAGCCCGATAGCGCGGATTTGTAGCAGAGGAGGCCAAGGGGGTGCACGGCTGTAGAAACTTCGTTGTACCCACCAGACCCTCCTGCAACTAGTGGAGCTGGCCCTTCATCAGCATCCGTGGTGCAGATGGAATGATCAAACTTTGAGAGAGACTCAAAAGAAGATAAGGGTTTTACAGCAGTCGATGACGTGATTCTCCCCCCCCCCCCCCCCCCCCCCTCCATTCAGGTGACTGAATGTGCTCCCGTTTTCTGGGCCTGTCAGCACTCTTGGCTGGCCTAGTTAACTTCGGGACTTCAGAGCGTTCATTTATGCAAAGTTTTCAGACTGAAAGGCGTTCTTGTGTCATACCTAGGTGGAGTTACTACATGTAGCCTCGTTACAAATGAGTGCTGTGTCCACTCAGCACTGTTGTCTAAGCGCTGAATCAAATGTTTTCCTGGCGTCCTTTCTCGAACACTGTGAGGCAATAAGCTCTCTGCCTGTTTGTACTTCGACGCTGCCAGAGTTGGAATTTGTTACGCCACCGTTGCGTACCTGGCAGACGCGTTACACTTAGCATTGTCCCAGCCGGTTCTATTCCTGCACTTAAATACGATTCGTCTGTGCATCAGTATAAAGGAAATAAAATTTCTAATAACGACTTGCAGATACTTTTATTCAAAAGATATTTTTAAGCTGACGACAACGTTTAAGCTTTCCGCAAAACACACTTCAGTAAGTGCAATATATCCACCTCACCACTTTTATTGCAAAATTTAGTTCAGGTTTCTTTCGTTTCCTTGTCAGTGTTCTTACCAAGTTACTGATAAAATCGTTAATGTCAGGGTGAGCCGATTCAAACGAAGTTTCAAACAAGGATGAAAAGTGCCGCACGCATCTGTCATTCTCTAAAACGCAGAGGTCTCCTCTGTCCAAATGTATGCACTGTTAGGGGAACTCGGGGCGGAACGGGATACTTAATGTTTAACAATTTCTATAAATAAGGGAACACAAGGAAACACTTCTTAGAGTGATAAAAAAACACCTTGTAATGTAACCTAATGTACCATATTTTAAGATGACTTAAAACAATACATTTTGCATTTTTTACAATTTTTCAAAGAAAGTCTTGTATATTTCCCGTTCCGCCCCACCCACGGGGCAGAATGGGATAAGGGTATTTTTTGTTAAATTATTGCATAAATGTTGAATTTCAATTATGAATATCGTATTAAACTATGACAAAATGTTGTATAACAGGCAATTCAGACTAAGGAATGTGTAATTTAAATAATTAAAAAGTCATTCTCCAAAATTAGAAAATATTTTAATGTCATTCTGAAAAATGTATAATGCTTAATAACCAGCAAACCCCTAAATACAAGCCCTTTCGACAATAGTCACTAATCGGTATTTCCTCTTCATCTTCACTGTCTATGCCAGCACATGAATTGTGTGCCCACTCTGGCGTGCGACCCAGCCCTCATTAGAAACGGAGTAGAAGTCCCCACAGTAGAGACACTCACCATCCTATCTCTCTGATTCTCTCTTCTCCATCATCTTCTTCCTTTTATTTTTCTTAAGGTCTTTGATGTCCTCTGTTTTTTTTTTGTGTGTGTGTACAGTTTGATATTTTTGCCTTAAGTTGCATTGCACCTGAAGTCTCTGTCCTGAAATTGTTCATATTTGTTCACCCTCCTCCTTTCTGTAGGCCTACTTTACGTGCGACAGCTTTATGCACTTCCTTCTTACAAGGAGAATCTGTTAATACGACGGTTTTTCCTTTTCGTCTAGTAGTCCGCCGAGTATTTAGACAGATTAGTGAAATTGGAATGACAGCCTCAGGCGATGTCTGGAAAGCTGAGTTGTTCGGCGAACATAGCTGGTTGGGAGAGTCTGGCATCCATGAACATCCAGGCTGGGTTTGCTTTCTACTTGCATCAAAATATGACAGGGCAGAAAGGGACACTATCCCATTCCGCCCCGCCCCGTTCCGCCCCAAGAGCACTTTTGAGGTTAATAACTTTTATGGAGTGTAATAACTGATGTATTTAAACGCATTAAATAACTAAAGTATAACAAATGCCATGCACTTTAAGGGAATGTGACATTTTAGGGTATACAGTTAACAATTAACAGCTTACCTGGCGTTGAAATTCACCAAACGTTAGAACAACGCAAGCGGTAACGTGACGGACAACAATTCACTTAGATCTCGCACTTCAAACTAAATCAGAATGGCTGCCCTCGCTTCCCTTCCACTCAGAGAAATAGTTACATGCCCATACAACAGGTTGCAACACTGTCCAGTCTAGAAAAGAGCAATTTCCCATTGTGCCCCGCTATCCCGTTCTGCCCCGAGCTCCCCTATACCTGAAGGACAAGTTGCGGAATTCGTGTAGTAGTGTTACTGGATCATTCGTCAATCTTCTCTGAGTTGCAAAGTTCGTGTTCGCCCTACACACTCCTTGCCCTCCATGACTTAACGTTGGTGATGAAAGCTCATAGGACAGCCTAGTACCAGATCTACACATCTGCAGGGCTCCAGCGCGACCAGTGGACTCTTCATGAGGCAGTGACTACTACGCTGTCCGGTCAGCCTATATTATTTTTGTCTTTCAATAAGTGATTTTCTATGCTACTTCCATTCTATTAAGTATTACATTTGCTGATTAGTTTATTTGAACAAGAGGGAAACTGTACATCGCTACCCTCAAAACAAAAGTGTTTCATGTTACCATATACAGCCTTTTCGTTTTCTCAGTTTAAGGAACTGAAACATTTCTGTGGAACTTTTGATAATAGTTAAAAAGAAAACTGAACTACGTCCGAACAGGCCATGAAGGCCCAACTGTACCGACCGGCCGCCGTGTCATCCCCGGCCCACAGGCGTCACTGGATGTGAATACGGAGGGGCATGTGGTCAGCATACCGCTTTCCCTGCCCTACGAGGTGCAATCAAGTTCTAAGACCTCCGATTTTTTTTTCTAATTAACTACTCACCCGAAATCGATGAAACTGGCGTTACTTCTCGACGTAATCGCCCTGCAGACGTACACATTTTTCACAACGCTGACGCCATGATTCCATGGCAGCGGCGAAGGCTTCTTTAGAAGTCTGTTTTGACCACTGGAAAATCGCTGAGGCAATAGCAGCACGGCTGGTGAATGTGCGGCCACGGAGAGTGTCTTTCATTGTCAGAAAAAGCCAATAGTCACTAGGAGCCAGGTCAGGTGAGTAGGCAGCATGAGGAATCACTTCAAAGTTGTTATCACGTAGGAACTGTCGCGTAACGTTAGCTCGATGTGCGGGTGCGTTGTCTTGGTGAAACAGCACACGCGCAGCCCTTCCCGGACGTTTTTGTTGCAGTGCAGGAAGGAATTTGTTCTTCAAATAATTTTCGTAGGATGCACCAGTTACCGTAGTGCCCTTTGGAACGCAATGGGTAAGGATTACGCCCTCGCTGTCCCAGAACATGGATACCATCATTTTTTCAGCACTGGCGGTTACCCAAAATTTTTTTGGTGGCGGTGAATCTGTGTGCTTCCATTGAGCTGACTGGCGCTTTGTTTCTGGATTGAAAAATGGCATCCACGTCTCATCCATTGTCCCCACCGACGAAAAGAAAGTCCCATTCATGCTGTCGTTGCACGTCAACATTGCTTGGCAACATGCCATACGGGCAGCCATGTGGTCATCCGTCAGCATTCGTGGCACCCGCCTGGATGACACTTTTCGCATTTTCAGGTCGTCATGCAGGATTGTGTGCACAGAACCCACAGAAATGCCAACTCTGGAGGCGATCTGCTCAACATTCATTCGGCGATCCCCCAAAACAATTCTCTCCACTTTCTCGATCATGTCGTCAGACCGGCTTCTGCGAGCCCGAGGTTGTTTCGGTTTGTTGTCACACGATGTTCTGCCTTCATTAAACTGTTGCACCCACGAACGCACTTTCGACACATCCATAACTCCATCACCACGTGTCTCCTTCAACTGTTGATGCATTTCAATTGGTTTCACACCACGCAAATTCAGAAAACAAATGATTGCACGCTGTTCAAGTAAGGAAAACGTCGCCATTTTAAGTATTTAAAACAGTTCTCATTCTCGCCACTCGCGGTAAAATTCCATCTGCCGTACGGTGCTGCCATTTCTGGGACGTATTGACAATGAACGCGGCCTCATTTTAAAACAATGCGCATGTTTCTATCTCTTTCCAGTCCGGAGAAAAGAAATCAGAGGCCTTAGAACTTGAATGCACCTCATATGCCAGTTTACGAGACCGGAGCCTCTACTTCTCAATCAAGTAGCTCCTCAGTTTGTCTCACAAGGGTCGAGTGCACCCCCTTGCCAACAGCGCTCTGCAGACCGGATGGGCACCCACCCAAGTGCTAACCCAGCCCGACAACACTTAACTTCGGTGATCTGACAGGAACCGATGTTACCACTGCGGCAAGGCCGTTAACTTGATAATAGTTTCGTGGATATGAAATTACCTAGTCTAGATTCTGTCTCAATTTTGAATTGTGTATTATGTACAATTATAGGATGGCGAATCAGGTCTTTGTCCCGATTTTTTATTAGCTGAAGTAAGATATGTACAGGTAATTACAAATACACTGCCGGAAAAATATTAGTTAGAGAGTTACAGTTCACTCAAAAATTTCTTGCTGCTACATTGCATATGGAGTACATGAAGTGATTACATTTACAAATCAACAGCTCAAGCGGTTCTGAGGTACCAGATGTCGACCCGTATTGAAACCCCTGTATTAGTACGTGGTGTAATCTCCACGGGTAGTAATGCAGGCGCTGACTCTGGCATCAAGTCGATCGTGCAGACGGCGAATAATGTCCTGGGATACGTGATGCGACGTCTGCTCGACCTGTTCACGTAGCTCTGTAAGAGTTATTGGTGGATGAGTCGCACAAGTCACTTCTCGTCCCATCATATGCCACACGTGCTCGACTGGGGACAAGCATGGAGATCGTGCTGGCCAGGGAAGTTGCTGCACGTCTTGCAAAGCACGTTGAGTTTCAAGGGAAGTGTGTGGACGAGTATTATTCCGATGCACATCACCTTTCTGTTGCGAGAACGGCGAAAGAACGACTCTAACAACATTCTGCAAATAACGGGTGCTGGTTGGCGTCCCATCCAGAAACACCAAAGGTGAACGGGAGTTGTAGCTTACGGCACCTCAGACCATAAGGTCTGGGGTGTGGCCAGTGTGTCGTTGGCGAATGCACTGTACGAGACACCATTCACTGCGTGTACGTTGTACACGTGAACGACTATTAGTTGCGTGCAGCCAGAATACGCTCTCATCGTTGAAGACCATGACGCGTCATTCCGTCTTCCAATTGATCTTCTGACGGCACCAGTTGAACCATGCACGTCGATGCTGTGGCGAGAGTGGAAGATGGGATAGAGGTGTGTGTGCCCATAGTCCTGCTGCCAACATCAGGTTTGCAACAGTTCGTGTTGGCACGTCTGAGTTCACAGGCCCTCTTATCTGTTCTGGTAGCTATGCGATCTGCTGTCATTGCCTTACAATACGACAGTCCTGGCGGAAGTCTGTGCTATGTGGACGTCCAGAACCTCCTCTACGGCTGTAAGACTTTTCACTTGACTATTGATACCAATATCTTTGCACAACTGACGTAAAACATCCGACTTGTATGACAATTCTCTGAAAGAACCATCCCGCCACTCGGAAGTACAAAATTTGACCCCTTTAAAACGCGCTCAGTTGGCTGGGAGGAAGAACGAGTGCGTCTTCGTGGCATGGTCGTCTTCTTGCTTCACACGTTTGCGCCCCACTGAACCTTCTGTCTGTGGACATTCCCTATTAAAGGGTAGACACAGATAACGCTCAGATAGCTATGTCACTACGCTGTCTGTTGGCGGACTACGGCCAAACCATCATCAGTACATCTACGAGTTCTATCCAACTGGTGGTATATGTCATCATCGAGTCAAAATCCATGTCGTCTTTCCAGATTACTAATTTTGTCTGTCAGTGTATGAATACTATTCTCCATAGCTTACACTTTTTTTTCACATAATGCCCACACCGCATCGCAGCACTAAATTTAAGATGCGTGTGTCGTTGAATTTTCCTGGCTGATTGTGGAACTACCGTCAGACTGTTGGTTTGGCTTCATCGTTGCTTGTGAATCGCTGACCTGCTAGGAATTTTTTCAGCTGATCCAAAAAGTGGAAATGACTAGGGGAGAGTTCCGGACTGGATGATGGGTGGCCCAGACTCTTCCAGTGGAATCACCGAGGCTTGTCGGTGGTTCTCATTGCCACATGTGGCCTCGCATCGTCGTGGAGCCGGCCGGGGTGGCCGAGCGGTTCTAGGCGCTACAGTCTGGAACCGCGTGACCGCTACAGTCGCAGGTTCAAATCCTGCCTTGGGCATGGATGTGTGTGATATCCTTAGGTTAGTTAGGTTTAAGTAGTTCTAAGTCTAGGGGACTGATGACTCAGAAGTTAAGTTCCATAGTGCTCAGAGCCATTTGAACCATCGTCGTGGAGGATGACAACGTTGTCCACATCGAGAATCTCTCGGCGCCTCTTCCTCATGGCAGCACGCAGAAGTGACAGTGTGCAACAATAACTGTCGGCTCACACGGTTGCACCTAGTTAACTGAAATACAGCAGGAGAGGTCCACGGTGTTCCCAGAAAATTGTCAACACCAGTTTTACAACAGACGACAATGAACAGAATATTTTTGTCACAGGCGATCAAGGATGTTCCCACATGATGCGCTGCTTCTTCGATTCCGGCATGAAGTGCTGTATCCACGTTTCACCTTCAGTAACAGTGAGGTCCAGGAAACTGTCGCCCTCCCTGACACATCGCAGCAGATGCTATGAAGCAATCATTCGCTTGCCTTTCATTATTTCATCCAACTGCTTAGGCACGCACCGACGTGAACGGTGTCGTACACAATCTCATAAAAATGCCAGTCTTCGAGGAAATGTTCTTGAGATACACACGCCGATCTACTTTCACCAACGCCTCAGTCAGCGACGAACGTGGCGCCCCCGAACGCTCACTGTCGTGCAAGTCTTACAGGCCTTTTTTCGAACTCACAAGACCACCACCTCACACTTCTCAAAGCGAGGCACTTTTCTCCATACGTGGACTGCATATCCCTGTGGATTTCGACAAGCATTCATCCCTTAATCCACATAAAGCGAATCACACTTCGTTGCTCGGACGCCTTGGAAGCGTGAATCACAACCACCCTCTTCAACAACGGACAGCAGATAATGCCAGCCGGTCCAACAAAGGTCCACCACTGGAAATGGATAAGCTGACTTCGCATTTACAGCTGTAATTTGCTAAGAAAATAGGGGAAATATTTTCTGATTCGACCTCGTAGAGTTTCTAAGTTTCCTGCTACTCTTTTAGCTCCCGGTACGTTTTGAACCCATACGTTTGTAAAAGATAGTAATACAGGTGCAATGCGAATGCAAACGTCACAGGAAGCTGAACATATTTTACGGGTTTTCGGTATGTGCCTATACAGCCATTTCAACAGTGGTAAGATGATACGACAGTGTGTTTCCACAATTAGCAATATTCATTAGGGCCAAACCGTACCCTGGTACGAATTTACAAAGGCTTAGACTTATCATGTGACGCCATGTAGGCGATTTTCGTGTCAGTTATGACGATACGAAAGTAATTACGACAAACCATCCAGTCTCCTCAGTTTAAAACATACGAGTATCACTAGTAAACGTTATCTATTTCTGTTGCTACTGTTCCTCGAGAGGAAAAAAATATACGAAGTAACAACGCCGATAAAGGGCGTGACAGGATACCGAATTCCGGTGAATAATCCTGTAAAGTAGAAATGAAATACCAGTTAAGATATGAAGTAATATATGGAACAGTGACGGTCCGAAAGTGCCGAAATAAAATTAGTGGAAAGCTTAACAAGGAATGTGTTTTTAAAATGTAGGCGGATTCTATTCCTACAGACGTAATTATTTCTACAAATTCTGTTATTGTCAGACACGACAAAGTAAAAGAAAACATTACGACAGTTCGCAAGCATGAGACTTTCTAAAATATCTTACCGGGGGAGGGAGGAGGAGGGGAATGGGGAGAGGCCACTTGCATGGATGCCAATAATTGCAGTGCTTTTTTTTCTTTTCCTGCGTGGGGAACAGTTCCGCCATGCAAGAGACTCCCCGTGAGATGACGAAACTTGTCTTTAATGTCTGATGCCCGCTGGACCTCCTGACAAAACAACCCTCCCCACCCATTCAAATACGTAATTCAAAATTTAAGTTTGCGCAGTGGATTAAAATAAGGAACACGTGCTTCTGCATGAACAGGAATATAGTAACAAAAAACTCTACAAATCCACCCAACCTCATGGAACCATATATAGATACACAAAAAACACATCTAGAAACTGAGGTAAATTTATCAAAACTAGACATGATTGCCTTAATGGGATTTCCGTGATCGTTCATTAAATAAAAATATGGCATTTCAGTCTTTGATCGCTATTTTTTATTTTCAATGACCGGTTTCAGGCTAGCTGCCCATCTTCAGATCATATATTGCAGTTACAGAGTAACTCCCCCCCCATGAACCATGGACCTTGCCGTTGGTGGGGAGGCTTGCGTGCCTCAGCGATACAGATAGCCGTACCGTAGGTGCAACCACAATGGAGGGGTATCTGTTGAGAGGCCAGACAAACGTGTGGTTCCTGAAGAGGGGCAGCAGCCTTTTCAGTAGTTGCAAGGGCAACAGTCTGGATGATTGACTGATCTGGCCTTGTAACAATAACCAAAACGGCCTTGCTGTGCTGGTACTGTGAACGGCTGAAAGCAAGGGGAAACTACAGCCGTAATTTTTCCCGAGGGCATGCAGCTTTACTGTATGATTACATGATGATGGCGTCCTCTTGGGTAAAATATTCCGGAGGTAAAATAGTCCCCCATTCGGATCTCCGGGCGGGGACTACTCAAGAGGATGTCGTTATCAGGAGAAAGAAAACTGGCGTTCTACGGATCGGAGCGTGGAATGTCAGATCCCTTAATCGGGCAGGTAGGTTAGAAAATTTAAAAAGGGAAATGGATAGGTTGAAGTTAGATATAGTGGGAATTAGTGAAGTTCGGTGGCAGGAGGAACAAAACTTCTGGTCAGGTGACTACAGGGTTATAAACACAAAATCAAATAGGGGTAATGCAGGAGTAGGTTTAATAATGAATAGGAAAATAGGAATGCGGGTAAGCTACTACAAACAGCATAGTGAACGCATTATTGTGGCCAAGATAGATACGAAGCCCACACCTACTACAGTAGTACAAGTTTATATGCCAACTAGCTCTGCAGATGACGAAGAAATTGAAGAAATGTATGATGAAATAAAAGAAATTATTCAGATTGTGAAGGGAGACGAAAATTTAATAGTCATGGGTGACTGGAATTCGAGTGTAGGAAAAGGGAGAGAAGGGAACATAGTAGGTGAATATGGATTGGGGGACAGAAATGAAAGAGGAAGCCGCCTGGTCGAATTTTGCACAGAGCACAACATAATCATAACTAACTCTTGGTTTAAGAATCATGAAAGAAGGTTGTATACATGGAAGAACCCTGGAGATACTGAAAGGTATCAAATAGATTATATAATGGTAAGACAGAGATTTAGGAACCAGGTTTTAAACTGTAAGACATTTCCAGGGGCAGATGTGGACTCTGACCACAACTATTGGTTATGACCTGTAGATTAAAACTGAAGAAACTGCAAAAAGGTGGGAATTTAAGGAGATGGGACCTGGATATACTAAAAGAACCAGAGGTAGTACAGAGATTCAGGGAGAGCATAAGAGAGCAATTGACAGGAATGGGGGAAATAAATAGAGTAGAAGAAGAATGGGTAGCTTTGAGGGATGAAGTAGTGAAGGCAGCAGAGGATCAAGTAGGTAAAAAGACGAGGGCTAGTAGAAATCCTTGGGTAACAGAAGAAATATTGAATTTAATTGATGAAAGGAGAAAATATAAAAATGCAGTAAGTGAAACAGGCAAAAAGGAATACAAACGTCTCAAAAATGAGATCGACAGGAAGTGCAAAATGGCTAAGCAGGCATGGCTAGAGGACAAATGTAAGGATGTAGAGGCCTATCTCACTAGGGGTAAGATAGATACCGCCTACAGGAAAATTAAAGAGACCTTTGGAGATAAGAGAACGACTTGTATGAATATCAAGAGCTCAGATGGAAACCCAGTTCTAAGCAAAGAAGGGAAAGCAGAAAGGTGGAAGGAGTATATAGAGGGTCTATACAAGGGCGATGTACTTGAGGACAATATTATGGAAATGGAAGAGGATGTAGATGAAGATGAAATGGGAGATATGATACTGCGTGAAGAGTTTGACAGAGCACTGAAAGACCTGAGTCGAAACAAGGCCCCCGGAGTAGACAATATTCCATTGGAACTACTGACGGCCGTGGGAGAGCCAGTCCTGACAAAACTCTACCATCTGGTGAGCAAGATGTATGAAACAGGCGAAATACCCTCAGACTTCAAGAAGAATATAATAATTCCAATCCCAAAGAAAGCAGGTGTTGACAGATGTGAAAATTACCGAACTATCAGCTTAATAAGTCACAGCTGCAAAATACTAACACGAATTCTTTACAGACGAATGGAAAAACTAGTAGAAGCCAACCTCGGGAAAGATCAGTTTGGATTCCGTAGAAACACTGGAACACGTGAGGCAATCCTGACCTTACGACTTATCTTACAAGAAAGATTAAGGAAAGGCAAACCTACGTTTCTAGCATTTGTAGACTTAGAGAAAGCTTTTGACAGTGTTGACTGGAATACTCTCTTTCAAATTCTAAAGGTGGCAGGGGTAAAATACAGGGAGCGAAAGGCTATTTACAATTTGTACAGAAACCAGATGGCAGTTATAAGAGTCGAGGGACATGAAAGGGAAGCAGTGGTTGGGAAGGGAGTAAGACAGGGTTGTAGCCTCTCCCCGATGTTGTTCAATCTGTATATTGAGCAAGCAGTAAAGGAAACAAAAGAAAAATTCAGAGTAGGTATTAAAATTCATGGAGAAGAAATAAAAACTTTGAGGTTCGCCGATGACATTGTAATTCTGTCAGAGACAGCAAAGGACTTGCAAGAGCAGTTGAATGGAATGGACAGTGTCTTGAAAGGAGGATGTAAGATGAACATCAACAAAAGCAAAACAAGGATAATGGAATGTAGTCTAATTAAGTCGGGTGATGCTGAGGGAATTAGATTAGGAAATGAGGCACTTAAAGTAGTAAAGGAGTTTTGCTATTTGGGGAGCAAAATAACTGATGATGGTCGAAGTAGAGAGGATATAAAATGTAGGCTGGCAATGGCAAGGAAAGCGTTTCTGAAGAAGAGAAATTTGTTAACAATCAGTATTGATTTAAGTGTCAGGAAGTCATTTCTGAAAGTATTCGTATGGAGTGTAGCCATGTATGGAAGTGAAACATGGACGATAAATAGTTTGGACAAGAAGAGAATAGAAGCTTTCGAAATGTGGTGCTACAGAAGAATGCTGAAGATTAGATGGGTAGATCACATAACTAATGAGGAAGTATTGAATAGGATTGGGGAGAAGAGAAGTTTGTGGCACAACTTGATCAGAAGAAGGGATCGGTTGGTAGGACATGTTCTGAGGCATCAAGGGATCACCAATTTAGTACTGGAGGGCAGCGTGGAGGGTAAAAATCGTAGAGGGAGACCACGAGATGAATACGCTAAGCAGATTCAGAAGGATGTAGGTTGCAGTAGGTACTGGGAGATGAAAAAGCTTGCACAGGATAGAGTAGCATGGAGAGCTGCATCAAACCAGTCTCAGGACTGAAGACCACAACAACAACAACAGAGTAACTCGTCAGTACAGAACTATCGCTGTTGAGTTATGACAGCGAACCGATAGTTCTGTACTGACGAGTTACTCTGTAACTGCAATATATGATCTGAAGATGGGCAGCTAGCCTGAAACCGGTCATTGAAAATAAAAAATAGCGATCAAAGACTGAAATGCCATATTTTGAGGTAAATTTCACTCACGAATCGCCAAAAATTAATAATGTGCTACTAATCAATTGAAGTAGCACCATAAAGACTCTAAGCATCGAGTGATGGCTGAGTGAAATTACATCTTCTTAACTTCGACTCAAGTTAACCGACAGTGCAAAACACTACTTACCCTGGCAGTATTCAATGCGAGAACTCTGCCTCTCTCCACGCAGTGCTCCCATCGCAAATAGGCGCGCCTAAACTGCTAATAGTCTGGTGAATCCGTCTGCCTGGAGAAACCTGAAATTACGGACCACAAGTAAACATGAGGGATGACAGCACCCTATGGTGGCTGTACAGTGTACTACATCAGTTGGACTCTAGACATCATGGTCAACACACTGGATGGAGCTATTGCCTATGACAACTCAAATTGTTTAAATGAACACTGCAAGCAAAATAAAGACTTACGTCCATCCTACCCAGCAGACCAGCATAGGCTGAGTCCTTTACCTGCAGATTCCAAGGAAGATCTGGTGGATGGAGGACTTAGGTTAGTGGAGGTAGCCCAATTAACCTACTTTCCCACCAAAATTTGAACCTGCTACTTTGATGTCATTGCGACATTGCCACATCTTTCGCCACCATCTTGGATCTGCCATACTGAATAAATCTGGCGACAGTGTAATGTTGGGCGACACTCTCTTTGCCCTACTACTGTTGTAATGTGTTTGCACTCAGATGCATATCTGCAGTTTGCGTCTTCAGGGACTCTTGTTATAAGAAGTTCATGTATTCGGTCATAATACACTGAACCTGGGAAACCATTGGTTTCGGACTAGAATTATTTGGTTTGTTGTAGCAATGATATGGGCCACAGAATGGAGACATCCAACAGTATTGGGACAACCTGTGTTCTGGCACAAAGTACCGTTATCCAAGATGGCTGCGATGATGTCACCCAACCCCAACCTGCGTTCTGACACAAAGAACCTTTAGCCAAGATGGCGACGATGACGTAATACAAGATGGTGGACGTGATGTCATTGAAGATGGTGGATTTTGGCGGGAAGTTTAAATTTTGGTGGGAAGCACAATTGGGCTACCTCCAATAACCTAAACCCCCTCCCCTCCCCCAGAAAAATGTCAGGAAGTTCAAATTCCAACAGGATAATGCATCACACCATGGTTATCTCTACTAACCTAAGAAAATCGCGGGAAGATAGCTCACTTGGGCTACCTCCACTAACCTAAGTCACCTGGCCGCCACATCCCCCTAGGAACTGGCTCCAAGTTTGAATTTTGGCGGTAAAGAAAGGTCACTTGGTGTTTCTGTACTAAGCTAAGAATATGGTGTGAAAGAAAGGACAGTTGGACTACCTCCACTAACCTAAGTCACCCATCCGCCACCTCTTCCTAGGGATTGGTGAGAAAAGGACTCAGCCTGCAATGGGCTTGTGGAGAGAGGAAGGAGTGTACTTTATTTATTTTGGAACAATTTATTTACAGATGGAGTATATTTATTACACTGATACAAAACACACACTGTCACATGCTTGGGGTCACGCCATGCAACCTACAGACATACGAACCACTAAAAGACTCTGCAAACATGCTTGATAATTGTCAACTGTCGAAATCATGCACCAGTCTTCATTTAAACAATTTGAGCTACTACCGCCATTTGGTGTGTTCGCCATGAGGTCCTGTGCCCAACTGATCTAGTACACAGAGAGTGCTATCATCTGTCTCATCTGTTCAACCTCTTTCTCTCTCCTGCAATTCTAACAGGACACATCTGATGTGTCTAGCGTGCATGAGCACATAGTGACATCACTGCATACGTATACAGACGACACAGATTGTGCAATAGAAATCTGCCCACTATTCTAACAAAACACATGGGCGCCACTTCTGGCCAAGTCCCCACCCCAGCCGCAGCTGCGACAGCATCACTCTGGTGTCCATGGGCCACCCTCCCTCAAGCTAGTGGGTTATGGCTGCAGCAACCATGCTGATCACAGCGGCCTGATTACACATGGCTGCCTCCTCCGTAATCATGTCCTTGCTGATCATGTGAGGTACAGCACACACCCATGTCCACCTTGCCACAGAACTCCAAGGCATGCTCACACTGATCCAATACTCGAAATTCCTCCAGGCGGCACAAGTGTTTACTGATGCTGCCGCTATACCTATGGATACTGATGTTACAGACTGCACTATGGAAACCAGTTCCAGAATAGCACAGGCTGCTTTCCCCGTAGCGATCCTAACAGAACATATGAACTACACCCAGCCATGCGTACCTGTCCCAGCGTGACTGACATCTCGCCACGAAACTTCCACTTGGTGACTCGCCATCTAAAAGGTTATCAGTGTTATTCTGACGTCACAGTATTCTGACGATACAGTTCGATACAGTTCCCCACAGTCGTTTAATGAACAAAGTAAGAGCATATGGACTATCAGACCAATTGTGTGATTGGATTGAAGAGTTCCTAGATAACAGAATGCAGCATGTCATTCTCAATGGACAGAAGTCTTCTGAAGTAAGAGTTATTTCAGGTGTGCCATAGGGGAGTGTTGTAGGACCATTGCTATTCACAATATATGTAAATGACCTTGTGGATAACATCGGAAGTTCACTGAGGCTTTTTGTGGAAGATGCTGTGGTATATCGAGAGGTTGTAACAATGGAAAATTGTACTGAAATGCAGGAGGATCTGCAATGAATTGACGCATGGTGCAGGGAATGGCAATTGAATCTCAATGTAGACAAGTGTAATGTGCTGCGAATACACAGAAAGAAAGATCCTTTATCATTTAGCCACAATATAGCAAGTCAGCAACTGGAAGCAGTTAATTCCATAAATTATCTGGGAGTAGGCATTAGGAGTGATTTAAAATGGAATGATCATATAAAGTTGATCATCGGTAAAGCAGATGCCAGACTGAGATTCAGTGGAAGAATCCTAAGGAAATGCAATTCGAAAAGAAGGGAAGTAGGTTACAGTACGCTTGTTCACCCACTGCTTGAATATTGCTCACTGGTGTGGGATCTGTACCAGATAGGGTTGATAGAAGAGATAAAGATCCAACGGAGAGCAGCACACTTCGTTACAGTATCTTTTAGTAATTGCGAAAGCATTATGGAGACGATAGATGAACTCCAGTGGAAGACTGCAGAAGAGACGCTCAGTAGCTCGGTATGGGCTTTTGTTGAAGTTTTGAGAACATACCTTCACCGAGGACTCAAGCAGTATATTGCTCCCTCCTACATATATCTCGCAAAGAGACTATGAGGATAAAATCAGAGAGATTAGAGCCCACACAGAGGCATACTGACATTCATTCTTTCCACAAACAATATGAGACTGGAATAGAAGGGAGAACCGATAGAGGTACTCAGAGTACCCTCCGCCACACACTGTCAGGTGGCTTGCGGAGTATGGATGTAAGATGTAGATGTAGATGGCTTTGTAAAATAAGAGCCAAGTCTACCTCTCGGAAATTGTATACTCTCCCAGAAATAGTTAACGCTCGCTTTCTTGATGTCTCAGCTTGTATGCACGGAAATTCTTGCCCTAACAGAACCTGTTAACGAAAATAACGCGTAATAACGCCGAATGCATTCCTCACGATGGCCCTAACATGGCACCCCATCCATCACGTGTTACCCTTCAGGCTTGCAACGTACACAAACGTTCTCACTGCTATGTAGCGACTCCTTTATCCCAGCACAAAGGATGTGAATGAATCGAGCATTATGATTGGCTCTTGTCGAATTTACCCGCCTAGTTACTGATGCCATCAGTATCGAAGCACCATCCACTTTTTCTTTCTTTTTGCAGAGGGGACTTTAAGATGTAAAATTATTTTGCACAGATAGCTACATTGCATTGACAGTTAAACCCACAAAGTTGTCTACAGATCATCAAATACATGCGAAACTAACAAGAATATTGGAAGCCAGGAATATATTTACCAGTGTATCTACAATTAAATATTACGATTGCTGCTACAGTCTGACACCAAACAGATAATGTCTCCTCTTGATGGCTGTGCTTCTGGAATGAATCTCAGTATCTATAACACACATAATTTTCCACGTAAAAAATCTCTCTCATACTCTTGTGGTTATCAATGTGATGAATCTATATGTCCCTCATGGTCGGACACACACTCATCTTCTCTAGTCACGCCACAACATAAACCACAGTAACTTCACAATGCAATATATACACATTTCACACAACTTAAGTCACAGTAACTTTGCAATTCAATATGTACACATTTGGCTGAAAGCAAGGGGAAACTACAGCCGTAATTTTTCCCGAGGGCATGCAGCTTTACTGTATGATTAAATGATGATGGCGTCCTCTTGGGTAAAATATTCCGGAGGTAAAATAGTCCCCCATTCGGATCTCCGGGCAGGGACTACTCAAGAGGATGTCGTTATCAGGAGAAAGAAAACTGGCGTTCTACGGATCGGAGCGTGGAATGTCAGATCCCGTAATCGGGCAGGTAGGTTAGAAAATTTAAAAAGGGAAATGGATAGGTTAAAGTTAGATATAGTGTGAATTAGTGAAGTTCGGTGGCAGGAGGAACAAGACTTCTGGTCAGGTGACTATAGGGTTATAAACACAAAATCAAATAGGGGTAAAGCAGGAGTAGGTTTAATAATGAATAGGAAAATAGGAATGCGGGTAAGCTACTACAAACAGCAATCTATTGGTTACGACCTGTAGATTAAAACTGAAGAAAATGCAAAAGGGTGGGAATTTAAGGAGATGGGACCTGGATAAACTGAAAGAACCAAAGGTTGTACAGAGTTTCAGGGAGAGCATAAGGGAACAATTGACAGGAATGGGGGAAAGAAATACAGTAGAAGAAGAATGGGTAGCTTTGAGGCATGAAGTAGTGAAGCCAGCAGAGGATCAAGTAGGTAAAAAGACGAGGACTAGTAGAAATCCTTGGGTAACAGAAGAAATATTAAATTTAATTGATGAAAGGAGAAAATATAAAAATGCAGTAAATGAAGCAGGCAAAAAGGAATACAAACGTCTCAAAAATGAGATCGACAGGAAGTGCAAAATGGCTAAGCAGGCATGGCTAGCGGACAAATGTAAGGATGTAGAGGCTTATCTCACTAGGGGTAAGATAGATACTGCCTACAGGAAAATTAAAGAGACCTTCGGAGATAAGAGAACGACTTGTATGAATATCAAGAGCTCAGATGGAAACCCAGTTCTAAGCAAAGAAGGGAAGGCAGAAAGGTGGAAGGAGTATATAGAGGGTCTATACAAGGGCGATGTACTTGAGGACAATATTATGGAAATGGAAGAGG
This sequence comes from Schistocerca serialis cubense, assembly GCF_023864345.2. Taxonomy (NCBI): domain Eukaryota; kingdom Metazoa; phylum Arthropoda; class Insecta; order Orthoptera; family Acrididae; genus Schistocerca; species Schistocerca serialis. Next base: position 324,461,183 of record NC_064644.1, read on the forward strand.
ATGTAGATGAAGATGAAATGGGAGATACGATACTGCGTGAAGAGTTTGACAGAGCTCTGAAAGACGAGTGAAAACAAGGTCGCGGGAGTAGACAACATTCCACTGGAACTACTGACGGCCTTGGGAGAGCCAGTCCTGACAAAACTCTACCATCTGTTGAGCAAGATGTATGAAACAGGCGAAATACCCTCAGACTTCAAGAAGAATATAATAATTCCAATCCCAAAGAAAGCAGGTGTTGACAGATGTGAAAATTACCGAACAATCAGTTTAATAAGCCACAGCTGCAAAATACTAACACGAATTCTTTAATGACGAATGGAAAAACTAGTAGAAGCCGACCTCGGGGAAGATCAGTTTGGATTCCGTAGAAACACTGGAACACGTGAGGCAATACTGACCTTAAGACTTATCTTACAAGAAAGATTAAGGAAAGGCAAACCTACGTTTCTAGCATTTGTAGACTTAGAGAAAGCTTTTGACAATGTTGACTGGAATACTCTCTTTCAAACTCTAAATGTGGCAGGGGTAAAATACAGGGAGCGGCAGGCTACTTACAATTTGTACAGAAACCAGATGGCAGTTATAAGAGTCGAGGGACATGAAAGGGAAGCTGTGGTTGGGAAGGGAGTAAGACAGGGTTGTAGCCTCTCCCCGATGTTATCCAATCTGTATATTGAGCAAGCAGTAAAGGAAACAAAAGAAAAATTCGGAGGAGGTATTAAAATCCATGGAGAAGAAATAAAAAGTTTGAGGTTCGCCGATGACATTGTGATTCTGTCAGAGACAGCAAAGGACTTGGAAGAGCAGTTGAATGGAATGGACAGTGTCTTGAAAGGAGGAGATAACATGAACATCAACAAAAGCAAAACGAGGATAATGGAATGTAGTCGAATTAAGTCGGGTGATGCTGAAGGAATTAGATTAGGAAATGAGACACTTAAAGTAGTAAAGGAGTTTTGCTATTTGGGGAGCAAAATAACTGATGATGGTCGAAGTAGAGAGGATATAAAATGTAGACTGGCAATGGCAAGGAAAGCGTTTCTGAAGAAGAGAAATTTGTTAACATCGAGTATAGATTTAAGTGTCAGGAAGTCATTTTTGAAAGTAATTGTATAGAGTGTAGCCATGTATGGAAGTGAAACATGGACGATAAATAGTTTGGACAAGAAGAGAATAGAAGCTTTCGAAATGTGGTGGTACAGAAGAATGCTGAAGATTAGATGAGTAGACCACATAACTAATGAGGAAGTACTGAATAGGATTGGTGAGAAGAGAAGTTTGTGGCACAACTTGACCAGAAGAAGGGATCGGTTGGTAGGACATGTTCTGAGGCATCAAGGGATCACCAATTTAGTATTGGAGGGCAGCGTGGAAGGTAAAAATCGTAGAGGGAGACCAAGAGATGAATACACTAAGCAGATTCAGAAGGATGTAGGTTGCAGTAGGTACTGGGAGATGAAGAGGCTTGCACAGGATAGAGTAGCATGGAGAGCTGCATCAAACCAGTCTCAGGACTGAAGACCACAACAACAATGTACACATTTTACACAACAGTGCAGATATCTTTTATCTCTGTACAGCACTCCAAAAAATTATGGTATGCCTATACTCACACGAGGTATAAGTCATGATGCCCCTCAATCCTAGGGAAGCACTATCCACCTTTTCTTTCTTTCTACATACATGAGATTCAGTGACAATAAACTATTTTACACTGATCGCCATATTGCACCAACAACTAAACCTTGCAAAGTGCCATGCATATTTTCAAACATGGAAAGACTCTTACACAGTTACACTGCTCTCCCACTGAGGTCAGGAGCTTGAATAGTAGAGCGTAAAACCGATCTCCAACCCAGCAATGTATCACTGTGTACCGTGACGATGTATTAACATACAATTCATATCCTCCACCGTACAAAATCATCCCTTTTACGTCAGTAACCCGTCAGTGGATCGAAGTCACTCTCAGAACTGTTGTGCAAAGATTGGCTCATTTCCACCCCTTGGTACAAACATGTTACTGTTTCTGGTCCAGCCCTGCCAGCTTGCTCATGTTTCTACACCCATCTCCAGACCCTGGGATTGCAAGAACATATCTAAATCCGCATGGTTTGCACACAGTAATATTCTACCAATCGCTCATGCAATATCATTCCGAAGATATAGACTGGGAATTATTTCTATACAAACCTCAAACTTTAGCTAGGTGGAGCATGCTCTAGACCACTGATTGACTAGAAACAAACATACGAAAAATGATATTTCCACCCATGAATACCGATCTCAGTGATGTAACAGATTCAAAATCATCCCTATAATTTACATGGTCAATGAAGGTGTTTCTCATGTCCAGAGAACCGGCAAATGTGCCTTTTGCCTGCTAGATGCACACAGCACAAATGATCTTCTCGCAACTAAATAAAGATGGGATATGTGAAGAAACAGTAAACCGAACAGTTCACATGGGAGGGAATAATGGTCTAGCACAAACACATGCCCATATTGAATCTTATCAAATTTCCATGAGATCACGAAAGCTATCCAACACATACTAAGTATTAGTTCGTTATTCGGTCGTCTGGAGGACAACATGGTTAATTCATCTACATTCATGCACTCCAACAGGTCTCTCCATTTGGAGGGCTTCTACTATTAATGGGGAACGTGAATCATCCCCACACAGTTCACCAGAACTGCACGTCAAGCATGCACAGGTAGAATCATTAACATAGGAAACCGGTCATATATATATTTTATTCCTGTACTTACAACTAAATGTTACAATTGAGGTCTCAGGAGTGCTACCAATGTGTCTTAGAAAGAGGAATGTATTCGGCCACATGGCAGAAAAACCTGATCACAGAAACTACTGTATGTTACTGTCACAAGCGGTCTTGGTCCCACAGGTGCACACAAGTATCCATGTTAAAAGCTATACTGTTTTCATAAATCGAGGTACGACATTACCTCTGAATGATGTGGTTTCTTCTGGATAAATACCGAGATGGTGATCGAAGGAATGTGTATTATCCAACCAACACGTAGCCCATGATGCAACCTCATGATAAAATTATCGCATTTTGAAATTGATTTGGCTAAAGAACATGGTACATAAGTGCTATCTGCAGCTCCCTCACACCACCCCAGCTAGATAATTCTATAGTTTTTGTAATGCATTCCATCTCGATGCAATGTCAGAGGGTCGTTGATATATCCACTGGGCTATAGGCAACGGTTGATTGAGAAGGATCACAAACAGTAGTAGATGGTGTGATGATTAAGTCGTAAGAAATGTAACACAAGCTTTTCAGATCTCCAATGCCACGCTCTCTGCTAGAAATGCTGTCTGGGATTTGGAATCAAGTCTTTCCATTCAAGCACATACCTGCAGTGGGACCTTTAATGATTACAACCACTACTCAGTCATATTTCTGGCACTCTCATATCTAGAAACGATCCACCTTTCTCGAATCTATCTGCTGCAGTAAAATTATCATGTCGTTTTAGGTGGCCCCTCTGCATCCTGCAAATGCCTCCTCAGACTATACGCTACCATCCCTGCACCTTTGCGCATGTGATCGTTCCAGTGTAAGTCAGAACTAGATTAGAGGTCAGAGGAAATATGTCTACCACCTCCTGCAATTTGTGCAGAAACAGGCGAAGCTGAGTTACTGTGACAGAACCATGTTGTAACCATTCGACGGAATCGAAGCCTGCTCCTGCAACATGAAGTAGTATAAAAGACATCACGGGAACGGGGGGAAGGACTTGCCGCCAAAATCCGCCATCTTGGATGACGTCATGGCCGCCATCTTGGGTTACGTCATCGCCGCCATCTTGGATAACGGTACTTTGTGCCAGAATGCATGTTGGGGTTGGGTGACGTCACCACCGCCATCTTGGATAATGGTACTTTGTACCAGAATGTAGGTTGT